>NC_135180.1:32914793-33581043 GCF_041146795.1 Maylandia zebra | reverse complement strand
AGGACCACTCCAGTTATCATGACTGTTATCTGTTCACTTTCCATCTGCTTTGTTTACACCCTCCCTCCTAAGCAAAAGAGTGATCCATTAGTAGCTGCTTGTTGAACCAGCAACTGCTATTATAAATCAATAAAATAAGAATAATATGTTGAACCAACTAGTATTTCTGGCACCAACTAGCAGGAGCAACAATGTTTAAATTACTCACATCCCTAACAAAGAGTACTCCAGGTTTTGTGGAAGTCAAATTTTGGCTGCTTTTATTGTTTTTTTAGTCCCATCTTTGTATTATTTTTATTAAGCCACCCAATGATGACATATGAATTATTTCATGTAAGCATATGTAAAGGTATGCTTACAGTGGTATGTCTCCACACAATAGACAACTTAGCAAAGAAAGCAAAAGAACAAAAGAAAATCTTTCTTAGTAGCCTGCTGCTAAAACACACATGTTCCTATTTCCAATTTTAGATAAGATAAGATAAACATTTTGACAGGCATAAAATAGCATTGTTGAACTAAAAAAGGTGATTCCCAAGGTACCATTAAATGAAAACTTGGCATACCTGAGCACAGTGTGCAATGAATCCTTAAAAAACCTGCAGAAACTGGGAAAGTGGAAAACAAAAGAAAAAGAGTTAGGCCTAAAAAAAGAGCATACAAACAGTATCTGACATACATGTCCGTAAGAAATAGGGAAAAAAAAAAATTAAGCCAAGACCTGACACAGGACCTGAGAGATGAACCTGCCACTTCAGCATGTTCATCTACTGCTCACCAAAGCCTCATCAGAAATGGTCTTAATGTAAGGGTGGGTGTTTAGAAACCATTCTTAAGGAAGCCAAACGCGGAGAAACGAAATATGACAAATTATGCAAGAGCTGAGCTAAAAATAAGTGGCAACAGGTTTTATGGATTAAGGAATCAAAATGTGAAGAGAATCCCCCAAGAAGATCAGAAGGTCAGGTCAGTACAACAGTGAGTGTTTGTAGTCATATGTAAAACACAATGGAGGTTCTGTGATGGTTAGGGGGCACGTTTCAGTCGTAGTGGAGATCTTATAGAAATCGATGGAATTATGCATGTTGAAAAGTTTTCCCTCACCATGCAATAGCATTTGAAAAGCATCTGACTTGCAGTGCCTTACACTGCCAGGTAAAACCATATCTCGATAGAAGAACACTATCAGTTTTGGAAAAGCCTCCCCACATTATTGAAGCAAGGTCAGATCATGTCAACAAAACAAAACCATCCAACATCTAAAGAAGAGCTTTGAAATGTCCTTCAAGAAAACAGGAGAACTATTTCTGAAGACTTAAGACTAGAAAACCTGCCTAGGAGAATTCAGGCTGTGTTGAGGAATAAAGGTGGTTAAACCAAAGAATGACTTTCAAGGTCATTAGAATTATGCAAACTATTGCATTATTATTTTTGCATTGTACTTGATTTTCATGAATATTTGCACATTCAATAAATCGCTGCACCTATACTATGCTTTTTATTACTTACAAATATTTAAAAACATGTGTTATAGCTTAAGATTCTTGCAAAGTACTTTATGGTAAAGAAGAAGTAACTGAATGGACATAAAGGGAAACAATAAGTAAATAAAATAAACAAACAAAAAAATATGCCTTACCCAAAAAACATCACTTTCAGCTTTTACCTCAAAACCAGTGTAAGAAAGCCAGAAAGCATTTATATATAGAACATTTTAGGCTTTTTATGTCAGTTCTTGACACCATTTTGCTACATTTACAGAGATCCTGCTAGACCCGTATACCTGACAGAAGTTACACATTCGTCTTTGGCTCACAGAATATAATTCCAGCTCTTCCTTCCACTCTGTGATAAAAGTGTTAAAGTGAATCTTTTGGATTTGCCCACTCTGAGTGGTCACAGAGCTTGGCAGTGAACCGTGGCCTTTACTAATTGTAAACTCAATGAAGCATTCTTAACAGATGCTGGTGGAACGGCTCCATTAGGCCTTACAGGCGGCTGTCATCCACATATCAAACCCATGAAAAGCCAAACTGTCATTATCACACAGCTCAAAACACATCTATCCACTTGCCAATTTAATTCTTATTAAATGCACATTATAAGTAGAGATGGAAGGTCTTGGTCGAGTGGAGATACGACACTGTTTGGAAAGGACTTTTGGTAGGACACACAGTCGCAAGACTAAGAAGTCAAACAAGGTTTTATTTTTAAATTTTTTAAATGGCAACCAAAAAGTGTTAATGAATAGAAAAATAAAGCCAAAATGATGTCAGTGATTGAAATACGGAAGTTTTACAGCTCTGGAATATGATTTGAATGGATTTGATAGATAAAAGGTGGTTTAGTATGTGTGCAGACCCTCTGCAGAGAGCGTTTGTACAGGGAAAACAAAGCTGTGACAATCCTGTGTTGCTCTGCCAGCTTGAGTGAGAGCAACTGCACATGACACAACAAATAGGCTTTAGGCTGTGTGATGCAGAGGTTATACCAAATGACTACCAGACCACAGTCCCTTATCTCTGTGCAGCTTTATTTATTTATATATATATTTTTTCTATAAATGAGGGATTAATTATTGCCTCCAAAAAAGAAGACGAAGCTGCATACAGAAGATAAATCTACTGTCGTTGCTTCCCCCCTAAGGGATGAGGGGGAAAAATGGGCGTAGGATGGTTTAGTAAAGCAGTTAAGTAAATAAAGCAGCAAAACAACATTTAACTCGTAATTTTCTTTAATTAGAAAATCCAGATAGAAACAATTTTCCATTTTTTTAAGCAGAGGAGAGAGGAATGTTTTTTTTCTCTTTCTCTCTGTCATTTAAACCAAATCAAACTTGTAATTAACTTTTACATTTATAAACAGTAATGAAATTACACTCTGTACCACTATGTCTCCTCCTGTCCTGTTTGTAATCCCTTCATACTGGATGACCGAGATTTACCTTTAAAAGGCCTTCGCATAGCTTAAAGCACCAAAGGTATTTCAAACATTTGTGATAGTAGGTGTATTGCAAGCCTCCCATGTGTGCAACAACAAGCCGACTGCTCCTGAGGGACACTTCTGCAGAATATCTCCCTTGAATATTCATTAGACGCTGTTGCTAGCACACACACACACCTCCACGTCTGCATATACACACATGTAGATGATCACCATATACAACAATGCTCCTCTGATCAAAGAGAGCTTATCATCTGCCTGTAGAGCTGCAGAGTTCTGTTGAAATAACCAATCAGTTAAAGCTTTCAGAGTTCGGTTCCTTTTCTGCACATCTCAGCACACCATCTCCTTTGTCTGGTAACACTTTAACGAAAGCACATTTGATTTCCTTCTCCTCACCAAATGTTGATTTGAGAATCTGTTCAAAGAGAGCCTTTTGATTGCATTAACAATAAATCTGAAAGTGTGTCTGATTTATCTCTAGTGCACTGTTTGATTCTGCCAGGAAGATTTCTGTCTGATTATCAGCCTCTTGAAACGAGTGGTCAAATCGTTCCTCAAGATGTCCCATTTGATATGCGGGGGTTGGCGTTAATGCATATGTGATCATTGTCAACTTCTGACAAGTGAGAATGCTATTTGACCTGGATTATCCACTTTTAGCGCGCCTGAATTACAGTGATAATCACAGATCTGATTTGTCAATTGACCTCCCCTCTTGTCAGACCATGAGCAGATCTGCTAACGATGACACTCGCAGCAGGCAGTTTGCACAA
This sequence comes from Maylandia zebra, assembly GCF_041146795.1. NCBI lineage: Eukaryota > Metazoa > Chordata > Actinopteri > Cichliformes > Cichlidae > Maylandia > Maylandia zebra. The sequence goes on along the minus strand of NC_135180.1, from coordinate 33,577,324 downwards.
AACTGTGATGTTTTTCTTTCTGTCACGCACTGACTGCAAATTATTGATATCTTGTTTCTATTTTCAGAAAATTTCAGGATGAGAGATGAAGTGAAAGATGAGGTCAAATGCTTGAAAATCTATCATGTCATGTGACACGTCCCTTTTTGAAATATTTGTGATAATTTGCAAATGGGAAATTATATTCTATGAATGTAGGAAGGAAGACTATAGGGTTTTTAATTAAAATATACAAAACTGATGAAATAAATCTTTTTCTCTAAAGATTTATTTCATAAAATGTAAACTGAAAAGAGTGACAGTACACAGCAATGACAGAAGATTCCAAGGTGATCACAACTGCATTTTTAAATCAGGAAATGTTTAATAGCCTCTTTCAAGCTGATTTGATTGCAGATGGTCTACTCGATTGTTAGATTAATTATTTTAGGGGACTAAAATGTACTAGTTGTACTAGTTGAAGCAAATTATTATTCAATCATTATTCTATGAAAGCATGCATGGAGGCATTTCTGTGTAGCTTTGTGTTGGTTGAATTCCTGTATTGTTCAGGAATTCATATATATATATATATATACATCTCATTCATATTAATATATATCAAGGTCTATAAATGTTTGTAAACCCTTTGACGTTTTCAGAAGACCTACAATTTTATCAGATTTTCAGAACCCAGTTAAACAAATGAGACTTGGCAGAGCAACTTGTGTGCTTAGAGTCAGTATCACAGATTTTTGTTCTTTTATTTAATTGTCCTCTCTTTTTATAATGGGATGTTAAAATCAGATGACAAATTAGGTCATCTAAGAGTCTAAAAGGTTGCACAAACAGTTTTCTTTAGTTGTAACACTTCTACAATTACAGTTACAGAGGAGTATATGGAAAGTAAAATATACTCAATGTGGTGTTTGGAGCAAATGCACACATAAACACCTGTCTGTGTTTGAGGAGCTGACACTTTCCTTTCCATGGGTTGTGCACATGTTTCTGAACTGAAAGCAACAGAGGCTAATCCAACATAAACATTGCTTTGGTGTTTTACATTACTGCAGGCATTTGCGGCTACTCTTGACTGATTCTCCTCTGCTTGAAACAGCAGGCTTTTTATTATTCTTTATTTGCTTTAATTCAGTTTTATTTTCTCAGTCCAGTCAGCTAATGGTTTTCAGCATTCTCCCAGAAGCGGAGCCCTCCTGAGGTGTTTCAAAGTAATTCGGTTCCACCTGAGGAGATACATGTGCTTGCTCAAATGCACAATCAATATTAATTGACTTTGAATGGGGTTGGGAGGTGGGGGCAAAGGACGTCTTCAAGTAGATGTTTTAGCCTGGAGATAACAGTTTAGGTAGGCTGAAATGTTTGGTCAGAGCTGCCGTGGTCACTGTCGGGTTTATTGATGACCGCGAGAAGCTCTTTGTCTCAGCATTCCTGTTTTATTCATTGGCTCACTCCCCTCAAAGAACATCAGTGCCATGCCGCCATCAATCGAAAAATTTCCTTTCAGGTTATCAATAATCTGAAATGACTTGAATACATTTTAGGCATAGCTAAGCATTCAGTACTTTCAAGGGTCATGTTTCCTGTATCCAGTAGATAGATGCCACCATAATGACTTCATTAAACTTTCATAGCATGTAGGTAGCAGCAGAAATCACATGTCCACTTTGCACTAATGATTTTTCATTCTACTTTATGTAAAACATACAAATTACTCCACATAATGTGACAAACACAGATTAGACAATGCAATAATTAACAACTACAGATTGCATCTGGGCTATTTTAAGTTGTGAAGTTTTTGGTTTCTTTTTTTTTCTCATTGAGAAGCCAACGTGAAGGCTCTTATGGATTTGGGATGTTTTTCTTCAAAAGCAATCAATGTTCAGCTAAAAAAAATCATCATCTGACAGCAGCTTCGATAGCTCACAATGCACTGCAGCTAAACAAGATGTTGTGTTTTGAGTAACAGGCGGCCGTGACCTGTATTTTTTTTCTATTCTCAGTCACTTTAAACTATCGATCTGTCTTACATGGTAGTGTTCATGCCCTTTCTTTTCTGGGAGCTGCTGTAAGTCATGCTGTGAAAAACAGGATTTCACTTTCTACAACACATTTATAATTGTAAGGCAAGTACATGATGATAAAGCATCTGAATACAGTAAATATCATTTGATTAAATGTAATCCTGTGAGAATATTTACTATATTTTCCCAATTCAGTGCCTTGCTAAAAGGCGTTTTACTTTACTTTGAGGAGTAACTGAAGATTTCAGTCACTTTCTCAGTTTTGCATCCTCTAGCAAAGGTAGAGAATGATCTGCTCATGTCAGGCCCACATTTCTAACCTTTAGACCTGAGATTTCAAGGATTTCAGAATTGGCAGGATTTTTCAACTTGGCATGGCACACAGCCTCTGGCAACACTGCCAACTTTCACTGTAGCAAACCACAAAATGAGAAATTTTAGAGAAATTATAGTTTAGAATAGCCTCCGGTTATAATTACTGTCTCGTACAGATTAGTATGCAAGCAAATATTTGTCAGTAAGTGATGTAATTATCAGGGTTAACACCTATTTGTTTACCTCAATAATTGTATGTTAGCCTAAATTTATTCACACTAATTGCTGCATTACAAATAAACAGGTTTAGCACAATATGCATTTCTTTTCAGGTCACTGACTTGTCAAGTTATCTAAAAGGGCAAACATGTCAATCTTTCTGCTTTGTATTTTCATGATAATGAATCTCATAATCCATGTGCTAACAAATTACAGCTTTTGTCCTCATCCATTACCGACAAAGAAAAAAAAATCAGTGTCTTAGGTTATTTGCCAGCTTCCATGCATTGAACTAACACTTGGCAGTTATTGCATATGAGCAATAGTCATTTAACCTTTCATTATAAAATCATATTATACATGCTCCGATTTTACTATTTGTAACCAGCATATTCATTGTTTTTGCAATGTTAATGATATTTTTTCTCATTCCAAGCAAACGCTTGGAACCCAGATTGCCTACAAACCCTATCTTGACAATTTCCCATTTAGAGCAGCACAACATGTTGTCAGTAGTCGAAGCTGCTGATTGATAGGACTTATCCATTCAAAGACCTCTCAGCACACCCAGCGTGAAGACAGGTGAGGTTAAAATCCTGTCACTCAGCAGTTCTACTCCCATTACTTATTCAACCATCCTGCATTTGGCTGGTGCAACAGAGAGGAGGATGAACACAATTAATGAAGCTATCTCTTCAGGATTAAGCAGTACAGCACACACAGCTTTCACCGCAGATGTCTGTACCTTAACTGGATTCCCGCTGTATAATATTCCCGCATCCTAAAAACTCAGCTCTTGTTATCTCAGTGGAAGAATGCCTGGAGGATAAACAGTTTCTTCTGCCCTTCAGGAAAAGCTTATTTTTCTGCATTTGTTTCAAGATGACTCAGTCAGCCCATGATGCAGAGCCAGTACAGAACAGACAGAATTGGTGGGGTAGAAACTCGCCGATATTGCAAGAATCACAGGGATGTATGAGTTAGGTGAGATGTAGCCTTGTGTTCACACTGTTGGTGTGAGATAAGACAAGGCCAATTTCATATTTTTACCTCGTCGACAGCAGCTGGCAAGTTTTATTCCAGCTGTATGGTCTGGCTATTGCTCATGTGTCAGACATGAATTCCTTTTGGCAAGATTCACAAACTTACACTTTACTTTCTTTTACGTATGGCTTCTTCACAAATTTCTGCTTTATAAATTTAGATATACTGACACCTATGTCCTCTTTTTAAACAATTCTTTTAAAGACACAGACTTACAAGAAAGTGGGTTAAAAAAGTTGCCGCAAATGATTTATTTATACTCTTATTTCTGAAAATGTCAATATTCAGACTTACTCATTGCATCCATATACCATCAACTGTATGTTTCTATAAGAAGAAAAAAAGACTAGTAACTACATTTTAGTGAAAATGTAGCTGTGCCCAGATTATGTTTAGCCTAGTTAATACACAAAATGTTTGTGACTTAAATATGTTTATTTATATCAAAGCAAAATTCAGATCTGCTAATTTGAACTAAATTCTCTTTGCTGACGTCTAAACCAGGACCTTGAGAGTGCTGTGTATGAATGGCTGCCTCCAACAATGGACTTTAACAATGTTATAAAGAAGACACAATAAAGTGTGATACTGATAAAGTCATACAGAAAACAATAACTTGAGTATAGAGAAGTTAGACCGATTTAAATCATGGGGTGTACTTTCATACACTGCTTCAGCATTTTGGTTTGGTTTTTGCTAAATAAATAACCTCATTTGCTGTTGTTTATCTGTCATTGTATTTACCTAATTTTAATGCACCCTAATCAGTAGATCGTTTTTATTATTATGCTTTTATATCCTTATAGTTCAAAGATGGTGCATTTTCTTTATACTATGCGTGTAATATAACTGTCACTCATTTTCAGGCACTGAATCAGATGGGGCAGGACTGAAAACCGTGACAACCATGATCATTTCATAGCGGCAGTGCTTCATTCATTAAAATAAAGTCTCAGTTCAGTGTTGAACTACTCTGTTATTATTTACTACATGGCAAGTAATTAGCTCCCTATGTGTGAAGCTACTTGTAAGAATTCTTTAAACAACAATAATAATAGTAATATAACATACAGAGAAACACATTTAGGCATCTATTCTATAGTGGAACTTTTTGTTTGTCAGTAGCTCAAATCTGAAAAAGTCCTTACCAAGCTAAAAGTGTATTTCTAAGCAGTTATAGAGGGTTCAGGGTGTACCAGGCTCTGAATACACATTTAGGTTAAATGGATTAAACTTTAAATTATAGTGAATCCTCTTACAGTGCAAAAGAATAAAATTTATTTCACTCTCTTTTGCATCAGACACCGCAGTCTTGTTAAGCCCTTGTTACAGGTCCCCTCTTAAAAGCAGAGAGAGAGAGAGAGGGAGAGAGAGAGGATTGGATTCAACACCTGTAAGTAATCTGAGCAACCTTGCAAAGCAGATGTGTTAAGTATTTGATTTGCATCCGTAATTATCTCCAGGTTGACAGTTGCCAATCCTCTGTGTATTGTAAATATTATCTCTGTAAGCATGTTTGCGTAGATTCTGTTTTCCATCAGAGAGGATTCAAGACTGCTCCACGCACCTGTCTGTAAAAGAAAAAAAAACTTGCCACAGAGCTCAGCAGCAGTGGCATTTCTCCTGTTTACCAACAAGAAATCATTTCACATTTGATTTAGTATTTAAGAGCGCATTGATTATTTAATTATTTTGATGAATGAATTATATCATGGCGCCTTTCATGGCACTGTTGGTTTGTATGATACATTTCTCAAACGGGACCTCTAGCAGACCACATGGGGAAGTCCTTAACGTAGTCACCGAATCTCAAATTCTGTTGCAATCTCGAGAACAATGTTATCCACTTTTCCTATCATATACACCTTTATATTCTTGTATGTATCAGGGCTGGAGCAGTGAGCTCTTTTGTGGTTAAAGTGCTGAAAATGGGAAAATGCTGAAAAGCTGTTGTATTCTGCCTCATATGAGGAGCTAAAACTCCACAGAAACTATGGCAACACTGATTAACTGTATAGAAGAGCAGATAATTTACATGCATGGGATTTGACTTCCTTTAGGGACATCAGTGTGCTGTTGTGTTAGTTTGTTGAATGCATTTCTAATGAGATACACATTCTGCTCACGAAAGGTCAGGCTGGCACAGACGATACTCAACAAAGAAAATCCAATCTCTGCCATTCACTTGTTTAGCAAGATAAACCCCAATACGGTGCGATTGTGGACGTGGGTGCCAGCGGGAGCTTTCGAGGATTACCGGGTCTCACTGTCTTCTCTTTGAGCTAACCTAGGTGCACCTTAGTAAAATGGTTTGATCCCAAATGTGAACCCCTCAGCAATGCTGGTCAGTTTGCATTACAGACTGACCTCGAAGCAGAATCTCAGTGGCCCTGTTGGACATGCAGTAAAGCTGCTGGAAAGAGCTTGGGCTGGTCTAAATTACTGCTGAAACAGCTCGAGCCAAACATATTTTTTCAGCTTTGGCTCTTATGGTTTTTGTTCTCCAGGATGTATAAACATGGAGGCATTTCAGCATTTCTGGCACATATCTTTATCTGCAGACATGCCGTCAGAACTGATCCTCTGCAAAGCTAGATGGCTTGATTTATTTATGACATAACACAATTATTTGAGTAAACTTTTCAAAAACAGCTTTTCAGGAAAGATATCGACAATTACAAGTCACAAAGGAATAGAGGAATAAACAACTCACTCACTGACAAGTACTCATCTAATTGTATGTTACATGTGCTAAGAGAGGGGAACAGAGTTTATGATTATTAGAATAGCAGAACAAATTACAATTGGACAAAAGAAGAAAAACGATTTCTTTAGCTTTCCAGACAATCATTAAATTAATTAATTAGAGACAAGTTACATAAGTTAAATAAAATAAACCCTTTACTTATTTTACTTCTCTGTTATCATACATTTAAATCCTTTAGAATTTCATTTAATTATAGGCTCTACAGTTGTAAAGGTTTTATTGCATATAATAAAATGCCATTCCAGGTCCAAGTCCTTTCGATTTTTAGATTGCTTTTTTGTTGTTATTTTTTTCGAAAGAAGCAATTTGAGAATTTTGAAATGGTTTAATTTTATAGTACCTGTTCAGACTTGAGTGATGTAGTTTGAAGGATTTCATGGAAGCTGACCACAGATTTACCATCAAATTGAGAGTTTTGCTGATAGCTAAGCTCTGTCAACTCAACTTGATATACAACTTGCAACAGACGCCCCCAACTGCTACTCAATCTCATGATCCTTTTTTTTTTTATCATGACTTGTGAATAAGTAGCAGAAAGGTTTGAATTTCTACACTTGAGGCAGTTGCACACAGAGATGATGTTCTTCATTTGGCTTCTATGGACCGTGAGTTCTCCGTGTGCACTGGAGTGGTGTTAAGCTTTAGTTTGACACGGCTGAGATGAAGATCAGCACCTCCATGTCTGGGAACGTGCTTTTCAGACCTCTGTGGGGTGAAGAGTACTGCAACTGCCCTAGTTAACAATGCCAGCGCTGTCACTTCAGTGAATAAATATAGCAATTCATAGCAACCAGTTTAGTGGTTAAATCTATGACTGCACTGTTGAGGAGACTAAGGAATTAATCAGTCAATTTCACATAATTTCCCCAAACTGTTTAAGCAGTCACCAATTAGCCAGCTAACTGATTAATTGCTTAGCACAATGGCCCTAAGAGGTGAGATGCACTGTAACTTAAGAAAACAGGAGCAAATAGGAAAGCACATAATACACAACAAAAGTTGAATAAAACACAGAAAAAGCAGAAAAAAAATCTCATGGAACACAACAGAAGTGTTTTGGGGAGGCAGCAATGCAAAGGCACAGCTGCTGAGGTGACAGAAACCAAACACGTGGGGGTTTGCACGGAGATGCATTTAAATGAAGCGGAGGATTCATATGTGCTTTGAGGGGCAAAAAGATGAGATATAATGAGCGTTTATCATATAATTCATATAATACTGTAAAACGCTATTAGCCCTTCACTGTTAGTTTGTCACTTCTGCTGCTGGTCTGTCAGTTTGTTGTCTCTCCAAAGATGCTTACTTTGTGTTTTGTGAGTCTTCTTTGTGTGTGTGAGAGCTTTCTTCTATTTCCATTGTATTTTTTGTGCTTTTACAGCGTTTCTCTTTTGGCTGGTGTTTTCTTAAGTGGCTGTACATTTGACCTCTTAGGCCATTGTCTATTCTATTAAAAGTAAATAACAGGAGTAGTATAAATCAAATGTAAATCTGTAAATCATCCAATTTTAGATGAAGGAATGTTGAATATCATTTGCTATGTAAGAAATATTGAAAACTGATATATTTTAGAAGTATTTGTTGATCCTCAGGGGATGTGCTCATTGATTAATAGCACAACAGATCTTAATGTAGTGCAAATATAGTCTTAGCTCAGACTCAAACCAGAATTCATGCGCTGCATAATTGATAGAATAAGTGATATCTAACATTTGAGTCATATATGTCAACCCCCCCCCAACACCTTTTTAAAAAAAAAATTTCTTTTCTTATTAAAAAAAAAAACTTTGTCATTGTCATCAGTCCCTTCTTTGGTGTCTGCTGCGTTGTGCTCACTGCTGTGCACTATAAAAAAAAAGACTCTTACCATAGCCTCCTAGTGTGATTGAATATGTGATTTTTGGAGTACCGGGATTTTTAAAGAAAGCCTGTGGTTTTCTAGAGCTGTTATAAATTTCAGCAGTGGCTGTGAGCTCGGTTGTTTGGGACATAACCGTAGTCTGAACCATGTGTCACTAGGGCTGAGAAAATTGCTTTCCAAAAGGAAGCTCTTAAATGATGCATTTTGGAGCACTTTTTTTTCATTCCCCAGAGATATGATTTAGCCTTTCAGACATGGTGGAAAGGTGAACTAAATAAGGCAGGTGCGACAGCACAGTGTTCATAATAGTTTGCTATGGACAGTACAGGTCAGAGCTATCCCAAGGTTTTTGTCAAGAAAAGCCAATTTACGAAGCACCATCACTGGATTCATCAGATGTGTAATTGTATGGTTGCCTGTCTGATCGCAAGTATATGACTGGGTGTGTGAGGGTGTGTGTGAATTCCTTTCCAATCAAGCGTCTTCTTCTGGAAAACTTTGTTTTGACAACCGTTTCATTTCCTGCGTCACAGATCTGCCCAGCAAACTGAGCAACACTTTTGTACAGGTGCTGTCCAAACTCATTGAAATACTGCCTTTGAACTTCACTGCTATATGGGCTTTTCTGCACACCATGAAAGGCTTTCGTGCAGAAAAAAACGATTCTACAGTCCACAAAACCCTTCTGGTTATGTGTGCTCCTCTGTGGCCGATTGTTGTCATAATTAATGTTTGTTACACTTTTCTCAATTTCTACAACTGTTCCTTCTTCTGTCTCAAGTCAAACATGAAACAAGCTAGAGGCGAGCAGTGGGATCTATGTCCAAGGGAGCGTTAATGCAAATAATATCATTTTTCAATAAGCAGTTTGCCCAACTGATAATTTAGTATTTGTGCTCTCCAGCTCTCCAGCTGTCTAGTTAACTGAAGTGCCCACACATAATCAAGCAGCTGAGCTGCAAATATTTCTGTTTGTGACTTCCATACATAACAATGTAGCTAAATGTATTCAAACAGCAGACAGTGAGAAATCATGGATTGTGAGAGTCTTTATGGATTTTCAATTCTGGATTTGGCTACTTAGTGGCATCTCTGCAATTTTTTTGAAAGACAGAGCCTTCTGGTGTACTGCTAGATACTTCAAAATATATGTACTTTCCCTAATTTCTTACTTAAATGTTTTATAGTCAGTTAATTGATTGACAGCCAAATAACCAGACAATCGTTCGTACTCTATCCAAAAAAAAAATCTTCTCAACAGTCCCGAACATCATTTGGTATTTAGTTTCGCAGATGTGAGTATCCGCTGTTTTTATCTGCCTTGTATGCACAGCAAATCTTTGGATTGTGGATGGATCTTCTCAAACCTTAAAATTACAGTCTGCCTGGTAAACAGACTAATCAGTAATGTAAATATTCATGTGCTGTGTGACATCTCTACAGCTTTCTTGCAGTCAACATCTGGCAGTCATTAGAAGATATGCAGCGACAGTTGTCACTTGGTTCAGACAGCCAAATCAAAAGTTATTAGAACTTTAGAGCTGACTCTCGCCACTATAATTTAAGGGCGACATGGCAAGATTGGACAGTTTAATGATTTGCTGTCATTACAACGGTGACTACCATTAATGATGCAGGAGTTCTCTGGCTGAACAAAGGTGTTTTTTCAGATCAACAAATGGATGCTGTAACAGGAAGGTAAGCCAAAAGTTTCAGCACCACTAATGCTGCTTTTGTGATAGTCTGTTCTAGACAGGGTGCAGTGAGAGGAGGTGAAACACTTTTCATTTAGCAAGACATCTGCTATTTTCCTGGCTCTCCTCCATCTTTTAGTGAGCCATGAGTGGTTAGACTGAGTTCCTCTTTCACAGAGGTTGCTTGAATTACATTTCACAGCACCTGTGGTTTTAAATTGCGTCTGAAGTGTTTTTCTCCTGCTAGCTTTTTTATTTTAACAACCTATATGTATTGCTAATGTTATTTCCTGTTGTGTTGCAATTATGACAAATTAACTTACACATGAAATGCAGTTTTATACTTTACAATCAGTGGTTTCGTTTTTTCATTTGTTTCTGCTTTTTATTTAGATTTAATTTATTTTCACGAAAAAACACTAAGGTCCACTTTGTAGTTTTTGGGCAAGTTTTCAATCTAATTTTACTTTTGTCTCTATTAGGAAACGTTTTCTCAACAGGAAATTAAGATTTTGTTTTTCCCTCAATGACAACTGAATGAACTCTATTTTTGTCACGGCTCGGCTGTGTGGCAGGCAGGAGGAGGACCCAAACGCAAAACTCACAGACACGGGGATGAACTCAAAATCACAGCTTTAATGCTGGAATGGCAGAACATAGGAAATACAAAACTAAACTGGGAAAAGTAAACTAACATACGCAGATAGACACAGGGAGATCCACACAACATGAGGGACGACGTCACGCTGAACAGAGGGAGACGCAGACAGAAATACACAGAGGGTTAACGAGGAAAGTGGGAACACACAGGGAACACAGGTGACACTGATAATCATAACGAGACAGGGCGGGGTGAACTGAACATGACATGTACGGGCGTGAGAGTCACAAAGTAAACAGGAAGTGCACAGAGGTTCAGACAGGAGGAGAGAGAGAGCACGGGGAAAACACAGACATAACGGGCTGGGAAAACATGAAACAACCACAAAGGGAGACGAGGGCTCATAAATACATAGAGGGCACACAGGGGGAAGAGAGAGCACGGGGAGAACTTAGACATAATGGGCAGGGGAAACATGGAATAAAACATAAGGAGAGACGAGGGCTCACAGATACACAGAGGGGCACACAGGGGGTAAAAGCCATGAAGGGAAAACACTTAGGGAACAACACAACAGGGCAACTCAGAAAACATGGCCTAAGCAAGGAACAAAATACAAACATACAAGAAAACTAAGAACACTGGGCCAACATGGCCCAGGACCATGACAGTACCCCCCCCTCAAGGGCTGGCTCCAGACAGCCCAAACACAGAAAAACAAAACCAAACAGAAAACAACCCAGGGCGGGCGGCGGGGGCCCAGGACGGAGGGCTCGGAACAGAAAACAAAAGAGCACAGCAAACACCGGAGCCCAAGAAAACAACCCAAACACAGAGCAGTTCAGGGGGCCGACCATGCGGAAGGCAACGGCGGAGACGCGGAAACAGTTCAGGAGGCCGGCCGTGCGCAAGGCAACGGCGGAGACGCGGAAACAGTTCAGGAGGCCGGCCGTGCGCAAGGCAACGGCGGCGACGCGGAAACAGTTCAGGAGGCCGGCCGTGCGCAAGGCAACGGCGGAGACGCGGAAACAGTTCAGGAGGCCGGCCGTGCGCAAGGCAACGGCGGCGATGAAGGAGACGACGGAGCAGTTCAGGAGGCCGACCGCGCGGGAGGCGGCGGCGACGATGACAGCGCTGGTCCGGGGGCCGACCGTGCGGAAGGCGACGGCGGCCACCCAGGAGAAGAGGGTCCGGGGGCCGGCCGTGCGGAAGGCGACGGCGGCCACCCAGGCGATGACGGTGCAGTTCAGGGGGCCGGCCGCGCGGAAGGCAGCGGCGGCGGCTCTCCAGTGTCAGGCGTACTGGCCGAGGCCCGGTGGGCACAGGACCAGTCGAGACGGGACCAGGCGAAGCACAGGCTGAGGCCGCAGCAGACGAAGGCTCTGAGGAGGCCGCAGCAGACGAAGGCTCTGAGGAGGCCGCAGCAGACGAAGGCTCTGAGGAGGCCGCAGCAGACGAAGGCTCGGAGGCCGGACCAGACGAGGACGAAGGCTCGGAGGCCGGACCAGACGAGGACGAAGGCTCGGAGGCCGGACCAGACGAGGACGAAGGCTCGGAGGCCGGACCAGACGAGGACGAAGACTCGGAGGCCGGACCAGACGAGGACGAGGCGGTCGCAGATGGCGGCTGGACAGGCCCCTCGGGCCCTCCAGCTGATGCGGCGTGAGGCTGAACGGGCCCCTCGGGCCCTCCAGCGGAGACAGGAGGCTGAACGGGCCCCTCGGACCCTCCAGCGGAGACAGGAGGCTGAACGGGCCCCTCGGACCCTCCAGCGGAGACAGGAGGCTGAACGGGCCCCTCGGACCCTCCAGCGGAGACAGGAGGCTGAACGGGCCCCTCGGGCCACCCCAGCGGAGACAGGTGGCTGAACGGGCCCCTCGGGCCACCCCAGCGGAGACAGGTGGCTGAACGGGCTCCTCGGGCCCTCCAGCGGAGACGAGGAGGTGCTGGCCGGGCTCACTGGAACCCCCAGCGGACGAGGTAGATGGTGGCGTGGGGGCCGCGGAGTCCTGGATGAGCTCATCTGAGCTTCCAGCAAGAGCTGATGTAGAGCCAGAGAGAATTGGGACCCCGGGCTCAACGTTAAGCTGGCTAGAAAACCGCACTGCTACGGGGAACTGGGCCAAAGGTTCAGGTGCGACCTGAGCTGCTGGACACACGGGGACCTGAGCTGCTGGACACACGGGGACCTGAGCTGCTGTCTGTAGTAACGGTGGTGGTGAGAGTGGAGTAGGTAGTGGAGTTAATGACTTCACAGGGGAACGAACTAGAGGTAGTGACGGTTGTGGTGCTGGTGGTTGAGTGGGTGACTGTGCTAAAGGAGGCTGCACTGGGGACACTGGAGACTGCACTGGGGACACTGGAGACTGCACTGGGGACACTGGAGACTGCACTGGGGAAGGCAGAGCTGCGGGAGACTGCGCTAGAGACTACAGTGATGGTTGTGAAGTTGGAAACCGAGCTGACGATAAGGCCGATGATTCCTCTACCAACTGAGCTATTGACTGGGCTAAGGATTGAAATAAGGTTTGTAGTAAGTCAGGCTGTGGATGTGACTGTGCTATGGGAAGCGAGGCTGAATGTGGTGGAGGTGGCGACTGAGCTTCGGGCCGGGCGGCTAACAGAGATTCATGGCGAGTCACTCCTGGCAACTCTGTAGGCCTTAAGCTGTCCATGTTAGGAGTAGCAGTCTCTAAAACAGTCACAGCACAGGAAGATCCAGGTTTAGCAAAGTCAGTAATACCGAGCACAAAGGGATCCGTTGCGGACACAGGAGCATTCACACAAACGGTTTCTAAATATATAGGTTGGAGAGCAGCATAGTCCAGGAGTGAAGAAACACCATTCACAGTCTTATACTCAGCAGGTACAGGGACCTCAGAACTGTTAACTTCACGGTGTTGTTCATGAGTATGCAGCTCAACAATAGTCTTTTGCTTCTCTAAGGTGAGATTATCAGTCTGTGTGTTAACTGCTGCTGACCTGGGAGGAGCACAGGAAAAATAGTCACACTGAAACATGGGCGTGAGGGTAGGCAATGCAGGTTCAGGATTAACCGACCCAGAATTACCAGACACGGAGTTAATGGCCTCTGGGATGACGCGCATGGAGCTTACAGTGCCAGGATTCTTTAATTCAGCATGAACAGCAGTCTCTGGGGGGGTAATGAACTCAGTCTCGTGCTTAAAAGGTGCGGAGGTGAACTTAGAAACATTATGAGCCCTGGAAACACAGTCATATTCAAACTCACTATTCATTTCTGATGTGTTACGGACCTGAAAAACAGCGGACTCAGGAGCAGAATATTGTCCGAGTTGGTCCGACTTGGAAGTGGCATGGAAGAAACAGTTAGTGTCACTCACCACCGGAGTTTGCTCAGAAACTCTAGGGCGGCGGCGGCGTGAGCGCCGTTTTCGCCGAGAGGGGGGAGGAGATGAGCCGGGCCGCGAATCCTCCAGCGGACCGGGCTGAACGTCCTCCGACCCCTCACACTGGAGAGGCAGCTCCGGGCGGACGCCTACGGCGGAAACAAGGAAGTCCCGGATGTGGGGGTGCAGCGCGCCGAACAGCCACGGGAGTCCGGACACCATCCGCTGTAGACGGGCGGCTACGACCTCCCGGTGTTCGTCTCCTGGCAGCGCCTCCCACTCCCGACAATGGTACTCCACCGTATAGATCAAATCCTCCCGGAGCTCAGCGGAGGGGTTGTGAGTTGCTGGGTCCATTACTGGTGACGTCGTACTGTCACGGCTCGGCTGTGTGGCAGGCAGGAGGAGGACCCAAACGCAAAACTCACAGACACGGGGATGAACTCAAAATCACAGCTTTAATGCTGGAATGGCAGAACATAGGAAATACAAAACTAAACTGGGAAAAGTAAACTAACATACGCAGATAGACACAGGGAGATCCACACAACATGAGGGACGACGTCACGCTGAACAGAGGGAGACGCAGACAGAAATACACAGAGGGTTAACGAGGAAAGTGGGAACACACGGGGAACACAGGTGACACTGATAATCATAACGAGACAGGGCGGGGTGAACTGAACATGACATGTACGGGCGTGAGAGTCACAAAGTAAACAGGAAGTGCACAGAGGTTCAGACAGGAGGAGAGAGAGAGCACGGGGAAAACACAGACATAACGGGCTGGGAAAACATGAAACAACCACAAAGGGAGACGAGGGCTCATAAATACATAGAGGGCACACAGGGGGAAGAGAGAGCACGGGGAGAACTTAGACATAATGGGCAGGGGAAACATGGAATAAAACATAAGGAGAGACGAGGGCTCACAGATACACAGAGGGGCACACAGGGGGTAAAAGCCATGAAGGGAAAACACTTAGGGAACAACACAACAGGGCAACTCAGAAAACATGGCCTAAGCAAGGAACAAAATACAAACATACAAGAAAACTAAGAACACTGGGCCAACATGGCCCAGGACCATGACAATTTTAGCTTATTTAACAATTTAATTAGCCTGTCCTGCAGTTTCACATTCACTACTCTGGAAATATAACTAGACTTTGTAATAATGCAGATTGTAACTGATTATTCTGCGACAGCCTTAAAATGCTAACTAGCATTTACATGATGGGGGAGTCAGTAATCAACCATGTCTTCATTTATATTTTTCAGTACATGTACAGGCTCAACTGACTCTAAAGACAAATTTCCTCAGTTAAGTTTTGATTTACTCAGAAGTATGTTAAAAAACTAACTAACTAAAACACTAACACCCTCTAGAAACCTCTAGCATTTTGTTGATGGAATTAACTAACTAACTTAATTAATGGAAAATATCAGATACATGCGAATCATTTGATTTGATTTGATATACCTTTATTAGTCCCACAAGGGGAAATTTCATAAGGCTGCTGACCTATTGCACGCAATGGCGGCGCCATCTTACCCGCCGACCATACATACATTACACAAAACATCACATGGGGAAGACAGGTCAGAGAGGTATAACAATGGAAAAATGCACCACATGAGGAAAGATAAGGAGAAAAAAATAACTCCCCCCAGACTGAGCTCCAACAGGGAGATCAGTTTGAGAAAAGAAAAAAAACACCTCTGCACATAGCACATGTGTTTCATGTTAAATGATGTAAGACATGATGAAACTCATTATAACTTAGATGTTATTTTTCATATGAAAACTCTACTGTAAAACCTGGAACATTTCGATAGTTATAGAGGATCAAGCTAGGCATGAAGGTATAATCCATTTTTTATTGAGGAAAATACTAGAACATTTCTGTCTGTGAAGGTTCTCAGTCATCCAGGTCATCGTAGTCAAAGGAGCTTGCAAAGAAAAGCGTCTGGACTTCTTTAAGTTCAGCAGTCCATCTGATGGACTCAGCAGTCCATCTGCATCTTAAGGATAAAGGACACTCTTTCGAGGATGCCATTGTTCACATTTTGGACAGAGAGGACAGATGGTTTGAAAGAGGAGTGAAAGAAGCCATCTATGTCCACTGTGAGCGACCATCTTTGAACAGAGGCGGTGGTTTACGACACCAACTCTCTGCCATCTATAATCCAGTTTCGAGATCCCTTCCCAGACGCCTTAACGCCCACTCACATCCTGGGCCATCTGACCTCAGGAATTCGCATGATAAGGTGGGGCCAGGTTTCACAATGAACACACCCGAAACTCTGGCTGATTGGGACCCACACCCAGTTTCACACCTTGGCTCAGGCGATTAGAGGATCATCAGGGGGTCCTTTTGTCCCTCTGTGGGGGGTCACTCCCACTAGGTTTATATCTGGGACTCTCCACCATTTGACCTTAGAACTGAAGAAGCTTCATGGATGAGAGGTGAAACGTCTTCAAGCAACTTAAAGAAGTCCAGACGCTTTTCTTTGCAAGCTCCTTTGACTAGAACATTTCTGTTAACAAAAAGTAACAAAAATGATCATGTAAAATGTCAAAGAGAGTCCTTAGAACAAAAACCTGTAACACAAAAACTAAAACTGAAATGGATGCAGCGCTATTTAAGAAAAACTTGAAAGCTCTGGAAAAAGCCAGAAAGTGATCAACAATTACATTTGTTTTGTGCATAAACCTCCATGATGATCACATGCATGTAAAATTAAATTAATAAATCATTTTTTCCATCTATTTAATATGAAGAGCACATGTTAGGCAGAAGTAAAAGTGCAGTCTGCTACCCAAGCGAGACGCTTTAGAGCATCATTATGCTAACATACATAACATTTATAGAGCTACTAATGTCACTGCTGGTAAAATGACTGAAAAGAACTAAAGAGATAAGTGAAGTGAGATCTTACAGATTCTGTCTGGCTCGCTGCTACAGTAACAGAAATAACCCACAGACCTTTTTCTTCATGAGTAAATGCCGGCCTATGCTTCAAAAAATGAGTCAGTATACTTAGTATCTAACAATATAAGTCCAATAAATCAACAGTGTTTGAGAACAGAGAGGGAGCCATGGGGACACATCCCACTCACAGCTCTAGGCTGTTCTCACACAATGGACTCTTGGTTGCTTTAGTGTGAGAGTGATATGCCTTCTTTGGGATATCAAAACAGTCACATGAATGGTTCACAAAACTTTGAAATCTAAGCTTTTTTGCTTGTAGCAGTTGGGGACTGGGGATAAAAAGAAAATTCAACATTTCAGTGAAGTTTCTGTAGATTCAGCTCCCAACTGTATGATTAGTTCGAAGATTACAAAGGCTGAATGTCTACAGCACAAACTGTAGATATTATTGACCATTTCACTGAGAGGACCTCCCCGAGGACGAATCACCTCTTCCCTGTACAGCAACAAATGGAAAGTGCTTTAAACCGTTTTCTCTTCAGCATGGTGAAAGTGCCCTCACGGGATCTGGAGGGCTGAAGGCAGGAGGACTGGATGATTAGGCTGGTGATCTGGCAGAAGGTCATGATGTGTGATAGGCCGCACAAGTACACAGATGTTATCACGATCATTCTGGAGAACAGTGATAGTCTTCCAGGACTGATGTCCACAGTGGCAATACTGTCACTTCTCTCTCCACCCACCATCCAACCGGAAGATATCCAACACCTAATCAATAATGATGTAAACCACATTTCAAGCCACTCTTCAATCTCTGGTTTACGGTTCTTACGTTGTACATCTAGCTGTGAAAATGGATTACAGGTCCACATATATATGGTCAGTTGTCAATTTATGAAATGAAATGCTGCTATACCAGTTGACAGATGATATTAACTTTAATTTCCCTGGTTGTATTAGACCACGACAAGCATGGTGCAAATAAAGGAGCTGAATGCTGCATGTACCAGCCTGCTGTATTAATGATTAATGTTAAGAATACTGTAAATTCTGTTATTATTTACATATGACTAAATCACAACAACACCTCAAGGCACTTTATATTGTAAGGTAAAGACCTTACAATGACACAGAGAAAACCTCAACAATCACATGACACTCTATGAGCAAGCACTTGGTGAAAGTGGGAGGGGAAAACTCAGTTTTAACAGGAAGAAACATCCAGCAGAACCAGACTCAGGAACGAAGAATCATCAACAGTTTCACTCAAATGAGCTTCAAAAAATATTGTTATTCAATGCTGTTGAAGAATTGATCCATATCCATTTCTAGCTAAATATGATCAGCTGATTCACTTAACAGAGGTACATAAATACCTCGTGTTGCTGAATATATACTAACACGTCTTAATAATTAAAAGAATAAGAAGGAAAAAAATGCAAAGCTCACAGGAGTTGGCAACTAAACTACCAGACAAAGTACATGTGCCAATATTTGACTACTGTATACTGCAAATGTCCCTTTGAAGTCTTTGAAAGTTGGTCTTAATGTTTTGCTTCATCACATGCTTCATCACAGCAAAGGACAGATACATGAATACGGAAGCACATAAAAAAATGTAGGTGTTCAAAAAGATGTCATACCCCCCTTCTTAGAATATAAACTGTACAAACAAGGGTAGTTCACAAAGTCCATATTAATTTGCTGAGATCACACGAATATAAATTCAACATTTGTATTTAAACCAATACTAACCCTGACCTTGTGATATGTTTGTGCTATCCTGTGGAACAAATAGAAGAACTACCTTGCTTTAAGGGAAACAGCAATGTTTTAAAGCCTGTTCTCTCACTGAGGTCATTTATTTAACATTCAGTCTCTCCAAAAACAAGTGAACCTATTTCCTGCTTAAATTGGACAGCTTGTGTTGATAGATATCGAGAGTCTGATTCACATTTTCTTTTCACTGCTTACAGCTTCCTATTGAGCTTGTAAATCAATTGAATGTCTTTCTGAAAGTCTTCCTACTTAAACATCTATCAGGAGGAATTCTGTTACACTTTTCATCCATCCTTGCCTATGAAGGCCTGCTATATGTGCACGAATAGGGAAAAAAGCACAAGGTCCCTATTACCAGCTGTGCTAGCATTTCTGCATTTCCCACATGGAATGCTTCCATTTGAGAACTGAATTGTGTGTCAACATATCCCCGCTTCCCATCTTTCCTGAGGCGCTTTTCTCGATGCAAAGCTGGCTTTAGCCCCTGCTGACCTATGTAGTTCTGCAGGAAGACGCTGTTAGCTCTGGGAGAAACAAACACAAAAACAGTCCCTCTTTCTAAGGCTGTCTTTAATAGTAATATGGGCCCTGTGGGTATGTGTCGTTTCCTTTGAGCTCCTACACAATATCCTAGTAGACCAACAACAGCAGACTCATTCAATCTATGGAGATGAGTAGAGACTGAAATCCCTCTAAGTCCTGTTAATCCAAAAAAACATAAAAAAGTAAAAAAAAAAAAAATCTGAAAATGAAAATAAATTCTCTAAAAAAACATGTCTCCGTGTGTGCCTTTGTGTGTGTGTGTGTGTGTGTGTGTGTGTGTGTGTGTGTGTGTGTGTGTGTGTGTGTGTATATACACAAACGTGCACCTGTGCATACATGTGTTACACCCAAAATGGGTCAAGTGGAAATAATATTTGTTCACCTTCTCATTACTCTTCACTTCAGTGTCTGCTGGGAATAGCAGGTACAACAAAAACACATTATTAAACACTAGTCCTGTGAGATGTCACCATGGAGTCCAGTTAAATTAGTCATAAAAATTGAAATAGATATATTTATTATAACTCAACTCACTTGTAGAGTCACATGGCTTTATAAAAATATATGAAAAGAGTTCACATATATATACATATATTTTTTAAAATTTATTTATTTTACACAGCCAAACATATGAGCATATCGTCCATCTCATCAGAGAGGACAGCTCCTTGCTTGACTTTGAGCAAGGACGCAAGAAACACACCAGCGCCACATGGGACATCTGGATTTTCACACTTCTTCACACCCATGTGTAATCGACAGCGACAGGCAGTGAGTGACGGCATCAACTCAGAGTCTGAATACTCAGGTGGACAATGATTCCTCAATCATCTCTGTGACTGGAACACATTGCCGTCCTCGCTGTGTGGCAATAATACTTTAGTCACACAAATTGAAGCAGAGACTTTTCAGCAGGGATTGTGTCAGTTAAAAAAAAAACTATGTTTACTTTGTTTATCAGGAGATGGCAGGTTATTTAGAAGATGGGTGACAGCTGCATTGTGATGATAAGGTTTTCATGAAAAGAGAGTCTATATAAAATGACTTTCAATAAAGAGTCGTCGTTTCTCATATATGAAGAAGGGCAAAACTAGTGACTCATCACAGTTAGAAGACATAAAACTACAGATACTGCACATCTTTTGTAAAAATAATAGTAATAATGCAATATGGCTAATCCTAAAATGCTTTAAATATTTTGCTGTTTTTCTCTTTTAACTTTTAATGTATTTAATTATTAAACATATGCATAATTTCAGTTCCCATTTCATCACCATTTCATCTCAAAACTGCTCTATTGAATTGAGATCTGGTGACTGTGGAGCCAATTTAACTACAGCAAGCTGACTGCCATATTCAAGAAACCAGTTTGACACGATTTGAGCTTTGCAACATGGCACATCATAAGTACACTCTGGTCATAAAGGGAGGAATATGGTTTGCAACAGTATCAGGTAGAGCTGGTACTAAGGAGCAGAAACAGGGCAAAGAAAGTGTACCTCTCACCATCGCCCCACACCAGAAACCTGAACTATTAATAAAGGGTTGGAAAAACTGGCATGCTGTCATGCCAAATTTTGACCCAATTCACAGCTGAATTGAGATTTGTAGATAGGATAGTTTATTTTGAATATGTAAATATAACTAAAATAACAAATAAATAAAGAGAAAAGAGAAAAATCATGCTTTCATGAATATCTCTATGTCAACACAATGTTTATGCTCAAAAAGGAGAAGGATAAAGTTGATACTTTTTTCTTTGCCTACTCCCTTATTTCAAATTCCATTATTTACAAATCAATATTCAGAATTTGACATTATATAATCCATACATGTTTAACTATATACAAGTGTACACACATATACAATACACACATAAAACAATCTGAGTTCTTAAACCAAAACAACAACAAACTACACTGAACACCGTATGGTTAACACCCCACTTATCAAACAAGACCACAGTTTTCCAATTTTCTGGTAACTAATTTTGCTGGTCAATGGATATTATTTCTTTGCAAGATCATTTTCTTTAAACTCTAGAGATGTTAGTGTGTGAAAATCCAAGTAGATAAGCAGATTTTAATATACTCAGACCAGCTCATTTAGCCAAAGAAAAAGATCAATTTAAAGTAATTTAAATTACCTTTTGTTCCTATTCTGCGTGGTTTGAACTGGTTGCCAGGTTGTCTTCACCATGTCTACATGACTAAATGAGTTGAGTTGTTACCACATGATTGGCTGATTTGCATTAATGAGCAATTAAACAGGTGCATCTACAAAAGGCTCCAGTGAGTGTATACTAAGACAGATTGTAACCAGGTATAACAGATGCCTTTTGTTTAGTTTCTCTGCTAAACAAAGAAGATCTGGACTTGCTCAGCCAAACAGTTGTTGATTGGTTAGTTAGAAGAGTTAGTTATTAAGAAAAAAAACAACAGTTATAATTACAGACACACTAAGTCCACATATTTTCCCCACAAAATAGTTTGTTCACGTACTCATGCCTCTGTAGTCTCCCTGATGAAAAATCGAAGCATGGAAATGTTAATGCCTCTATGTAATATGTGAAAGGCAAACAGGGGCAGATAATAAACAATTTCAGACAGAAGCGCAAGGGATGCATCATTTCAGAGGCACTAAGCGAGACGGGATTCAATTTTGTCTTGCTTGGTAGAGCGTGTCCCTCTCGTCTGTCACTTCCGCTTTAAACCAGCAGTTTCTAAGCCAAAGGATCCCATCATCACAGCGCTCTCCTGTTCCTATCACATGCTAGACACCTTGACATAGTTAAGTCAGCATACTTGACACTGAGAATTGTCCTTTTGATGGAAGGCTACTGTCCAGCCACTGTCTCACTGTTGCCAGCCATCCACAGTAGCTGAACACATGGCTTGGATATTCATTGAATCCAAGGGCAAAAAACACAAATAAATGTGTTGGCAGTTCTTGGGCCAAATTCTTGTTTCAAATAGGAGAGTGTGCTGGCAGCTCGATCAGTCTGGATTGCAGAGTGTGGAAATTTGCCCAGTGACATTGAACAGTAGATAGTTTGCAATAATGGTGACAACGCTTAGATGTATGAGAGATAATGTCACCACCCACACACCCTCCTCTCCTTCCCTCCTCTCCTTCCCACCTCTCCCAGAAACAAAAATAAAAAAACAGGGGCAAGAACCAATATAAAGACAGGACACATACTATAAAATGCCTTTATATAAGGTGGGGTTTTTACATTCGCTAACTGTAAAGAAACAAATATGGTTGTCTAATGACGTTTAAGGTATGTATGCATTACAGAGTGGTCTGTAGATTAGCTTGCCCAGAAATACATAAATGAATAACCTACTGTATGAATGGAATGAAAAAAAAGGATCAAAGTTTGATGCAAGTTCAACTCTGTCTCATTAATTTTTCAAACAAACTGTCATGACATATTTTTGTGAAACGATTAAAGGAGAAGCGTGAAAAAAATAGTGAAAGCTCCTTTTATCTTTAGGCCACAGTTTTAGTACTGAACACAAAAATTCACCTCCAAGTTCATTCCTCATTTCTTTCTCCAGATGAAAGCCTTAGCATAAGCCATTCTGTCATTAAATTCTGTTGAGTCAAAATCATGTGATAACAGAAGATTTAACCCTTATACACGGTTCATATTTCATGGTTTCACAATATTGTTCGGGTCTATTTTGACCCAGGCTAAGAATTCCCTCACAGTGAGTGCCTGAATTTTGAGCTACAAACCTATTTAGAATGTTGGAATAGCGCAAGAACCTAAGAACCACAATGCAACAGTGCTGAGCACCATTGCACTACCCTATTACAGATCTCATGTTCACAGTAAGGCAGCCTCCGGCCTCTGTATTACCTCGGGTCATTATATACACCATATATGATGACTCTTATGCTTTTTTATTTGTTTACTGGTTCAAAGAGTAGCAGAGACCTGGCTTTACATGAACCCTGGGAAATGTGGTGGGAATACAGTTAGTCCCGCTTCAACTCGCCAATATCCCATAAAAACAAACAAAGAAAAAGAAACCCAAAGACACGACATTATAAAGTTTCAGAATCTCTAAAAAAAAGACAATTTTCCTCAATTTGATTGACACTGGTGGATCTAAAATCCATCTTGGGGTATTTTACTGCCATCAAATGTCAACATTGGTCAAATTTAATCTGTACAATATGAAAGAGTCAAAGTCATCTTTCTTACTGTTTTGCTGGTATTATGGAAAACCTAGACTTTACTGAGGGTGTTGGTCACATAGAAATGGTTCATTTAAATGGTTAAGCAATTAGAACATTTTTAAAATCAACCGCCAACTATTTAGTAAAACCTAATTAATGAATGCAGTTCAAGCACTAGATAATTAGTAAAGTAACACACTTCTAATCGATATTAGAAAAGAAAAAAAAAGTGTCATAATTACAATAAAAAAAAACTATTAAAAAGGTTGTGGCACAGCTCAGCTTCACAAGGCTTTATATCAGGTTTCAGCTCATTGTTTAGCTATCCAGCTCACAACGTTCTTGTTATAGTTCTCTCTCACCAGACTCGCAGTGTAATTTTTCAGCCACAGCAGGCGGCCCTTTTTCACTAAAACAGCTCTAAACACTGCGTGTACATTACTTGCTTGGCACCAAACAGCACACATACAGAGATTAGAGTGAACAAAGCTAAACAGATATTTTCTACAGGAGATGGAAGGAAAAAAAAGAGTGAATCTCAAACTTGGGGTTAATCATCACGGGCATAAACATGACAGCAAATCACGGTGTAGCTCTGTAGCTGCTCAGTAAAAAACTCACTGCCATATCAACTTATAAAGATGATAGCAAGCCATTATTGTATTCACATCATTTAAAAACAACTAAAAATTTGAAGTGGAAACAGCAGCACTGTATGCAAACTTTCTCTTTTTCTCTTGTGAAAGGCCTTTTGGTTTCAGTCTCTTGAGCACTGCTTTCTCTTTTTCTGTCATTTAGAAAATGTGATTTAAAGGTGCTTTGCTGTGTGGAACTATAGTAGGATCAGACATGAGATCATCTTGGATTTTAACTGTCATCTCAGCACACAAGTGTAGAAATGTGATGTATTTGCTCACAGGATCTGTCCGTGGTGCTAGAATCCTCTCCTTATGGTCTTCTTATTAAACAGACGACTGCGTGCCAGTGTCCCCTCATTCTTTGTGTCTTGTGTTTGCCCTTGATATTTCTAATGTCGCTCTTTACTTTGAATGTGTTATATTTTATTAGTATTTACAGTTGTATGACTTCCATGATAAGAACTTGGGCCTTTAGCCACATAAGAGCATAAACCATGACATTAACACATGAGTGAGACAAGTGCTACCACTTATATTAAGCATTTTTATGAAGTTAGTTTAAGAATGTGGCAATATCAAATCCTTCTCTACCAATTAAACAAGCTTAAAAGAACAGAGATGAACTCAGAGTAGCAGATCAGCACTAGGGATGGGTACCGGTATCCGGTGCCATGATGGCACCGGTTCTGACATAAACGGTAGTAACCAGACCGAAAAGCAGCGCAAATTTCGGTGCTTTATTTCGGTGCTTTTTTTCCCTGAGATGCCATACACTTTGGATTCCAGCCGATCATTTTACCTTTGCAAGCGTAGTAGGCGGGCCCAGGTACGTACGTTCTTTTAGAGCAGAGCTACAGATTAAAAACGCCCAAGGCGAAGCGGTCAAAAGTCTGGCTGTACTTCACAGCAAAAGATGGAAACTCAGCAGCCTGCAACAAGTGCTTTAAGCTGATACTGTGCAAAGGAGGCAACACCTCAAATCTGATGAAACACCTGGCGACATTGGCGTTTTTTAAAGGCCTTGCAGTAATTAATTACTTTTGGCCAGTTACTGTTACTGTTCAGGGTTGCTATACAAATGTTAATTAGTTAATTACAAAGTTAATGTAGCTTCACAGTAAATTGGGCACCAATATATTTCATATCTACATAACATAAAATAAGATCTCTCCCAAAATATAAGATTAGGTAATACACATATTGCAGCTATCCATCACTTTCTCAATCAAAAAATAAATAAAATAAAGAAGGCTTCTCGTAGTAACATTTTCTTATTGCATGCTTAATTTAAAAAAAAAAAGTTGATACACGTTGACATCTGAGCTTTATATTTCTTAATTTTAGTTTATACATTTCATTGTACATTCACTGTCCACTTTATTAGGTATACTTGTCTAACTGGTCAGTGCGAATACCACTGAACCACTGCTGAAGTTCAAACATCAGCATCGAAGGTCAGAATCAGAATGGGGAATAAAGGGAATCAATTATGGCAGGTTGGTCCAAGTATTTTAGTGGGATTTACCCACACAACTGTCTGTACAATTTACAGTAAACGGTCTGAAAAAGAAAAAATATCTAGTGAGCAGAAGTTTTTTTCAGCAAAAATACCTTGTTAATGGCAGAGATCACAGAAGAGAACGACACCAAATGGCCAGACTACTTCAAGCTGATAGGAAGGCAATGGCAAGTCCCATAACTACATATTACACTGAAGGTATGCAGATGAGGATTTCAGAACGCACAACACTTGAAACCTTCAAGCAGGTGGACGCAGCAGCAAAAGACCACACAAGTATCCTACTCCTGTCAGCTAAAAACAGGAAACTGAGGCTACAATTAACATGGCCTCACCACAATTAGGCAAGAGGGCTGGAAAAATGCTGCCTGATCTGATGATTCTCAATTTCTGCAACATATGGTAAAGTTACACCAGCCCCTACCAACTAAGAACTGTTTAAATATTGCAGCCCACTCAAGTATTGCTCATCATTGTTCATGTTTTGGACCAAAGTATATCCAGCTTCTGATGGCAGGATGACAACCATTCCGACAAGATTCAGGTTTCTTTTTTGGTTGCTTGAGTATGGCAGTGAGTTTGCTGTGCTCATATGGCTTCCATAGTAACCAGATCTCAATCCAGTAGAGCACCTTTGGGATGGAATAGGAAATTTGCAACTGTTTGACACTATCATGAATGAAATCTCTGAGGAATGTTTCCATTACATTGTTGAGCTTATGACATGAAGAATTAAGACCGTTCTGAAAGCAAAAGGTGGTCAAACCCTGTACTGGCAAGGTGTACCTAAAGAATGAAATGAAATGTAATGAATGGAGTGTATATTCCAGTATATAAAATGGGTGCACTAGGTGAAAGTAAACAGCATGTCAGTCCCAAATGAGAAGTTAAAGGCACTTCGACCTATTTTATTAACATCCACACATCCTTTTACACGTGGGTTTGTTTCTGTAGAAAAATATCCAAACTTCTTTTTCAAAAACAATCTGTCATTCCTCATTTTGTAACCGTGATGCAGTCCATTTGTTGTAGTTGTGGTAAAACTCTTTTTCACACATCATTTTCCCCCAAAATTTCAGAAATTTGCATTACAATAAAGCTACACACCAACTGAAATGTTTCATTTTCAAATGTCCAAAAACCTGTTTAATTTCAATTTAAATTAGCATAAGAAAAAAATCTTGTTCTTGACAGAACAATTTTACCAAATTACTTCCAACATATGATTTAAAGTCTGAATGGCACATGGGATTATTAGATGTATAATTACTTTTCTTATTTTTGCCACATTAAAGACATTTTGTGATGGGACAGCAATTACCTAATCACTGATAACTCAGGAATAAGTAGAAATAAGTCACCAATGGTGACTTATTTCTACTTATTTCTACTTGACTGGATATGGTGACTCACCATATCCAGTTTAGTTACAGTCATAATTCTCAAAATCATGCTTTATTATAAAACGGCAGGAGAAAATTA
Source organism: Maylandia zebra (assembly GCF_041146795.1). Lineage (NCBI taxonomy): Eukaryota > Metazoa > Chordata > Actinopteri > Cichliformes > Cichlidae > Maylandia > Maylandia zebra. The sequence continues at coordinate 33,550,346 of NC_135180.1, read as the reverse complement.
TCTTAGAAGTATTTAATTATCTTAGCCAGGTAACACATCAGGATGAAGACCAACCAGAAAAAAGGGAGCCTAATCAGATACATTTTAATCAGATAACTACTATTTTATCAACAATGGTTTTTTAAAAGAATGTCACACAGACATATGAAGGATATTATGAAGAGACCAGTATTGGGAAACCACAGCAGACATGTCACAACCATTGCATGGGTCAGTTATTTTATATTGGATCAACATAAGTTGCCCAAACCAAGATATAGGGGGACTGAAGCTGACAGGTGATACTGGATGTGTTGTGGGTTAGTGAACAGATTTCCAGTTGGTCACAGGGTGACACAAAGAAACAGTGACTGTTTATACTCACATTAAATTTTTGTCACGGATTGCCGAGGCAAGCCGTGTGGGATTGTAGGAAAGGACCAAAAAGGCAGCAGCTCTGGTGCAGGTGAGTGTTTATTTACAGTGGTGGGTAAGTACAAACAGCGGTGGCGACAAAACATGAAACTGGAGACCTAAACTGGGTAAACTAAGAAGACAACCAGAATGAGGATGCAGGGAGGTCCGGAGAAATACATACGGGAAGACGCAGGGAGACCAAGGGGAAACAACACAGACGAACCAGCAACTACTATGACAGAAGACACAACTTAAATACACTCAGAGAACACAGGGGGATTACATACAGGCGGGGACACAGCTGGGAGTAATTAACATGACGAGACTAGGGAGGCAACTGAAAACACTCACATAAGACACAGACCTTCTCAATAAAACAGGAACTTACACATGAAAGGACACAAACTAAGAAACGCGGACTAGATACAGGAACACACGGGCAGAACAGAGTAAACACTAACCAGAGGAAGAACAGAACCAAAATCGCGAAGAGAAAACACAAAACGCTGGGTCAAAAGGACCCAGGATCATGACAATTTTACTGCTGATTTAGAATGCTATATACTTTTTTAGCCTAGCTACACATCATTGTTCAACAGCTTAATTTTTAAATTGCAGCACACCTATAACACTTTCTATCACCTATACAGCAACAATGTAGATCGAAAGAATAAAGGCAAGGACAAGAAAATGGTGCATGTTAGTCGTTTGACCTAACGGAGCAAGGAGAATGACAAAAACACACTTGTGCCCAGAGAGCTGACAAAAACAACAACTGGGAATGATGAAATGGATGAACAACTCATATGGGGTAATTTTGAAAAAGGACAACTGCTCGCAAACTGCCAAGGTTCTAAACTGACTAGTGATGTCAAAAGGCTGCACAAAAACCCAGCTGCTCTGGCAGAACCTCTTTTTACAGATGCCAGCACAGCATAATATTCAGTACATTTGTTTTGCTGTTGTGTTTTTATTTTGCTTCAAATTCTTGTCCAAATCTCTCAAAAAGATCTTTGCTAACCCTGATGATCACAGACTCAGATTAGTAAAGTAGTAAAAAGGACTTAGAGTTTTAAATGCATAGATCAGTGTGTTCAGAGCTTCATAATAATGGCTTTTAAGCACAAGGGTTCCTTTGATCTTATTATCACGGTGAGTCACTGCAGTTAACCCAAAATATATGAAGAAAAAAATGTTATAAGTTTTCCCTCCTTTTGTTGAAGTCAAATTTTTACTCAATACGTTAACATCAAAAGCGGCTCAAGTGGCCAGTGAAGGAGATTCATACCGTATATGGCCAGATTATCAGCCGTGATATGTTAAATTAAAACTGGAACAAATCAAGTAGGAGTCTCTTTGCTGTTCCATTGAATATTAATTAAGGTAATTAACTGAGGTAAATTGCAATTTAGAATGTAATTGGTAGTGAGATGACATTTGAAGTTCAAACAGGACTGAAATGCAGTCACCCCTAACCATATGCTAATGGAATTTCCCTAATCTTTAGCCTCGCTTTTGAATGGATTGGATTTAACTGTCCGATTAGTTTTGACCAAATGTCCTGTGGGTCAGCAATGGAACCAGCCCCACTGATGCATATATAGAGGGACATCCGGGTGGATAAAATGTAAGAGCAAGAGAATCTTATATACTTAAAGTAATAAAAATATGTCAGTAGTCAGCAGTAGAGATACAGTTGAGAGGAAGCTGAATGAGAGGAAAACTTAGCACAGGGAGCAAATACATTTGGCTTAGAAATGGGAACTGAAGGCTTTATGCTTACCCACCAGGGGTAAGCTTTGCACTGTTGCCTGATTGAAGAAAATCATACTGTATGGGTTTGTTGTGCCGCCAAAACAAAATTTCTCTCCCTGTGCTCCAAACAAGATTGGAGACTAGAGAAAGGAGTTGATTGTCTGTTCTTCCAGATTCGAAAGTGCTCACAAAGGAATTAAAAAATGTTTGATAGATGAAACAGTTTCCCTTTACTAACAAGAGTGAAAATCAAACAAATCGCTCGTTAGTTCGTTCCTTTCATGAACCAACATGATATATAAAACGAACACCATCATCCTTTACCAAATCACACGACAGCTGAAAAGGCAGAACAGAAAACATTCAATACTTCAAGTGGCAACTTTTAGACTGTGCAACAGAAAAACTAACACTTGCCACTGAACATTCAAATGTGGTTTTTGAGTGCACATCATACTGAACTTTCCTAGACCCGGTGCCCAAGTGCAACGGTGTGCTTGAAAAAAAAAAGTGTCACCAAGATCAGCAACGCAATGGCATGTATTGAAACCATAATTGCAGAAACCTCCAGAAGCCTTCAAATTAACTAGGCACTGTGCGCTATTGTGTTCTCACTGATCACATTCGTCTTAATGAGACAAAAACAAACGTGGGTGTTAAACACCTGTCAGAAACTGTAGGTTTATGTTGCCTTAGAGCATGTAGTAGTTCTCTTAAGTAATAACTTATTGTTTCAATTTATCAAGTTATACACTTGATACTTATGAGCTGTTCAGACAACATAATTTCAAACAATAAACAAGTCTATAGCTGGAAAAATTATGAAATATTCATACAAAAGTAATATTCTTAGAAAACGACTGACAATCAAGCTACCCTTTTCTAAATATGTACAAACGCCAAGAAAACAAATTGAAAACCACAATAAATTAACTGACATTTACACGATGTTATTTTACCCAGTGCAAACACTCTCTGATACATACAGTGACTACAACAGATACAATTCTCCCAGCAGGAGAATCTTTCATTGCCTAGTACTTCAAAAAATCTTCAAAAAGTCTCTTACTGTAAAGCCACAAAGAAAACCTGCTGTTGGTACAGACAGGATACTTAGAGAAGGATCTTATATAAGCAGGGCCCATTAAAAGGCCCACTGGTGCTAAGTACTTATTGATTAATCTGCTTCAGTCTTGTTTGGACTCATCGCTTATCAAGAAGTATTGGCAGACTGAAACATGTTTTGCCTTTTCCTTCTTGCTAGTCTTTTAAGTCACTTTTGAGTAGAAAGAGATAACTTCAGAAATCACTGATGCAACTTTTACAATTTTAAAGATAGTATTGCATTGCTACACAAATCTACCTTTAATGATGCTAAAGTCAGCATTTCAATTTGCGCAAACTAAATTTAGCCAGTGGATGGACTGGTACGAGCACCCCAGAGGATGAAGCGTACCAACTATTAATCATCTTGCTTTTCTTCTACCACCACTAGTAGGTTAAAATCATTCAACACCCACAGCTATGACCTACTGAACTGTAATAAATTCAGTACTGTGGTTCGATCACTGAATTAGTCGCGTAATTTATGTGCTCTGCTTTTTTGTGAATAGCTCCCATTATGCCAATATACAAAACTGAAATAATGCAGAAAAAAGTTCTCACAAGGTACCAAAATACATTGTAGGTATTGTCATTCATATTTAATTGAAACAATGACTTGCTAATTTGGTAATATTAACTACTAAGAAAACTTGTGCACTAAGTAGTCATTACATTACCTAAAGTAGCAGAAGACTAATATTTATAATAATCTCACACAATACTGTACAAACCCAAAATTCTTATGGCCTGCCCACACTCCAATTAATTCAGGTCTCCACACAAAAATTACAAAGCAGCACTGATTGCATTCAGAAACCCTTCTTGCTACGTTTAAAATCAGCACTTATGTCTGAACAAATGTTCCATCAGCCAGTCCGCACTCCTCTGCAATGACTCAGCCTATACACAGATCCTACATGCACACAGAGCCATTAATCTCTACTGCACTCCAGTGCAATAACAAAGACAAAAAAAGACACACTGTGTGGATCTAATGGAGAAATACATAAATCTAAATTTATTTATTGACTTTTTTTCAGAAAAAGACAACAGCATGAAGACCATCACTGGATTCAGGCCAACCAACAGCAGGGGAGCTGAGGGAGGTGAGAATAGAGCCGACGAGTTGAATCTGTTTTTCAATAGATTCGACACCACAGTGTCTGCTCCCACCCCCACAACCTCACCTGCAGTCAGCCTGGAATCCAGAGCCACACCACTGTGCCAGCCTCTCTCTTCACATGTTGCCTCCTGTGAGATTCCTGACACCCCTCCCCCACCCATCACCTTCACTCAATACCAGGTTGAGATGCAAATGAGGAGACTTCACTCAGGCAAGTCTGCTGGACCAGACGGAGTGAGTCCCCTTGTCCTCAAGGCCTGTGCCCCCCAGCTGTGTGGAGTCTTTCATAAACTGTTTATGCTGAGTCTGAGTCTGCAGAGGGTCCCGGTGATGTGGAAGACATCATGCCTCGTCCCTGTACCAAAGACGCCTCGTCCCAGTGGCCCCCAGGATTACAGGCCCGTGGCACTGACCTCCCACATCATGAAGACCCTGGAAAGGCTCATCCTGGACCAGCTGCGACCCATAGTAAGACCACATCTGGATCCCCTTCAGTTCGCTTATCAACCTCGTCTCGGAACAGAGGACGCCATCATCTACCTGCTCAATCGTGTCTACACCCATCTGGACCAGCCGGCGAGCACTGTGAGGGTCATGTTTTTTGACTTTTCCAGTGCTTTCAACACCATCAGGCTGACCCTCCTGGGTGATAAGTTAGCAGCGATGCAGGTGGATGCTTCTCTGGTGTCCTGGATTGTTGATTACCTGACAGGAAGACCACAATATGTACGTCTCCCACAGTGTGTGTCTGACAAGGTGATTAGCAACACAGGGGCACCACAGGGGACTGTCCTCTCCCCCTTCCTCTTCACCCTCTACACCACAGACTTCAGCCACTGCACAGAGACCTGCCATCTTCAGAAGTTTTCTGATGACTCTGCGGTGGTTGGATGCATCAGCAGGGATGATGAGACAGAGTATCGGGCTGTGGTCGACTCCTTTGTCACGTGGTGTGAGCAGAATCATCTGCAGCTCAACGTGGCAAAGACCAAGGAACTGATCGTGGACTTCAGGAAGACCAGGAAACACTTGACCCCTGTTTCAATCCAGGGGGTCAGTGTTGACATTGTGGAGGACTATAAATACCTTGGAGTACACATTGACAATAAACTGGACTGGGCTAAAAACACCACAGCACTTTACAGGAAGGGCCAGAGTCGTCTCTATTTTTTGAGGCGACTGAGGTCCTTCAACATCTGCCAGAAAATGCTGAGGATTTTCTATGAGTCTGTGGTGGCCAGTGCGATCCTCTATGCTGTTGCATGCTGGGGGAGCAGGCTGAGGGTCGCAGATGCCAACAGACTTAATAAACTGATCCGTAAGGCCAGCAATGTTGTGGGGATGGAGCTGGACTCCCTCAAGGTGGTGTCGGAGAGGCGGATGCTGTCCAAGATAAAGACAATGTTGGATAACACCTCCCACCCACTCCATGACATGTTGGTCAGTCACAGGAGCTCGTTCAGTGAGAGACTGAGATTACCGAAAAGCACCACTGAACGACACAGGAAATCATTCCTGCCTGTGGCCATCTCCCTGTACAACGCATCCACTTAACACACTGTTTGCTGCTACAGCTACACATGTTTCTTTTCCAAATATTTATTTATAAGTGACTTATGTATGTATGTATGTATATATATGTATATATTGTACTATTCTTAGTTAGCGTATTGTCTGTCTTGTCTTAATGTTGGTTTAAAATGGAGCACTGTAACAAAAAATAATTTCCCCCAGGGATCAATAAAGTATTCTGATTCTGATTCTGATTCTGATGGAGGAAGTTAAATGACACAGCAAATGCCTCTGATGGCATCAAAACTCTCATGCGTCCTTGATTATACATGCAGCATAATTCTAACACTGAACGTGTGAGGTGCCTCCACAAAGCAAAAATCACCTGTAGTCCTTGATTATTCATTAAACCCATGCAAAGTGTTCTTAAGAGACTGAAGGCAGAAGTCATTCCTTTTATCAGCAGTCTCTTGGTAGCTGCAAAGGTTTGCTGATATAAACTGGACACAAAGGCTCAAATATATATTCTGTATTATTCATCAAAATCCAAGCAATCAAAGACACACTTGAGAGAGCATTATAGACCTTAATCCATTAATCATAAAATCTCACATTCGTGAATGTTTGATTCTGTTTATGCCACATATTTCAAATATTTCCAAGTTCAATGGAATATTTAGCAAAAACAAAAGATATCTGATTATTTTTAATGTTTAATTTGATTTAATGAATGAAATTAACTATTGTGCATGAACAAAAGTGCTCTGAAAAGGTTTTCAGGGAGTCCCAATGCACACTTTCTAAAAGTCAAAGGTTCATCCATAGATTAAAGAGGGGGTGTCAGACCAGCTCAGTTTGGTCTCAAGTGTGCCTGATCATTAAAGGTATATGAAAGAAGCCATCCCTCTCCAGTGTACGTGTACATTCTGAAAGCATGCACATTTTCACATTTAATGAGCGACCCATTTATAAAACAGATGATGAACAGCCTGAGATGTCGTGTAGAAAAACGGCTTAGTTTTTCTTTCAGTGCATCCGCTGTCATTACATGGACGTTAACATCTACATACAGATCGCACGAAATCTATAAATACACAATTTTTTATTTTTATTTTTTTACATGCAGGGGTTTTATAACTTAGTAACAACGGCATTTTATGTAAATGTGATCAAAACTAGACCCAAGAGGACCTTAAACTTTCCATATGTTTCTATTCCTTTGTAGCAATGCTGAGATCACATGGTATGTTGGAATTGCAGTAATTAACAAAATGTTTACATCTAACAGTGAAATTTGATAACACAACATATTTTTATTTTAATCATTAAAGCTTTTGTAACATTCTCTTTTTAAAAACTGGTTAAATGGGTATAAAGGTAATTGTTGGCGATTACAAAACCATTAAAGTCATTTATATGGAAAATGTCACGTTTCTCAAATTTATGAGCTGCTGCTTGCCTCCCTGTTTTAGCATTTGTGACAGTTTGTTCAGTCAAATCAAAACATTTAAGAAGCCACTGTGGACTCCAGTGCATTATCATAATTGTCCAATTGTTCAGCTGGGGAAATAATTTATAGATACGGCTATAAACACATTATCAAGCTTTACATAAGACACTAAAAATAACTTTGTTTAGCACTATAAAGCACTTAATGTTGGCAGTATGGTCCACATAAGAGTTTCATGGCAAAATAAGACATTAGGATCCCATCTGTGTTATGTGCTGTCTGTAAGATGAATGAAGGGGATTATTCGTGGTTCCCTGGAGATGGTTTGAACTGATGACTATTAAGGTGGGACTCATTGACCTCTTCCTCACTAGCACTGACACCAGAGACCACCATGTGTGGGCCAGGGGTCAAACTGGATCAGTGTGAGGTCAGTGCTGACACAGAACCATGGACAGGTCTTGTAAGTAATTTGGTGAGGGAGGACTGCCTTTGACAGTCAGTCTCTATGACTGAATGCCTCTGGATTTCAGCTTCCACTAGATCAGTCAATGAAATTTTATTTTTTTATTTATTTTTACATATCCATATATTTTTATATAGATAGCTAATTTCTACAGCCCATAATATATCTCAAGGAAGCTGATAATAGTGACTCCACGGCTACTTCATAAGGTGTTGACTTTACAGGTGCTTGAAAGCATCGTAGCTGTGGGCATTCCAGGATGGCCAAGAAACTACAGCTTCCACTGCAACTCCGCACAGCTTCAGCCACTCTTACAAATGCTGAGACACATTCAGTTTAGCACCATAAAAAACAAGCTACTTTACTCAGAACACCTACATTTGCTAGATTAACCCACTTATTTTGAAACAGCAGCCTCATTACTTTGAACAGTTGTATATGGGTAAACTTTCTTACAGTTTAAGCTGTAAATGTTTTGTCTTAACAAGGATTTAACATCTAAGTGACCTTTCTGGCTACAGAGAGCAGCCAAATGGCTGGTAGGCTTTTAGCTAAGCTTTAGCTTCAGCCAAGTGGAAGCTAAATTGGCTAGTCATTCATATGTATATTAGGTTGTTACCTGGGAATTCTGGAGGGAGGGGAGTGGGGGTGTGTGGATGAGGGGGTGGGCGAGCTGCTAAAAGCTGTGAACTTCCTTTTGTGTTTCATCTTGATGCATTCTCAATCATCCAGGGAAATAAATCTCCAAAAGTCACCAACTTGGAGTGTTTCAGTTTGCCATCTTAGGGAGAAATCAACACACATGGGTGTATGTCCTTTGTTGCTGAGATTTATTGATAAAAACAGTACAAAAAACCAACCATTTGTACACATATTTACAAATGGCCTGCTGAGTGGTGCATGGAGCATGTTCATTGGTTCATGGACCTCCCTGAACTAATGGCATTTATTGCAATTGTCATCTTGCGGGGGGTTAACAGGGTTCCATCTCTAAATGACTGCTGGTCAGCAAACCTGGGAAACCCACAGATAATTGGAACTATGGCATGAAACCGCTTCCAAGACATCATGCAACACCTACGCTTTGATGACAAGTCCACCCGCAGTGATCGAGCAAAGACTGATAAGTTCGCTGCAATTTCCAGTGTCTGGGGATCATTTGTCACCAACTGCATCACGTGCTACAACCGTGGTCTACATATCACCGTTGATGAACAGCTTTTCCCATCAAAGACTCGGTGCTGTTTCCTGCAGTATATTGCAAGTAAACCTGACAAGTTTGGGATCAAGTTTTGGGTGGCTTGCGACCTAAAATCCAAGTACATTTGCAATGTCTTCCCATATCTTGGCAAGGACCCCAATTGTCCCACTGGGGAGAGACTTTCTGAAAATGTAGTAATGAGGCTGATGGAACCATTCCTAGACAAGGGCAGAAATGTTACCACGGACAATTTTTTCACATCACTTTCACTTGCGCAAAAACTTCTTAGACGGAAAACCACCATCCTCGGCACAGTCAACAAGATTCGCAGGGAAATTCCTCAATCCACTCAAACCCCCACTCCCCTCCCTCCAGAATTCCCAGGTAACAACCTAATATACATATGAATGACTAGCCAATTTAGCTTCCACTTGGCTGAAGCTAAAGCTTAGCTAAAAGCCTACCAGCCATTTGGCTGCTCTCCAGGTTTTAAAGGTAGAAAGGTAGAAGCCTGGGGGTGCTACTGTTAAATCCCAAAGGCGTGACATTATTATTACTTTACCTCTGGAGTGTTTGAATTTTAAAACTTTACTATGTGCCTTTTGCATAAAGTGTACTAACTAACTAACTAAATAGCCATACTAGCTTCGTATTTTTGTTTTTGTTTCAATGGGAATTTGGTATAAAAAGGTAGCATTCAAACACATGCTAAACAATATAGCAACTTCCATCGACATGCCATTATTGTCACTGTGAGATTATTAACACACTAGCTGATGTTAACCACCAGCTCAAAGTACCCCTGTGTCCAAATGAAGTCTCGGAGAGGTGCTAGCCTGGTTGCAGACCCTTTAGACTTATTAGCCTGTCAGTTTAATTCCCACAGCATTAAAGAGGTAAAAAAAAAAAAAAGGGCAGCCAGAGACAGAGTTACTCTATTTAAAAAGAGAGAGACTGTAATTTATCCTTACTTTCAACAAAAAGCAGCTACTTTCTTATACATATAAGCATTTCTTGGCAGAGTAATACGATTTTACTAGTATTCAGATGTGTTTGTGCTGGTTGATGCTTTTAGGCTGAAAATGCAGAAAATTTCAACCCCTTACACTATGAAGGGTTAACAACTAAATGATAACATCAGTGGTGAAAGCTGTCTGATCACAGCCTGACAAAGCAGATAACCTAATAATCTGCTGTCCATCTCGAACAGGCTGATACGGGCAAGGAATAAGCGGCACCTTAGTGCTAAACATTCTGCTGAGCCTTTATGGGATGCACTGATATGCTTAAAGAGCTTCATCCAAAATTTCACCATCTCAGCAATGCCAAATGTGCAGGGCTGCCTTCAGATGCCCCAGCACAGATATTTGTGAAATTCATCAGAACTGTTCAGATGTCTGCTTCACCTGTGTGGGCTGGCCAGAGGGCGGGAAGTAAGCAAGTTTTTACTGTATGTTTTAATTATGTGTACTTGAGGGAATTTCATATTACTCTAAAGCGTATTATTTATGACTCCACACATGAAAGCCACTGCTAGCTCTCACTCTCTGCACTAAAGTCACTTTAACTTTTGAAAAAAGAAATTTAAAAAAAGATCATGGGACCAGTTCAAAGATATAGTGCATATTTTATGCTTATCTGTCATCAAAGCACAGTTACGTCAACAAAAGCTTCAAAACAATTCAAATTAAGCTCTTCAGTCTTGAAATAAACACACGTTACTGAGCATAGATCTTTTCTGGATTCGTGAAATTGCCTTTCTACTGCACAGTATATTTATATATTGTCAAGGAAACATTGAATATTAGTAGTGCTACAGAGCTAACGGCTTCCCTCAAAACGTCAAAAGACTACATTTCCACTATCGATTCAATTTTGTAAAAGACGCAAAACATATTTTTTTCATTCAATCACTTCAACTCAGAGTCAGTCAACTGCTAAATACGGCACTTAAATTCATTAGACATTGGCTCATAAAGACAGCAATTATTTGAAGTCCTGTGCCTCCATCCGGTTAGTGCAGGAGTCAATTAGGGTGAACAACTGAATGTTAACTGGCTCATTAGATGGTGGGAAACAAAGCAAATGCCACATTTCCATAAGAACATTGCTAGTTTGCTTGCTGGAGAGTTACCCAAAATCGCTTTTTAAAGAAGATTTCAGATAACTACAGAAATTTTAATTACTAAATATTCCAGATTAAACAGTTCTGCATCAACTACTGCCTGATCAGTTGTTGGTGAAATTTGTTCTTTTTTCCTTCTGTGTTGAAATACTAAGAACACACATAGTTAGACAGATATATAGAAATAAAGGTTCACCCTGACCACATGTTAGACACATGAGACATGCCTGCAACATCGTGCAGTATAATCAGTTTGGTGGTTGGTAACTGAGGTATATCCATGGAGGGACACACAGACCTCTACAGACTAGGCAACGGCACCCTGACTGCCATTATATATCGGTGGTGTTCCAGTAGCACAACTCTGGGAGACTATGTTTCCAGGAGCTTTCCAGGAGCTCATTGATGTCTTGGTCCAGATCGGGAAGGAGATCCTCCAGGACGGCATCCGCCATGTCATTAGAAGCGCGCCAGCAAAATGAACTAACCTGCCGCATCATTTTTTCTCTTTATTTCTCAGTGAGTCTTTGAATTCAGCCATCTGTAGGTTGATAATTTTCATTTCCATCAAACAATGTGGCATCCTTTCATTCCTAACAAATTACCCAGTCAGTCAAAGATAAAACTTGTTTTTGCCTTTTAATGAAGAGATAACTTTTTGCATTTATTTAGTTGCGTAACTGCGGCTAAATAACTTCAAAAGTTTGTGTTCAACGTGTCAACAAATATTTCTCATTTCACATCAATCACTGAAGTTTTATTTTGTTGCCTTTGTTGTTTGAGATAAGTTTTATGCTGTTGTTTCTAAGAATGTTGACTAGCTGCTAGGAGTGCACTGATAAATCAGTACTAGCCAAAATCGTCATTATTTTGCCATCAGCCTTTTGGGAAGTGAAGCAGCATTTACCAATGATGGTGGTCGATGTGTGTTTCTTGTGTCATAATAATCTTGTTCTCTTTAAAATATTAAATGATGGGTGATGAATAACTGATTAGAAAATATACACAAAACAACACACATCCAGACCCACACCTACACAAAAAGACATTGGCTATAAGCTGAGTTGTTATTGTAAACACCAGTACCTCTATTGGCACAGCCACAGGAGGGCCACAAGCCAGTGCATTTGTAGCATTGGTCCCAAACTCTGATTAATGGGAGGGCTGTTTTCAGGAAAAGCGTCCATCATAAAGTTTTTGTCCAGTCAAACATGCATATCATACCACCCCTGTTGTGTTGGTCAACAGGGCAGACTACTGTGTGCCAAAGACAAGAGAAAAGGGGGGAGGCATGTTAAGAGTGAATGAGATAGAAGAAAAGGCAGGTATGTGGGGGTGAGAGCAGGGAACTACAGTAACTGGTAACTGGGACTGAGCTGGCTGATATGCTGGAGAGAAGGGAGGTAGACATGCTGTGTGTGCAGTAGACCAGGTGGAAGGCAAGCAAGTCCAAGAGCATTGGAGATTAATTCAAGCTGTCCAACCATGGTGTAGATAAGACAAGAAATGACAGAGGTTTGAAGGAAGGGCATGTGAATTGTGTTGAGGTGAAGAGAGTTTAAGACAGGATCGTGAGTTTGAGGCTGGGAGTCAAAAGAGTGATTTTGAATTTTGTCAGTCTTTATTCCCCACATGTTGCATGTCAAAAGAGAAAGAGAAATCCTGGAGTGAGTTGAATGAAGCTGTAGAGTGCCCCCAATGAGAGGAGAGCGGTAACTTGAGCAAACCTCATTTGGCATATAGCCGAAGGGATCAGAGGTGACGAGACGGTGTTGGGTAGGTATACCGTTAAGGGTTGGAATACAGAAGGACAGATGGTAGCTGCTATAGTTCCAAAGGGTGGGCCAACATCATTTTAAACCCTATGTATTAAGAAAGGGATGTCTCATAAGTTCATATGTGTGTGAAGGCAGACAAGTGAATAATTCTAGCAATATATTGTATTGTATTGAGGAAGATGCACAAAAATTGATTATATCTTACTGTATGTAGAATGTGCAATCAGAAGGAGATAGGAGGCTGCAAGGTGGTGTCAGGAGAATGATATGCAGTATTGGAGGGTAGTCTAGACTTTAGAAATTACGAAGATCAAGCCTTAAATTGCCAAAACTGAAGGAAGAAGAATGTTGCAAAGATTTCAGGAAGGGTGTAGGGGAAGTCTTGCCAGATGATGGGAAAAGTACAGATGAAGTGGTGAGAGAAACAACCAACAAGGTATTCTACAGGTGTCATCTGGACAGAGGATAGAAGACAAGGAGACTGGATGGTTGAATGAAGTGAGCTGTATGTGAGGCTGGAAAAGGACTTGTATTGACTGGCTGGAAGTGCAGAAAATGACAAAGAGTGGAAACGCAGTTGGTCCAGATGACATACCCAAATCGGTATAGAGATGTCTATGAGAGAGGGCAGTAAAATTGTTTAACACAATCCTGGAGATTGAGAGAATGTTTGAGGAATGGAGGAGAAAATGAATGGTACCAATTATCTGCAGAGCTGTAGTAACTACAGAGGGATGACATGATGAACATACAGTATAACAGAAATGTGGGAAACAGTTGTTGAAGTTAAGAAGAGAAGCCATAGAGGTTAGTCAGCAGTAGTATGACTTCATGGACAGAAGGAGCACTACAGATGCAATGCTTGATTTCTGAGTTTGAATGAAAACGTATAGAGATGGCCAGTATATCTTACGGAGCTCAAAGGGCCTGTAGTACTGGATGAAAAATCAGGGGTGGCAGAAAATTATGTGAAGGTGATGCAGGACATCTATGAGGAGAGTGAGAGAGTACTGAGTAGGAGTGCAGTAGGAGTGACAGATGGGTTCAAGGTGGGGGTGACATTGCAGCAGGGACAAAGGGTGTTGAATATGGAGTTGCTGGGCAGAAGTGGTGGATGTGAGGGATAAGGTGAGATGTAGGCAGCAAACCTAAAAGGAGCAGCCAAAAGAAGAAAAAGAAGGACCCATATTGGCACAACTATGTTTGTGATTGATTTATTGATTGTATAATATACATTATTCACTTAAATTAAAAAGTGTTACGATCCAACCAACTGTATTATTCAAGTAAGAAGCAACACCTTACATGTAAAAGAAATTATTATATAGCAGGCATAATAAAATGTATCATAGTCCAATGTTACAAAATGTTTTTACCTAGCAAGATAATATACCCAATTAAAATTTGTCTTCAGTCCAATTCTAGTTTATCTTATTGTGGAATGGCTACAGTCACTCAAGCTGAATGCAGAATTATGGAATTCTAAAGCAAGTCGAGATTCTTTTTGTTGTAAAGAGGAGCTATAAGTAAAAGTTAGTGGAACAACATGCAGTGCAGTGTCCAATCCCAAATAAAACCCTTCCGGTCAGGATCAAAAGTAGGAGCACAAACTTTTTATTCTTTCATAAACACACGTTACTGAGCATAGATCTTTTCTGGATTCGTGAAATTGCCTTTCTACTGCACAGGAAGAAATTTCCTGACAATCACAATATTCTATTTTTCCTTTCAAACTGGTGCATTTTCTGATACTTACTGACTGCTGGAGCCAAATTCATCTTTTTAATAACCTTAGAAACATAGTCGTGTCACTGGGAGTGGTGGGCAATCTCTGTCTTGCTCAAGAACCCTTCAGCAGGGCAGATGCTTACTGTCGCAGTGACAAAATGATTCTGTATGACTCAGGGAGCTTTGTGACTGCTCATCTTTCGACTGTGGGCTCTGGTATCGTTCAAACTGCAAAACACTGAAAGTGGCTTGATCCAAGGTAGATGTGATTATAGGTAGTTTTGATGCTGAATGACCATATTACTATTAATAATTCAGTCCCGTCTTATAATACAGGCAACATCATCTCAGTGAGATGATTCCATGACTATATTCTAGATATGGATTAGGATTCATCAATAGGATGCAACGTTTGTTTGCGTAAGATATCTGAAATCTACTTTATAGATAAGAGTAGTGTATAGGGAAAAAAATATTTCAACAACACCAGTGTTCTGTAGGCCAGTGCTACCATTGAACTTTCAATAGAATTTAAAAAACAAAGCACAGAAGATACAAGATGACTTAACACCAGCCCTTAGGAACACATGTGGCGCTCCAAAGAGCTGCTTTGAATTCGGTCCAGCTGAGCAGCTGCTTGCACCACTGGATAATTTTCTTGCCATAGGAAAAAAATATTACCTTTTTTTTTTAATATTTACATTTATTTATAAACATAGGTTGTCCTTTCATCCCAAAATCTCTATCAATAACAACAACAGTGTTCCAAGGTTACACCTATCTTTAAACGCCTGCTGACTTTGTCGTCCAACTTGCTGTTAATTTCAGTGGTCACGGGTACATGACATGTAAATAATGCATTTATAGACACTAGTCAAATTAGACTTGCGGGGCGACCGTGGCGCTGGGGGTTGGGGAGCGCATCTGTAACCGGTTCGATTCCCGGGCTCTCTGTCCTGGTCGTTGTTGTTAGGATGCCTGGGTCGTTGACCCAGGGTTTTTGTGTTTATTTTTATTATTTGTAATTTCTAGTCTTTGGTTTCTTTCTTTGAGTTCTGTCTTATGGTTTATGTCTCTGTCTTCTCTAGTTGCTCTGTCTCCCCTGTCAGCTGTATCCCCTTGTCTAGTTCACGTCTCTGTGTATCCTTAGTTGCTATATCCCCGTGTCCAGTCAGTGTCTGTGTCTGCCCTGGTCCCACGTCTCTGTTCCCTCTGTTGTAGTGCCTGCATGTGAGTCTGTGTCTTTTGTTCAGTCTGTGTTATGGGTTTCCTGTTTTACTTTGAAAGTCCATGTCTGATGTTGATGTGTCTGGTTTTGCTTCCACTTGTCTCGTTAGGCCTGATTTGCCCCAGCTGTGTTTCCCTCCTGTTACCCATTCCCTGATTGCTCCCTCTGTGTATTTGAGCCCTGTGTTTCTTTGTGTCTGTGTTGCGATCTACCGTTTACCTAGCTGTGTGTTCGGTCAGTCCTCTGGTTTAAGTTTATTTTGATTTGTTCCAGTTATGTTATGTTATTCTTTCATGGGCTTTTGCACCACAAATTCATTTCTGCAAGGTCAGACTGTCAACCACTTTAACATCTTGAGAGGTATGAGGGGAAAGTGCAAACAACTGGAGCTGTGGCCTCTGACATAACGCTAGTGACGGGTTCACAGAGCACTGAAAGCATAGACCATCAGGAGTAAAGAATGACATCTAAGACTCCAGTAGAGTGCACACACATTTTCAGGAGATTAGTATACATGAAATGAAAAATCTCAATTCTCCCTCATAAAAATATTAAGCAGAGATTTACACACTACTATGAGGCCAAACACACTGCGGTCGTTCAAATGATATACGGTCTTGATATACTGATCTGAAAAAGAAAAGGAAAAGGAAATGAACTGCATCTGAAAATCATTTTCTCAAGAAATAGGCAAAAATGTAACAATGACCTGAAACAAAACCTGCCATACATCTGCCTTTCCAGCTTATCAACATCAGAAATGGTCTGCAGGCAGGGTACTGCAGGTACAGATTTCTATAAAACATGGTGGAAGTTCTATAAAGGTTTGAGGCTGCATTTCTATGGCGTTATTTTTGTGCCACTATTCTGAGTGCACGTAAAAAAAAAAATTGCAGGTGCAAGTGTTGCATTTTGAGGAGAAATTTATTTTAGGCGAAGAAAAGCTAAATTTGAGTGAACAAAATTCATTGCTGCGTGCAAAAAATGTATTTCAGTGTTTGCTATTATCCACACACACACACACACACACACACACACACACACACACACACACACACACACACACACACACACACACACACACACACAATAGCAGCCCCTCTCGCTCAGTTTTTGCATTTGCGCTCGCTCGCAATGTGTTGCTTGCGCTCTCAACATTTCTGCCCGTGCGCGCTCAACTCTTTCTGTACACCGTTATATTTGTGCCACAAAACCAGCCAATCACAGACTTGGATGCAAAAAAATCTGATTGGCTGTTTTGGTCTCCAATCAGCTAGAAATGACAAAATGACTTATGCAAATATGTGATGTCTTGATGAATCGAGCAGATATTTGAAGTTTACACAGCTACATTATTGCATGAAAATATCTTAAAAGTTTATTTTGTGACCCAGAAAGAGTAATATTCCAAACTCCGCTACTCTGTGTTCCTCCGCCACTGCCTCGATTGAGTTTTGGACGAAATGGATTCTGGGATATTGCATTTCGTCATTTTGAGCTGGTTGGAGACCAAAACAGCGTGCGCTCAATTTTTTTTTTACGCTCAGAATAGTGGCACAAAAATAACGGCATACATTTCAGCCAGTGGTATTGGAAATCTTGTTAAAACGGATGGATTGTGAACACAGAAAAGTAAGGGCAGATTTTGAAGCCATCTAGTGTCTGATTGTGTCAAGCCAGTGATACCAAACACAATGTCAATGTGGGAAAAGCAACTGGGCAGAAAATTACACAATAGAACAATTTCCCATTTTTCTAGCAAAACATTTTTAATAAAGTCTATTCAGTTTATTATATAGCTTTAACTCTAGCAAGATCCTGACCAATTTATTGGCGCTAAATATTATCAGCTGATATTAGCTATTTGCTGATTGGTAAATTAAAGAAACAGAATTGGAAGAAACACCATTCAACTATGTTATGAGTGCTGATGTTGTATAGTTAGTTGACCAGAAGGCAACTTTTTGCAACACACTGGCTTGCAAGGCTACAAATGACAATCGGCTGATCTGAGCAGAGTCAGTTAGTAAATAATGAATTTTATATAACAAATGTTTGGGAAATGTGTTTGTTTATTTTGGCTGAAAGAAGAAAATATTGGCTGATACGTCAGATAATCAGATTCTTGTGAAATATTGGTCTTAAAAATCCTAAATCAGTTGGACTCCAGCTATAATCTTGAGAAGTTAATACATTAATAGGAGCAGCACTGAATATATTCTTGTTAAGATATACTTGTTTAGATACTTGATACTTCTCTGTAGTCTGGTAAATTCTGGTCATTTTTTCAGTATTTTAGGTTGTTATCTTCATCAATAACGGAACAGCTGAGCAAATAATCCAACATCACACACAGTCTGACACAGCCACACGAGGGAATGGATGATATAGAGCCTGACAGATGTAACAAGCATACGTTTGGGTGGCACTGAAACACAAATAATAAAAAGAGTCACTCTAGACAACAGAGGAACCATATTTCTTCCAAGAGTGGAAAAGGAAGTGATACCCCAGTAGCTAAAACAGAGGTGGCTTCAACTATACCACCAGTGTTTGAGCAGTATAGCCAGCAACACAACAGGACATTTTCCAAAAGAAGAAACTTAGCAACTTAAAAAAACAGACAACATATTGCAATGAAAATAAATCATCTGCAAGTGAAACCCAAACATATACATTTAGACTCAAATGTAACAGCTTGTCTTTTCCGGGTCACAATTACGAGAAGACTGGAGAGAATGTGAGGTAAGCAGAGGGGAAATGTTTCCAATTTTTGTTCTCATCCATCTTTGTATATCACCATTACTCTACTGAAAGTGTTTTCCTATTGGCAAATGTGCCCAGTGCTTCAATAATAAATCATGACGAAAAGCTATGGCCTCCAGCTTAGCTGGCATGATTCTCAACAATTACATCTCCTCGTTTCAGCCCATGTTATCATGGCAAAGTGAAGACCAGTTCAACCATCAATAAGATCAGAAGAGCAGTGAAATGAACACTGTCTTTTGATTTAATTAATAGAAATGCTTTTAGTCATGAGTTAGAAGCAGTCAAAATAGAATATCATTCATAATCTAGAATAATTCTTTCACATAAACAATGTTATATATTTAGTGAACAGTGGATTTTACTATTAAACTGTGGGTGTATTTCTTTGCTCACGGGCCTAATGTAATAGGAAGCACACCATTAAACTACATAAACACACCTCACGTATAAGAGTCCCATCATCCTTTGCAAGTACAACTAATAAAACTCTCAACATTGGATTGGTGAGGTTAAACTTTTGCAGCTGTGCCCTCTGTGCTATTTGCATCACTGTCCAGCAAATAGTGAAATGTGCTAAGTGAGAGTGCACAAAAAAACATGTAAATTATGTTGATGCTTACCAGAAAAACATTCTGAAAGCGTCTGATGAGCTTAACACAGCTGGAAATGAATAGAGTGTGAAAGGGGAAAAGGAAGGGAGTAGGAGTGGAGGTGGGTGTGAACAACAGCTACTGTAAGAGTTTTGAAGAGACAGCAAATGGTCCATGGGGTGAAATGGAGAGTTTAGTACTTGTTACAGTCAGCAATTACCAGCCATAAAAGCCCTTATAAGGGCAGGCTGCCTATAATTCTCTACTTTGCTTAATTTTGTTGCTTTGTTGGTTTGTTTACATGCCATGATTGGAGAGTGACGCTTATGAGTCGTTTTCAAGATGTACACAGTGAGAGGCTTTTTTATGCTGGGTGGAGGGGGATGTCACTAAAAATACAGAAGTTCACAACTACAGCTCTCTTTGATTTATTTCATTTGTGTTTATATCTTGGACAAGTTTAAAGGTGCCAATAATGCCTGTGAAGTTGTGAGTCTTTCTTTGCACTAGCAGATGGGGAGCCAATGAGCATCAGAGCATGACAATATAATGAGTCTACTAATCATAGCATTCAGCCAAGCAGACAATAAAGCCATTGTAATCAGTTACAATACTGGCTACAGTAGTAAAGAGACAAAAAAGTTTCATGTGGACAGGCTTTAAACAAGAATCAGCAGGACCAGAGCGACATGGCTGCTAAAGGGAAACTGTTTTAAAACTATAATTCCAACACTTGCTGAAATAATACCAAATGCTAGTGGGAGTGCAGTGCTGCAATAATGTGATAGAGTACAAGTACAGTATATTATTTTTATAATTACAGTTGGTTAATTCCATGTGATCTCATCAAATGCCTCCTACCTGACCATCCCAAATTTGCCTGAGAAAAATCCACAAGGACTTCATTGAGAATATGGAAAATTGTAGCTTTCTACTATTTTTGTAGAACAGCACCCAGCACACATTCTTCTTGACCAAAAACACCCCTTTGTTGAGGGCCTGTGAGGGTGCATAAATTGAATTAAACCACCTTCTGCCGGGAATAATCTTCATTTATAATATTAATAGAAATGTGCTTTTCTAATAGACTGAATTTGGAATTGGTGAATGGTGTCAAACCTGGGGAATATAACACTGAACTTGGATGAAGATGCATCTTTTTTATCCCCAATATTCAAACTTTATCTGTGAAACCATTCACCTGATTTGAACTGCTGTAAAGAATGTTATGTGTCATCAATATGGGAAGCTGTAAGCAAAGTGTTTATCACCTGTCTACAAAAATGTGGTTTGTAAAAATCCACTGTCTGGATATGCAAATACAAATGCATTTTTCAATGAATTCAGTAATAATAATACCTTACCAAACCCTTGTCTAAGTATTTATGGTTTATCTTTAAGCAATTTTGAATCTATGATATTTTTTTATTGCTGTCACCCAATAATTAAAGCAGACTCTAATCATTATTTTAATTTAATTACAAGCTGCTCCATACTGCTCAACCTCCCAAAGTTGTGATCAGATGCTGGAGCATTTTTGAGATCTTTCCTTGAGAAATGCAAAATCTTTTTTTTTCAGTTAGTCTTTTTTACTACCAGTAGAGTAGGTGGGAGTGAAAGGTGCTGCGCATAGTGAAAAGCCAAAAACAACTACAACCTCTCTGCAGTTTCACTCAGTTCTAGCAAGGTTAACCGCATTCTGCAGGTAATGGTTTCAGTTTTATAGCCTGTTATATGCATCATATTTTGTCTGTGCCAAAAATATACAGTGCACAGCTGGATACTAAACCTTTGTTTATGCACAGCCTTAATGAACAGGTTCAGCTGACAAATTATTCTTAAACAGCAAAAAATAACAATATAAGAGAATTACTTAAAAAAACAGCCTAAAATGTCTTTTAAAACAACCCAACTTTAGAAAACTCATCGCAGTAAACTCCAATGTGGTACCTCAGAAAAGAATTTCAACCATATACCTACAATATCATTTCACTGTAATCCAAATCCTCAAAATAATACAATCGATTAGTCTGTAGATTTTTATTTCTGTGACATTTTCTTTCTCTTTATTGAACTAACTAATTATTTTTAAACTATTTGCTCTTTGCCTCTGCTGGTCTTTCAGTAACATCACAGTAGTATATGATGAGGGATAATGGGAAGCTATCCAACCGGTTTTATGTGAGCACTATCACGCTGAGTGGTGCAATCAAAGACTGTATTATGCATGATAAAGAAAAACAGGAGGAAGTAGGTTAAAAGCAAATGACCAGCTGACTGTTTGCCTGCTATTGTTTTCAGTCCTCTAATAATATTGTAACATCCCAAATGGGAATTTTGAGGGGAAGTTACAAGCTTGCTCTAGCAAGGATTATGGCTGTTTGCCAAAATATTATGCCTGTTCTATCACATTGGCTTGTTTTGTTTTTCATTATGTCTACATTTCAATTGCTCGTGTTGTGTTTACCTACATGGAGTTCTGGAGCTCTATAAAAAGACTGTCAGCTTGTTGCATTTAGATATCAGAGGGAACAGCTGATGCTTTGCTCAATGTCACTGTAATTGGAAAGCGAATCTTAATGTGTGTTGTTAATGGTCAAAAAAGACCACACTTCAAATCAAAAGTTCAAAATTTATTTCATTTTATTTATCAGTCAATTATTTAATTTGAAAGGGTAATTTGATGTATTACTTGTTCCTGCCTTATAATGGTAATTTTCTAGTAATAACAAAAGCCCTGACTTTTTAAATAACGCTTTCACATGAAGTGAGACAGAGTAAATTAACAAGAAAAAAATGTTGTAAAAAAAAAAAGATTGGGATTTCTTTTCTTTTCTTTTTTCTTAAGCCAACAGACTGTTTTTTCTCATTTGTGCAGACTTAAACTGAAGCTAATAAAACACTCAATTCCAAAGATGCCGTTCTTTTCCCCCCCTTTTAATCCAACCAACAGTAAATCTAAAATATATTCATGTATGTGTTATGTTTTAACCAGTTGGAAAAAAACAAAACAAAAAAACAAAAAACAGGTAAATCCTCAAATTTATGAAGCAAGAAGCAGTCAGTGTGAATGTTTGTTGCAATGAATTAACCGATCATCTCCTGTGTAAGCGACATTCCTTTACACATATTCAGCAGTTGCTACTTTAAAATGCCTAACCCCCTCTCGCCATCAGAAAAGAAAGAAAGAAAAAGAATTTTAAAGGGTTCCTCTACTTGAGAATTTCTGATCACACTTTACAATTATGATGTTATGTGTTGTTAATTGTTTTTAGTCTGAGAGCCTGCACGGCTGTGCCAGAGGGTTTGCGTAGGCTTTCAGCACCAAGGACAGCTCCTTTATAATGCCACCACAAGCTGCTTCACCCAGGGTGGGTGATTAACATTCACATTTAATACAAATTCTTTATAGCTTAGACATAATAACCCTGATTTCTAACTGTGCATTTTGTGATGTTATATGGGAGTCTTTACTTTTATTTTCCACTTCAGTTTCATTTATTATTTACAGCAACACCTATAGATATGAATAATTTTCTTGTGATATCAAGTATCAGCGTCATGCTAAAGCATACTTGGATACGGCTTTGTTTGTCCTTTTTTTGGGAATCTTTGTATTCTCAACAACAGGCAACTTGATGTTCTTTAATTAAGTTCTTAACACTGTAAAGAAGCATAACGTTGGAACAAATTCGATGTTCATCAATCAAGAGTCTGCACTGTGCTGTACTGGAAGCATTTATGAATGATTCAGCTACAATGTAGCAAGTTATGAGGTCACCAAGTGCCGAGGCGCACACTGCATAAAAGTATCCATTGCTCAGAACAGAATGTCAATGACCAGAAATCTAGGAGGGGTTGAGCAATACAAAAAACAATTACCCAAAAACATATAAATAAATAAACATTGTTTTTTCTTTTTAAAGAAAGAAGAAAACTCAGGGTTTGGAATGGTCACAGAAGAGTCCTTATAGCTGCTGACCTGAAGAGAATTGTTCAGCCAAGACATGCCAAAAATATTGAAATAAAACAGGTTGGAAGGAATTGTTTAGAATTCCTCATAGACAGGTGTGCAAGCCTGATAAGCAACTACAAGAAAAATCAAATGGAGGTTGCCATTCATAATAGGTTTCTCTAAGTTATTAAGTTTGAAATTTACTTTAAGGTAAATATTCCCTTAATCATACACTGTATGGAATTAGATGCTGGTGAAATGAAATGATTTAACCAAAATCATGGAAAGATTTTTTGCAGGGCTTGATATGTAATATATATTACGGTAAATCGAAAATGCAAAACTTGCCATTGACTATGTTGAAACAGGCTAAAAATATTTCAGGGACTCATATCCTTTGTTGAACACATAATCCAGTGAAGGGACATCTGGTTATACAGTTATTCTGCAGCACTGCAACAATCCCGACATACCCAACATACTCCAAAGACATAACAAAGTGTCTTCTAGGACCAACATGTATGGTTAACACAAAGTCCAGAAAGGTGTGCTAAAAACAACATACTCCATAGCCAGGTTTCTTTCCATTAACTGGCTCAACCCCCCCCCCCCCCACACACACAAGATAATCTGCAATGCAGTGATTATCAACTTTCAAGCTCCAAGCTCTGTTTACATAAAAAGGGTGGTTTGATGGAAATCAAATTGATGGAGTGCACCAAGAACAAAAAGTCAGGGTGATCTGAAGAACACGCACACACACACACACACACACACACACACACACAAGTAGTTCAGCAAAAGTCAACACATTTACTGAAAAGAAAGCAAGAGAGCAATGCTGCAGAAAATTGTTATTCTTGTAAACTCATAAGCTATTTATTTTACCACTCAGTGGATTCTCAATGCCCCCATATATTTCTAATGTCACAGCTGCAAATTAGTGAACTGAAATTTGAAGTATAACTATGGTACCCAAGAAGTGACAACAACCCATAAACTCAGGCCAGCTTCTAATCTATCAGTTTGTTGGAATTCAAGCAGCAAACAAAAAAGCTAACAGAAAAGCAAATAGACACATTTGATGCATACCATACATATAAATTGGGGCAATGTGCCTAAGTTGGGTGGTAGACTATTACAAAGGAGATATGCACACCTTATAGACTCACTGGTTGGTGCCACAAACCCTGTTTTGCTTGAACTGGTTATTCAAATTGTATCACATTATAATGCTGATGAAAAGTTTTAAACAAGGCAGAGAGTAAGATTAGCAGATGAAATTCCCAGTAAACAGCACAGTCTGTTGCAGCTCTATATCAATCTCGAAACAGAATGTGTTGGATTCATAATGTAAGAGAAATGAAGTGCAGGACAGTAATCGCTTTACCCTGATTATTTGGTAATGAATGAATAATGAATATAATGAATATTCTTTATTGTCATTGTCACAGGTACAATGAAATTGAAAGATGTCTCTGGTCAGTGCAACATCACAAAAGATAAATACTTAAAAACTATAATTAAATACTTAAAAACTATAATGATAGGATATAAAAGATAGAAATACATATAAAATACAGTATTCTCATACCGTAGATACACCCAAGCAATCCAGGCCTAAGGCCCCATACAGACACTCAACATACGACCTAGTTGATATATCACTCAAACAATCAATCACTCAATCAATTTGTTAGCGCATCCAACAAAACATGTCTGAAAGCATTCCAACATCAAGGGCACAAATGACAACAGGGGCAATGAAAGTCATCTACTTTTAGTAGCATTGAGACATGATATTGCAATTGGGTAGAAACTGTGTTTGAGTCTGTTAGTCCTTGTGTATGTTGTTCTATACCGTTTACCTGAAGGCAGCAGTTCGAACATGGAGTGTCCAGGGTGTGAGGTGTCCTTTATGATGTTATGGGCTCTTTTGAGGCAGCGGGAACTGTGTAGGTCTTTCAGTTTGAGGAGAGGGCAGCCGATTGTCCTTTGGGCAGCGTTGATTACTCCCTGGAGTGCTTTCCTCTGAGCCACTGTGCAGCTAGCGTACCATATGCCTATGCAGTACGTTAGTATGCTTTCGATGGAGGCTCTGTAGAAAGACACCAGCAGTCTCTGTGTGATGTTGTTCTTCCTAAGCACTCTCAGAAAGTACAGTCTCTGTTGTGTCTTTTTCAGTAGCTCAGAGGTATTCACACTCCAGGATAGGTTTCCCTCTATGCTGACTCCCAAGAAGCGGAAGTCTGCCACCCTCTCCACACAGTCGTCGCTGATGATTAGTGGTTGGATTTCTGTCTTGTGTCTTCTGTAGTCAATTATGAGTTCTTTGGTCTTTTTCGTGTTTAGGAGAAGGTTGTTATCCTTGCACCATGAAGACAGCTGCTCCACCTCATCTCTGTAGGCAGACTCATCTCCCCCAGATATGAGCCCCACCACAGTAGTGTCATCTGCGAACTTTACAATGGCGTTGCTCTGGTGGGCGGGGGTGCAGTCGTGTGTATAAAGCGAGTAGAGCAGTGGCCTAAGCACGCAGCCCTGTGGCGACCCAGTGCTTAGATTTAGGGCTGGAGATGTGTAACATCCCACTCTCACTCTCTGTCTGCGGTCGGTGAGGAAGCTATTGATCCACTTACAGGTGCTGTGAGGAAGCCCTAGGTCTTTTAGCTTGGCGTCCAGTTTGTATGGAAGAATGGTGTTAAATGCCGAGCTATAATCCACAAAGAGCATACGCACATAGCTTCCTTGCCTCTCCAGATGTGTTAATGCTACATTGAGTGCTGTTGCTATGGCGTCCTCTGTCGATCGGTTTGCTCTGTAGGCAAACTGGTGTGGGTCAAGGCTGCTGGGTAGGGCTGCTGTGATGTGGTAACGCACAAGTTTCTCAAAGCACTTCATCACCACCGGGGTTAGTGCCACTGGTCTATAGTCATTTAGGCTAGAGATATGAGATTTCTTGGGCAAGGGTATTATGGTGGAGGTCTTGAGGCAGGGTGGGACGTTTGACTGTTCAAGGGATTGGTTAAAAATCCTGGTGAAAATATAGGCAAGCTGGTCTGCGCAGTCTCTCAGCACACGTCCTGGTACACCATCTGGGCCGGCTGCCTTCCTCGGGTTAACAGCCCGCAGGGTGCGCCTCACTTCATGCTCCTCCAGAGTGATGATGGTACTGCTGCTGTGGGCTGTATGGTGTAGCTGTTCCTCTGAGGCATAGGGTGCAGTGACCTCAAAGCGTGTGAAGAAGATGTTCAGCTCCTCCGCCAATGCTGGGTCACCTTCAGCCATACCTGATTTGGACTTGTAGTTTGTCAGCTGCTGGACACCCTGCCACACCAGCCGGCTGTTCTTACTCTCCAGGTGGTTCTCGATCTTCTTCCTATAGTCCGCCTTGGCCTTCTTAATGCCTTTTTTCAGGTTGGCTCTAGCCCTGCTGTAGCTCTCCCTGCTTCCGGACCTGAAGGCGCTGTTCCTCTCTTTTAACAGCTGCTGGACTTCCCGGGTCATCCATGGCTTTTGGTTGGTGTAAACCCGGATCTGCTTGTCTACTGTGACAGTGTCTATACAGTGTTTGATGTAACAGAGGACACTGTTTGTGAACATTTCCAGGTCTTGATGTTGGAAGATATTCCAGTTGGTTCTGTCAAAGCAGTCCTGTAGCTGTTGAGAAGCGCCCTCTGGCCATGTTGTTATAGTTTTAGTGATGGTCGACGCAGTTTTCCTGATTGGGGCATATGCAGGAATTAGGAGCAGGGATAAATGGTCAGATTGGCCCAGATGTGGTAAGGGTCTTGCCCTGTAGCCCTTCTTGATGTTGGAATAGACTTTATCTAAGGTGTTAGCCCCTCTCGTGGCACACTTCACATGCTGGTGGAAATTAGGGATAGCTGTTTTTAAATCCACCTGATTAAAATCACCCGCTATAATGTGCACTGCGTCAGGATATTTATTGAGTTTATTGTTGATGTTCGTGTGCAAAAGCGCTAGTGCCACGTTAGTATTTGCATCTGGCGGTATGTAAACAGTTGTTATTACCACAACAGTGAACTCCCGTGGAAGATAGATGGGCCTGCATTTGACAGTCAGATATTCTATGTCCGGAGAACAGTGACGGTCTATGATCACTGTGTTTGTACACCAGCTGTTATTCACGTATATGCAGATTCCCCCTCCTTTTCTCTTACCGGAATTGTTTGTTCTATCCTGGCGCTGTGCGGTGTGGCCTGCTAGCTCAATAGCAGAGTCCGGGATGGACTGATGCAGCCAGGACTCAGTGATTAGAAGAATACATGAGTTTTTGATGTGATTGTCCGTTGTTATTTGTAACCTTAGTTCGTCCATCTTGTTTGCCAAGGATCTGACATTCGAGAGATATAAACTCGGAAGCGGTGGTTTGAAAGGCTTCCTCCTTAGCCTGGTTAGCACGCCAGCCCGGCAGCCTCGCTTCCTCCTTCTCTCTCGTCGCCGTCTGCGTCTCCCTCCCGCCGGAATAGTAATCCAAGGAGCGCCCGGTCTCCTCGCTACTTCCTCTGGTATTTTGTGTGAGTGGATAAATTCCATGGTCATGCTCACACGGTAACTCACTCCGATCTTAAGAAGATCATGTCTGCTGAAGATGTTATTCGCTTGACTGATCGCGCACAAAACAAAACACAAAACGTACAAAGATAACCAAACACCACACTGACCAGTGGTACATCGAGCTGCTGCAACTGTGTGCGCCATCTTAGTAATAAATGTTCACAAACAAAATAAAGAGAAACGACTGATTAAATACTAAGCTCTTTTTGTTGGTGAGGATTCCTTTCTAAATGTCAGCTAGTGTTTAATAAAGAAATAAAATTCCAAAATACAGCCTTAGACATACTTCACTTAATTTTTTCCCCCTTTTAAGTGATGCTGAAAATGACATTATTTGGCTCCCTTGTTCTTATATCTGAAGAAAGCTGTTTGATTAAAGGAATGATGGGCAAGATATCATCTGCTCTGTTGCAAATTAACCTTGCTTTTTCAGAAAAGACTACTTTCCAGTATATTTTATAATCCACTTCACAAGCATTCCAAAGTTCTATTCTCTTTCATCTTTTAGATGCCCTATAGGGCAAAAAAAGAAGAAAAAAATGCAAATGAAAAAGCCTGAGTCTAAAGGCAGTAAAACTTAAAATAAAAATGGGAGCTTTGCGCTTCCTTTTTTCGTGAGTGGATAGTATAGAAGCCTTCACAGCATGACTGAAGGACTGACATTTCTGTATTTATAAGAATTTTGTCTCACATACAACAAAACCCTAGAAAAGTACTTTTAGTGAGATTATTTTTAAATTATTTGTTTCTACAAGTTTCCATACACCCCTTTCATTAATAGGATAAACTAAGAAAAATTTTAGAAACAAAATGTATTTAAGGAAATAATATAATTAACATAGGTGCCTCCTACTTCTTTACATGATCTGCATTCCAGTTATGATTTTGACCTAATAGCTATATTATTAGTAATTTAGAATCATTAGCATCAAAGGAAACTCATGAAAAGTTCATTAAAAACATCAGAACCATCAGAACTTATTTTTGTGATCCAGAGGTGTGGAGGTGTTTCAAACTAATCTTACTTTTCCACCTTGACTGAAGCAAAATTGAAATGAGAACAGATCTGACCTGCTTTTATGTAACCTCTTTTTAATGTGGTTTTACTTTCTAACATTTGGTTTAACATTAAATAAATGGTAAATGGCCTGCATTTGTATAGCGCTTTTCTAGTCCTTAAGGACCCCAAAGCACTTTACACTACATTCAGTCATTCACCCATTCACACACCGGCGATAGCAAGCTACATTGTAGCCACAGCTGCCCTGGGGCACATTGACAGAGGCGAGGCTGCCGGACACAGGCGCCACCAGGCCCTCTGACCACCACCAGTAGGCAAACATGGGCTTAGTATCTTGCCCAAGGATATTGGGCATGCAGCCAGGAGGCAGCCTGGGATCGAACCACCGACCTTCTGATTAGTGGCTGACCTGCTCTGCCACCTGAGCTACAGCCACCCCCATTAAAAAAATAAACACCTAATTAAACACAAAGTTTAATTCCCTGATGTTGTGAAACTCATGATTATTGTTGATCTTGCCTTAATGATCATTCTTATTATTATTATTATTGAGAATGTGCATTTTACATTATTGGCATTCTCGTTTCATTAGATGGTTGTACTCTAAAGCACAGTTAGGGATGTTCCAATATCATATGTTTTTTGCTCTAGTCTGTAGATTTTTTTTGCCTTCCAGTTTTTGTGTAGTTTTTTCCTGTGTTTGTGGGTGTTTTTCTTCTTCAACAAGTGAAGACAGATGAGAATACATGTGCTGTCCCTTGCCAGTTCAGGAAGCACTGGTACATTTGGTAGGTTTACTGCCTACAATACCTACTGTACTGAAAAATCAGTACAAGTGAATTGTGCTCCCAGGTCTGAATTACACTACTGAAGTGAAACAAAGATTAGAAAATTGTAAGATCACCAGCAATATTCAGTCTGATGTTGATTTATCCACAAACTAAGGCATTTCTTCATCGTTTTCATCAGACTGTGGTTCTGCTATAATGTTATAACGTGCAAACTGATTAAGTGTACAAGTTTCAGCATTCTAATGTACAGCTGTCAAGACAAAACAAACCACACAAAAGTCTGGCTACGCTAAAGTTGTTTTGTAGTACAGACACCTGATATTTTCATCATTGCTCGTCATTGTTATATTGTTGTTATTGTCATTGCTGTGTCTCCTCCTGTTATCATCACTTTGCTATTGTTGTTTGTTTAAAGAATTTGTAACTAATCGCATGACTTATTCTGAATACAAACAGAAAAAATCAAAAACTAGCAAAATATGTTCATTTAAAACGAGAATGAGGTGACTATAACACCCCAATAACGCATCCTTGTTTTTTGTAAACAATATTGAACAACATTATTTAATTATTTATTTAATGTTTGACATTATGAACATTTAATGCTGAGATGATTGTAGAATTTCACTTTTTTTTTCTTGTTATCAAAAAAATTTATGCATTTTTTTAAATTCTTTCATGAGAAAAATAAATGCAGCATTTAAATCTAGTTTGAGGTAAAATGCAGTAATTGAAGCACACTTGCACTCTGTGTAAATAAAAGCATTAATCTTCACAAATTGCGTTATTAGTATCATCAACCTGAGTGAGAGCAGGACCAAAGTGTCTCCCTGAGGCACACCAAAACTCTGCCGACATTACCCACATGAGAAGCTTAAACATACTGAAGCATACTTACATTGATCATAATATCAAACAACACTATAATGGAAAAACTGCATCCTTCAATAATGCATTTCCTTTTTTAATTAATAAGATAAGATAAGATAAGATAACCTTTATTAGTCCCACACGTGGGAAATTTGTTTTGTCACAGCAGGAAGTGGACAGTGCAAAAGTTATGACGCAAAAATTAGAATACAATAAGAATAAATACAGTACACAGCTGTACAGAATAGAATAAAATAATATACTATATACAGTAGAATAAAATAGAATAAAAATATACAATAAGATAAAAATAGAATACAAATACTATATACAACTGAGTAAAAATACAACGATGCCAGAAAAGATTATTGCACTTAGTGTTATTGCACATGTGTGGATGTGTGTGTTTGTTCAGTTAAAGTCTTTGTTGTGGAGTCTGACAGCAGTGGGGAGGAAAGACCTGCGAAATCTCTCCGTCCCACACTGTGGGTGCCGCAGTCTCCCACTGAAGGAGCTGCTCAGTGCTGTCACAGTCTGCTGCATGGGGTGGGAGACGTTGTCCAACAGGGATGACAGCTTAGCCGCCGTTCTCCTGTCACTCACCACCTCCACTGGGTCCAGAGGGCATCCTAGAACAGAGCTGGCCCTTCGGATCACCCTGTTCAGTCTCTTCCTGTCCCCAGCAGAGATGCTGCCGCCCCAGCAGACCACACCATAAAAGATAGCAGAAGCCACAACAGAGTCATAGAAGGTCTTCAGGAGTGGGCCCTCCACCCCAAACGACCTGAGTCTCCGCAGCAGGTACAGCCTGCTCTGCCCTTTCCTGTAGAGGGCGTCTGAGTTATGAGTCCAGTCCAGTCTGTTGTTCAGATGAACACCAAGGTACCTGTAGCTGTCCACAGCCTCAATGTCCATACCCTGGATGTTCAGTGGTTGCAGTGGAGAATGCTTGTGCCTGCGGAAGTCTACCACCAGCTCCTTGGTTTTACTGGCGTTGATCTGGAGGTAGTTCAGCTGGCACCAGTCCACAAAGTCTTGAGTCAGTCCTCTGTACTCCTTGTCGTCCCCATCAGTGATGAGGCCGACTATTGCAGAGTCATCAGAGAACTTCTGCAGGAAGCACTGGGTGGAATTGTGGGAGAAGTCTGCAGTGTAGATGGTGAAGAGGAACGGAGCCAGAACCGTAATGCAAGAACATGTAATATATGATTTCCATCACAGCATCATGGAGTTGACTTCCTTCCCATTTAAGTTACTATTCATAATGACAAACTATTATAATGAACCCATAATTGAAATTGAAGCAAAATAAAACACCCTGAGGGTAATATATATTTCATCGCTTTACTGCCGAATAAGCTGTCTGTTTTCTCGTTGTTGATTTTGAACATTTTATTCAGGATGTGTGGCAGAGGCCTGCATAGCTTGCAAAGCAGGTAACACAAGCACCACGCAGGCAAAAGAAACAAATAGAATTATTTATATGTGTAAAATATTTATTTGGGATCTGTCTGTGCCCCCAATGCTAAAATATAACATAGGTTATTCAGCAGAAAACCCAGAGTGGGTTGGAACATTAAAAGATTAATCCCTCCTCATTTCACTGCTAGAAAAACAACCTATTTGAGGGTTTTGACATCTTAAAAATCAAAAGTGATTAAAATAAATTTGTATTTAAGTTAACAGCAGCAGTAGCTGTTGTGCTTACCATACTCAAATTAACCTAGAAAATTTATAATGTAAAGCATGGGAATTCTCCTTGAATATTTATAGTTTGAATACATCAAATTCAGCGCACAACTATTCTAGAACTGCTCTGCGCGACTTGGTAACAATATTAATGAACTACATTGTGTGAAACAAATCAGGATCGACCTTGCTAGTAAAATACCTCTGCATTGCAGGGATTCAGACTATTTGAGTTTCAGGTTCTAAGAGATTTAACATGGCTTTTGGGGGGGGAGCAAATCCCAAGAGAAACTCAATAGGCCTGTGTGAGACAACTGAGGCTTTAAGTTTTTATTTTTGTTTTTATTTTTTGGGGGAAGGGGTCGAACGTGACTCTGAGTACTTGCAATTCATTTTAAAATTGCTTTTTAAAAAATTAGCTATGGTTCTTTATGGTTATCAGCAGGGGCAGTGGACCATTCACTGCGCTGACCTCTGTGTCAAAGCAGTGGCTCAAACACCAGAATTTTATGGCAACTTTACACAATGAATGTCTTTTAGGGTGTGCATTTTAAAAGAAAAAGCTTTAAAAAAAGCTACTGCTTTTACATCTTTGATGAAATGTAATATAAAAAGTAAACATGTAACATGAACAAATTGAAGCAGATACAAATAACAGTTGTGAATCTACCATCTAACTTTAGCTCATCTCAGCTCTTATTTGATCATAGATGTTTTTTTTTTAAATCACTCCAACACCCACATAAAGCCACGCTAAAGACACTACCGCAGCAGAATGAATTTAAACTTAAAACTTAATATTAGAATATTATAATAACAATCCATTGTATATCCCTTCCATTAAATGATAAAGACTTCAGTCTAGTCACTGCAATTTAGAGGTGAATGCACATTGTCTCTGGCAAAGTGCCACAGTGTGTGGAGTACAATCTACCTGCCTGCCTCAGTTACACAAAAGAATTATCTATACACACAGAATAAAAGGTAGTTTTGTATGTGTATTCTTTTGTGTACCATTTTAGCTGCCACCCCTGGAGGCCATCATCAAATCCCCCTGTCTCAGAGAAACCAGGGCCATCACAGGTGACCCCTTGCACCCCACCAACCACCAGTTTGTTGACCTCTGGTCAGAGCCTCAGGTCAATAAGGTCCCACACCTTCAGACTCACAAACAGCTTCTTCCCCTGGGCCATTTGGACTGTTAACAAGCACCCGCAATTTTGTTGTACATGTAGAATGACAGTAAAAAGGATGTTCTTTATATTCTATTCTAGTTTTTGCAAATTTCCTAAAGAATAAATGAGACTCATCTTGTTGTGCTGTTCTTACACAAGTATCTCAACAGTGTAGTGGTTTACATATCCGCATATCAAACGATATGCTTTAAGGTGGGCCTTTTAATTGGCAAGCATCTGGCATATAATCAACTAAGATGCTAAGAGGAAAAAAATGATCCATTTGATGCTTCATCAATTGGATTTCACCTACTCATGAGTGTCACAGTTGCTACATCCATTTCAAACACAGTCAGCTTACAATTAGATGGACCAGAGGCACCAGCCTTTATAGTGTATGACCATGCTTCTGTAAAGCACTGGATATTACACAACATATAGTACAGTTAAGGGATGTCTCTAAACCCAGCAATGAACCAAATATACAGCGAAAGGCAAAGAGCCGCAAGTTATGCGGCAGCCTCTCATACAAAGATGTCATAAAAATTCATGGTATGAGAAAAATTCATGGTGCATTTCAAAAAAACTCTTCCTATAAAACGTTATGTAGTGATGGCAGAAACCCCCCCTCCCCCCAAAATACACGAAACGGATGACTGTGGCTATATCTTGAGGATGACTCTGAATGCAGTGGATTTAAGCAACAGCTTAAACAGAGCAGGAGCTTAGCAGTTTAGATGCCATTATGATGTAAAGAATAATAAAGCCAGCTGCCACGTAAAACTATTTGTTTCCTTAATGCAAAAAAAAAAAAAAAAGTAGCCACAACTATAAACCAGCTCAAGCTTTCCATAAAAGCCAATCCCAGGATAAATAATTCTTGGTCACAGCTATACAATTAAAACTAAACCTCAGCCAGAAAGGGAAAGTACAGCACTATCATCGTGACTATACTTCACAACACACAAATAAACAATGCACTTCATAATAACAAAAAGCAATCAAAAGGTTCAGCCAAAACAATAGAGCAATTTAGAGTGCAGAGCCACTACCTAGAGACATATACATCCTCAGCGGAAAAGTGGAAATCAGCGGCAAAAATAACACTCAAAACACCACAGAGACAGCAACAGAGCTAAGACAGGAACTCACAGCAAGTATTCATCCTGTTGAAGTTAAGGTAAAGACTATCCTTACCTCAGACAGCAGTCAAACTTCTGAAAGAAGTGACTTCTTCCCAAGCTGCAAACATCTTCTGAAAAGAAGACTCACAAAGGAGAATGGCTTTGAGTGCATTATTTTCTTCACAAAGTTTTGCAGTTTGCTTGTTTATGACATGCTGAACAATACCTTGTAAAACTTAAAGCATATTACTTATGGCATTTCAGTTAAGAGCTTCAATTAACCATTGTTGCATCAGACATATGCATGCTTGTGAAGAACGGGAGTGCCACTGAAAGAGAGAAAACGAAGTTGAAAGCTATATTTTTTACATGAAATGCAGCCTGTGGAAACGTGATTCTTCTGCATATTTTGAATAATACGTCTTCACATTTTAATTCTTTCCTGAAGACCTTTTGGTTTATTTTCGAAAATGAACCAAAAACTTTTCACCATCTTTTCACTTTTAAAAAGAATTGTACTATCAAATTCACGAAGCCACTAGAGGTTTCCTGCTGATTACACTAAAACTCTGGGTTTACAAATACACGTTGTTTCTTTCACCTTTGGCTTCTTCCTGCTTTTTATTTTTAAATCGAGATGAATTTTAACACATTTTAAAATTGAGAAATTTTACTTGCAATGCATAAAGTTGCCTGAAATAAAAATAATTCTTATATAAAGCTTTCAAACAATATAAACAAAAGAATGAGGTGAATGCATAACATCACACAAAAATGGCTGAGGTGTAGTATAAAAACAACTTTTTTAGTTTCTTTTTATATGACGGGTAAACTCTTTTTGTATCATATGTAGTACATTATTAACTAATCCTTCTAGCGTCTGTCCTAGATTGTCAATTTTTGAAGATGACCTTTTTCTGCATTAACTGTACCCATTATTTTGCTGTTGCCTCACAGTTCTTCTCGCCTTCTGGTCACTAAAGTCATTAAAAGGAAATGCTTTGCTTGCTTTGTAACCTGTAACAGCTATAGTCAGTTTTGGTTCATTTGCATCAAACATGATGGGATGCTGCAGACTGTAAAATGCCTGTGCTGATGATGCTAATGAAAAAAGGCAATAACAAAGCCATGCAGGACTTTAAATGATATAAATTGGTTAGCTAAATATGGGGAAAAAAGCTGTCTCATAAAATGTTGTTAGTTTTTTCTTGTGCTAAAAGTGCAGAATAACAAATAGTGGCATTTATATTTTCATATATCATTATGTATATGTCCATATTCAATATTGTGCATTCTTTTGAGGGGGAGGGGTGGAGTTTAGACAAAACTAGAAAACCTCAAGGGTGTTCAGTGTGAATGAATGCTGCTGTCATTTATATGAGAGACGTGCCCCACCACCCCCTCCTGGCAGCACTTTACCTTGAGATGTTTGCCCCCCCCAACCACCACCACTCCTGTACTCCAGCTGTGTGCTCCCTGAGTTTCTCTGCGTGCTGTCTCCTTGGGCTCTATACCATCATTAATAGGCAGAGGAAGCCCTAGCCTCTCCCAAAACCCTCCTCTCTTCCTGTCTGTGGCTGCACATGAGCCTTCTATGCCAGCCTTGGCATTCTTGAAATGTCAGAAAAATTGTCCCAAGGCTTTCTGGCCCATTAAATTAAGTCACACATGCAAAACTGAACCTCTAATGAAGTACATTAACCTGGAGCACTGAGCAGCCATTTGCGCTATTGTGTTGTTTGCTTAGAAGTCACCACAGGAAAAATAAGAGAGCATCCAAATGACAAGAGTATTATTGAGGAAATGTGTCTGCAATAACTGGGGAGATGGAATATTCTGATACACTGCTGTATCTTCTTTAAGAAAAGAAAAGATGAAACAGTGTGTCCAACATCGCTGATAGCACTGAGAAAGAAGGAGGAAGGAGAATAAAAACAATTTGTGTGTCCGGCTTTTTGAAAAGGCCTTTAAAAATGCATTGGTCCGGTCAAACATTTGAGATGATTCAGTGTCCCTGACTTTTTGTGCAGGTCACATTGGCATTTAGGTTTGGGCAAACACTGGGATCTGTCAGCTCAGAATTCAGCTTTCCAAAATAAAAAGAAAACAAATATCCCATCTTATTGTGTTGGAAAATTTAAAAGAAAAAGTGTGATGGACAATACTGACATAATACATCTCCAAGGGTCATGCTGTTGATCAGTACCAGTGAATTACAATTACTTTGCCAAGTACTGAAATTTTGGGCTTTCAGGATTTCCCCTCCATCTTTTTCCATTTACAACTGCTCGAAGATGAGTCTATGTGCTAAAAGCAGATTCAGAGCTGGAGCACAACTTGTTTTCCTGCCAGAAAGTGAATTACAAAGAACCTCTTAAGTTAATGGAGGATCTCTGCTCTATTTATCTAGCTTACCCATCTCTTGTTAAAATGTGTATTTAATTGCAGGCTAGCATCAGCTGTGTCAGAGACTTGTTGATGTGTTTCAGCTCTTTTGTTGCCAGTGGAGACTGCCACGAATGAAGACATCAGGGGTCTAAGTGGGCTCCTTATCAGATACCCAGTAACCATGACTCTAGAGTTATTTGTTCTGCCAAATTATACATCTCATCATTTTAGAAGGAAAGTGAAGTCTGTCCTTTCACATGCAGTAATGTGAAAAATATACATGCTGTTATTTCTGTTTTGAAAACCAGGATAGACGGAGACTGAGAGCAGGTAGAATAACTAGTTTCTAAGGTTGTTCAGTTTCGAAGGCATATTTCAAGTATTTTTATTATGTACTATTGAAATGCTAAAAGCTTGTTATCTTGTTATTGTAATTTTTTTGGCTTTTTGTGCTTTGATGACAAAATATTAACTAATATAAAATCCATTTTCATATTTTTTAGCCATGCTAGGAAGGAAAGGCAATGCATTTTGTTC
This sequence comes from Maylandia zebra, assembly GCF_041146795.1. Lineage (NCBI taxonomy): Eukaryota > Metazoa > Chordata > Actinopteri > Cichliformes > Cichlidae > Maylandia > Maylandia zebra. The sequence goes on along the minus strand of NC_135180.1, from coordinate 33,512,990 downwards.
TCTTGCCTGGCAAGTCAACTCAATAATTTGGCCAAGATTAAAATAAGTAAAGTCTCAATCTGTGGATGGATTGTCATGAAAGTTTATACAGACATTCCTGGTGATGAGTCCAAATGACTTTCATGATTTTGTGACTTGGGCTCTACCATTATCTCCTCCACAAGGTTGACATTTCTAGGTTTGAGTGAAAGGACTCAACAACTGCTGACAGATGAGTTGCCATGAAACCTGGCAACCCAAATTTCCCCTGAGAATAAAGTGTAATAACTTTGGTAATCCTCTGATTTTGATCTTCTGCCACCATTGGACATGTGAATTTGTCCAGTACTTTGGTTTATGACAAAACACATGAAAAATCCAAATACAGAACGTATACTGTAACATGAAGTTAAGATAGTGATACGACAAGCATGCATATTATAACCATGCGGTATTTCAGCAGTGCCACTGTGTGCACATTAACATTTAACTTAATATAGATGAACTGCATTAACACAGAAGACAGGCTACTTAAAGACTATTTCTCATAATCTTCTATCACTGTCACCACAACTACCAATATGTATTACAAAGTAATATGGTAATTTGATGTATTACTTTACCTTAATTAGGAACAATATTATAGCTGCGAGTTAGTTATAGTTACTGCTGCTTTTCTTGCTGTCACAGGAACCTTGACTGCCTCAGACATGATGCTGAGCCTTTTCATGCCATTGCATCTCTCTCTTATGTGCCCTGTGTCTGATTTTCATCATCTTTGTGTGTGTGTGTGAATGTGTGCGTGAATGGGTGGATGACTGGATATGTAAAGCGCTTTGGGGTCCTTAGGGACTAGTAAAGCGCTATATAAATACAGGCCATTTTTACCATCTTTTTAGGGGTTACTTAAGAGCATAAAAGTCATAGATGAAGCTGCATGATACATATCTACATGATAGCTTTTTATGCTAAATACATTATACAATAAACAAATACACTATATTGCCAAAAGTATTCAGTTGTTTGCCTTCAAACTCGGCCCACTCTTTTCAGCTACAACTTCAACTACTCTGGGAAGGCTTTCCGAGGATGAGGAGTGTGTTTATGGGAACTTTTGACCATTCTTACAAATTCTTACAAAAGGCCTAGCTCTCAATCTCCGTTTTAATTCATCCCAAAGGTGTTCTATTGGGTTGGGGTCAGGACTCTATGCAGGCCATTCAAGTTCTTCCACACCAAACTTGCTCATCCCTGGCTTCAAGGACCTTGCTTTGTGCACTAGTGCATGGTCATGTTGGAAAAGGAAGGTGCCATCCTCAAACTGTTTCCACAAAGTTGAGAGCATGAAATTGTCCTAGGTTCCTTTGACTGGAACACCATAATTCTCCCTCCACCAAACTTTACACTTGGCACAATGCAGTCAGACAAGTACTGTTCCCTTGGGAACCGCCAATCCCAGATTCATCCATACTAGGTAAAGAGTCCAATGGTGCTTTATACCACTGTATTGAATTGAACTGGAGCTGCTCGGCCATAGAAACCCATTCTATGTAGCTCTATATGCACTGTTCTTGAGCTAATGATTGTAGAAGTAGTCTGCATGCCCAGGTGTTTGTTTTCATACACCTGTGGCAAGGAAGTGATTGGAGTAGTTAAATTCAGTGATCTGGATCGGTTAGTGAATACTTTTGGCAATGTATGTATGGACATATTTAATGTTCAAGAGTATGCTGTTAACTGGCAATTATATGAAAATACTCCTTGCCTGGTAATGTGGAGTAACACAAAAATAATGTGAAGAGTATTGCAGCAAGCTATTTTCTACCAGGAATAAAGTAATGCATGCTGTTCAAAAAACAAAGAAAAAGTTTTATATGATACAATACCTTCACTAATGGCCTACTACATGCTGTATGACATGTAAACACCAGATTGAAAGAATGACCCGGTATTTTTAAAATGAATCTATTTCAATAACAAAGATTTTCTGGAAACCTTCTGTATTTAAACTGTCTGTGTGGAGACGACAGGTGAAAACTGCAGTGTCAAAACTATTGGCTGTAGTCTGACAATGATTCAGCTTTTTCTGAGCCTTTTTAAATTTAAGCTTGAATTATAAATAATGAACTGATGGATGGAACAGTAGGTCCAGGTCTGGATATCCACTGGCTACAGTGGAAGCCTCAAAATCAGAGACTTTTTTTTGCTCAAAATTATCATTAAGAAGTTGGGACTTCATCTCAGTTAACACTTGTAGCTACAAGAAAAAAATACTGTTAAATGCCTAATGTGTAGATACAGACATTTCCCTAATGTATTTAAAATATATGTATAATTTGAAAGACACACTGACTACATATCCAGTCTGTCTGAGGGGGTAATGAGACCAAATGGGGTGTCAGCCGCTTCCTACTCACTGGACAACAGTCAGCCAATGAAAAGGCTCTGCACAAAATATGTCCATATCAGTTCCACATGGGTCAGCTATGACTGGGAATATTAATTGATTTCATTATGTATCTGTTCCAAACCACTACTGCTTGTAGTCCAACTTAAAGTGGTCAGTGAAAAAAGGCTGAAAAATGAAGTCAGCCCACACGAGCTTACTGGGAGTCTCACAGCATGTCCATGCGGACCGCATTTTAACCTTATGAGAAACACACAGCCTGCCAATTTGAAGCTTGCTCCCTCGTTACCCATATAACACTTATTAAAGGTCTGGGGGGGGGGGGGAAGAAAGAACTCTTCAAAGCACAAAATGTACTTTAGTTTTTCAATGTCCCAGTGTTTGCCTGGTCCTTTAAATGAGCAAGTTTGTCATTTAATATAATATAATATAGATTGAACAACTTATTTTAGTGAATATTTTAGTGAAACATTTTATTCTGACTTTTTTTTTTTTTTTTTTTGCTGTTTTTGAGCTGGCAGTATCTTTTATTGAAAAAAAGCCATGCTGCTTTGTGTCATTATTCCTGTGAGCTATCACCTGAAAGTGTTTGTCAGTGGCTTCCTGAGTGTGAAATCCAATTCTATGGCTCCAGATGAGACAGAGAAAATGTGAAAAGATGCTGATTATCATAATTTTGGTGACGCACAATATCTCACAGAAATTCTTGTCTTTGTAGATTAGACTTAAGGCAATTTTGTATGTGGCCTGAGGGAGATACTGTCAGAGGCACAAGTCAGGAATAATGAGAAAGGTAACAGTAGAGGAGAAGAGTTAACTGACAGTAGTTAACTGGGTTGTCACAGCTTTCAGTTCATGTGAAAAGCAAAAAATAAATAAATAAAAAAGGAAAACTGGAAAATTGGAGAAATAATCAGATAACTACAATTGCTTAAATATATGCATATATACATATATATATACATATATATATATATATATATATATATATACACACACATATATATATATATATATATACACAAAAAGGAAATTTAGTTTGTAATAAAATGAAACATAGTTAGTACTACTAAACCACAAATACAGTATGCATCTGACCTATGTTCCATATAAATGTGCATATAAGGCAGATTTAATTTTTTTATGCAGTTATATCTGCGTTCCTCTAAGACACTGCTGTTTCTGTGCAATGAAACTCTTTCACTGAATATTGCATCATTGCAGCTTCACTACAGCAGTGATGCTGCTGCTTACTTGACACATGAGCTAGCTCCTAGAATCTTGTTGCCCATCACTCTGAAGTTACAGTAACTGTCAGCATAGGCATAAGTTAGTAAGGGGCTGGCACTGGCTTAATTGGCTCTGTTTATTATCTTGATTAATCTGCTTCCTATGGCAACATGACATTTGGTTGTTTAGAAAGAGGGGGAATTTTTAGGAGTGACGGAGAGAGATAGAGAGGCATTATATATACATATATTTGCATTTAAAGTTATGAAATATGATTTAATAAACATGTTTGTGGTTGTTACAGTAAAAAACCTTGACCCCCCCGTTTCCCCCATCGCAACCTGTATGTATCAGTGCTTCACTGTAAATAAATGCACTAAACTTGACCTCTCTGAGTCCTGACATTGAGTCCTCTCCACCCTGGGTTTTCTATTTTTAACTGATAGAAGTGACACGTGGTGTGGCCTTCTTCTGTAGTCAGGGGTTAAAGTGGGATTCAGCAGGTGGGGGAACTCTAAACTGGTTGTATTGGCTCAGTGTTGGGAAAAGAATCATAGCTCATAGCAATAACTTCTATTGAGAGCTCCAGTAGATTTCCTTAGTGTACAGGCTGTGATCAGCGGACCTGCTGCTTTTTGTGGACAGCATTCAACAAGATGCCAGCAGATGTTTCACGAGTTGTCCTGGCTGATTTCCATCCTCTACACTGACAGTTCACGGTTCATGCTGTCTTTTTTCTAAATGGTACAAAGTTGGTATGAAGGTGAAATCACAGTCAGTGGATCTTAGCATCATCAGCTTAAATTCAAATGAATATCTGCTACACTTAAAGTAACCTAACTCTGACCATGAGACCACAGCCACTGTGCACCAGTCACATACTGTTCTTTACTTTAAACCCATCACATTACAGCAAACTAACCTGCTTATCCTGCATTTATCTCTATTTTCATGCAACCTTTAAATAACACATCTAGTCTACCTCAGTTTGTTTTGCAGCACTTTTCACAATTAAAAACAACAACAACAAAATGTCACGTGTACAGGCCTATTATCTGATTTAAAAACACGGGGGGAACCATAAACATGAGCAGTCCTTGCCTGAATCTAACCTCTCTTCCTCCTGTCATGTCCTGGCTTTCTTTTCATTCTCAATCTCTGAGTGAAGTTAGCTCTCTTTCTGGATCCTTTGTTACTCCTGAATCTAGTAACATACTGTGTTGCACACAAACAATTTGCATGTTTGCTGATGTTTGTTGAGCTGATAGAAACGTTGCATCTGAAATGACTTGTTCGCTCCTCTTCAGTAGGGCTAGCTAGATGCCGAAGTACCGCAACTTAGGAGACCTGCAGTGGTTCCGGTGTTTTGGCAAAAACAAAAACACCATCCCACTTTTATATATATGGTATACGTCATCTCTTTGTATGCATCCCGTGGTGATTAATAAACGAACAGGATTGCCATTCATGTGCTACTCTTTAGGCTCAAATCGGTTTGATGTTTGAAGGCTGGCAATGAAGGAAATTATAAGTCAAGCAAAATTAACAAGCCTGTTTTGAAATTTTCTTTTGTATGTCCCTTATTTAACTACAGCATTGCTTGCTTACTAGAACAATATAAAAATGAATGGTTAAAAAGAGATCTATAAAAAATTATTTTATGTTTTTAAAAAGGTTTTCTATGTGTTTGAAAAAGTCAAATCTTCATAAACCTAGTAACAAAGGGAAGCTAAAGCAAGGTAGATATAGTTTGGTCTTTTGCAATGTGTTGCATTTTGCACAATAGGAGAACAATACTGAGTAGGCTGAACTGAAATGATCTAACAAGGAAAATAAAAATGTGCCCTTTTTTTTGGGAAAAAAACAAAAACAAAACACATCTATGTAACAACAGCACTTACTATTGTTTTTAAATGATGTGTTCCAGTGTTAGCCTTTATACATACTGTATAACAAAAGACAGCCTCAGGAGACACTTCAGGCTTTAGCAGCCACTGAATCATTTCTGAAAATGCTTTGTTTGATATGTAAGATTAAAATGTCTCTGATGTGGACCCATTACTCAAGTCAAACAGAGTGAGACAGGCCAAATGCTGAGAGGAGATCTTAGAATTATAACAAAACATTTTGGTCTCCAACCACTGTTGTCCCTAGTGTGACAGTGGCATAAGGCAGGAGTGAACACAGTCAGTGGACTAGTTGAAAAAAAATCTTTCTTCTTTATTTTAAATAGACTCTTATATGATTGAGAAACACAAAGTTAGAGAATAGACATGTCGTTCAACATTGTCTACAGTAAAAATGAGTCCATTAGACTCCTACTTTTGCTGATATCCCAAATTAGCCCTTCCCATTTTGCAACCCTATCACTCAGCCTCTGATTAATTAATTGCTGTAAAACAGCTAATTGCCCTGTGACACCAGAAGTCAAATACATTACAAAGCTTTAGCACAAGTTCTCCCAGATAAAGAGAACATCACAGATGTTCTTACATTTTAGCCATTATTTAAAAAGCAAAATCAAAAAGGGCAGTCTTCCCAGTCTTTAAAAACTCAAAAAAGCAAAAGGATGACTATGTTCTTAAATAAGATGCAGTTTGTCACTGGCAATGTGCAGCGAGCGAGTCTCTCTTTTTATTGTCTGCGATAGATCTCATGAACAAGCTGAAAGCTACAGCTGCCACAGAGTGTCAGCTTGTACTGAAATTAGCCAGCACCTTATGTTGTATCAGTATATTATTACTGGCACTAAAAAACTGATTTTCTCACAGTAGTCTATTTGCAGCTGTGAGCCTTGAACACATTCCCTATGGATAGCTAGATATATAGAGAAAGAGACATAGTGTAGACAAAATATATTTAAAAAATATGTTTTCCAAATTCAATTCAATTCAGTTTCAGTGCCATCTCACAACAACAGTCGCCTCAAGGCCCTTTTTATTGTAAGGTAGATCCTACAATAATACAAGTGTTATGTGTGTATATCAATATTAAGTTAAAAACCTGATTAAAGAAAATCACTTTCTATTGTCACAAAACATACACGGACAAAATAATCCAGTCTATAGTAGTGTAGTTACCTTGAAGCAAGTTCATTATGTCTGTAGCCAGTACAATATAATAATGGCAGACTCTGGAGCCAGTGGTAAGGTAAGCAGCTCCTTAAAAAAGTACTAGTATCACACTAATTAAAGGTCTTACATTTACTTAAGTAAAATATCCCCTGTAGCCTATCATGAATCTCACAGTTAAACACTTTTAATTTGTTATGTGAGAGTTAAAGTTAAGCAGTGTAGCTTAATACTAACAGTGCCTTTCTACTCCTTTGGATCAGATTATATTGTTTAGCCTCATTCAGTTTGTCAATTACCTTTTAAGTTTCATTTTTCCCAGGGCTTTTAACACAGTAGAACTACAGTGTGACCTGATTCTACCTAGTACCACCACCTCCTATTGACCTGGACATATTGTCTAACTACCTTTGTGTGCTGTGTTGCCCTTTGCACCTCTCCTCACTCATGCCTGCTTAAATAGCACAGCATTTAAAGTGGCATGTTTTCTTCTCTGCAGAAGGGCCGCAAGGGAAATGTTTCCTGAGAGAACTTCAGCTGCTGTGTGGTGCATTATTATTTTAAGGAGTCTGAAAAATTAAACCACACACTTCTGATCTTGTATGACAAAAATAAATACTAAAATATTTGTGCATGCAATTCTAAAAAAATGCTAAACCCATTAAGGTTAAAATTTCACATATGAATTTGTTCTTCCATATTGTTGTTTCACAATATTCAGCATATTGGTTTAGGTAATTTAGAGATATGCATTCAATATCCATCAAATTCTTAAATTAAACATGTTTAAGAACTTAACTAGGATGTTTTCAGGATTTTTTTAAAGGGTCCCATATGGAAAAGAAATAGAAAAAACTTATAAAAGACTTGCATAAGATGTGGCCTACTTCATATAGTGAATCATATAAGGCTTATATGATTTACTCATGAAAGTGGCCACTTTCTCATTACTTGCATATATTGTTTTAGTAAGTATCCAAAACATACAAGTTTTATTTATATAATTTTTCAAGGGATCTTATATCTGTTTTCACTCTTGTATGCTTTTCATACAAGTTTCACACAAGACAGATACAAACTTTATAAGATATCTTTTCTATATGGGGTGGCATGGAGAGAGGATCAGAAATGATGATGATACTTCCAGGAGGGTGATGCTACACCATGCCCCCAACTTCCACCCCCCCACTGTAAACTCCCTTTGACTAATGATTATAGGAGCATTTACTGTGTAAAAAAAAATAAAACAGACAGAAATAGTAACCTGGCTTTGTCAAAAGTAACAAATTCCATCCCAAAACTTTTCTAAAGCTCTTTGATGGACATATCAAAGTTTGTTTGAAGCTTACAGTTTCTCCATGTTTTGCATCTTAACACCAAATTAAAGTAATTCCTCGCTGGCTGAAACTATATGTTTGAGGAACTAACTTGAAAGTGCTATTAATCTTCTCATTTACTCTCAAGCAAAAAGCAAACATTTCCCCCCTCGAGAAGACAATTTTTCTACTGTTGAGCTTCACTTGTGCAGTTTAGAGAGATGAGCATTTGTCATCCCACCTGGACTCTATCAAGAGTCGGAGATTAAGCGTGCTTTCACACATCAGGTTACTCGCTCGCTCACTCTGCTCATGCATTGCAATCCTCACCTCAGGGCAATACCACATTTAATGGGTAAAATGTGCATTTTAGGAGCTGTTGAATAAAAGTGACAATCCAAAGTCAGGTGACCATTAAATTAAATTAAATAGCATTACATAACTAAATAAAGTGCAGAGGGAATTGTTCTGTGACAGGGTTTCAGTAATAGTAATTATCTACAGTTGGATAATAGTACTTTTATTCATTTTAATCATATAGTCCTCCCTTTTATGAGTACGTCGTCACTGACTCTGATAAGTTAATTGAAATATAGTGCTACTCCGATAGCAGCGCTTAGAGTTCTAAAATAACTATTCACAGACATTTGACAATTACGACAGGTTTACATACAGGTCATGTTCGGTGTGGCTTTAATATTTATCAGTAGTTCTATTAAGTTCTCAGGTAAGAAATTTAAGCTCACTCAATTGACTGGTGACAGACACATTTATAAATGTGCTTCTTTCTTTCACCTCTATTTAATCTCATTCTGCTTACATACATTCTTATAAAAAGCATGCATTATGAATACTAAATTAGGTTTCAGTGTATTAAATGCTTGTAATGAAATCAACTGACCTAAATATGTTGATTACGATTTAGAGTTTGCTGCCAAATTAGATAAGACAAATGCAAAAAGACACCAAGTATGAAACTGATTAGTTACGGGTGCTCTTTCTGCACAATTTACAGTACTGCATAAAAGTCTGGAGCCACACCTAATTTCTTTATATTTGCTTCCAATGAGCCTTTTGTGCAATACTTCTCCAACGTTGAAGCTTGGAGGTCTTTCCAAGTTTTTCTTTGGACATGAGTTGCTTTTTCATTTATTTTCATTCCAGTGCTTGTATCTGACTGTTTGTGTTCTTACCAGTTGTTTATAAATCAGTGTGGTAGTGTTTGTGGTAGCATCACCATTGTGCATCTTACAGGTGGGTTGCTGAAATCAAAATGAGGCCTGAGTAAGAAGAGTATGACAGTAGGAACAGTTTGGGAGTACTGAGTATAGGCCAGTCTTTGCACCCCGATCCAAAGTCTTTTTAATATTAACATTAAACTGAAGACCCAGTTCAAAGATGGGTGTGGTCTAGAATTCTGGCAGCTGGTGTCACATTGCAAGATTGTCTAGTTTTAGTACTTCTGACAATTTGGGTGAATGTTTTTTTTTTTTCTTGTCAGCCTTTAATGGAACCATCAGAGCTTAATTTTGATGAAAGCTTTCTATGAGATTGTCTGCAGGAGCTCTGGCACCTGCAGAGTTTACACAAGGTGGCTGAGATTGGGATTCATATAGTGAGGCAAAAAAGATGAGCGACACAAGAACCGACAGGGAGAGAGTCTCATCTGATCTTTGAATGGTGTTTGATTTTTTTTTTCCTATGCCCTTGCTCTCTGTGTCTTTTCAGGACCAAATACCAGCAGTAGATGTAGCAAAAAGGACAAGCCAAAGAAAATAATAAATCACTGGATTTTCCACTATTTTGACATTTTGTGTCTTTATGTGGACTCCCTGCAGACACTGCCATAATCTGCTAAGGTACTTTAAAAACTGCCAGTCATTCACTACATCTGGGTAAATGCCACCGTGGAGAATGATAAATATTTCTTCAAAAACACAAGTTGCCTTTTCGTGATTCAGCATGGCATTTTACTAACATAAACTGAACAAATCAGCGACTGTGGAAAAAGACTATGTAAAGAAAAAAATGTCTATACAGATACACAAACTTATAATAAAACATGTTTAATATGACTTCAAATAAACAAACAAAAATAAAGACTAGAAAGCGAAAGTTACTGAAAAAATTTTAAGTGTGCCTATGCTACTGTCGGATCAGGATGTATGTGGTTTGAGCAAAAAACTGTTGAGTTAAGTTAAGCAGAGAGTCCTCAGTACTCAGCTGTTAGGGCTGGTTGCTATAGTTACTCCTGTGAGTGGCAGGAGGGAATGGGACACACACACACACACACACACACACACTGCAGTTGGGGTCAGACACAGAGAAGGGCAAACAGGAATTAAGCTCTCAAACAAATGCTTCCCAAGAGAAAACTGCAGGTCCGATCGCAAAAATTCTTTCACCGTGAGTGGTAGGAACTTCCAGACTACAATATACTAAATTTTCATGTCTGCAGAGTGTATTATACTGACGTGGTGACAGTGTAAAGACACCATTCGATGTTAAGTTTGAGCTGAAAATTGAGAGCAGCTTTAGAATGGTCGTCTATGGGGGACAGAGAGGGAGGAGGCTGTGCTTTGATGGCATTTGTGAGAAAACTGTAACTCTGATCTCAATGAGGAAGACACTGGATGAAAGAAGACAACGCTAGCTACGTTTTGATGTATAAATTATAGATGTAGGGCAAACTGTTTGGGTGGGACAGGAAGAGAAAGACAAATTTTTTTAATTATTCTCCACACTCTGGTTTAATGGCAATTGACAGTGGGGCGAACATTCTGTGAAAAATCCCAATTTTCCTAAAACTTAAACTGCTCTTGTGAAACAACTGTAAAACATATCTGAGCATGGGTTTGGTCAATAAACGGCCAAAATCTTTTGACCCGTTTAAAGTTTAAACGACGTTTCTTCGACAAAGTATGGCCGAGCAGTAGGCCTTCAAAGTGGCCTGGGTTGGCGCCTTTTTTCTGACCCTTCCCCATCGAAATGAATGGGGAAAAATGGGATCTTTTTTGGGAATTTTGGGAAAACCGTGTGACGAATCCCTACCAAGAGTCATAGCACACCATTCCTGATCGAGCCGCACAAAACGGTGTAACATACGTGGGGGTCATCTCAAAGCTACGGGCCGTAATAAATCTGTCAAATAGTAATAAGTGTGCCATTACATAGGCACACTTAATGATCTAACTCCAGCTATGTTACTGATCCTAGTCTAAAATCACATTTACATTATGCTTTGAGATACTCCTGATTGAACTGACTAGAAATACACAGAAATATTAGGTTAAACTTTCAGTTGAGTTGGGTTTGGATATTCTTCAAAGTTCTCTTTACAGTACATCAATGCAACTGGGTAGGGTGTGCAGTGGACCGGTCCCATGGCTTCTTCTGGGGATATTTACCTGTGCTAATTTCATATGAGGACAAATGGACATTAGAGTTGGTACCAGGGAGCCAGCAATATAAAATCATTTTAATGACCACAAATGATTTATACATGTGTTTCTACATAAAGCTCAACTGTGAGAACAACTTAAGAGAAGTCAAGGTTCAGCCTTGATAACAAAGATAATATAGGAGACAACTTACTCTTGTGACCCAAGGATGATCATGAATAAACACTCTTTCTTGCCTACTTACACACACACACACACACACACACACACACACACACACACACAGGCGCACACACATGCATCACAAGCACATAGACACACAAGCTTTTGAAGTGTAATGCACAAAAATTACTTTTTACACGATAGCATGCGGCACCCTCCCCACCCTCTTATCTCTCAGTGTGTTTTGTTTATCTGCCTCCTCACCGCTGCTCTCCATTTATCAGCTGCTCTGGCATTCCTGTTAAAGCATCCCCGTGGCTTGTCTCTTGGACAATGATGGACACAGGTGGTCGGAGAAGGTGTCCACACGGCTCAGACCAGAGCACTGTCCTGGGGCTCTGGCAGTGGCCTTGAAGGCTTATCATCTCTCCACAGAAGTGCTCTTTCATGCTTTTGATCTCATATAAATTAGTTTCTCTGGCTTTTCTGTTAAAGCAATCTTCCTCCCCGCTCCTGTCACAGAAAATCCGAGTGGCGATGGGTATGATCAGAAATTTATGTGAGTGTCATTTCTGTGACCCTCATGTTGGCAGCTGGGACCTTGATTGACCATCTTAAGGACGTTAGTTTGAGATAAAGCATGAGGGCAAATACAGTTAGTTTATTATCTGAGTTCTCTAAATGTAACCAGAACAATAACCAACAGGCCACAGCTAATTATTTTCCTTGAATGCTTAACATTAACAAACATACAATGAACTTCATAAAAATACAAACATTTAAATAGTTAAAATGCCACTAAGCCCGAAAACAAAACATCAAAAGGTTGAAACTAAGATTTCTTAGTGTAATATATGTTTACTATATTACATCACCTCTTCTTTCAACAAAGCTTGAGAACTGAAGAGACCAAATGCTGTATTTTTGAAAGCCAAATGTTTTTTTTCTCTCTCTCTGTTTTTCTCATACTTGTTAGAGGGTTGCAGATACTTAACAGTCCGAAGCTTCCTTTGTCATATTTTCTTTTTACAATATCCCAAATGTTTTCATCGGGTGACAGATCTGGACTGGAGGCAGGCCAGTTTAGCACATTTTCTTCTACAGTGCCTTATGTTGTAATATGTGCAGAATGTGGCTTGATATTGTCTTAGTGAAATAAGCAAGGTCTAGTCTGAGAAAAACATAATCTATTACTCTAAAACTAGTATGTATCATTTAGCAAATAAATGGATAAATGATCAAATAATAATGATATTAATAATAATAATAATTCTTTGTGAATGGTTTCCACACGTTTTCCTGATCCCATGCACTGACAGCCTTTGCAGATTGTTATGTAAAAGAGTCTATTGAATCTGAATCTTTTTGGTCTTGGCCCATGCGGGGCATGGCAAATCTATCAATCATGTCATGTTCTCTAGATCTTTTCAATGTTTACAATCTCACACAATAGTGAGCCCTTTTTTCATCTTTACTCTAAAGCTAAGGCTTAGCCCCTCTGAGAGGCTCTTTTTATAACTAATCATAAAATGTATTAAAACGAATTAGCTGTGAAATGTTTGACAAGACTTTTTAACACTCCACTTTTATGTTTTCAATGTCCCAAGCTTTCCTGAAATGCGCTGCTTAATCAAATCAAAAGTTAGTCGGGTTTAAAAAAAAAAGTGTTTTTGTTTTTTTTGTTCCATATATGTTTTTGATAAAAAAAAAATATTTTAATTGTTTGCAAATTAAGGTTTGCATATGTTTACATCTTAGTGGTCCTCAACCATCATACTGAAAAAAAATTAAATATGAGATAAAGAAAAAATTAAGCACAGCTCAGAGAAATTCAGAAACAATTTTGAAGACTTCCCTGTAAAGAAATTTCTCATAGACCACTACAAGACTTTTTTGGAGCAAGGAGCTTTGGGAACAAACAGTAACTCAGAACCTCAACATGTCACGGTCCTGGGTCGGTGACCCAGTGTTTTGAGTTTCTTGTGTCTCTGAGTTTTTGTATTATGATCTTAGTTCTCTTTGTTGCCCCAGTTTATTCTTTAGTCTAGTGTCTTAGTTTGGCTTTCTTGTATTCTCTTTAGGTTTCTGAGTATTTAGTTAGCCACCCTCTGTGTCTCCCTGTTGTTGTTCTCTGTGTTTCTTAGTTGCTCTGTCTTGCCTAGTCAAGTCTGCGTCTATGTTACATTTCCTGTTTTACTTTGAAGGTCTGTGTCCTAAGTGAAGGTATTGAGTTTCGCTTCCCTTGGGTCTCGTTATGTCCGATTTCTCCCAGTTGTGCTCCCCTTCTGTGTCTCATTCCCCTCGTTATTTCCCAGTGTATTTAAGCCCTGTGTTTCTCTGTGTCAGTGTTGTGATCTCCATCATGACTGTGTGCCCCCCTCTGTGTGTTTCCTCGTTAGTCAGTTCCTTTATGACTTCCTAGTTTAGTTTCATATTATTTTATATCACCTTAACTTCGGTCAGCAATAAAACTGTTTTGAGTTCATTCCTGCCTCTGTGAGCTTGCATTTGGGTCCTCATCCTGCCTGCACACAGCCTAATCATGACACAACACTTATCTGAGATTTGACAAGTCTGCAGTGATACTGATAATGACAAATTCCAAACAATTTTAATAAGACATAAACATAACGGCTCCATTACCTGCCAGTTTCAGGACTTTAGATTTCGAGACTATCAGAATATAACACCGTACTAAATCCTGAATACTGTTGAAAATCCTGTGGATCTATATGAAAAATGTCACTCTTTGCTTCAGTATTGCTGCTATCTGAGTGTTCACAGCATGAAGGCCTAGGGCTTTATATTAGTACTGGTTGTCTGACCTACCTTAAAGTTCCCTCTTTCCTTTTTGTTCGCTCCTCCTACTCACTGAGGTGCACCTGCTGGGGTACATTCAATTTGAAAATGGCGTGCAGTGTATTGCTATGGTTTCCTGGTTAAAAGATATGACTTTAAACTGTGTGTGGTGGTGGGCAACAGTGTGCAGTGGACTTGATGATCAGAATTGCAGCAATAGCAAGATGCGTGCAAACCTTCATCCATTCAGCCATCCATCTGGCACCACACTAGGTGTCAATTACAAACAGTGTGTCCAGGCAAATCTGTGCTCAACACTTGTGTGGTGGTTATGTTTTTTTGTTTGCCTGTTTGCCTGTTTTAAGCCATTATTTTGGGGTCTGTTGGACCTACTACATTTTGGATTTTCTAAATCAATCCAGCTTTGAACAAACAAACAAAAAAGTAAACTAATACTAACTGACTAATACTAATACATACGTTTATCACAATTCCCAGTGATCTGAGTTACATGTATGATTGAAATTTGGTATTAACCTCTGGAGCACATTTATAAAAAAAATTTACATTATTTTTTGCTATAAAGTTCAGCCTACTGATGTGTGTTGGATACATATTTCTTGCACTTGATGTATATATACTGTTCTTACTGTTAATCTTGGACCCACACAAAGCTGATTTAGGAAGGAAAATTTAGATCAGAGATCAGATCATCTCTTGATCAGGGTGATTTTCTAGACGGCATCAGATGTTAGCCTGGCTGCGTCACACTGCCAGACTGTGGGATAGCACATTCTTTGGGCAAAAAGAACATTTGGTTTCACCATTTTTGACACCCAAATTTATCCTTTTGCTAGTGAAAGCACAGTAAAATTATAATAAAATAGAAACAGTAAAATTGTGAGTAATTTGCCAAGATCGTATCAAAAACAAGAACATAATTGTTTTTTCTTTTACTACCTGACTTTCTTTTATAATCATTGTACCTCTTTCCTCCTAATCCTACTCAATTTGAGCATGTTTCTCATACAAAGAACTGGGCTTCAGGTGTATTTTGCAGATAGTGAGAATACCTATTTATTCAAAATCATTATGATTCACTAACAAGTGCATGTACTGAGAACAAAAACAGGTTGTTGCGTATGTTTTGTGAATCTTTTACACATGTAATAGTGAGAGCCAATGAGATAAGACCAAAATAACATAAGAGGGTGATACAAGCACCTATATTTCTATTTAATAAAATGCTTTGCTATGTCATGTCAGGGATCAAAAAGACTGGCACCTTATAGATTTTGTTTGATTGTGTTGAAGTTCTTAATTGTTTAAGGAGATGTTAATTTGTTTTACCAACTGTTCTTTTTTGTTCTTATTTTCTTACTTTTAATACCTAGATTGTCTTTCATTTGCCAAAACTAAATTTTGACCTAGTTAAAATTGTAGCTATCTGATTGTACCTCTTTTGTTTTGTGCTGAACAAGCCTGGCATAACAACATTAATCACCCAATTACTTCAGAAAATTCATGCAATAAACATTTGTTATTTGCCATAAAAAGCTGTCTGGTGCTTTAACAAGCATGCAATTAACTAATTAACAGAAAAATAAATTCCTAATAACTAGCAAATCACTCAGGCATGAAGCAGTTCTATTAAGAAGTAGCTTGTTGTTGATGCAGTAATTTTATGACCCACTGCTCCCCCCATATGATATGTCATGATACTTCATTAACCACCATAAAATTTAAAAAATGTATTGATATATTATCGATACTGATAATGATGCAAAAGTTTTGTTTTTTTCTTGTCTGAAAGCTTAATCCAAGCTTAAAAATTAATCCTACAAAGTAATTCAAGAAAGCAGACAAAAATTGGACTACATGATATTATATGTACCATCTGTATTAGTTTCAGAGAGAACAAAAATCCAAGACTGACACACTGGTATTGGTAATCATCAGTGACCGGTGTGATAGTTGAGAAAATTGAATCCATTATGCTCTGTGGATGTAATGAGGTGAATCTGACTTTTTTAAGCTCTTTAAGCATTCTGGCTCATTGTGCCTTATTGGAGAGGGCAGAAAAAGGTTTTTCTTTTTTTGTGATCCTCAGGAGGAGCTTGGATTTCTTGATGAGTTCCTGCTGCACTGATGTGAAAGAGACGGGATATTTAACTGTTCTGCTTCTGTGCGTCCACCCTCCAGGCCAAAAATTTTTATCTCTTATTCATTATTTGGCTTGTCATATCACACAAATTGCCAAACAAGAGAACCATTTCCAAATAATATGAATCAGTTTGCAAAACTTGAGTCACAGAATCAATCAATTTCAGCTAGAGACAGCCTACCAACAATATATGATTAGGAAAAGGGGGGGAAAAGTCTATACTACAGGGACTGAGTATGAGACATAGTGGGAGGAATAATACTTATTGGCTGTGGCCACTGTAAGGAAAGAGCTCATCTCCCTCTGCTGAGGAGTGTCACATGGAATTTGTTTCCATTTGTTCAAGTCAGTGAATCACTCAGTTTTATCTCTATTTCTCTTTTCCTTTCTATGCATCCCAATGAGCTTAACATAATATTAAAATATGGCAGAAAGCTGATGAGAAAAAATGAGTGTAATGCTCATCTGAGCGGCTGCTTCTACCATCTGTTCCTTTTCCCTGCATCCACATCAGGTGCATTGATTCTGACTGCTAAATTTGGGTAAAAGTAGAACTCTAAAGACACATATGTGCATGTACACAGCAAAACAGATGTGTTTTATATGCTTGTGTGAAAGGTCAAATGTTCAAAGAAAATTTCCTGGTCCAACTTATTGCAGAGTGTAATGAGATGGAATTGTTTATCCATTTACAAAACACTTGTCCCAATTGACGTGGGTTTTTTCGGTTTTTGCGATACATAACAGAAAATGAGAAATTACTTCAGGTTCTGTTTTAATATGCTGATGGTCAAATCTGCCTTTAACTTTCAGTGTGACAGAGATGTCTTTAAAGCATATATATATATATACATATATATACACACACACACACACACACACACACACACACACACACACACACACACACACACACACACACACACACACACACACACACACACACACACACAGATAGCCCGGCAGGATAATTGGTCACAGATATATTGCAGTTGTGCTGATAATTCCCATACAGCATGCACAAGCTTAGTATTGCCTGTTGCTATGCCACCTCATGTGGTAACCAGGGAGCTTGTTAGCAATCTTATCCATTTTACAAGCTACGAAATGTGGAAAAAATATCAGAAACTTGTTCAATATTACAACTGCCAATAGAACAAGCAGTATCCACTCTTTCAGAGCATGCATTGTGTCATAGAGGTTGAAGTCCTAATATGTTTGAGGCAGGTTTGTGTATAAATTTCCATCCGTCCATTTTCTGTCACGTATACATATCAGGGTTGTAGAAGCAGTGGTCTAAGCAAAGATGCCCAGTCTTCTCTCTTTGGCCACTTTTTCCAGCTTTTGAACATTTCCAAAATGTTCAAATGTCCAAACCACCACAACTGTCTCCTTTCACTGTAAAGGAGCATCAGTTTTACTCTGATAGCTGCTCATCCTATCTCTAAAGCACCCTTTGAAGGAAGATCTTATTCTTTCAGTCACTACCCAGAGCTCATGACTATAGATGAGGATAGGAATGTAGATTGAGTAGTAAATTAACAGTTTCACTTTCATCCTCAGCTCTTTCTTCAGACTGATACAGAGTTCACATCACTGCCAACGCTGATCCAGTCTGTCTGTTGATCTCCTACTCTGCTCTCCTCTAACTTGTGAACAAGACCCTGAGATACTAAAATGCTTACGCCCAGGGCAGTAACTCGTGCCAGACCTGGGGTAGGTACTCCATCCTTTTCTGACTGAGAACCATGGCTTTGGAAGTGCCAATTCACATCCCACCTGTTTACACTAGGCTACAAAACTACAAGGTTACTTCTTGACAAAGTCAACAAAACCACACGAACAGCAAAAAAACAAGGATGGGATCTGTTTGTTAACCAGCCCAGCCAAAACCAACAGTTTAGTGTTTCTGCAGTATCTTAGTCCAAAGAAGGAACACGAGCTGAAGAGTGAAACCACGAGCATGCTCACCATTTTCTCCAGCGTTAATCGAGTGTCATATTGTAAATTTGTGGATGTGGAGTTAGAAATACCAGTTCACCAGATTTAGGCAACATAGCCGTCTGCTCAAGCGCTGTACCTTGAAGCTGCATAACCACTAATAGCATAACGCTCCCAGTTCTCCAAATGAGTGGTGAGTGCCAAAGCTACACTGCAGGCACTGGCAAGAAGAATGCTACGAATGACAGAAGAAGATAACGATCAGCGTGTTTTCTGATGTCCTTGGTATCAAGAAAGAACACTCAAATGATTAGCATTATAGACATTTGAAATAAATGATAGCAATAGCTGTCATATTTATTTTGACAGGCACTGACAAACAATATTGTTAAATCAGGGATGAGAGGATGGTGACAAATAATGCCTCCTTTCCTTTATTTTGGACAAACCCATAGGCTTGCAGACACTTCTTAGGCTCCACAGTCATTTCTAAAGCTAGAGTTTCAAACCAGCCATCTGCACCTGTAATCACTGTGAAATGTGAAGTTAGAAACTGTGAGATCTACAATACCTGCAAAACATGTAATACTATAGTTTAACTTGTATCATTAAAGTATGTGTTACTGAGATGTCTGTGGCACAGATATGAGAAAGACAAAGCAAATTAGGGTACAGAAAAGAAGAGAGGAGCAATGTCTTACATAAAAGTGACACAGAGGATTTGTTCCAGGAGACTTCACCCAATCCAATCAAGTGGGCTTTTCTGGATGAGTTCTCAAGCGATTCTTGCATGTCTTAGAAGAAAGCACTCGAGTTAACCTGTCCTTCAGTAATGAGGAAATTAGCTTTTTTCTTACAAGTATGATGTTCTGCTGCATTTTGTGGCTCTTACTGCCCACATAGAAAATGTGTACACCAGCAATGTAAACTGTATTGTTAATGCAGAAGGCAGCAGAGAGATGATGGTGTTATTTTATCAAATTATAATTCTTCTCAGAAAGGTTATGTCATCTTTGCATGCCTGTTAATAATCGACACATATAATTTTCATTTTATCACTGTGCTGACATGACGAGTGGCAATATTTGTCTATGTTTATTAAAGTTAACACTACATAATGTAGGTATTTAATTATATATCTTTTTTTTTTTTTAGCTATATTCAAATAGCATTATTAATACATTTATTTATAAAACCTTCCCTCCACCCAATAAATCATAATTTTTTTTCAACAACAAAATAAGAAAAAAAAAGGACACAGTTAAAGGTTAGCAGTTAAAGGAATTCTGAAGGGAGCACACAGTGATACTGCTTGACAAAGGCTGCTTATGGAGGAAGCTGGGTGGACAAAAACATTTGACTTTAACTTGGGAGTCCACTCTTTGTTCCACAACCCAGCAATTGTTATTCAGTAAACTTAATGATAGTGTTTTTTCTGCATTAATATAACCAAAGATTAATCATATTGTTGCCACACTGTAAAACTGTTTTTAATGTTTTAAGAATGATTTACTGGACTTTTTGGTTTTTGATAAATTACCTGTCAAATCTCAAAACCATTCAGTGCACTTGTCAGTAGACTCGTTGTAAACATTATTCCAATGGTGACAGCTTATAAATATTTATGATTTTACTCTTACTTTTGTTTTTTAGTGTTTTTGATAACTAATACAAAATGGACTGAGATCTAACCTTTACTCTAACTGGAGGCTTCCTAAAGGCAGTTTGATTTTCTGTCCAAAAAGCGTTTTAACTGACGCAAGAAGAGTTACTATTATGCTTTAAATCTGTGTGTCTGCTGTGTATCCTTTCCATTAATATTACAAATGATTGCCCTAAGCACTAAACTAATTTCTGTAGTTCTTATCTGCAATCTCAAAAGGGAAAGACAAAGCAAAACAAGGTCACTGGTTCCCGTTTACCGGTGTTCCTTAACTAAGTTGTTCTTTTTTGAATCATTATGGCATCAGATGCTAAACTTGATTCTTTCTATTCTAGTTTGTGAATTTTTATTGAGTTCGTTACAATTTGAAACTTGTAGAGGCTTTCATGTCTGCCTCGTGGTTGTTGATTGGCAGCCTCTAAACTCACATGGTTTCAGAATTTTGAACTTCTGTTTAAAGATTAAAGAATAAACAACAATTTTCCTTTAGGTGTGTAACTATACAGTGTTTATGGCTAAGAGTTATGTTAAGAAAACTCTTATACTTATCTCACTGCTCATTATACTAAGCTGCTGGTCATCAGTTCATTAATTTGGTTTCTTTTTTTGTTACTTTCTTGTTAAATGCTCATCTGTGTTGTTGAGTTGTTGAGTTCCTGTCCTTATTTCATTTGACCCAAATGTTTTCATTCAGATGCCTCATGGCACTGCAAGAGAATTTTCATAGTCTGTTTTGGGGAAACATTCACACTGCACAAACCCATTAATGGCGAAGAAATGGATGAACATCCCTGTGGTTGTACTCTTGATGTGCTTCTTTAGACTCAGAAACTCATAAACTGGATACACTAAACTCTTGTCAACACTAATGATCCTCAGCGTGGGCATTCGGTCAGTTTAATACAAAGACACCATAAAAGATTAATGCCACCTATTGATTTTGGGCTTTTTATTTTGAAGCCTCTGTATTAGTTTTGTGGTCAACACCATGTTCAAAGCTAATGCCAGGTAGCTTGATTAGCAAGCTGCAAACATATACTAGTGGAAGATTGACCCCTTTACATTTTAAAAATCATATCTGTTAAAGTAAGTTAAAGCAACACATCTTGTATCTTGTTCTATTTAATTTGAAAAGTCCCTAAAAACAGTCAGTGATTACTGTTGGCCTCTCTGGGTTTTTATGACCACTTTCCATCTGCAGTATATTTTAAAGTTCAGTTTTTAAAACCTTATAATGTGACCACAGCTAATTGCCTCACAGTGAGACACCAACTATTTGAATGGGTCAGGAAAGTATACCTCTGAGGCTAGCTAAGATTTAAATGGGTGCATGAAGCTAAGGATCAGGATTTTTTCATAGTGAGTAATCCAAACCATGCAGCAGTATATTATTATTTTTCCTGTCATGCAATTGCATTTGTCTCTGTTCATCAGGGACCCTCACATTAATTTTTTTTGAGGGGAAAAAAAGTTAGTGTTCATCCCTGAGCTTCACTTTGCTAATGTTTTTATTGCTAACCATAGCTCTGTAGCTTTTTGAAGCTAGCCACCACATGGTACCATGTGAATGGGCTGTAGAAGGGTTGTTGTGATGGCAACAGCAGCAGTGATGGCAAATAAATCGTCATGTAAAGAAATTTAAAAATTTCATCTATTTTTTCTCATTTTAAGTAAGATTTGACAAAACAAGTATTCTAGATTAATTTTTAGGGATTTTATTAATTTTTATCAATGATTTAAATAATCTCTTCATATATTGTATAGGGAAAACACACATTTGGTATAGCATAACAAATAACATGACAGCTAAACTTCTGAAAAAAATGTAATTATTAAAGAAGAATTTTTATAACTTAGAGGATTGGTAGTGCTAAGATAAAGATGGTATAAGGGCAAAGTGTTCACTGTGAAACAGATTCAACAGCTGATTGCCTATATTTTAAAATTGATCTCACAGCAAACACACACACACACATTCTTATCAGAGCCCTGGGGACAAAAGCATCACAAACATATTTAAATAACCACTATAAAATTAGAACAAAGTTTATCATCTTGTGAACATCTGCCTACTATCACCAAACCTGCAGCAGCCCAGCCCATGTCCACTCTGCGCTGCTTTCCTGCTCAGCCCTGAAACTCGTTTGCCTGGTGTGCTCTGGATTTCACTCTTTATTTTCTCGGATTAGTTCTCCACACTATGGACTCTCTGCTCAGTTAAGCTACAGTCCCTTCGTTGCTCAGAACACCAGCAACTCATCTTGTTCTTCAACACTTTCAGTCAAACACCACATGGATACAACATGTTATTGTAAAAAATAATTTTTAAAATGTACCCCATGATTTTTTCTAAAATAGCTACATTTTTTTAGATGTTACCTATTGAGTTGTTTTTTGCACCATTCATTTACGAATACTAATATGTATTTCAACTTCAAAGTCTGAAATAAAATAATAAATCATCTGAATCATCTGAAAAAAAACTAATAAAAGAGCTTTAACTTAATTTTAAATACTCATTTTACAAAATCCTACTTACAGTTGGAAGAATTAGATGATAATTAACAATTGTACAAGAAATTACATCTTTGCCATTAGGCAATAACTTTGGTTGTTGCAGTAGGGGGTCAAAACAACCCCTCCTGGTGGTTCTAGGAAGTTTCGAAAATCTGACAATTATAGTGTAGCGTACGGGTCCAGCAGTACACACACACTGAAGAGCTTCACCTTAATATAGGAGTCTAAGGGGATTGACCCCCTGTTGGAGCCAGCCTCAAGCAGTGGCTAGACATCTGCAGTCTTTGGCACTTCAACGATGACTTCATTTTCAGCTCTGTAACTTACCGCTTGGAAGTCTATGTATAAGTCCACAGAAGTCAGTGGTGAAATTGGAAATGCACACTTGCACAGGAGTTACAATGTGACTTCCAGGTCCTGATCCAAACATAGCATGAACACTGGCAGTATTGTATTACTGCCCAAGCAGGCAACCTTGAAGAGGATAGAATCCAAATTTCAATAAAGTAAGATTATTGCTTTTTAGGCCCATTCAGGAAACCCTTTGATTACACCAATACTATTATGGACATGTCATTATCTGGGTGTAAATTACATTTTATATTTTGCTATTCTCCTCAGAGTGAAATTGAAGTGATAAAAGAAAAATCAGAAAAATAAATGAATGACATAAAGTTTAACTCTCTGTGGTCTAAGTCATCTTATGTGGTAACTCTAACCCTGATTAAAGGATTGACTGGCTCGTTGGCCTCCTCAAAACTTAGATAGAAAGCTGGCCTTGAAAAATGTCTGTAAATCTGACAAGAAAAAAGTATCACACACATTATTATACAACAGTATATAATCATCAGGTCAAATAAATGCAACCAGTCTTATCAAGAGTGTGCAGGAAGTCAATCAGCACACTTTTTTTTTTAAATAAACCACACAATGTCTAAATTTAACAATTTAAAAACTGACTTTGAGAGTTGTTTTCAGTGTGTGATTTTCTTACTAATTATCTCTATAGTTTTTTGTATGAAGTCTTTGTCATTTTTGTAATTGATTAGAAAGCTGACATACTGAACATTTATATTATAAGAACACTGAACAACAGTTAATTTAGTTAGCTTATAGCATAAGCATACTGGCATTGAGGTAAATATTTGTGACAACAGAGATTATTATTTATGTATATGTTTAAGTGTATCTGTCTACCTCTATTGTCATGCCTTGTGGTTGCACTGGTTGAGTACGCAGGATAAGCAATGTGTTAAAGACATGTGTCTGACAAGTTTAACAAAGTGGTTGCTCAGCGTGGGTAAGAATCAAAAATGGTGACAGGAGTTATTGACTGTGTTGTGAATATGAGATAGGATATAGCGTAACTGACTTCACCAGAGGAGAAGAGTAAGCATCAGTATTGAGGGACTGAAAGTCCACCATACCAGAATGTTATTGCCCACAAAACCAAATCTCCTGAAATCAGCTTTGCAACCCTGCAAAGAAAATCTCAGGACGGGTGGCAAGGCACAGCAAGCCAGAGACAAACCAGCAACACAGTGTAGTGTCGATACTGTAGGAAACCATTTGAGAAAAGCAAATTCAAATGCCCAGCATATGATAAGAACAAAGTGTTGCAGAGACTATCATAAAGCATGCCCAGAACACAAAGAAAAGAAACCTGCACTCAAACCTGAATGTGAGAGTGATAGCTATTCTGTGTTACTGAAGCAGTGACAAATAATGTGAATTCAGTCAACACTAAACAAGCAAATAGCACTTTTAGGAGGAATACTCCGAGGCATGAATGTTGTGAACTTCCAAATAGTCTGTGGTGCTACAGTACTTGTTGCATTATTCCAATTAGCTTGCTCAAACCTGACACAAAGCTTGAATATACCAAAATTGTACTGATAATAATAAAACTGATTTTTCTTTAAGAACTCCAAGAAGAAACAAAATATCTCAACTGAAATTTCAGGTGGACAATGAAAGGGTTATTTTCCCCAATAATTGGCAAATGACTCTGATGTTGTTAAACTTTTAAAGGTACAATGCAAAACATTCTGATAAAACAGATAGCATGGTTACACCAGAAAGGCCCACAGATTGACCGTGGTTAATGGGATAAAGAATAGCAAAGTATGCTGATGTGCTTACTGGTGATGGATGTCTTGAGGGAGACAATACGAGAAACCTGCAAAGCTGTTGAATGTTCCAATGATGGAGCTGCTGAAGGAGAAACTGTAGGGCGTCCTGTGCAGAGGGATCGCCACTTCAGCTAATGCTGCATAGACTGGATCAGTGGAATAGTTATGGTGAAAAAACAGAACAGCTGATCAAGGGTATGCATTGGTCCAAGACCCCTAAACAAGGCTTTAAAGTGCAGACGCTTCTCATTACCAACCATTGAAGGATATATTCCCAGCTTCAAGATCTTTACAAAGCCAATGTCTTTACAGTGTGTGACAAGGGTGTAGATTTGGCATGGACGGAAGGGACATGTCCCCACCAATATTCAGCGATTATTGAATTGTCCCCACCAATAATTAGATCTATTCGAGTAAAGAAAATCAAACCCGATAGAAAGAAGAAAAAAAAACCGATCTGTCAACGTCTCGTTGACCCAGCGGTGCAGAAAGAGTTAAATTACGTCCTCTACTGGAGTCCTACCTCATGTGACAAATATGGCCAATGTGATTGGCTGTGCATTTCAGGGAGCTCTGTTTCGTTTTAGCAGCAGCAAGCCTGCGCTGCAAGGAGGAGAGGAGGATGGCAGCAAAAAGGAAGAACCTGCATATAAGTATTTTTCAAAGAAACCTGCAAGTCACTTAAAGCCAAATTAACTCATAAAATGTGTCCGTCATAATAACGTTACAGGATATGCTAGGCTTTGGCCCACATCAGTCTAAAATTGTATGTAACCACGAATAACGTGTTTTGGAAACTAACTGCACAACATGCAGCATTATTAGTTATCTCAGTCTCCCAGAGTAGCATTTCTAATTTTGATTGAAACTGTCAGAGAAAACGGCAGCTTTGAGCAAGCCAGGATATTAGTTTACAGAGGCTGTTAAAATTATATGTCTAACATTAAAATGTTGGTGACACAATAATTTCATCCTAATGGTAATGACATATTCATAGGTTAATTTTTGAGACAAAATGTCATGAGGTAGTCATGATTTTGCAAATATCCAACTTGTAGTGCAGTTTGCACAAATTGTTTTAGAAATGCGCTCACGCTACAAACATTACTGAGAGTCAAGATCTGCACAAATTGACAGAAACACTGAAGCAGCTACACATTTTATTCTTATTGTCATGTATGTCCTATTTGTCAGGTGACAGAAGAACCAACACAAAGCTCAGAGAGCAATGGTGATGCAAGATCACAGGTGAAATTGGATGATGACTTAATGGTTCATGACTGTATTTGAAGCACATGTGTGACTGCATGTATTTGTAATGTCTCACTGTTATTTATCAGGTGACAGAGGCAGCTCTGCCATGTTGTAGCTCAGAGGTGAAGAGGCGAGGTCACAGGTGACTGACTGATGTTTTGGTGCTATAGATTAACTAGTATTTATTATCATGACAGTTGTTAGGCTGCTGATGTAAATTGTTTCATTAGTGTATATTTGACAAAGAATCTGAATTGACATGTCTCACTTTTTATATGGCTGAATCAATGTGTTATTTTATCAGGTGGCAATATGTCCTAGTGCAGTCAGAGGGGAAGAGCCAGGGCCAAAGGTGAGGCACATCAAGCACATAATAATAATAATAATTGTAATCTGAGGATAAAACGCATGTACTGAGGCTGAAAGAAGCTTCAGTGCTCTCAGAAGACTAAAAAGATGACTAAGGTTAACAATGACTCAAATGAGATTAAACAATGCTGCTGTATGCCATGTCCACCAAGAGAGACTGGACAGTATAGATGTAAAACAAATATGCCAGCAGTTTATCTCAGTTAACGAGAGGAGCAGGCATGTGTTTGGCTCCTTCACATAGTGGACATTGAGTTGTTGTGTGGGACACCAGTAGTCCATGTCTGTTGCTGTAACAGTAGTTCATGTTTAGAACAGAAAATCTCAGCTCACTGATTTGATTGGGCAATTGTGTGCCTAAACTGTTGCATAATTTTGCTGAGAGATCTTTTACTTTGTGGTAATCTTAGATGAGTAGTTTTATGGACAAAAACCACCAGGTCATTCAGTGTTCTCTTAGTGCCAAAGTATAACAGATGTTGGTGTACTATAACTGAAGTAATGATGTTAAGTCCTTAAAGTCATATTCTTTTATTGTCATGACTGTATTTGAAGCTATTTTTATTTTTGTATGATACCTGATTTATATGGATTATGCCTAAGTAAACTAAAGCCTAAAATACTTAGTCATTTTTTTAATAGTAATTTAACATTATATAATTCCCATATAAAACTATGAATTGTGATTTTAAATGGTTTAAAAGCACATAGAATAGCATATGTAGGCAAGTAATCATCCGTCCCCACCAATGCCAAAACCAAATCTACGCCCTTGGTATGTGACGTCAAAAGTGGGTTCTGGCATATCAAGTAAGAGGATGAGTCTAGCTACCTTACACCATTCTCCATGTGGCTGCTACAGATAGCTGAGAATACCAACAGTTATATGTCTGCTCCTGAAATCTTTCAGAGAAAACTGACACAAGCTCTAGATGACTGCTTGGGTTGTACATTATTACAGCTGAGGTGTTGATCACAAGACAAGGAGAAATGCAAGAGGAAGCCGAATGTGATGATGGTGGAAAACTGAGACTGTCTAAACTGATATAGGCAAAAGAACATCAAACTGAATGCAGACAAGTTTAAACTGAGACAAAAGGAGGTTACATATATAGGACACCTCCTGAAGGCAGATGGACTAAAACCAGGCATTGAAAAAGTGCATGACAGATGCCAAAACCAACAGATGTAGAAGGGGTCCAGAGGCTGCTGGGTATGGCGGATTACCTAACAAAGTTTTGCCCACACCTCTCTGGTCACCATGAGGCACTGAAGCAATTAACACACAGAAACTGTGAGTGGAAGTTTTCATCACAGCATGAGGATTTCGGTTCAGTTCAATTTTATTTATATAGCACCAAATCACAACAACAGTTACCTCAAGGGGCTTGATATTGTAAAGTAAAGACCTGGCAATGATACAGAGAAAACAGAGAAAACCCCAACAATCATATGATGTCAGAGTCACCAGCTGTAACTATATCCTTTGTCAAAAATGTAAGTTTTAAGCCTGATCTTAAAAAGCATTCCTCAAACTGACAGAGGTGATTGCAAATGCAATTTTCTCCAGTCCTGAAACATTATAACCTACAGAAATAACTGACAGTGCAGTTTGATGACTCAGACACAGGTTTGGGTGGAACATTTCAGGAGGTTGAGCCTATTGTTTCTGCAAGCAGAACACTCAAAGACACAGAGTGACGCCATGTTCAAATGGAAAAAGAATCCTTGGCTGTGGTGTTCAGAATGGAAAAGTTCCACCAGTAAACATCCAGCTGCAAAGTTATCGTTTAAAGTACCTGTAAGTCATTAGAGGCCATAGTGAAAAAGCCACTGAGTGCTCCTAAATAAATTCAGGAAAAACTATGTTATGCACTCAAAACTATGATTTGGATGTGGTGTACGTATCAGGAAATAATATGTTACTCGCCAACACTCTAAGCAGAGCATATCTTCCTGAATGTCCACCATTAATATGGTCTCTCATTTAGTACAGGACAGCAGATAATACAGATTCTCATTCAAAGGATACAGCAGGGATGGCTAAATGATAAAGTAAAAAAAGCAAGTGAAATGAGGCCATACTTTATTTGCAAAACGCAATAGTATCCAGATGTGAAGCCTGATAATGTAAGGAGAAAGTTCATTTATCGTTTACCATCCTCACATCTTGGTGTGGAAAGTTGCTAGAGAATGCATCTACTGACATGGCATGAATGACCAGATAAAGACATATACAGCCAAGTGTGATATCTTCAGAGTGGTAGGCTTCACACAACCAATAGAAACCCTCCTTCCATGTAAAATGCCAAGCAGTCCATGGACAAAGATGGGATTGGATTTGTTTTCATTTGACAACAGAGACTACTTTATCAGCGTAGTTATTACCAATATTTTGGTAATAAGCAATAGACAGTTAACCAGACACAAAGTCTACTACCATGATAAAGAAACTGAAAGCTCAGATAATGGATCTCAATGTACATCTCAAGAATTCCAGAGATTCAGCAGACTGTGGGAAAAACAATTGCTCCCATGGAGCAATGATAAGACAGAATCTTCCATAAAGGTAGCTAAAAGACTCTTGTTGCAAGTTGCAGGAGAGGATCCCTATCCTGTACTATTAGATCACTACAATCACACATTATCATAAGGTCTGGAAACCAGTGCAGCTCAGAGACGACTCAGACACCATGCCAGAATACTGTTGCTAAAAAACAAACAAAACAAGACTCCTGCACATCATGATCTGAAAAACAAACAGCACCAGAGTACCTGGTACAAATTATATGCTAGAAACCAGGTGACTGTGTGAGAGTACAGCCACTGGAACCTCACATACACTTGAGATTAGGTTGGATACTTAAGTCCATTGACACTGGGTCCTGTGAAGTCCAAATGGACTCTGATGGTGTGCTAAGGAGAAATTAGAGACATGATTAAGAGTGGACACAAGGCAAAGTCTATTCAGAAATGTGTCCTTTGTTTCAAACAGTTTTTTAATCCTTACTGCCTCACTTTCATTCTTTCTCTTTTTTTTCTTTCTCTCCACCAAGGTGAGGAAACTTCCTGATTGGTTAGGGACTTTCTTTGAGGAGCCTGTGGATTTTCTATGCCTGTATGGACCCAGTCAGTCCAGCAAGATGCATGTTAGGTTAAATGGTGATTATATCGAAAGTGGTGTGGATATTGTCTCTGCTATAAACCAGTAACCTGCCCAGCATGTTCCCTGCCTCCTGCCTCAGAACAGTAAGCTGCAGTCTCCCCCCATCCCCAAGTTGTATATGTGACAGTAAAACACTAAAAAAACGTGTTGTACTGGCAATAGTTACAACAAAAATAAAAACAGCAATAATGTTTAGTTTGTGAACTTTAATGTTAAATTGCATGATTTTTTTTTTACACACATCAGATACATTGTTAATATTTACATCGACATAACTCAAATCTCTAAAAACAAATAGAAGAAAAACAGGTTAAACTGTTGAACTTTCTTTCATTATTTCAGTCAAAAGAGCTTATAATCATAATATTTATTTGGGTTTTACTATTCCACAAATGTGCAATGAATGTCAAAAGAAATGTGATGTAGGCTTCCTTTACTGTATATGAATATTGTAAATTGTAAAAAAACAAACAAAAACAAAACAAAAACAATAGTAATAAAACAAAATGTTACAGTCTTACAAAACACAAATCAAAACATGGCAATCATTGTCAGGACATCAAAAAGGAACAGAGTAAAAATGTATATATTTTTTATGGATGTAAAGCCCAAATTCTAGCATATTATATAGTATGTAGTAGTACTTATCAATAATAATAATACTAATAATAATCATAATAATAATAATAAAAAAGGAAGGATCTCTTGAAGATTAAATGTGTCACAAAAAGACAAAGATGTGTGTGTCTTTTCTCACAGCAGGTACAGCGATAACAAACTCCTTCAGTGGTTCAAACCAGATACCACTGCTTAAACTAAATGCTAGCACACATATCAAGCCATTGCAAGACAACAAGGTGAGCACAGGAGAAAGTCTCACAAGTTTTACTCTATTCCATTTACCATCACCATTAAGAGTAAACACTAAATTACCTTCAACACCTCAAGGTTTTTTTTTTTCACATCGAGCACAAACACAAGTATTTTCTTTTCTTTATTTTTTTTCCAAACATACATCTGACATGGCAAAAAATGTGAACTTTCAGTTTATGCTAATTTTCTGTGTCTAGAGGGCTTGCGTGTAGGAGGCGGTATCCTGAAATTGGCTCATCAAGCATGTTAGCTTATGTATGGTCTGAAAGTAACAGTGTAAAATGGACTATGAAAATATGTGGTGTTATCATATATAACTGAGTATTGTCTAAAAAAATACAGTAGCAAGCTTTTATCTTCGGTTCCTTAGATTGATTTAAACTTATTTAGGTTATATTAGTACAAATCATATTTAAAAAATATTTAAATATGTTAAGTGGCTGGGCTGTCCTTGAAAAAGCCTTTTCACTTTATCCATGATTTGTTTTTTCAAGGACAACCCTTGTATGTGATTGTCTTCACCTTTTACCCGCACCAGTTAGTTGATAACTCTGAACGAACACAACCTAGAGAACAAGGAATATTTGGTCCAACTGTGGCCCACATTTGCAGATTTCTATGGACCATATTTGACCTTGACTGACTTCACTGATTCAGGAATGACCCTGCCTGCCTCAAATCTACCTCAAGTTTACTTTATGTGATCCAGGGGTCGGGTTTGCCTTGACATTTGAGCAAGATATTTACTATAACCCATACTAAGCCCGGCTCATGATTTGCGGGCCATATCTGTCCTAAACAATACTTGGTAGAGCCTTAGGTGACAAAAAGTCATCCAGATTAGGCCCAAATGCATCTGCTATCTGAGAATGGACCCATGAAGTAATGAACCTCAAACCAACCTCTGAACACGTTTTCGTATAAAGATATGATTAATACAGCATATGGTAAACGGATAATGTAAACTGGGAAAGCGTAGCAAGTTGCCAATCAAGTATGTTTTTATTTCCCTTCAGATAATTTTAATGTAATTGCTAGCGTGAAAGCAAATGGACAAAAAAATCCAAGAAAAACTATGTCTTTGGCAACTACTGGTAGATGACAATGAAAATAACAGTAGCCTGAAGGGAAGGATAATGAGACATGGACAGTGAGCAGAAAGTAGGTACTGTTGGATCTCAAGCCCTTTGTTTTTCTTCTTAGCTAATGAGGATAACATTCTCTTCTAACAGTCCAAAATAGCCAGTCAAACTTCATAACAGCAAAGCAATTATGAAACGTAATGAAGGATCCAGCTGAAAGACTGCCAGTTCACCTCTTCACATAACAACCCAGTCATTAACCGTCATTAAAGGGGTAGTCCATGTCATTACAGATTGATAATTAGTTTTACAAATTAATTGGCATTTCTTATATTTTTTTTAGTCCACCAGTAAACACCTGATCACACATACATTATAGTATATGACTTTCAAAGAAGCAAGCATATGATTGACAGACAGAATACAAACAAAAGAACCACGTTGCTATAAAAGGTCACTACCACTGTGGGAGATGTAAAAAAAAAAAAATAGAGAAAACATTTTGAGTGGCATATTCTGTACAGACAGTTGGCAAAACCCAAAATATTCAAAGGTGAGGAGGCAATAAAAAGCAAACAGGATGAGTGGGCACATGTGAAGGGTAAAGGATTGAGTGGTGGAAGAGAGTAGCTGGTGGCGAGGATGCTAACATCACGAGATAACTGGGGCCCTATAGCTTCAGTGGAGCAAGCAGCACACAATACACAGGGGATTGAGGGACACTTTCATATGGCAGGGGGAAGCCCACAAGTGTTTTAAGCCTATAGAGGAAACAGAAGCGAGGTGGGGATAGATGCACATCTGTTCAGCAGAGCTTTGTTTTTCACGAAGCATTTGTGGCACTATCATGTTGCCTCTCGCTGAGATAATAGTTACGTGGCATGTCACACAGATTGCTCCTTTGGGAAAGTGAATGGAGCTCGAGGGCCGTGGGTGGGGAAGCTCGTGTTGGAGTACATGGGCTCGTTGGAGGGGTGCTGAGTGTAAGGGTGCTGAGGCAGGAAAGTAACAGGAGGGTGAGCAGGCTGAGACTCGGGGAATTGTTCCATGTTGCAGACACGTTGGTAGCTCATATATTCAGCTGGGTTCAAAGGCTCTTCTGGATGCCTCCCAGAGTCCTGTGTGGAGACGGAAAAAAGAAGAAAATACTGCAGGGTCACAAAGTTTTTGATGAGAGTTGACTGAGCGACTTCACAGTAATACAGAACCATACACAGCAGAGCAGCGTCTTTTGAAGTACTCAAGCATTTTATGTCTTTAAATGATTTGGGCATGTCACACTTCTGCCATGTCACATATGCACAACACAACTCTTTGCACCGAGGGCCCTATATTCATGAATCACAAAGCTGCTGATCCTTTATTATAGAAAAATACAGAAATAAAATATCTTTCAATTGCAAAATATTAGGGTCACATACAGGAAAAGATAAGAGTTATCACATTTTAAATTCAAAATTTTATTCTTGATTTTTTTCCTCAACATTTTAACTTTTTTCTTTTAATTTCACCACCTTCACAAGATTTAATTATGCATTGTCAAAATCTAAAAATAGTCTGTCTATAGTTTAAAAACTCTCCATAACATGGTTCAAACCTCATTGACTCTAACTTACAAAATTATATTTATGTTAATAATCAGTGAGCCACTGATTTCACAGACCAAGACAAATTATTTATGCTGTTATCATCTTATAAAGTGTTTCTTTATAAATAAATGTCTACACAGAACAGCATGAAGTGTTTTGGTGTTGTAGTCTATCCTGCTTTTGTCAGTTTTTATGAAACAAAAACAGCCATTATTCTGATGTTACATGATGTTGTCAGAAGGGTCTGATTGTTCATCTGCTTTTTACAATGAAATGCTCTAAGTGCTACTTATAAAGCTTATAATGGCACTAAGATCTCTGATAGAGCAGCAAGTCTGCCTTCTCAGCATGTCAGTCACTTTGTTATCCTTGAACTGGGAATTTGGCTCCAACTTGGGAGTCGATGAGTTAGAATCAACAAATTCAGCTGGCAGAAAAGATGCAACTTTGGTATTTATTTTGTATTAAATAATAATTTAATTAGCACTTTTTTTAGGTTCATCCTCATTATAAACATCATTGATAGTAAATAAATATGTTGTGTATGTACTTCACACTTTAATATCTGCATAAATGCGATTTCCCGACAGAAAAGGCAATTATACACCTACTTGTGGGTGACATTGACAGGTTAGATTTACCTCACTGAATATTCTGCATTACCATCAGCAATCCCTTTACTAAATTAAATTGTGTGCCAACATGTGATTTGGTAGGTGGGAAGTCAAGTTTCAAACATCATAATTGTTTTCCGCTGTTACATTTGTTGACACTCCTTCCCAGAATGCTCCCTGTCCAATTCAACAGATTAGGGTTTTTTTAAAATAGCACAAGCAGATGAAGCCATGAACTCACCACAGTACACCACAGAAACAAAATTACCTTAGTGGCAGTATAACATTACCAGTCATGAATATAGTGCCCTCAGCACTGAGCTGTTTTGGGGGACTCTGAGAAATTAAATTTCTAGCTTTTTAAAGAACGTTAATTGAAATCACTGAAAACCTTAAGCAGCTCTAAATTAAATAGTGCTTTTAAAAGATCTTGGATGTGCTTTGAAGTGAGGCGATTATAATAAAAATGAAATGAGGTGGTGAATAGAAGACATGCAAAAACAAAACAAAATGATAAGAATGATAGTGAAAATGCAACTTACGAATAATCGTCAAGCATCTCTACATCTACGAAAACGATGATCCCAACTCTGTAAATATTGTGGTGGAGCAACAAAACCAGAAGGAGACTTAAACCTGCCTACAAATCATTGCATTCATCAAAACAAAGTATAAAATTGATAACTCCATTACATGAAAAGCTAGCCCAGCAGAACAAATAAATATAGTAAAATGGATAAAACATGAGGTACACATCGAGGAACTGTTAATAAGCAGGCAACCAGCACAATGACACACAAAAAAAAGATTTTTCAAATAGCATAACGTAAACCTCTGTATTGCTACATGTATGATATTTTGAGAGACAAAAGATGCTGTAATAGTAAAGCAAGGGGAAGCTGTTAATGGTGACAGTGTGAGAACTAAGCTTGTGTGAAGGTGAACTGGATTTTTCACAGCATAAGACATGCAAGTAAACCCCTCTTGACACACATGCGGCAGACATTGGCAGAAGCGTCTGAAAAGCTTATTTGTTTCAGGTCAGTATCAAGGACCACTGAAGATGTTAAGAAAACTTTCTACTTTGTCACGTTATTAATTTCTTTTGTGTGCAGAAAAGACCTTGGTGATATCAAGAAAAATTAAAAGCAGCAGTCTGAGGAGCAGCTTTTCCATCTTAAAGGCTTGTCTCAAGACATTTGGGATTTAGATTTGAAACTTTAGCAGACGTCTGTAGAAAAAGTCTGATTCAATGTTAGGTATTGTCCCTTTGAAGAGAAATACACCCTGCCTAATTCAAATACACTCTTGCACGAGTAAAAACCCTGAATTCTAAATTTGTAGGCTGAATAAATCAGAGATTATTTGATTTAAAAAAAAATAAATTCCCCTCTTGCCCCTGCGGGCGGTCTATCCTTCAAGCTCGTGTCTTCTACCAGAGGCCTGGGAGCTTGAGGGTCCTGCAGTATCTTAGCTGTTCCTGGGACTGCGCTCCTCTGGACAGAGATCTCCGATGTTGTTCCTGGGATCTGCTGGAGCCACTCGTCCAGCTTGGGAGTCACCGTACCTAGTGCTCCGATTACCACTGGGACCAGTGTTACCTTCACCTTCCACATCTTCTCAAGCTCTTCTCTGAGCCCTTTGTACTTCTCTAGCTGTTCCTTTTTACTGATGTTGTTGTCATTTGTGATCACTACAGCGACATCAGGAAGATGGAACACGAGAAGCTTGAGAAGTACAGGGGGGCAGTGGGCTCAGAAAAGAGCTCAGACAAGAGTTATATACCATCCAGTAATTTGATTCTTACAAAGAATATTAAGTTAGCATGCAGATAACAACTGGAAACTACTAATCTGGTTATTCTGTACATTTAAACAATGACCAACAAAAAGATTAAAATGGAAACATAAGTGGATGAGAATGGATGGAAGGATGGATGATGGGTGAAAAACATTGTGGTATGTATTTTATTATTGTATTAATTGTCTTGATTTAGCTATTTATTTATTTAAATATGTGTCAGTTAAAAATTGTGTGTCACAGCAAACACCCTGTAAAGTTGCTTTTGCACCTCCATATATTTAAAAAAGAAGAAGAAGAAGAAGAAAAACTCTATGCAGGCAGTCTGTTTTCCCTGTTTTTGTTTGAGCTGCATTATCCATCCACAAATTCATGCTTCATGCTTGGTCTGCACCTGTCATAAGACGTATGCACTGCACAGGTCACCAGTCTATCTCAGGGCTAACACAAAGAGACAGCCATTCACTCTTATGTCCACACCTTCAGCCAATTTAGAATCATCATTAAACCCCTGTATGTCTTTGGAAAGTTCCAAATGTGCAAAAGAAAAATCATAGAAAAATCATAGAAAAGTACTCTTGCTATGATTAACCAGACATTTTTTCTTTCTGTCCCAGACATTCTAGAATTGATTTTCAATTATAAAAAAAGACTGTTTAACATTGGAAGAGCAAGGCTTTGATGCTTGTATTTAGAACTTTAAAATATCACTGCAATTTGTAGATTAAATAACTCAAATGAAGGATACCAGCAAACAAAAATCGAACGTTTATTAAAGGTAGCAAAGAGAACATTTTTAGAGAACTTTTTATACGCATAAGGTAATCAGGGAAACTCAAAGCAAGACAAAAGAGAAAACTGACTATTAAAGTACAACATTAATGGACAAGAGGATTCAACTAAACACAGAGACATGAAAACACACTAAAATGATAGAAACACAAGGGAAGCTAGGATGAAGAACTTAAAGCACAAAACAAAACAATGAAAATCACACAACAGACCTAACCAGAGATTTCAAATATTACAAATGATCAGACTTATTGTGGAATACAAGGAAATCAAGACAGGAACACAAAACTGAACGTTAAACAGTGACTCAAGATTAAATCAAAATGGTGACAACAAAAAAACAGACACACATAGACACACACTTTTTTTTTTGTTAAATTTATGCTATTTTTTCCACTTAATGGTGACTCTGAATAGAGGCCAGTTTGAAAGCATCTTTTCTGTTGCTAACAAATTCCAGAGTTCCATTAAACTGCTGGGCAGTGAGCCCAGGAGTTTTCATGATTTAGGACAATTGCCTATCTGAAGCTGTGTAATGATTTTTGAAGGGAAATTAAATGCAAAGGTCATTTATGGAAAATACTTTTTTGGAATTAAGATTTAAAGGAGTACAAGACATTTTTATCAGCCTACTTATCAGAGTTATTTCCCCAATCAAAGTGTGTTTAAATAAGGAATGGCCATTACTCGAGGTATTTACTGCCCACAAGAAGTGAAAAAATAAAGTTGACTAAGTCCTGTCTGAAAAATGGGATCCTGAACATTACAATTAAACGTTTAATAACAAGATATTTAATAAGCTCACACTTAACATTAGCTTAGATTATTCTTTATTTTTAATTGCTATACTTCTCGATAGTTTCCATATCTGTGTTTTTCAGTAATGGTTAAACAATTAATAATAAAATAATATTGGAGGAACTCAACATTTAAATAACGTCACTGGTTACAGTTTCTTTTTTTTAATATATCTTAAATACATTGACCAGAAACTTTTGAGTGTACAGCTCAAAATTTAGATGTACAGCTTATAGGTAATAGTTGTAAGTGTAACGTATATATCTCAGCATTAATATAGAACAAGTTAACAGTGAGTTGAAACACAGTGTGTTTATTTCAATTCTATCTTTTTGGTAATTTAACTGTAGTGCATTTGTTGCTTAAGCCTAGTTCTGGTGCTATAGGTCAGAATGACAGTGTGTAGTAGTCTGTATACGCTATTAAGGCGGGGATAAGGGTCACTCATAGACACAGAAAGTCTATAAATGAGACAAGGTTGTTCCCAAACCCTGAAACTGCATCTAAGCTAGATGACAGAAGCCAACTGAAAACCTTCAACATACCTATGCTCTTCTTTCTTCCTGTCATGTGAGCAGAAGCAGATTGAACATTTGATGAAACAGAGATAGTACATCTGCAGTTAAATGTAGCTTTCCCTTCACTAGACTTGATCATGAACTGAGATTGTACCATTGTCCCTTATTTTAGGCTACCATGATTAATTTTATCTTCGCTACTTTAAACCACCTTAATTTGACATTTTTATTACAGTTTGTAGTTAATAAATGTACCTTGCATTGCACTGGCTGGGTGAATTAA
Source organism: Maylandia zebra (assembly GCF_041146795.1). Lineage (NCBI taxonomy): Eukaryota > Metazoa > Chordata > Actinopteri > Cichliformes > Cichlidae > Maylandia > Maylandia zebra. The sequence continues at coordinate 33,475,070 of NC_135180.1, read as the reverse complement.
AATAATTAACATAAAATAATTAACATAAAATTGTTACACTGAACATTACAACCTTAAAGTAAGCTTGAAGTAGAATGTGTATGTTTTCCTTTTTATAAAGAAAAAATAAAGACATTTCTTGGAGCTGTTTCACATTAAAAGTCGACATGCTTTGTTTCGGAGAGCGCTGCACATTGCACCATCAGTCACCATTGATCCATCGTTTCACAAATTACACATCTTACTCGTTCCAGCATTTAATTGAAGAGTAATTGGATTTATTGACCCTTGTGGTTTGATTTATTCCCATGTTGCTCAGCATCTGTGCTTCAGGCCACGTTCACTCCAAAATAAAACATTTGTCAAAAGTCTGTAATTCAACACAGTAATACAGCTGATATTTATGGTTTTGTAGAGTTCACTTAAACTTCCAGTATCATTTTATTCCCCTTGAGGAAAAAAAACATGCACTGTTGGCAGTGTAAAATAAAGACAACCACAGCCTGCCTACCAGCGCTGGTTTTGTCTAGCATCACTATCCAGACAGCTAAGGCCAGAAAGAAGAACAAGAAGACAACAACAAGCACATAAGATGCCCTATTGTATTTAAACATAATAAACATAAACTACATCAGGAAACAGAAAAGGTCAAATTAAGTGGATATTTTTAAAAAGGAGCATCAATAGCTTTGACAGTATGGTTCTGTTCAAACAAACAGTTTGAAAACAATAAAAAACAAAGCTAATTGTGTTACCAGTTTCACAATTATTTCAAAACTATTGCAAGAAGTGTTTTGGAGGATTTGGATAATAGTGGAAACAAGCATTTGAAATGTAAAACTTCAAAAGCTATTTAAATTATTTTACACTATAATTGGGTTATACTCATAGGAAAGTCAGACTTCTAACTTTGTTTAAATGTAAAGCGAAAGCGCACAAAAAGAACCATCACCTGTGCATACTTAAAAAATGAACGCTAATCTAAATTAAATCTGATTCACCTTGAAGTCATTTTAAGCACCGGTATATAAAGAGTAGATAACATAACCTTGGAGAATGATGGCACAAATAAGTTTTCATATCTGATAATGTAATAGCTCTGTCAAAGCCAGCGGATGCTAGAAAAATACAATCAGGCTGTGATTAACAGTTCGCTGATTTATTTCACTGATTACTTCTAAATCATAGGCCAAAGGTGAACTGCACAGGCAGAAAATGAAATGATAATGTTGTCACCCTGGATATAAACTAGTGGTTGAGTCTCTGGCTCAGCAAACACAGATTTTATTGAATGGTGTAACCCCGTGACTGGAGCCAGCCAAGACAAGGCTTATTACAAACAGGGAATGTCAACAGGCATTTCCCCAGAGAAGTTAATGTTGGAACAGCGGGCCATCCGTTATAGAGCTGCTGACTGAACGTGTTATATAAACTAACAGAAGAAGTAAATCAATAAACATTAATTTTTCTGCTTTGTCTCAGAACTGTGGAACGTGAATGTTGAACAGATCCAATAATCTGTTTCGCTCAGATACCAGTTTTCAGATACTGTAATCTACTGTTTTTGCCCAGTGCTGGAAAAATGCGTTGACTTCTAGTTTTGTAAAAATGTTATTATTATGATTACACACTTCTAACACTACAAATGGTAATCCTTTCCGTTTGTGTCTATATTTCATAACCATTAAATACCAAACAGCGGTTTCAGTCATCACCCCTTTGGGCAGGCGGGCGGTAAGGGTCTAAGATTTATGAAAATCTTGTGAACGCAATAACTCGAGAAGAAAGACACCCAGGGTTTTCAAAATGATACCCTCAGTGTCTCCACTAAAAATCAAGGGTGAGTCAGAGTCTCAGTGACCTCGACCTAACCCACTAAACAGTGAACGTCAGATGTGCGGATCATGTCTACATTGGGTCCGTCGGTCCATGACCAATTTGGCACATCTATACGATGTCCAAACTAGGTCCACAAGATGTCCAACCATGAAACAACTTTAATGTCAGTGTGATGCTCAACACTTGAACTTTGGACTTATTCATTTTTCTGGAAATCATCTGGATGTCTATGACAGGTGCAAGAAATTTACATGATTAATGATTAATATCAATATTGTTCTTATCAACATAATACATTTGAATATGGGTTATATATAAAAAAGTACATGTGGGTATTTTTGGGGGGTTATTTTACATTTTGCTGTTTTTCTTCTACTGGTTTCTTTTATTTCAATTATTCAAATTATTTGTTTGTAACCAGTTTAAAAATGTCATTTATGTGTTGAAATATTAAAAACATTGAAATCCATGTTAAAATATAAAATAAAAATGTTTAAAATATTTAGAAAAATGTTAGGCTTCCTTTTAAAAGGAATATGATATGTTTAACAAGTTTAAAAGAGCATTTGCATTATATTTGGTTCATTTTTACAAGTATCCTGTTTTCTTGTGAAGACCTTTCTAAGAGGAAGTAAATGTGGTTGTGATCAGTAGCAAGACTGAGAGAGGTTGTGATGAAAAGTATGAGAAGATTGTGCAAGTGTGTATGAACTGGATTATCTGCTCGACAGTCTTTGTCGATACACACATTTTGCAAACTGCCTTTGAGAAACTCGGGACATGCTCCATGCAGAAGCTCACTTTTTTTAGTGTCAAGAGCCCGCGCCATCTTGGAGACGTCTGCTGATCACTCTGCATTCCTTCACACATAACTGTTTCAGTACATAAAACATGGGCCTACAAAGACTATATAAGCAGCATTAAAACAAGGTTTAAAATGAGTCAAAGTCTGGCACTGAAAACATGTCCACAACAAACACATTTGGACTATTAGTAGCCAGTACACGGAGGTCCTACGGACCTCAACACTAGACGTTCAACAGATGTAGAAAAAAAAAAGACACCTGGAAATACAAAACAACCCCCTCAGTGGACCAAAATGTATGTCCAAAATGACTTACAAAAGACATCACTCGGTAGTCACTTTGCACAGTGGAAAAGGTCAGAGGTCAGGTTTTCTAAAACTCTTGTGAATGCTATGATTCAAGTAAGATGTTATCTAAGATTTTGATACTATATCTACTGAAAACTACATCTACTAGGAGGCAGAGGGATACCACTGGCCACAATATTCACAATATTTTTAAAAGTTATGATACTTTGACACAAGACTTTCTTTCTTTCTTTCTTTCTTTCTTTCTTTCTTTCTTTCTTTCTTTCTTTCTTTCTTTCTTTCTTTCTTTCTTTCTACCATAAAACTAATACACTCTTTACATTTTTCCACTTACAGGATGTGAGTGTGATAAAGATTTTGAGAACCCAAAACCAGAAATAATTGTATTTAACTGTGGATATTTTTTGGACGAATTCTTCCAGCATGCAGCTGCCAAAGGTTTAATACCAAAGATAAGTCTTGGGTGTTAGTAAAGACTTGGCTCCACATCAAAGCCGGGGTACTGTATGCAAGAATATTGAAATCTGTAATTTATTTAGCCTTAATCTCAGGATGGTGCAGTAGCACATTTTATTGATATACTGTCTATTTGGTAACAAAAAAAAATAATGCTATCTTTTTTCAAATTTCAACTGGTTTTAATCCACATTTAAATATTTACCGGCATCTACACTAAATAGACTATGTTTCTTTTCTCTTATGCAAAATAGGTTCTTAGGCTTAAAATCTTACTGCACTACACAAAATACATGAGACCATTTCTCAGTACATTTAGTGCACCCTTGCAATAATAATGTGTACTTAAACTGTCAGTGCTACTGATGCTTCTGCTAGACTAATTGTCTGGTAATTTACAAACAGTTGCTACTAATACTCTACTGGCTGCTTGTTATGTAGCTTTTGATTAGCCTTGCCCCCACCTGACATTCACTTGTAGGCCCCGACTTTGTTGGTAGTTTATTGTTGTCACTCTCCAATCTCTGCTGGGCTGGGCTGCATTGCATGACTGCTTGCCTGAAGTAATCCTTTGTCCTCTCTCTCTCTCTTTTGCTAATATAAAATGTGTAATGCAAGTCCAATCTTTTTTGTTACATCTCTGGCCATCTCTGCACTCACTCAGAACAAATTTGAACAAGTTTTATGCTCCCTGTGTAGAAATATAGAAATATCACTATAGTACTTTCTTCAGACTTTGTCCAAACAGTGTAAGTTAGAAAAAACTAATAATACATACAAATACAACACTGTGCAAAAGTGCCATCATCATTTCTTTATGCCTTGCTTTGAAGGATAGGCATTAGTTGCTTTTTCTCTCGTTTTCAGTGCAGTCCTTGTTTTTTTTTTTTTGTTTTGCCACCTAGAACTGACCTATTAAAATATTTCAGTATAAAAATGGCACCTCACTCAAGGGATGAACCCATTTTGTGTCACATGCATTACAAACAACTTACTTAACTATAAATAAGTAACTCATCATAATCATTCTGCAAAAACATTTTTGTCCATTTCATCAGTTGAATAAAACATGCACAAAGATAAAAAGTATGCACAAAAACAGAAACACAATTTTTGCACCAACAAGATGATGGCTAAAGCATTACTAGCTGGAAATTTGGCATGTCTTCGCCTGATGTACAGTGTGTCCTTATAAAGTGCGAGGAAACTGGACAAGTGGGGCACAAAAGAATAAGTGTCGGGCCTTCAAAACTATCTATAGCCGATGGACAGTACTTATAGTAACTCTTTAAAATACAGTGGAAGCTCTGTCAGGGTTTGGGCTGAATTTCAGTCAGTGGTGTTGGAGAAATTGATGGAATTATGGGCTCCATCAGATTTTTTACCTACCATGCAAAGCCATCTGGAAAGAGTATAAATGGTAATGGGTTTATTTTATAGCATGGAGTACTAGTGAAATAAAATGATGCCTGGAGAGAAACACAGAGGTCTGGGCACAGAGTGAAACACAGTGCCCAGACCTCAACATCTTTTAATCCATCTGGGATCATCTTGACAGAGAATGGAGCCAAAAATGGTCAGCATCCAATGAAGAGTACATTGGAAGTCCCTTCATAAACCCTGGAGAACTATACCTGAAGACTACTTAAAAATGATAAGAAAACTTGTATAAGTTCATTCAGGCTGTGTCGAAGGATGAAGGTGGTGATACCAAATACTGACTTTCAAGTTTGTTATAATTGTTCCTTTTCTTGTTTTACTAGCAAAAAAAACCCAAAAAGCAGTATGGCTTAAGAATATGGCACAGTCCATTGGATAATTTAGGAAAGAATAGAACAGAGTAGCATTTTATTGTCATTGTACATGTATGATGACATATGGAATAAATTAGGAAATTTAAATAAATACATAAAAACATTTTATAGTAAAATTATTGTCACTCTCCCAGTCTATGCAATGCAAAGTTTGCTCTGCATTTGCAGGGACAGGCTAGTTTACTCTACATTCAAAAAATGAATGTGTTCCATCTGAATTGTCAAACTGAAGCACATTTTCTCTGTGTTGTTTTATTATTGTGCTGAAAAACTGACAGACAAACTCTTCCACAACAGAACTTTTAGTTTAACTGAACTGTTATGTGTGGGTCTATTTATTGATGGCACACATTTTAATTTACCCTTGTTGTCACATTGGGTCATCAAGGGGCAAATAATTAGAACTAAGTAGATGAGCCCAGCTTCTTGTCTCCTGGCAACAAGCTAGACTCCTCTGTTTATTGTCGTCTTTTGTTTGTTTTAGTGTAAGACATCACAGAGCGTCTGGGTTGAGAAAAATGTTTGTTATTTACGGACATCACGTCCTGTGATTTCTGGCTACTTAGCTGCTCAAAATTCAAACAGTATCTCCTGATACCATCTGGGGCTGCCAGTGAGTGAATACCTAATGTAGCTTTAAATATTTTGCTCTCTAGAGATGTCACACCTGCAAATTACTTCAATAGTAAATCTGAAATTGCAGTTTAGGGCAACAAGTAGTAATAATGGTGCTTCTGTTATCACATAAAGATTCTCATTCCAGCTTTGTTAACTAATGCAAAACATTCATTTTAAGATGTGATTTCTCAAAGCTTTTGTGTGCAATAATGCATTTTATATCTACATTTAGCTCATTTAGCTAAAATTTGGAAAAAAAAAACAAAAAACAAGTAAATCCTGCAACAGTGTTTTATGAACACACATTTTGCACTACTTCTCTTCATGCCTTTAACCTTGAAGCCTCCTGGCTTGGCTGAACAACAACTTGCAGAAACACACAGAAACCAGTCTAACCACTTTAGCAGCACGGCGATTTGTGCCCCTGTTCCACTTTCCTGTATGCGTATAAGGAGTATTTCAAGTGGTGTAGATGACTGTTTGCATGTGATGGAAGGATTTCTCCCAGCTGTCTTGATTTGGGTACAGATCAGACATCAGAGCAGAGTCTTGTAGATGAGAGCATGTTTCCTCTGCTACCAATCAGGGCTGTCAAGTGTGTCATAATCACTTGACAACCACCTTTGGCGTGTGCGCAACTGCTCAGAAAAGCATTTTACATATGATATCTTCAATATTTTACATTATTTTGCCATTAAGTCAAAAAAGTGACATAAAAACAGACTAAAGAACTATTTCATTTTGTTTTTATAAGACCAGAGATGTTCAAAATCCCAAACGTTTTTCATGCAAAATAGTCATGCTGCTAAATCTCGCACATTATGGACAGGAATGCTCTACAGATTTCTCTGGAATCAGACTTCATGCATAAAGAGACTAAAAGGAGCATCAAGAAAACATGAAGAAAAGGAGTTAAAAATTGCTTTGTCTTTGCCAGCGAGCCATATTTTGCATGACATTTTGTGAAAATTATAGAGCACTTGTGTGGCTGATCTTATATTCTCTCACTACAATGTGCTTTTCAATTTCTGCACCACACGTCTCTGCTCGAGTGCTGTTGTGTTAAATGACACCCTAAAAATCACTCTGATTCAATCAAACTTTCTGAAGAGCAACATAGGGGATATCAAAAGATGACCAAGGCTGAAGAGGAAGGTAGACAAGGGAACCATGTGGATCATATAAAGGAAGGTCAGTGCATGTGAAAAGGGTATGAATGAAGGGATGGAGTGCATTGGTCTGTATACCTTGAGGCCAAAGTCTGAGGGGAAAGGCCTATAATGGCATGCGTTAGTGTGAGCTAGGCTGGATGGTTGCATACTCGACAAGATCCCCAGGGCCAGTGTGAGCAGAGCTTCGTGGGCTTGGAGAGGAGGTCAAAGCTGCAGTATCCAGCTCCGCATACTGGACATCACAGTCCTTGTGGCCAGAGTTCTGGAGACAAGAGAGGCGAAAGTGTGTGAGGAGTGAGGCAGCCAAAAAAAATGAGTGTGAAAAAGATAGAAAGCTGACGAGAGAAAGAGAAAGTGGGAGAGAGCAAGTGAAAGGCAGACAGATGAGAAAATTGATGGCTGAAGGTTGAATGGTCGTGGGGACATTTTGAGTGTGTGAGCAGCAGTGTTAGAGTGGAAGACAAAGAAAAATGGGTGCGCATGGGGAGGAAAAGAAAACGTGAAAGGTGAAAATTATTATGACGAGCCAGCAATGGAGTCGTTGAACAGAAACTCACAACAGTGGGGAAATTATTATATATTAAATCAAAAATTAGAGATGGAAAAGAATTTAATCTTTGTTTACTATGCACATACCATTATTCTATTATTTTTCCATATTTATCCATAAAGTGTTGGCATGCGCAACAGGATCATGTTTTGGTCCAGCTGCTATTTTTTTTCTTAAGATTATGTGTGCATAGCTCATCTATGTCAAAGGAGCTTGCAAAGAAAAGCGTCTGGACTTCTTTAAGTTGCTTGAAGACGTTTCACCTCTCATCCGAGAAGCTTCTTCAGTTCTAAGGTCAAATGGTGGAGAGTCCCAGATATAAACCTAGTGGGAGTGACCCCCCACAGAGGGACAAAAGGACCCCCTGATGATCCTCTAATCGCCTGAGCCAAGGTGGGAAACTGGGCGTGGGTCCCAATCAGCCAGAGTTTTGGGTGTGTTCATTGTGAAACCTGGCCCCACCTTATCATGCGAATTCCTGAGGTCAGATGGCCCAGGATGTGAGTGGGCGTTAAGGCGTCTGGGAAGGGATCTCAAAACTGGATTATAGATGGCAGAGAGTTGGTGTCGTAAACCCCCGCCTCTGTTCAAAGATGGTCGCTCACAGTGGACATAGATGGCTTCTTTCACTCCTCTTTCAAACCATCTGTCCTCTCTGTCCAAAATGTGAACATTGGCATCCTCGAAAGAGTGACCTTTATCCTTAAGATGCAGATGGATTGCTGAGTCTTGTCCTGTGGAGGTGGCTCACTTTTGACCTTAGAACTGAAGAAGCTTCTCGGATGAGAGGTGAAACGTCTTCAAGCAACTTAAAGAAGTCCAGACGCTTTTCTTTGCAAGCTCCTTTGACTACAATGACCTGGATGACTGAGAACCTTCACAGACATAGCTCATCTATGTATATCCAGGAAATGATGTACATTTGATAGTCATGAAAACTGGATTCCAACGGAAACAAACACAAAACAAGCCAAACCCACCGCGGGCACGCGCAGCTCTAATGCCTGGATTATACTGAACATATGTCCATGTAATCCTTCAGACTACAATGAAACTAATAAATGTGTCCTGATCACAGTCTGAATTAACTGTTTACATTGGCAACCACGGTTACCCTGTGGCACATGGAGATACTTGCAAAGCCCAGAAGCGAGTTAATGGAGATGCTTGTGTGGCTTCCATTGTGCTGATATTTCAGTGTGCATGTAAACATAGACAAAGACCTTCATTCAACTAGAATTCGACCACTGAGCACAAAAAACAAATCCAATGACTGACTCGATGAGGAATTGGCCAAGTGGATGATTGAGCAAATGACCTTAATGGGGTGATCAATAAATGACAATGACAGCTTTGAACGCTCTTTATCCAAATCCAATAAAACAAAACACGTTGTTGCTCCATTAATAAAAATTTACAAAAAATAAAAAAGGTGATTTCGTTTATCATTTATCAATTGAAAATAGCCGAAAACTGTAGAAAACCAACATAATATCTTGTGCCCCCTTTAAAAATGTATCTTATGTAGGAAAAGTGAAAATGGATTTATTTGATTTTCCTTATTTTAATAAAATAAACAATCTAAACAGAGCTCAGATAGGCAATGATGATGAAATAAAATGTAAGTTTTTTAAAAACAGAACAACAGGGTTCAAAGTGTCTCTGAACTGATTGTACAACCCACAAACAAAATGCTTGCTGTAATGAAATCAGTGGAGTAAAATTAAGAGTGGTTAAGTAAATGCAAAGCACAAATGCACCACGTCTAAAGCTGCATGGTAAAGACTTGTGAACGAGAAATGGAATGAAATGATACGTGTTGCATCAATGTACTTTAATTCCATCTGAGAAAAGATTACGTAGAAATGACGGAAGCTTTTACAGAATCTCCTGTAAATAATTTAAATCTACTTTGCAATCTCTCAACTATTGCATATTTCCCCACCGCTCACACTCTGCACTCACTGGATATTTAAATATCGAGAGTATTTGTCATGACCGGAGTGCAATCAGGGGGAAAATTACAGCCACATTGCATTCAAAATTGGCAGATAGTGTTTTGCCCCTAGAGAATCATCATTAGTAACACTCGACGCTCAGCAGTCAATGCATGTCTTTCACAAATAGTGTTTTGAAAACCTCAGTGATACCCTATTCATCTTAAGAGCAGCCCTAAACTTCAATTTAAGTGGAATGTTATCAGAGATAAGAAATAAATCTCAGGAAGATCTACCCTTGGTGTCCAAGGATTATCTGAATTAAACATCCAGTCCCTTTGAGCATAGAATTGAAGATGATAGTTTAATATCCTTGAATAACTACACAGAAAATCAAAATCAATTCGCCCAGAGAAAAGAATGATAGTAATTGAGTTATCCCTCAAGTTCGGTGAGAAAGAGTCATTTATAAAGTGCACCAAAAATGCAAAGCAGTTTTAACAAGGTTAGCTGACAGGCTAATATATTGAAGTTGGTGGCATCAATATAACATCAGTGCGGTTTTTATTTTATTTTTTATTTGTACTATTATGCATGAGTTAGTTGGGCTTAGAACGTAACAAAGCATTTTTACCCTAATGGTTAGAGCAGTGTTTCCCAACCTTGGAGCCACGGCACATATATCACATTAGAAAAGTCACACGGCACACCATCAAACAAAAATTTCACAAAAAGCATATTGATCATTTTCCCCAACGCACCAGGTATAGCAGAATTGGCTCAGCTTGTCCCCAATATACCATTTTTTGCTTTCTTCTGAGCACTACTCATGCTAGGGCCTTTATCTGGGTCAGAATTTCCTCCAGGACCCAGGTTAGATTGATTACTTTTTCTTTTCAAATATTTAACTATTGCTATTATGCAATGCGTGGTCTCACAGCTTGACTATTATGTAATTTCTTCTCAGTCTTCTTCTCTTTTACTGGCAGTTGGCAACCTATTTAATTAGAGCAGTTGTACTGCCCTCTAGTGGAAGAGAATGCACCTGTGACTCACGCCGATTGCTTAGAGCAGCGGTCCCTAACCCCCAGGCCACGGACCGGAGTCGTTTGGTACCGGGCCGCAAGAGACTCGGGTGTGAAATTTATGGTTTTCAGGGTTGTATTTGTTTATTGTATATATATTTATTATTTATATTTATTGTATGTATTTGGTAGATAAACATAACAAAATAAAATAAATACAACAAAATAAAACGTTGTGAAAACATTGTCGGATGTAAATCTGTCCGTCGCGCAAAAAAGGTTGGGGACCGCTGACTTAGAGTACTAATTAGGTGGAACCAGATAATCTTCCATGGCACACCTGATCATTTTTTGCCCAGTGGTTGGGAAACACTTGGTTAGAGAGACAATCTAAACATTATTTCAGCTGTCTCACAGTCCACCACTTTTATTTTACCTGCTAGAGTCACTTCTGCTACCTCTAAATTGTGTAGATATGTATACTGTATATGTGTGTCTGTGTGTGTGTGTTTATGTCCTCAGAACAATAGGCTGTAGAGCTGCGGATGTTTGCCGATGCTTTGAAAAAGTGACATCTAAAGACGTGTTTGTTTGTGATGAGATCTGGTGACTGAAAGCTAAATTCGTCATATGACTTGATCCTTCGAAAAAACTATTCAGTAAACTACTAGAGCCAGTTTATTGAGGCATTGTCTTTCTGGAAGATGTTTCATAGGAGGTTAGAGGTGATCACATAGAACAACTTTATATTGATTTACAGTGACCCTTTCCTCTAACAGGACAAGTGGACCCAAACCAGAAAATATATCTAACACATTGTGTTTTAATGCAGTCTCTTGTGCTATAGTGAGACCTGTAACTCTGCTAGCTTTTTTTTTTAAACACATACAAATTATATAGTTGTGATATGTCATTTTGTGGAATGTGAAACAGTGTGACTTCTAAAGGAGTTTTCTTATTCTGGATCTGAAACGCTGGTTTTAATGCCAGGTGACAGCTATGCAGAAGTTTTATGAAACTGATATATTCTGTTTTATGAATACTGAAACAGGTAGACCTATTCTGATAAGTACCTGAAACAAAACTACGGACCTGTAAATGTGAATAGAACAGGCTCTTTACTTTAACACTCTAAATTAAATTACGATGATTTAAGTCCTTCAAAAGATATCCACTTTAGAGAAAGAAAAAATGTATATTTAATATCTAGTTTACTCTAAAACCATACTTCAAGGATTCCAGATTTTTACTGGCGTGCTCGATTAATTTCTGAATTACTGACCTTGTCAGTGACACCCAGCTCTAAGTTCATTGGTTCTTACTGAAAGCAAATGCAGACCACATTTAAATTGTTAAAAAAGGTTAATTAATCCTCTGAAACAGTTGAACACTATAGATTTAAAGCCTCCTTCCATTTAAAAATGCCTTTGAGTTACTTTGACCTTCACTGCTTAGATGATGTATATTCAGAGTTTGACAATGCAGTGAAGTTTTCTGATTTATTTGCTGCAAGTTTGTTTCTCTAGGTTAAAAGTCTGAAAAGTACCCGCAATAGGAATTGCAAGACTAGTGCCCAACTTAAATAAGTAAATAAGTCTGGAAAGCTACAGTCACTCTACGTTATGAATGGAGTTTTTGTATAAAAACAAGTCTTGCATTTAATAGTTAAACTTTGTAAATAGGCTTTTAGAATTGCTGTCCTCAATAAGTGAGAATGTATAAGATGCAATTTCAAAAGTTCTGAATAATTTTTTTAACAAAATGTCAGACATCAATTAATAAATATTCAACACAGGGACTTTTATCTTAAAACTAGTGCTGTCAGCGTTAATCTCGTTGAAATGACGTTAACGCCATAACCGCATTAACACGGCAAATCTCCATTAGCGAGTTAGTGCGGATCGCCCCGTGCATGGGGCTGCACGGCGCTAACACGTTAACGAGCTAACCACGCTAATGCGTTGAAGCCATGCGGCCCCACGCACAGGGCGATACGCGCTAACTCACTAACAGAGATTTGGCATGTTAATGCGGTTATAGCGTTAATGCCATTTTAACGAGATTAACGCTGGCAGCACTACTTAAAACATGTCTGTAGGCTGTAAGGACGCAGGCCCTGTACACTAATATCTTGTCATGATTTCAAGTAGCCAGAAAATGGGTAGCATAGAAACAATAGAGAATAGCATGTCAGCAGTTGTGTCACACTGATGTGGCTTTTAATTTGAATTGAGAAGTTCCATCATGCACAAGGGTAACACATACAACCTGACTTAAGTCAACATATCAGCTTAACCTTTAATTATCAAAATTTAAAATAACTTTCCAAATGGTTCTGGATTTGTGAAGGAATACTGGCATAAATCTAAGGAGCTAAAAGTGGATCTCATTAAGATACAGTTGATACCCACGTGTTGTTACGCATTTGAGCAAGTTGCATTTTGCACGACACTGCTTACCAAATAAGTAAAACTGAGACTGAAGAAAGAAAGAAACTTAGCAATTGTGTGGTTACAAATTGTCACATTACCAAGAGACACACTGAAAATGATTTTGTTTTCAGCCAGCACACACAACATGCAGAAGCTTGCACATCCACACAAATTGTCTAAAATCCTGGTTGTTGTTGTTTTTTAAATTCATCTCAGAAAGAAATGCTGCCAAAGCAAATAAAGCCCTCAGTGCTCTCAAGCATCTGTGCCACTGAGGGAGGTTTCCCCACAGTTAGCAGAGGCATCTGATACAACAAGTCAAACATTTCATAGTCAACAGTTAAGACTCAGGGGTGATGATGTACTGTGGAGCACCACACTGTAACGTATCTGCAGACGGTTGCCTGGCAAACCCACAAGTAATTACGATGGATTAGAGGAAGAGTAGGGGAGGTGAGGCAGAGGGCAGGCCGTCGGGGTCAGAACATGAAATCGTCCACAGAGAGAGAAAGAGAGAGGATGGCGGCTGGCCAGGTTTACATAGAAGATGAGAGGTGCTGATTTTGATGATGAGATAAGAAGCTTAGTCAAACCGCCCAGTGGATTTGCTGGTCAGCATCTACTCATAACACCAGACAAGCAAAAATGAAAGCTCCTCAGTGACTGTACAGAAGCACCGTTCATTGTAAATCAGTTCTACAATACCACCAAGCAGAACCTCACCAAATATTCACCCTTTCAGCAGCAGTTACTACTGACCAAAGGCAGCAGCTGTGGATGACCCCTCCATAGTGAAGCTCACGTGACTCCGCTCATGGCATCAGTACTCACCGGCTTATCGGTGAAGGGGGTCGACTCAGAGGGTGCCATGTCGTAATAAGGAGGCTGAAGAGGAAGCTTCTGCATTTCTTCCTCCTTGTCGAGATGAACCACCTACGGGAAACACCAAGAGCTCAGCGTGACTTATAATGAGCTCGAAACCGGGATAGATCAGCCAGCTCTAGTCCTCACCAAGGTTAACTTTGCAATTAGTCTATGAGTGTGAACTGCTACCTCTTATTGCATCTGCATTAATTAAAACACATCAGCAGCAAAACATTATGTTGACAGTTGTTGCTCACATTTTTTTTGTGTGTCTGTGGTAATGAACAGAAATCGGCAACGTTAATCTCGCATCCGACAGAGAATACAGCTTGACAGCAGTTTGAACTTCAGCAGCTCAGTTGAACCTAAAGTTATTATGTGCATCAAAGTAATTTTGTCAAATGAATCACTTCCAGATCACATAAATATATGATGCAAACTTTTGAAACATCTGAGCTGAAATGCTAAAGTAACTGTAAAGCTGCAAGAGCTAGCTGAGATTCATAGCCACTATATTACAGAGGGATTCCATTTCTTACATGAACCTGACATAAATAAACTATTTGAAAAGAATAGTTTGCCTATGTAGACAAGGCTCACTGAAACCATTTTAATATGGTACAGACATTTCATTAGGTACATCTAGGAAAATGTATGTAGTCCAGCACAACATAACACAAATTCTGCTTTTACATTTTCTACTTTTGTTTTCAAAAAGGTTTAAACTGTGTTTTATTTTTAAGTTATAGTGGTGATCTATTTTGATTCTTAAATGTTTTTTTAAATCCCTTTGTATAGATATTTTAAAAGGTAGAACGTAAACATTTTCACTGTGTTTGAAGGATTATGGTTTAGGTACAAATGCTAAATTTTCATTTCACATGTTTTCTTTATTTATTTTTTGCTTTGGGTGCAAGCTCTTTAAGTCTCTATTAAGTCAGATGTTATTTTATTTATGCAAATAAAAGAGCAATATGGTTCAAAAAGACAAAAACATGTTTCAAAGTGTTGCATAAATAAAGAGGGGGTTTAGCTAGATTCAGAAACCTTGTGAATTAAATTCAAAATTAACCTACATCCTTAATCAGTGGACTTGCAGAGCATGATGTTCTGTGGTGACCATTCAACATATGTCAGTTTCTCAAGGGTGACTAATTACCTTTAATGGAGTATGGTACTATATTATAAAATAAATTACATTGTAATCCATCATAATTTCTGGGGAATTACAGTTACATTGAGATTGTAGATGAATATCTTTTTGGTTAACACCAAAATCTTTCTGTAGACAGACAACGATCCGATCAGTATGTTGGTTTGCATGATTTTACACTGTAGCTTCAGCTTGTCAAATCACTCTAAGAAATCTGTCTAGCACGTCTATGACCAGCTGATCACACCAAAGCAGGTGGCTTTGTCGCTGGACAACAGTTCCTTTCAGTGCTGGAAATTCAACAACATTTTGCCTCAGAAATCAGAAAAGGGCACTAGCATGACCGTACAGAGTAAATCATGGTTGCTCAGGGGGAAAACATCAATGAACTCAATGTGAACCAGAGGAAAAGATCGAAAACCAATAATGTCAAGTCAATTCAGGCCAACTCAATTGTAATCTATAACCTATTACATGCAACATAAAAGTCTTATTAAGCAACAGGTGGTGTCACATTATTTATGGTTTTGTTTAATTAAAAAGGGTAGTGAGAATGAGACATTAAACACCTCCAGTGGTCTTCCACATGCACACTTGGCAAGGTAGGTTAACAGGTAGGTTGTATAATCATCCTAGAAAACTTGACCTATTTCTTCTGAAGAGCTATACTGTCTCGGTTGGTTCTGTATCTTCATGTGATGCCTGAAAGACTTAGTTATATGGAAATCTTGTCAGTGAAGAAGCTTCTTGAGGTTCATATTAATTGCAGGTTTCTCTCAATGTATATGTAAATTCCAAAACAACTTGAGTTGCACTATAATTTCCGTACATAATTCGCTTAGGCGCTAATAAATATTCAGATTGGGTAATGACTGTATGATGATGACTGTAAATCTACAAGGGGTGAGGGTTAAGATTCTCACTTTAAAAATCAAGATTTGGCTGTTTCACAAGTTTTCTGTGGCATAATAGGCACAGTGTTTTGAAGGGTGGGTTTGTGTGAGGAAAGGGGGCTATAGTTTTCCTTTTCACCAGGTTGTCTGTCTTAGACTTTTCCCACAGAGTACTTCTAATTGATCTGTCAAAACCTGTCATAATCACAAAAGCAAAATTTGATGCTTCTGACATCAAAGTACCTTGAAAGTGTTTCTTAGGTGGGGTACTCAAAACAGTCTATAGAGAATCTTACTGGCATAAAGGAATTAATTAATATTTTAATGACAAATGAAGGCGAAACCTTCATAGAACGTTTGTCAGACCTGCACATTTTGCAATGAAAAGAAATAAGAGTTAATGAAAGAAATTAAAGTCATTCGGAACAATGAGGTCATCAATGAAAATGTGAGACTCATAATGGTTGCTGAACAATGGTTTTCCCTCTTCATACCTGCAAATTCTGTTTAATCTGTTTTTTTCATCCACTTTTTTCATCCACTTTTCAAAAAGCTTTTGAATGACAATATGTATCTGGGTGATGTGAACTTTTCTACTCACGTTACATCAAAAGGTGAAGCATTTAATGGTTGAGTGGTCAAACAGTGAGCTGAGTGCCAGACTTCATATGCAATTACTTGGGGGGGGAAACGTTTGTTCAAGCTATAAAGACGCTGAACTCCCTGATAGTGAGTTTGGCTGTCAAAGTCTAATTCACAGCAATACACAACATTTAATTATAAGAAGCACACACTGATACTTTGGCTCTGTCGCCCAATGAAGTGACCAAGCAACCTCTGCCAGAATACCAAGCTGTTTAAGACCAGTTGTAACATTCAGATATGCTGCATAACCCACAAAATCTTTTCACTACATTTGAAGGTGAAAAATTATCCCTGATCTCATTTCTCGTTCAAATAGTCCATTTCGTAGCTTTTCATCGAGTTCATTCTCAAAAGGAAACCCTTGAAAAGCTAAACCCGGAGCAAAAAATAGCAGCGAACAATAATTAGAACTATGTCATTACAAATTGCCTGGTGGCTCTGCAGATGCTGATCAGTATAATTTAAAGAAACAGCTAATCATGATGATTGACAGGCTTTGGGGCACAAACTTGTCCAGCTGAACTGATGAAGGCACCACCAAGAGACTTTTTTTTCTGGTATACGATATGATTAAAAGTTGTAGATAAGATTATTTCTTAACAACTTGTTTGTATTTATGGACATTTTAAAAATGTAGTTCATAAAAGCATGTTTATAAAGAAGCTATCTATACACCAGGATCTGCTTGGGCATTTTAACTTTTTATTGGGGAGTTGGGGTGGGGGGGAAGGATTGCTTATCTATGCATTCTCTACTCACTGTGTAATAAACCTGCCGTGATGTTTTCTTGTTTTGTTTTGGGGGTTTTTTTGTTACTTTTATCTATCCAGATGTAAGTTTGCTGAACGTGCACCTTCTTTTAAAGCAATGGCAGCCATAAAACCAAACACATTAAATCCTGTAATGTGACCATTAAAGCCTCATTTTTATACTAATCACCAGTCAGGGTTACGATGCCTTGCTCAAGTAATCTTCTGCAGTAGTTGTGCAGGAAGAAGAGCGCATTATTTCCCCTCTCTCCATGACTTTCTCTGCCCAGATGCCTAGCAGTTTGACCTTGGGCTTATGACAAGTATCAAAGTTTGATTTAAATTCTCAGCGGTGCTGATAGGTGGTGACCAACTTGACAGTTACGTGAATCTTTAATTATTCAGAGCCTAATAGCGCCATTCTTTTTTACTTCTTTAGCTCCTCAGTTTCTCACATACTGTAGTCCTTGACAACAGTAAAAGTCACTGCAACCTCTGCACACTCCTGATGACACTTCACATGTAAATAGTGCTGCACATTCAATCTTATGAGAGTAACTTTTGTTTTCCTAAACTACAGCTTGTGCTACAGTAACGTTTGCAATAAGCAGATTGGAAAGCTATCGGGCTGGTTGAGGCAGAACATCCAGGAATACAATTACATAGTACTGGTTCTGTGCTATTTAAACAGCCTAATGCAATATAAGGATTGTGTTCTCATGGAAGCTCGACAAGAAATTAGAAAAAAATGTTCTAGTGGCCACACAGACCGGGAGCCAAACATGAATAGGGAGGCTATGCAGAATCAGTGTGACCATGGAAAACGAGGTTTCAAATTCCAAGGGCATGTTCAGAATACTTTTTCACCAAAGGAAGTTTGAGGTTTAACTGCACTTTCATAACGTGGAAGAGCACATGAGTGGCCATCTTACTTTATACTGGCTGCATATAATACACCCGATATATTAATATAAGAGCATGTGACTTGTATTCAATTTTTTTGCCATTAACACAACCAGTGATTGACTGCTGTGATTTTTTTCTTGCTTTTAAAGATGCTATTGGCACTATTTCACCATCAATTATTATTTTAATCTTTTCCAGATGACAGCACATTCCAGTACTGACAATATAAATGAGGTCTGAATGGAGTATACTCAAATCTGCTTAGAATTAGAGACAGTAAAATTTGGGGACTTGAGAAAATTGCAAATTTCTTTAATGTTGCCAGGAAGTATTTTCAGCGGGAGGGAGCACTGTAAAAAGCGGTTCCCGTGCAACCACTCCAGGCTCTGCATGTTTGTTATCGTACATTCAGACAGTACAACTTCCATGGATTCAGCAGCAGTCTTCAAAGTTGGGATGAACAAATTATCACTGATGAGAATCACTAGATTCCCATCAGTGACAAGTAAGTTTGTCACTGATTAACATAAAAAACACTGCTTGTTAAAATGATGAAAACATGTCTTGAGGTTAAAAGTCTGTGAGAAATTAAGCTGTTTATCAAACTCGAGTCACACTTTGAAATCTTCAGCACTCATTTACTAAGCTATAAACAGCTTCATTTAACATACTGCACTTGTACTGTGTGCAGTGATTAAATAATAAAATGGACAATGTCAAAGACTCTCTGCACAGCATATTCAAAGTACAGATAAAAATCTCTGACAATACTTTTATAAGCAACAAAGTTCTTTTTCATATCTCTGCTGCAGTGCAAGCAGGGATATGGTCGTTTATTTATATGTCAAAAATTGCCCACTGACAATTACTTTATTTATTAAGAGGGAAATTAATTACACACATGGATAATTATGTTACATGTCATTGGCTTCACTTGGAGAATGTGACATTTCTATATTCAGCTAACTTTATTCACCGTCTTTGTGACAGTTGCTTTGGACAGCTGTGTAAGACGAGGAACACACACACACACACACACAAAAGGCTCACGGCACTAAACTGACATTTTTGCGATTTAAAAATTCACCTGAAAATCCAATAAATGAAAATAACTTTCCAAAAACAAAAAGAGACCTAAGCTGGTTCGCTGCTCTTAAAGATATATGGAGGTAAAAAACATCACATCACTCTTTTGTTAAAAATATATTTGGGCTTGGATTTCATATGAAAGAGACAGATACTGCCAAAGTTGTCATACCTTGTGTTGGATCAGGAGAATAAGCAAGGAAAAGAAGTAGGGGGAGGAGCTTACCTGGATGTCATCAGATGTCAAGTGTCCCTTCATGTCACTGTTCTTCTTTTTGGGTGGAGGAGGGGCTGGTTTGTGCGCAGGTGGGAGGTCAGTCCTGTTAAGAGAGTAAAAAGATAACATGACACTCAGCACAGTAAGGGATCACCACTCTTTACGTCCCTCACCTTCTACACCACTCTATAATGAGAAGTCCTGCCTGCACTTGCCTTTTTCACTCTTTCCTTGGATTTTGATAGATCTCGTGTTGGTGGCTTTGTTGCAGCAGCAGCCATCCCTGCCCTTTCAAAGGCTCTCGCTGGAGAGACACTGTGCTAATGAGAGTAGGCTGTAATTGGACTGAAGTGAGGAGATAGGAATGGAGGGGGTATAGGGGGCAGGGAGAAGGGCATGTGTGAGTCAAGGGTGGTTTGAGCCTCATCCAGAGTGCCACGCGGACAAACACCCTGCCTACTGTGCAGCGACTGTTTGTTTGACATAAAGTCCTGAGCTGTGACACGGAGAGCTCGGCAGGCGGCTTCAGCTCTCCACCTTTTTCAGGATCCCTGGTACTAACATCCTCTAATCCCAAGGCACTCACCCCACCCCTCTGTTGGCACACCTGGGTAAAAACAAAGCCTCAAAAACTGAACACCTGTGCTAGTTTATACGCCGCTATTAACAATGGAGTAAGCAACCGTTTTCTGTAAATCACCAACAATCAAATTTCGATGGAGGTAAAAGCCACTCTGTACAGAGTCATTCTGAGTTATTATAGAAAATTACTGAAATAAAATGTGATCAGGAAAGACAGCGGTAACTGAAAGCATTCTGTTGAAATAGTTTGATGTGTATCTGTATAATTATTTCAGACAAGGAAGCAGAAGGGTTGTTGCTACGGAATCGTTATAAAGAAAACCCCTTGCCTCAAACACGCTGGCAGTCAGATGTCATCTGTCGTATTCTGACATGATATCAGGAGTGATCAAAGATAATGAAGTGGAGCACAGACACTGAGCTGTGTACCTACATGCATTATCTCCAGCTCCTCCCGCCTCCCATTCGCACTGGTTCACGTCCTTATTGAATAACATGACCTTTCCGCAAGGCCATGCTGCCGTTTTAATGTGCAGAAAATTTGTGCATGAGTGCACCTCTTAACTCTTTCTTTCACGCTCATTATTTCCAGTCCGTATCACCTTGTCTCCAGACAGGGCTGCCGTACCACTGCCAGATTCATGTCGCACCCTCCTCAGCCTGCCTGCAGCACAGAGGCACAGCAAATGTACAGAGAAGCAGCGTGCAGCACACTAGCTCTTCAACAATAACGCCTTCCGCTGCAGAGCTTTGAGAGGAGAAACATCCATTTTTTCCTGAGACAGATAATTATGAGTCTTGTGGGAATGCGGTTTTCACAGGTACAGCAGTGTGCTCATTATAAAGTATTATAATTCACTGCTTATGACTGACTGGATTCTGATACAGGTGAGAACTTAAGACAAGACAAGATCATTTGTATCCATGAAATGTGTGATACTAAGTGTCATTTTTTGCTTCTGTCTGTCTCGTGTATGTGAGACAACAGATAACGGTCTTTTTTCAGTTTGCTGAAACATAACACTAATGAACATCATGCAATGACCTAACTGGAATTTTATAAAAGGACATGCAGCATTACAACATTATGCCTGACTGGATTTTGATTTTACTGTAGTTTGAGATAAATCAGTTATGCACCATCGGGATTCGACAGGTTTATTCAAGTAGGATGAAATCTGATTTTTTTTTATGTATGATTTGCTGAATTCGTTTGAACTTACGTTTGATCCCATAGGACCTCCAATGATTGCATTTTATTGCAAAGGAGCTTGTTCAAATAGGTAGTGTGCTGGGGCCCCTTATGCGGAGTGAGTTTATTAAATCTGACCAAACATGAAGAAATTCCCTCGTCTCATGACTACCACCCCACGGCAACAACTTTCTCCCTCTCATCCAGCTACTTTTGTAATCACATTACACACAAGAAGCAGTCTCAGGAGAACATCAGTGCATAGACTGTCACTACTGTTTGACACAAGGGTGGGAAAACAGACCAAAAAGTAGCACAAGCGTTTCATGAAGTGCTGTGTGTGCAGAGAGGGAAAACGTATAGCACAGCTACAGCTCACGCAAGATAGATATACCAAGATAGATATACAGCATGTGTGTTGCCGGTCATTCAGTCGGCATATCAATTCCGTATTTGATATTAATAATATAAAGAACTTGACATGTATAGTATATTATTAATGAAGTATACTTTTAGGAGAGGAAGTAAAAACAAAACAAAACAAGAAAAGGTCAAAAGTAAAATGTATTTTTAAGATTTAATGGTTGCATGTTATGATGTAGCAGCCACTTTTGAAAAATATCCAAAAACAACTCTATCCACCATCTCTGTGTTTTACTCTGAGTCAAACCAGTGTCCATTAGCACCACAATCAAAAATCAAGGAAAATAAGCAATCATTATCTTGCAGATTACTGTTTATTCTAGTTTGGGTTTGAATGTCTTAGTTGAGGTCCATAATTTCCTTTAGCAAAAATAATTTGGAACTCCAAGTAATTGCTCAGATCTTCCACAGCAACACTCTGTGTTGTGCCAAAAGAAGTGGTCAGAGGATCAGACAGATTTTAAATTAGCCAGCTGTTATGCGTGGACATCTAAACCACATTATTGGGAAGTAGAAGCAGAATGAACATACCTGAAATATTGATATCAAGCTCACATTTATTCACACAGAAAATCCATTATTATTCTCACGGCAAGTAAGTTGGGTTAGTTTTAAACTAAAAAATATGTTTTAATATGTGCACATGCTCTCGGTTTAAAATTCCTGGAAGGAGAAGCTTTTTGTTCAAACTGCAATTTTGGAATTTGTAA
Source organism: Maylandia zebra (assembly GCF_041146795.1). Taxonomy (NCBI): domain Eukaryota; kingdom Metazoa; phylum Chordata; class Actinopteri; order Cichliformes; family Cichlidae; genus Maylandia; species Maylandia zebra. The sequence continues at coordinate 33,452,714 of NC_135180.1, read as the reverse complement.
AGGTGTAATGCATAATATATCAACCCCCTGAAAAAGACTGAATATTGGAGATGTTTTCTGCTAATATTTGTACGTCAACATGTAAAAATGAGCGAAATATTCACTGCTACAGATCTGTGCGCTCTTCAGGAATGCAGATGATGCAATCTCAATCAGTCATTAATAAGCTACATTGCAGTCCCGCACAGCTTGACCACCACATGTGCATCTCGTACTTCCTTAGTGCTGAATGTGATGCAGGCAGCATGGGGGCGTTGGATCTGTGAAAACGCAGACACTAATGAAAGCTGACAAGCAACACAAGCCCGTGGGGAGCAGAAAGCACTGGGCAGGGAACCATAAGCTACATTCAAGTTTGCAGTGTTTCCTACTCAGACATCCACCTTGAAGACCTTGCTCCTCCTCGCTCTGTTGGCTACAAAAAGCTCAGGGCAGCTTAGGGGGAGATTTAAAGGGGATAGCAAGGAGAAAACATAACTAATCCTTAAACTGAGAAAAGTAGTCTGTGAGGGAAGATTTACAGCAAAGAAAATGACTTTTACAATGCACTCACAAAAAAGTGACTTTCCTATCTGAAATTTTCGCACCATTGAGGAAGTCTTCAAGCTCACACTCAGAATTAAGATGTTCTCGAAGGTGACAGAAAACCCTCTTTCCGTCCACTTCATGTGAGAGAAAGTGAAGTGTCGCATTCCCACAAGCGTTTGGATTAGAGAGCCACCGTATGCCTGCAGCCCTGCTCGTGGAAAAAACGTGGAGTGTTTGAGCCAATCCTCGGTGCTCTCATTGATTTCTGTTGATCACAATCTTATTTGGCAATTTAAATGCTAATGATACTTTTAATTGCAAGACGGGATAAATGTGATTTGATCTTTAGGAGGCAATTACTTTCATGCTTTGTCTAACTCCGATCTTTTCAAAAGGCGGACAACAATTACTCTGCAAAGCTCAGCTTTTTTTTCTCCTCTCACAAGAGAAGAAAGGAAAAAACAAGAATGAAGCAAAATGGTGTTTTTGTTCTTTGACAAGTTTATCAAAAACTACTTCTGTTGCTGGGGGAAAATTTTGCTCTTTAGAACACTTAACTTTACAGTTGTACACAAACAGTCACTTTCCAAACCTTTTTCAACACCTCAGGCAATGCTACTAGTGTACATACACTACTATGCAAAAACATAGATATAAGGTGATTGTTATAAACATTTGTACTGCATGTATAACTTTCTGTGCAGAGAAACCAAGCACCATTTTATGCATAAATAACAATAGCAAATAATTTGAAATCACACCGAGTACAACACAGTCCATGTTGAGCGACTCAGAAAGACAAGACAGTTCTACTTTGGTTACAGCTTAAAGCAAGAAGGTGTCCATTAAGAAATTACCATTTATCACATTTAAAAGGTCTCCACACAGCAAAAGTGAAAAGCACTGGTGACCAGTTTATAGACCAAAGGGTACACAAAAACAAATCACGTCTCCACAAATCACTTCTGCTAACGTTACATCTCAAAATGAAATCTAACTTCATTGACTTAGTAGTACTGTGTACTCCTTGTTTGTCCAAATGTCCTCCAGTTATGCTACATTTCAGTCTCAGAACAAGTTTGAAACCTGTGCTCAGTTCAAATTAATCATGGTTGTGTCGTGACATGGGCTCTCGGCTCATGGTTAAACATCCGTTTTACATTCTGCATGCAATACTTTTCAGATACTTTTGTAAATATGACTGGAAAATTGGCAACAAAGTGATTTATGCAAGCAAGTATTTACAACTGTGTCAACACCAGCTGTATGTCAGGAACACTCAAAAGATTGGGGGGGGTTTGGCCACAATTGGCAGTGCTCTTCTGCATTTTGGAGGTCATACATCACACCCGGGCAAAAGACGATGAACATATTATTCTGAGAACATCGCCTTTGACAATGCCCATCTATTTTGATAATCAGTTGACTATTGTGCCAGTGCAGCCTCTAAAGGGCCAGTGATTTATTAGGATTGACCAATTTTGAGTCACATCATGTGCTGCTTTGTTAGGGCAAACAGAGGCGTGACAGGCGGTGCAGTCAGGCATGTTATCAAATGCCCAGGCTTGATTAACAGCTCATCAACATGCAGAATTAAACAGTCTGGCTAAATGCTTCCCCTTTACTCTGACATTAGACACTCATATACAACTATGAATATCCCCCTACATTGAAATATGCCCCACACATTCTTTTGCAACTTTTCTGCATCCACATAGACGGTTAAATGAGAACAAGTAAACAGTTTCTGAGTAAGACACTGAACATATTTGATGACAAGCCACAGAAAAATGACAAAAATTCATATGAACAATTAAAGCTTTGAATCACATTTCACTACATTAAGCATTACATGCCAAACTAGTGGGAAACAACAACATTTACAGCACTGGCACAACTGTTGTCATGCATATTTGATGAGAGTCATGCAAACAAAAGGAGGGAAAAGAGCAAGAGGTGGAGGAGAGAGGTTGGACAGTGTGGTCTGTCAAAGACATTATCACTCAGCATCAGCTTATGTAAAACAAAGCCTGTATAAGCTTGCGGATTTCTGTTTGATTAACAATTTGATATGTATGTTAACTCTCATCTCGCCTTGTAATTCTGTTCTGTCCAAGCTCCCTGAATCGGATAAACTCTAAGTGGAGCTGGATTTTCCATCTAAAGAATTCTGATAAGGTTTAATTGGTCGTGGAACTGTTTTCATCAAGCTTTATTTTCATTCTTTCTTTTTTCCAAACATCATTGTCGTTATTTGATGTAAGAGTTTATTTTTGCCATTCATCAGATTGACATGTAAAGCCTAAATTTCACTCCAAAGTATTTATTTGCTGTATGCTGTCAAAGCAAGCAGAGAAATTGCTCAGATTTTAGGCATCAAGTGCAGTGTGACTCGTTAGTGAATGATTATTGATCATTTGCTGCTTTCAGCACTCACAATGGTGTGCTCAAGTATGTCACTTGCAGGCCACCATTACATGCAGGCAACAGAATAGAGGATCCAGGAGTACAGGGATCAGCAGGGGATAGACTGGGGTCAGGAGCCTCTACTTTCCTTGTGGGGGACTCTGGCTTCTCAGGACCCTGTGTCACACAACTATCAGCAACAGCAGCAACAGCAATGCTGAGGGAGTGGAGTGGGAAACAGAGAGCAGTTACTTTGGCATCAGAGTGAGAAAGAAAGATAGATTAGCAAGGCGGGAGAAAGAGACAGAAAGCAATGGGAGCGGTAAGAGTTTGTGTGCTTCATTTATCTTGAAAGACAATGCAGAGAGCTAAAAACAGTGTGGTTTCTGCGTCTGCGTGGCCTCAGACTTGGTGGACCTGCTGCCACCACAGAGCACCACAACGTGCAGCCGGCGGAGACCAAAAACCTGGCAGAACGCCTCGTCTGATGTTAGCATCACCGCTTTGAATAATCAAATAAGCTAGAAGATTCTGGAGAGGGACCTCTAAAATAAGCATTGTAATCTCATCATCTGAATTGATTAAAGGCTCATGTGCACCCTGAGCCAGATTCTGCACACCCCCCCAACCTCAGTTGTTTTGGTAATAATCCCAGGGAGAGAGATAGCCAGCTCATGCTCACAGCAGCATCATTCCCATGGGAATGTGGTTTGAATCTTGTATATTCAGAATAGCCAAGAGCATCATGAAAACCCTTGGCAACCACTGAGCTATCTGTCCTGGCCAGGTGTTTTAGATGAAGGGAATTAGCAGGACGTAACTTGAATGCGTGTTTCCTTCTTCATTGAAAACAGATTTCTGACAATTGCTCCAAACCAGATGGCAGAGACTTTTAGTACCTCGAAATAACGCGAAAAGCTATTTTAGATTTTCACAGCTCTGTTGCTTATTGTTCTCTCAGCTGCACCCTCTGCTACTTCTGTTTTCTCCTTTGTGTATGGGCAGCAGCTGGCAACGCTGCAAATTGTCATAGGCGCTGGTTTGCAGACAGAACAAAATTACCTGGTTGGCCGGAGGAGGTGTTGCAGAGTAAATAACATCAGAGTTACAAGGCCCCTTAATGTGTCTTCAGCAGTTTGAATGTCTTAATGGATGCAAGAAGAAGTCTTACACCATCTATTTAAGAATACATTACAAAGTTTACATTTGTAGGATACCTCACCATTAGATCTGAATCACAGGCCTTGCTAAATTGTGCTTGATTTGAGGTATATCTATTTGCAAAAGCAGCGATGGAAAAGAAGTCGTTCATACTCTAATTACTGTTTAAATTAAAATGAATTTGCATAATTCTACAATCGGCTGACCCGACCTCTGGACCTCCTGCATACTTTAAAATCTCAAAGTAATCTCCTTTAACTTCTCGACAATATTGTGACCATCCAACAGAAGCAAATGTTTCCTGAGAAGACTCTGCAGTACATACTCCTGCAATCAGCCGTGATTAAAACAATAGTGTTTTAATGGGAAATGGGCTCATTGCAGCCCACATTACAATCAAGCAACCACTTAATAGCTGCTTTAATAAAAATCATTGATTCTATCTGCTTTGGTAAATGAAGATAGACATTCTCTTTTTTTTAGTGCAATTAAATTCATTTTCATACCGTGACCTTTATGAAAGGAGACTGCTGGCTCCCAGAGTAAATGAGAATGAGACAGTGACATGTCTGCAGCCTATTCCTCCGTATCCAAACACATTTACTCCCCTAAAAAAGAGTTTCGTCCTTTTCGAAGTGTTTTTTCTCTCGTGGAGTGACAAAGAGTGCACACCTAATCTTACCACCTGTCCATCCCCCTGCAATATTCTCTGGGAGAGGCTTGATACTCACAGGTCATTATCTGTCTCAGTGCGGGTCTTCTGCTGCCGCCGATGGACCATGACAACAGTAACAGCCACGCCAATGATGAGTCCAATGGCAACAACACCTCCAAGGATCCCGATAACACCACCTGGGGGACCCTGCGCCATTGGCTTCTCTGCAGACAAGAGGAGAAATAACAGTGTCAGAGTATGTGCTCTTTGAGTAATTGACACTGCCTGGATGAACTTTAAAAAAAGAAAAATCAACTACAGCCTCCAAAACAATACCAATGACAAATAGACTTCTATGTTATCACAGAGGGAGTCCAACTTTATGCTGTTATTAATAGAAATCTTGGACAAAAGGTTAAAATAATTCAAAAGCAAAGCAGCAATGCACTCAAGAGAAACAAAAACAAAACAACAGGCTATTGTCCAAAGAAAACCTTTACAAACCATTTGACACAACATATGTCAGACTTGAGGTTTTTCTCTCATAAAACACATCCAAACAATATTTTCAGAGAATTATTTCAGGATGAGACCATTGTCCTGCCTGTCCTGGCACTTCATGAATGCCACACTGTTGTGGTCATTCAGCAGCTGCTGTTGCATTCCTAATGTGTGCTCCATCATCTGTTCAAAAGAAGCCTAAATTGGATTGGATTTGACAGTGAACCCAAAGGCACTCTTAAGAGCACAACAATGCTATTATACTTTAAAGTCATTGCCAGCAGGGGCCAACAAAATGCAAAATATATTTCCAGCGTAGCAGAGAAAAAATGTGCGTGGTTTCAGAAGCAAAACAATTCATTTAATTCAGTTGAGAGCAAAAGATGAGAGAGATACGTCTACAAAAGTCGGTTCAACGGAGTTATGAAGACAACATGGAGGTCTAATCCAGTAAACATTGCAGATTGTTGAAGTGACTCTCTGGAGTTTGTTCAATACCTCTGTCTCCCTACTGCTGATAACACCAAAGCTATACACAGGGTTTGCAATGAAAATAATAAAACAAAACAATATATATATATATATATATATATATATATATATACACACACACACACACACACACACACACACACACACATACATATATATATATATATATATATATATATAGATAGATAATTATTATTATTTTATTTTTTTTTTTTTTATGTCAGTCAAATGTAAACTTTTACCAGCACCAGAGGGAACATTTACAGAAAATATTGAAAAGCATATATCCTTTGATGTTAACATACAATTCTTTCAACTAAATATATTAAAGGAAACGAGACATTCTTGCACCTTCTTTGCATGAGAGCCTGTTGTTTTTTTATGCTTTGACATCTGATAAACAATGAGTCATTCTGTGTGAGGTCTGAATATATCAAAAGTGTAATACATCTGCTGTCATACACGCAGTCAAAAAGGTAAATTATTACAATGTGCAAATCTTCCCAACTGATGTCAGGTAACACTAAAATAGAACAGCCATCTCTTTTCAGAATCCTACTGTATGTATGATATTTTGCTTCTGAGGACACAAAGCACTGGCATCTGTTGTCTTTGAAAGAGCAGTTAAAGGCGTCCTTTTTAAGACAGGCCAGGGACCAATCAGTGGATGTGAGCCTGTTGTGATGGGACACTGCAAATTCTCACTATCTTCCACTTTGAAAAGGAAAGCCTATCTCCTGCCCTCATGATGTCTCTATTATTATCTGTCTGTCCTTTTTGGTAGTGACAGGACAAGGCCTGCCTCCCAGGAGCCCTCTTCTCAACAGCCCCCGCTTGCTTGATTCAATGCCCATAATGATGGGTACACAGAGGACTACTTCACATACAGCCACACAATAGCAAGCACGTTACCCTACCTTGTACCCAACACACACTGCCTCAAAGTCGGTGATTATATATCGTGTCCATCAGATTGTCATGCCACGGTTGCTATGGCTGATCTAATTTTCTGTCGTCAGGTACATAAGAGTCGCATTGTGTCAAATCTACACACTAAAAGAAAGCAAATAGGTTTTCTTGTACTGAACACACACTTCTTTCTTGTGATGTATTTCAATAAAAAGGCTGTGGAGTAGCTTTGAAGACCAAGCGTAAATGTGATCTTGCTGCAGCACGGGAATAGATAAGCCGGAATTCCTACTGTTGTCTCATTGCACTGCATAGTGAAAGCCAGTGGGCTGAATTTCATGGCCCTAATGCAAATGCCAGACACAATAGTGTGTTGTATAACACTAATACACACAGGAGTGGACTGGATCAGAATGCAATTTCCCTGTTGTGGAGCCTTAGGCACTAGACACACAGGACTTACACTGTCACCTCCTAACACATAAAGTTGGGGGAGCCATCTGGTGCGCAGTCTGAGTGCTTTGTTTGTTTCTCATATAGCTGGAGAAAAAAATTAACACTTGCATTTTCTGTCCATGAGTTCTACTTTAAAGGATTACTGCTGGTAACAATCATCAGATATGACACTCACTATGTGTTAATAGACCTCTCTGCATTGAATCATACATGTTATTAATCTCTGTCTCTCTTCCACAATATGTCTTTTGTCCTCTTGTCCTTCTCTCTCCCCAACTGGTCGCAGCAGATGGCCCCGCCCCTCCCTGGGCCTGGTTCTGCCGGAGGTTTCTTCCTGTTTAAAGGGAATTTTTCCTTCCCACTGTCGCCAAAATGCTTGCTCACAGGGGTCACATGATCATTAGGCTTTTCTCTGTATGTATTATTGTAGGGTCTACCTTGCAATATAAAGCGCCTTCAATAAAATTGAATAAAATTGAATTAAAAAGATAGTATTTACAATGTTTGCGTTGGGTGCACAGCAGATAAGGGTAAAACAAGCTTTGGATCACCAACCAGTAACAAGCAAGGGACTGAATTCAGCTCATTCTCAGTTATAACACCAGCCCTGGCATTATGTTCACCTTCTGTGTTGTCATCAAACAATGAAGGAAAAAAATTACACTGAAAAAGAAAACCTCCCAGCTCAAAGCACAATAAGGATCAAAACAAATAAAGTTGTTATATAATACACCCTGTCTCTACACTCTGCTTTGACACAAGTACAAATTTTACTTTCAGCATTAGGAAACGTTAAGAATAGGCAAGGTTCTTTTCTTGGAATAAAAACAACCACTTCAGTTTGTTTTGAATATGTACTTCATATAAGAAGTGATGTCGTGTACCTAAGAGTTATTGTACCTGCTTTAAAAAATGCTACTGCATCTCAGAGAAATTAATAGTTAAATTATTACTTTTAATTATAACATTTCAACTAACTTCTTAGATATCTCAATTAAGCACATATTGGAAGGCAAGACTTCAAAGTGCATGAATATTGACACTTGAGTGTATTGATTCAGAATCTTTTTTCAGCTCTAGTCGAAGAGAAACAAAAAGCTGAAAACGTGTCTCTAACATGAGTTTCTGCAGGTAATGCTACCAAAAAAACAAGCAAAAACAGGCTAAAAAGATCAGTAGAGCATCTTCTGTTATTTATCTGTGATTGGATGAAGAACATATGGAGAACAAACAGAAACACAAGTCTTATAGGTTTGTGTCTTCTACAAAGGTCTTAACAGATCATATTTGCTGACTTATTTGACTCCAAGATAAAAGATATTGCCTATCATTGATAAGTCACCGTATCCAGAAACACAGAGACCCTTATAAATACCCATAAACTCTAAGATCAAATAACCCTCTGACCTTTGATTTTTTACAAGTGGAAAACCTGCATAAAATCTGATCATCTGAAATCAACTCTTTTTAGTAAAGTCCGTTGTTCAAATATGTTTTGTAGCTGCCACTGAAAGATTGCTATTGATTTTCAATAAGTGTGAAGCACTCATCCATGCAGCAGTTCTCTCTGTGCTGTCACTCCACCGCTGTAGCACATTTAAGCTGACAAACTTGACCTTGGCTTTTTCGAGGCTGCAGCTCCCTCTGAGGTGGTGGTAACCTTCATTCTTGTCACACCTACTCTCCAGCGCTCATTGAGCTGCACCAGATGTATGTGCTATTTCTTTTCTGCACCGCTGTATTCAAACATAGATCTCAGTGACAGGAATACATTCAGTTCTCCAGCTGCAACAGAGTTTGTGGCATTGCGCTTGCGTCAAAATTCCCTGATGATCTATTAAGTAGGCATCATTGGATAAGTGCAACTTCTACCCAGCAGGTTGTTCTGTTTGCTGTGGAGTTTAGATGTGAGACCAGCCAGAGGTGCCATGGTATTTGGGGGGGACGCAGTAAATAAGAGCTTTGCATTTGATGATTCATTTCACAGGCTGATGCTACAGATTCTAATACATGCTTCCAACAGGAGGCAGTTGCTACTTAGGGAAGACCTGGCATCATCTTATTAAAGAATTCACCTCAGGCCCTCCAAGGTTTGGAGGCCTATCTCCACCCACCACCACTTCCCCTGCCGGTGGCGGACTCCCTCAGGTGTCGGTGTGTTGGTGGTTCTTTGTGTCTGGGGGTGGGCGTCCGGGTACACACCGGCTCACTCCTTGGCGGCCGCTTGTCGGGGCCTGGGGCCTGGGGCTCGCTCGGGCCCCTTTGGAGGTGGGGTGCCCCCGGCCTCTCGGCCTAGGGCTCGGTCACTCAGGCGCAGCTGGGGGCCGGCGGAGCTCACGGGCGCGTCACTGCAACTCCCCCTGACTTCTGCTCCGCGGCTGCTGGGCGAGCCCTCATCTGGGACTCTCCTCAGCTCTTACTGGGACAGTGGCGCGGCTGCCCCTCTGTTGGTCTTCCATGGTCTCTTGTGTTCTGGGGGCCTCTGGATGTCTGGAGTTTTGATCTCCTCCATACCCGCTTCACACCCTGGAGGACGGGGCTGTGGCCCCCCCACACTCCCTAGCAGATCATTACATGGAGAAACCTTTGGAATGCAAGCATGCTGATCCACACAGGTATGCACACATGGGTATTCACAGACGCGGACTAAAGCTTTCTTGGCTGCTGCCTCAAAGCACACTGTGCGCTGTCTATCTTGCGTGCTGCACAATATCGTTTATTACTTAGTAAATACTGATATCTATGACTAGCTAGTTTATTGTGATGGTATGGTGCTTTGTTTTCTCTATTATTATGTTGCTCTTTGTTGTTTGCTGTCTCCTCTGTTTGTTTTTGTTTGTTTGTTTGTTTGTTTTTTTTCTCCATACAGGTGACCCAGGAGTTTTTTTTTTTTTTTTTTTTTTTTTTTTTTTTGTCTCTCTTCCCCCCCCTTCTCACCGTCTCTTCTCCCCTTTGGTTTTCTTTCTTTCTCTCCCCCTCTCTCTCTCATTCATTCCCCCTGTCCTATTTATTAAAAAAAAAAAAAAAAAAAAAAAAAAATGACAAAGGATGAACTGAAGCTCTGCCATCACGTAATGTCGCATACTGCTGTTTCTGATGTCATTTAGAAAAAAAAAAAAAAAAAAAAAAAAAAAAAAAAAAAAGAATTCACCTAATGAGCTGAAGCTCTGGCCTGAAAAGTGATTGTTTTCTCATTACTGCTTGAAGCCCTTTTTGAGTAAATGTAAACTACATGCAGAGTGACAGAGCAATTCACCGTCTGGGGTGTCCAAATGAGTGAAAACAGTGTAATCTCAAGGACCAGCTGTACTCAATAGCCAAAACATGTGGGCTCTAGTGTTACCAGTCTCCCATAGAACTTGTTAGTCACACATACCAGAGCAGGAAGAGTTCAGGTAGGAGGTCAAAGGGTGAGCAGCCTCCAGCTGGAGCAGGTTTTGCCCACTCCAAATCCAATCTGTCACAGAACGGAGCAATGCAGGATTTAAAGGGAAGCATTTTCCTCTCCCTTTTTTTTTTTTAACCAGATCAGTATGGTTTGTTAAACACTGGCACAGGTAAGACAATTCACAGTTTTTATACATATAAATTCATCCTTGGCAAGTGGAAAAAAGCAGTAAAGCAGAATGAAGGTCAGAATCTAGGTGTCACACAGACAATATTAAGAGGACATTTGTGTAGTGGTGTTTTGCAAAAATGTTCCAGGCATAAGTCTGATCACTCTCCAAGAATGGATGTGGCTCCTGGCGTTCTCCCTCTCTCCCATCAGAAATTGTAATTGCTATCTCCTCCACAGGGGCTGTAATACTTTCCAGCAATACTGGGGAGTTTTCAAGTGGACAGATTGAGAGTCTGGCTAGTAACCCATGCCAACTCCACACCACCAATGCCAGTCTGAGACAGCAACCTGTTCCAAACACCGCACTGACTGGTTTTCTACCTTGCTTGCACAAGTTGCCAGTCAACTAACACAGCAAAGCAGGCAAGGTGTCTAGCTTTATCTCTCTATTCACAAGTTTTACCGTTACCTTATGGGGATCCAAATGCCCAGGCTGTTAGTAATTTATCTAGAAGAGATTTTTTTTTCCAACTCTTTTCCTCAATGGGTAAATGCTACAGGCCCAATAAAGAGAAAGAAATGCGGTTTAATGGAGTTCATAAATCTGTATTTCAAGCTGCCAACTCCAAGCGGTACATGCTGTTTCGTTCCCCTACCCCTCCCCTGAGTTGGTAATCTCGTTAAAGTTCAATGTTTCCAGAGCGCTCTCCTCTGAGAGCAGGGGCTCCTGATGTCATCGTCTTTTCCACAGTAGTTTGCCCTCTGGAGAGGTCTGCATCCCATTTCACCTAGATTCACATTGATGGTCTGTTTCTTCGCCACCTTTCAGACCTGATGCGTCAAAATGGAGACAGAAGCTTGGAGGTGAAGGGGGCAGGGGAATTGTAATGGTCTGATTGCTGTTCGACATCACTCCACAGAGGGCAGCACTTCATTAAATACAAATTGTTAACACATGTGATGTGTCTATTAAGATGAAACCAAGCCCATTACAAAGCTAACTACCTTGCACCTGCTGGGCTGACATAACAACAACAACAACAACAACAACAACAAAAAGTTGCAAGTACACTATAATAATAACAAATTTTCTCTTTTTCTTTTTTTAATACATTCCTGACAATTGCAGTAATAATGGATTCATATCACTGCATGGCTGAATAAATGTCTGCTGAGCCATCCTGTTTCCCTTTATAGCCTCTTTCACTCTTGTGTAAACATTTTGCCACTCAATGGTACGTTAAGGCAATCTGGGGGAGTAATCACCAATCTTCAATAAGAAAAATAAAAAACACAGCCTGTTTCCATGGTTAAACAGATGACACTCAAAGTCAGCACAGTGAGCTGGAGATCTCCATGTAACCACAAATATTAGCTTGAGGTGTCTGATGAACCGCTGGGTCCAGTGAGGTAGATGAAGCAACAGTAAGCAGCACCAAAGCCCCTGTCAATGAATATGAGATTGCTGGTTGCCAAGCTGATGCTGTCATGAGGTATTACCCCATGTGACAGCCCAAATAACAACAGTTCTAATTAAAAAGTGATTGGAATGGGTGGACCACTGCCTCCTAATGGGGGAATAAACCCGCAGCATCACTCCAGGAAGTGAATTGCGTTCATTTATTAACTTCAGGAAGCCAGTAGCTGCTGTCAAGGTATAATGGCTTAGTTTTAAAGCTACAGAACTTTCTATGCATTCTGCTTATTGATCCATTCAACCGAGATCTTCAATTAGAAATAAGCATATACCAATGTTATAGACAGACTGTCCAATAGTTTTGTGTGAAAGATGTTGAATTTTTAGAAGTATACAGTAACTCCACTGCTGTTTCTTCTGCTATGCATTGTCATTAATCTGAAAACAAGTTTGGCCCTAAAAAGAGCTGGCCTTGCAGGAAGGTTTGATGATAGGGCTCCCAGTGTGCTATAGCAGGCACTCTCTCGTGCTTGAGCCCTTTCATGCCCCAGCTGAACTCCTCTATGTGTTGAATGTTAATTTAATGGATGCTTCCAGCTCTAAACTGGAAGAACAGCAGCGCTTCTACAGATCTGTACCCCCTTCTCTACTATGTCCTCCCTCTTCTGCCTTCTTTTCGATGTAAGCAAAATTACCTCTCACTGTCTCTCTCTGGCAAGCTCCACGAGGTCACGGCTGTAATTTCCTTTGCCTGGTTAAAAGCTGACAGAGCAACAGACCCAGTCAGTCTGGTTATGTTCGAGAGGGGGTTTTCAATTTAGCAACACTTGGACTGGGGAATCTGCAGATCCCATCCCAAAGGCCAGCCCCTTTCACTGCCCCCGCTGCTAAGCAAGTGTTTCATCTCAAGCACTATACACACTCAAACATATTCAAATAACCACTGTGGGAGTCAGTATTAAATCTGAAATACAATATATTTATATTCCTGGACAGGACTGTTTGTGTTCTCTCTGGAAAATTACCATTGATTCCTTTATTTGCACTGGCAGACCTCTGGATTTCAGTGGAAGAATACAAATTTGCTCTTCGATATTTATTTGTAAAGCACCCATCTCCCGTTTGACATTTTAATTTTTTCCCCTGCTGAGTCTTTTGTCAATGTATCTAACATCAGCTTTTCTTTTTACCTTTTAACCCTCTCAGGCTCAAATTAAGTTTTTGTTGCTAATGCACAAAAGAATACCTGCAGTGGTACTTCTGAGTAAAAATACTCATGAAATATGTATGTGGGGTAATCAGGTTGTTAGCTTTTAACTGTTGCAAATCTGCAACGCCTGCCTTGAGAGGGTTAATAGATTGCAATTTGCATTTTTTGTTTCTGTGAATCATTAGAGCTTTCTCTTTTTTAATGTATCACTTCATAAACACAATATAACACCTAGTATAAATGAAATGCCTATAAAACGCGTGTAACACCAGACATCTTTACATTTTCATGTCACCGATGACAGTTTTCTGTGCGAACCTCTCATTATCTCTGCAGGTCTGACATTTCAACTTAATGTGCCAACAAGTATTTGACTTACATATGCCATGTGTTTTCAATGTGTTATGTATGTTGTTTCCTAACAAGGTGATCTAAAAAGAAATGAGAAGAAGATCAGCTACAACTCAAGGTCAAATAGATAGGGAATTAATTTATAATCCTTGAGCTTTACAATCTCAGTTAAAACATTTAATTAATTCAATCATGATGTCAAATACATAACTGGATTCTTCTGATGCAAATTATATGGGAACATATGGTGATTAGCAATACTTGTTCATAAGGCAGACATTAAGCTGATGTTCATCTTAACACTAAAAGATGAATTGTTATTGTCTACATAGACACACAAAGTCATTATGTTCATCACTCAGAATTATTATCCAATTCCTAATTAGAAATCACCTAAATGTTTTGATTGATTATGTCCAAGTATATCAAACAAAGTCATTCATCACGTTTCTGACAAGCCTCAGAGTTATTTCACTTTTTGTTTTCGTTTTCTAGGTGTACTGGTGATGCTAAACTTGGATGAGTTACTGTCTCCTGTGTCTGAAAGTTCTTAAAATTAATGGTGCCAAATGTGATATTAGTTAATTAAGCTGATTCAAATGTGGCCTTGTCTGTCAGCAACAATTTATTTTCCAATTTTAAACCTGATAATATGCCCTGCATTGTGCAATGCAATACCTTTTTTTAAGAGAGAGTGTGTTTCTTAAATTAGGATTGCTAAAACGATGATCTACAACTCACAAATTACTCCAGAGGAAATCTGAACTGACAAATGAAAAGAAACCTACCAGAAAAGACATGGCCTCGGGCAATGACTTCTTCCAGCTATTCAGTAAAATAGGCAAAGCTCTTTGGGAAAAGATTCAAAAGATGGCCATCTCAGAGATAACCATCTTGTCTGTTTGGAGCACACAAAAGTAAACATGTCTTTAAACAAGACCTGTCTGTTGATACTTCTCCACCCTTGGATTTCCAACCGTGTTTTCAGAAGTGATGTCTACCCCAGGCCAAATCCTCAAAATAGCGATCGCCAAAAAAAAAAAAAAAAAAAAAAAATCATAAAGGCTCTGGAAGCAGCATGGGAAATGAAATATAGCATATTTCTAAAATTATTCACAGGCTTCCTGCAGTCTAACATATTAATGGTGTTGTAGTGGAGGGACCCTGACTTCACCCCAGTTATATTTTTAGAATTTTAAATTCTTTCTTATCTGTACTGAGGAACAATTCAGTGCAAATCTAGGGGGCTTTAAGTGAGCATAACACCCTCTCAAACACAGTAAAATAAGTGGACTTCATGTTTTATCTAGTTGGTTTGTAAAGTAACAATGACATTTGTTTTGCATAGTTAACATACCACGTAGAAGCTGGGTAGTAATTATGTGTCAATTGTGTTTATGGCACCAGTTATTCATGTAACAAAACAAAAAGATTATCTTTAGGTGACCCGGAGACAAACTTTTGGGGGGGGTTTAATAAGTGTTTAAGGCAAAGCAATTACCTAAAAGTGTAGTAAATACACACTGCCTAGATTAAGTGCACAGATAACTTCAGTTGGTCAGGAAAAACTGGCCTATTTACCAATCACCTATTTATTGTAACAGCAGAATTAAGGAGTTAGAGTTTGGCATCTATGCCAAGTTCATCAGCAAATACAGTTTGTGCTTTGGAAAAGTATTTGACCCAGTCCTAGCTACTTACATTTTTCAGATCATCAAAGAAATTTTAATATTAAACAAAAATACGCTGAGTTAAATACAAAAATGTTATTTTTAATTGATTATTTCACTTCTTAAGGGGAAAGGGCTATCAAGACCTAGCACGCACTGTTACAAACTAATTGCCTCCCTTGTTAAATAATAAATTAACCACATTTTTTGAAAGCTGAGCCACACCCAGGGCTGTTGAATCAAGAAATCACTTCAATAGAACCTGTCTGACAAAGTGAAGTAGGTTAAAAGATCTCAAAAAGCAATAAATCATGCCATGATCTAAAGAAACAGCTGAGAAACAAGTCATTGACATTGTCATCTATCAGTCTGGAAAAGGTTACGCAGCTATTTCTAATGCTTTGGGACTCCAGTGAACCACGGTGGGAGCCATTATTCACAAATGGAGGAAACCTAGAAGTGAACTCCAGCAGAAGTTACCAGCCTCCCCAAATTACTCCAAGAGCGCATCAATGACTCATCCAGAAGGTCATAAAAGAACCAAAAACCCAGAACAACATCTAAAGGAACTGCAGGCCTTATTTACCTCAGTTGAGGTCAGTGTTCACGAAGAAAGAGACTGTGCAAACATGGCATCAATGGGAGAGTTACAAGGTAAAAAACACTGCTGACGCAAAAAATCAAAACAAAAAAAAAAAAAAAAACCCACAAAGGCTCATCTCACATTTGGGAGAATATTCTGTGGAGTGTGAAGTCAAAATTGTAACTTTTTGAAAGGTTTGAGTCTCGTTACATGGCGTAAAATGAACACAGCATTTCATAAGAGGAACATCATTCAAACATGGTGGTAGTGTGCTGTCTGGGGATGCTTTGCTGCCTCAGGACTTGGAAGATTTGCTCTAATTGATGGAATCGTGAATTCTGTTCTCTACCAGAAAATCCTGAAGGGGAATATCTGGACATCAATTTGTTCCCTAAAGCTAAAACAAATTTGCAAAGAAGAAAAACTCATTGCTAGTTATCGCAGATGCTTGATAGCAGTTCTTGTGGCCAAGGGTAGAATATATTGGATTTTCCTCACACAGGGCCAGGTAGGTAGATTATAATTTGTTTGACGAACTGAAACATTTAACTGTGACGAATATGCAAACAAATTAAGAAATCAGGAACGGGAAAAATAATTTTTTTTATGGCACTGTATGTTGTATATCGAAAGTATTTCTCTTGTCTACACCTGGCCAAAGTATCAAAACAGAAGTAATGCAATGCAGCAATGGCACCGATAGCCTACTGGGAACCAGCCTATTCTTTTATGTCCTCTGTTACGGACATTTGGTTTTGGTCTACATCTTTTGACTTACCCACCTAAAGAGGAGAGAGCCAAGAAATTACAAAAAGTTCAATGGGAAGATCCTTTTTTCCCGGTTCTCATGAAGATATGATAAGAGTGAGCTATGTTAATGCTAACATTTTTTAAAAATTGCCTGATGCACAATGCATTCACTTCCCAAATTTGTTTCTACATATGCTTTGTTCAGTTTGTATATCAGTGTTGGTCAAGTTACTTGAAAAAAGTAATCAGTAACTAATTACTGATTATGTCCCCCAAAAAGTAATCCCGTTACTTTACTGATTACATATTTTCAAAAGTAATTAGTTACTTAGTTACTTTTTAAAAACTTGATTTACAACCTGAATAGGTGATAAAGCAATAGATCTTTCAGCACAATTCTACTTTTTCTGTATAATCTATCATATAAAATGTAATCAAATGGAAAAGTCTCCTTTTAAAATTTGTTTATTAGTTTTAATCTTTTAACTTAATGCATCAAACAAAGATTTAATTATATACAACATTCACTGACTGGAAGAAATTTGTTTAACGTTTAAACCTATTTTCTGCACATTCCTGCACATAAAATAAAATAGGTTTTTGTGTTTACACTCACTCTTTCAAACAGATGCAAGTAAAACACAGCAGAAAATAAATAAAATCAAAGACTAGCGGTCCTGTTGCTCTATTTTCACCTGTTTAGCAGGAGTGGGGTAGGCGGAGGTTTACCCTGGTGCAGGTGTGCCGCAGCGGTCAGTTGAAGAATCCGCGAGATCATTTGTGAATTTCCCATTCCATGGTAGCGTACTCGGTTCTTGCTCGGAAGTTAAGGGTTTTTTTTGCTGTGAAAAGAAGTTTTCTTCCCACGCAGTGAATAGCGGACACTAATGTTTTTGTCACTTTTTATGGAATCAAACTCAAAATAAGGTCAGTACTTCCACGCTTTAAACGCTGCACGCTCATACTCTCTCCCGCACTCGATATATGATCCATTGTTGATCTGCACACAGCTTTTGTCACGAACATCGCACTCGCTTACGTCATTGTCATGAGATACTCACGAAAGAATCACGGTTTTAGTAACGCAGTAACGCAGCGTGCTTACGGCAAAGTAACGGTAATCTAATTACCGTATTTGCAATAGTAATCCCTTACTTTACTCGTTACTTGAAAAAAGTAATCGGACTACACGTTACTGCCCATCTCTGGTGTATATAGATTAATTTAGAAAAAAGTTACAAACATTTCACATATTTTCTATTTATTTTGTTTTGCTTTGAAATGAAATGAGATGAACACCTTTCATTGAATTCACCATCTGACTGAGGCCTTTCTGTGTGGAGTTTGCATATTCTTCCCATTCTGTCTCTCTGCTAGCCCTGCGACAGACTGGCAGCCTGTCCAGCGTTTAGCTCGCCTCTCGCCAACAACTCGCCCTAAATTGGATAAGCGGAAGAGGATGAATGGATGAATGGATGGATGACAGAAATGATTTAGGATGTTGTTGCAGACTAAATGACACATTTTTTTTGGTAAGCAAAGCAACATAATTGAGCTTTGTTCAAGTTACACAAAGGCCAAAAAAAAAAGTCAATATCTTCTTGGATGCCAAGTTAGTAAGTGACATGAGAGATGCTACTGATCAAAAACTTTGTATAGTGCAGGGGCAATTCTAGGATTAGAGCTTTGGGGGTGCTGAGCACCCAGAGAGCTGCCCAGCCAAGCAAGATAAACTTTACACGTCACGATGAGACTTCTTCCCTGTCTCTTTCAGTCCCTGCATCCTTAAATGTCTCCAGTTGTCCCGAGTTCTCTATGACTGTCTCCTTGGTGCATTTAAACACCTGTTCCTCCCTGTCCTTGTCATCTGTTGTCTTCATCTCTGTTATCAGTCATCAAAATTTTACCATCTCTGTGCAAGTCTGCAAATTTCTTTATTAAATCATAAGATTCTTAAATCCATCAAGTCTCTCTGTGCCTGGGTTCTCGTCATAAAACATGACATCACTGTTTTGTACATTTTAATACAATTGAATCCCCACATTCGTGAAAGAAAACCAGAACACTTTTTTGAAAAGTCTGGAACAAAACCATCAAATCTGATAAAGGTTATTTAAATGCTACAAAAGAAGAATGGATTGGAATAAAAACACAAATACATATCCTAACCTTAATTGCTGGGGGAAAATGAATAACGCCAACAGTATAATACAGATACATTAAAAAAACACTCCCAAAACAGAATAAATTATTATAAATTTTTAATAAAAAACTCTTAAGATGGAGGCAACTTTGCCTGTGGCAGAATGTATACAATGTATGAAAAAAAATCTTTACTGCAGATACTAATTTTACTAATTTAATAATACTAATTTTGTGTTGTAAGATTTATGAGTTTCATGCTTTCATAGTGGTACTTGGGAGAGCTTGACATTTTTCTCAGGTGGTAAACACTGTAAAAAGTTTGATTTTTAGAATATAAACAGAGCACTCTGCTTCTCTTTACAGCTCCTCACTCCACCAGGGTTCTGTTTGGCACTTTCTGATTAGGGGTGGGTTTTAATAATCGATTCATCGATTAAAATCGATTCTGGCTTGGATAACGTGATATGGATTCATTAAAACCCTGAATCAATTTTTTTTTTATAGAAATGTATTTTGCCCAAAATTCCAGAATCTCAGGTGAAACGTCACAAAATTTTGACAACCACCAAACATTTAAAACAGTAAATGGGAGCAGGCACGGCTTCTGCACAAAGACGTAAACACAAAGCGCAGACCCACGGATCAGAATCAGTGAGATGTCACCTTTCTCACCCGACGGCACGGACACGGTCGGGGCTGAAAGCTGACAGCTTGCTGATTCTGATGTTTCGACGGGTCCGCACTTTGTGTTTACGCCCTTTTTGCGCTGATTCTAAAGCTGTTAGTTTGATCTCTCTCCAAACAATATTGACCGAACCAGCAGCAAAAGAAGATCCAAACTAAGCTTCACATAAACATTGTCATGGACTCCCTCTTACTTTTGCTGTTTGCTTCTACCACAATAAAATCACACTTCATGCACAGCTCGCTCTCTCTTTCTCAGTGTACTTCAAGAACAGTTTCCCGTCTATCCCCGAAATCTGTTTTCTGCATTATTCGCTTGCTTGTTATTTACAGCGCAGTCGGCTGATGTTTTTTTTCCCTTTTACTTACTTCCGAAAAGAAAACCTAATTTCGGCCGTTCAATAGGCTTTTGAACAAATTTAAACTTTTTAAAATTATACAAAATGCAAAACCGCTGTAACTTCAGAGGTAATGTTCATAAGTTGATTAATGGTTTTCTTTCGTTTTTGATCTACTGCAGAATATTTTTATAAAATCCCAGGCCAGGAAAGTCACCTTCATGTTTTTCTGTGTTTTATCTTCAGCTACTTTGACACAAAGGCATCTGCTGTGATGCTCACACCTTTGAGCCTGGAAAATGTCAGCTTCCTTTTTATAGATAGAAAAATATGTTAATGTACTGATCTGAATTATAATATTTCTGACTGTCTGAGGCAAAATTTTCCAGATTCAAATCGAATTGAATCGAATCGATTCGAATCGTGGATCGAATCGATTCAGGCCCTTGTGAATCGGAATCGAATCGATTCTAGAAATCAGTGACGATACCCAGCCCTATTTCTGATAGTGTGCAAATGTGATGTACGTACTGCGGCAGTCATACAGACAACTGGACGGTCCAAAAGTTGGCCTACCTATTACTGGCTGAGGTTTTAGTAGAGTTGTGGCTGAACCACATAATATATCATTAATTTTAATCTCCGCAATCAATGATAATGTTATGTTGGAATGTTGTTAAAGAGGGTCAAAAATGTTTCAACCCAGTTTGTTTTGCAGATTCTGTATAGCAGCTTTAATATAGGGAGAACACAACTTCCAGATTGTGTGAGTAAAATCAGGTTTTTTCTCTTTGTCAGTTTAACAGTTTCTGTTTTGGCTGTCACTGTTCCCTGTCTGTTTTCTTACCTGGTTCTTCCTGACCTTGTACTTTCTCCTCACATTCCCCTCTTTAGACTGACAATCATACTAGGGCTGCCACAAACGATTATTTTGATAGTCGACTAGTCACCGATTATTTTTGCGATTAGTCGACTAATCAGATCATCATCCATTGAACGTAAAAGTACAGC
Source organism: Maylandia zebra (assembly GCF_041146795.1). Taxonomy (NCBI): domain Eukaryota; kingdom Metazoa; phylum Chordata; class Actinopteri; order Cichliformes; family Cichlidae; genus Maylandia; species Maylandia zebra. Next base: position 33,431,888 of record NC_135180.1, on the reverse strand, counting down.
TTATTGCACCAGCAGCATCTGCTCTTATATAACTATCATTAGCTTACAGCTTTAAGTGTTTAAGGTCTGTGCTAACTAAAAATAAAGACAAGATGATAGTTAATTGAATTCTAATTAAATGTGCAGATTGTTTCGGTGGAGTTTAATAAACTCAGCCGATTTACTCAGGAACAAATAAAATACTGAAAAAAGCCAAACAATAACATTTTTAAGTTATCTAAGTGACTTGTATATGTTTAACCTGAGTAGGGCGGTGGGTTTGAAAACGATCTGCCGGGAGTCCGGTGCTCTCATGGCCCCCGGCTAGCTATCGAGCTAGTGGGTAACAGACGCCTCCGAAAACGTCGGAGCGCTTTTGAAAATATGTGGTGTCTTGATAAACTGAGCAGATATTTGAGGTTTACACAGCTACATTCTCGCCTGAAAATATGTTAAACGTTTATTTTGTGACCCAGAAAGAATAATAAGAGTAATATTAAAACTAACTAGCTGCCGCCATTGTTGACAACTGCGCTGGGCCGCGCTATGAATTCTGGGACACAGTTTCTTCTTCTTCGGGATTTAACGGCAGCTGGCATCCTTGTACATGCAGTGCTGCCATCTTCTGTTTCAGTCCGTTATTACACTCTTAAATCCTGCTACTTATTCCTGCTTTTGGGATCTTACAAAGCTTCAAATGACGCGTCGACTATTAAATCAGTCGTCGACGATTTTGATAGTCGACGTAATCGTGACTAGTCGACTAATCGTGGCAGCCCTAAATCATACACAAATAGATTCAATTAGGTGAAAAATTACATTAATATGAAAAAAATACTATTAAGATCACTAACAAATAGTCCTCTCTCAGTGTACTTTCAACCAAAAGGCAAATAACCAAACCACATGAACATCTAATAAAAGATATAAATATTGAAACACTGATCCAACATTATTCTAAATGTGGCTCCTTTTTAAAAAAACAACAAAACAAAACAAAACTTCTTTATATCCACTATGAACCTGGCTGTCTCTGTGTACACACACACACACACCGGGAGTTATAAGATTAATGGGCATTCAGTCAGTCAGCTAGTTAGTATCCATTTCAAACAGGACAGTGGTAACAACAGCAGGCTACAGACAATATTAAGTTTTAGATTTTAAATAGGCTGTATACATTTCAATGGGAGCAACAGGACGGTCAAATGTCGCTGATTTTACTACAGAGCAGGACGGATTGTAGGGTAGCAAACATCGACGGAAAAGTTTTCAACACTACAGGTTACCTGGGTGTAATGTTTTTCAGCTAAAAAGAAACATGGCCTGACACCTACCTAACTATATGAAGAGTAACTGAAGGTTAAATGCAGCTAATATGTCTTGTTTTAAGCCAGGCACTAACACCTCTGCTCCGCTACGTCTCAGCCACCATCGCTCTGGCAGCAACGGCGCTAGAGAGCTGGAAGAAACCATTCTCTTTTTTTTTTTTTTTTTTTTGGGGGGGGGGGGTATCTATACTTTTGTTGTTAAAATGTTACGTCTCAACCAAGTACTGTATGCTTTTTATATTTTTAGTAGTGTGTCAGACAAACAGCAATTATTGTCAAAAAAAGTAAGAAATCTTTGGGGGTGCTGAAGCATTTTTGGGCTAAAAATGGGCTAAAATCGCCCCTGGTATAGTATCAGACAAAAGTAGAGAAAATATTATTTTTTAGCTTGTGATTGAGGAAAAAGAAGCTTTAAAAAGGCATGTCCATATTCATAAACACCTGTGAGGAGAATCAGTCAATATGCAACAAATATAATGGTTGTGAGCATGCCAGAACAATTACACTGGTAGAAACAGCCTCCATGCTGTTTCACTGGAAATCAAGTTCAACAGTCTGGCACTAATGTGCACTTCATTGTGGTTTATGGAAAGCCAGGCTGCTATGAGGACTCCACAATTGACTGCTTCCACAGCTCTTGAGAATTCAAGCAAACACTTCACTGAAAGCATGATGTGGCACTAGGAGTGGAAACAGCAATCGATGGATGGATGAAATCCTTTCATCCTGGATTCATTGCACTTGCAGAAGAAGAAGCTAAAGAGAACAACACTGTATGGGTGCATACTGAATTTTCCAAGTGGAAATAAACCCCTTAAACTTCACACAGGGGATTTCTTGAATCTCAGCAATCCCTACCTCCACTGCAAAAAAAATGTGTTTGTGTCACCAGTTTGTCGTTCCAGGAAAAGTCAAATAAAACTGAAATGTGGACCCTGACATGAAGGCACACAAGTGTGTCAGACAGGTTGTAATACTCCAGCAAAGACTATATCTGTCATTTAAAACTGTGCTGATTAAGCAAAGAATGACCACTGATGCGAATATGACCCATCACCACAAACCACAATTTTATGGCTAATACAGTCAATGATGAGGAGAACTATTTGGGGAGATTTCTGCCATGAAGGTCAAGCCAAGAAAATCACTGAGTAATCTCACTGGGGGATTGAAATGTATGTGTACTCATACTGAAGCTGAGATGGTATTTAAAAGGAGAAATGAGTATACAACAAACTTACAAAGTATTTCCACTTGACTCTTGTGCACCTTTATGCGCAGTATTGCTTCAATCCATGCACATTTTCCAAGACAGACAGACTGATTAATGGCAGTGGCTACATATATATATACCTGACAACCCCTCTGATCTGTGGCTCAGGGTTTAAAGTTTAAAGAAGGAGGTATGTCCTCTTCACCACAGACAAGAGAAAAAGCTCTCTCCTTACTCGCAGAAGCTAGCTCCAGACCACGTAACAGGGGTGACTATTGTGATTCTGCACGCATACCATCAGCCCCTCATCCAAGCAGGGTGCAGCTTCACTCTGAGCACACACTGCTTAGACAGACACCAGAGTTTCAAAGGCATTTCATCGAGCGGCTGAAGCTGCTTACTTCCACCACTAAATACTGCCACGGAATCTCAAGACTCAGCTGTGGTCACTAAAATTATCTGTGGTTGGAAATCAGTGAGGGGAAAGAGCACAGGGATACGATGAAGTTGTGCAAGTCCTTGGAAACAAAACTGGGGTCTTTTTTTCAACGTTATGCCTGAAATTACCTCTGGGCGAGGAGAAGTCTGGGAGCATGTTATGGATGTGCGGTTATTTTGATAAAAATGCATTTAAATTTAAAAAATGATCTCAAACATGTGCAGAGTTAAAGTCAAAGAAAACCCCACTAGACAGGACAGTAAAAGCGTAAAAGGTTTAAACATTTACATATCTATCTTCTTTGGACTCGCTTTGTTGCTTTTGGAAAGCGCACACGCGTGGTAAAGAAAAAGAAACAGAAGAAAAATAAAAGATGTCGATACGACCCAGTGAAAACATGCTTTATTATTCTCCAAGAGGCATGAAAACACACGAGCGCTTACAAAAATACACACACAGTTCACAACAGAATCTAGAGACACACGTCTAACCTTAACCCTACCTATACAGAAGCTGTTCAGTCAAGGTTGTCAAGAGTTAATCAGGATTTAGTGGTGCAGTGATTCTCCATTGTTGCGTGTGTAGTTTAAAAAATCTGGGACTTTAATCAGCAAATTTTAATGATGTTCTATATATAAATATATAGCTATATTAATTAAAAATTAATGCTGTTGTTGTCCTAGTGTCACAACTGAAAGAACAGCCTGTCTAATCTGAAAAATGCATGGATTATTAATATATATGCAGTCAAACCTCTCTGAAGACAAAGGCTAAACTCAAAAGACCAAAGCTGAGCTTGTACGTGCACCACAACTTGTAATGCCTCAACACTTTAATTACAGATTTGGGTCTTGCCAGCAACAATCACACTACAATGTGAGAGAAGTTAATAAACACAACAGCAGAGTGGGTCTTTGACTAGTAATCATCTGAGAATGAGGGGAACTGCTCTGGAGACAACTTGCTAAATGGTCCCATCCACAAAATGTTGCCATGTGGAAGTTTGCATTACCATTTAGGACCAAATGTTTCTTTGTTCGGTTGCAGTGGAGCTGCAACAGTGTAATTTCAGGGAGGATTGGAGGCGAGGACCATGGTGGGCAGCTTTTTTTCCCCAAAAACCAGATGCACAGATGATCCATTCATTCCCAATGAATACTTGGTTTGAGGTTGGGAGGTTTCAGTTTGTTTTTTGTGATAGTAATGGCTCTATAAATAGTCTTGTTCGAGATGAAAGAAAGCTCTTTTTAGTAGGATCTTTCATCCAAGCCTTTTCATCGAGTTTAACAGGACCAAATTTCATATTGACCTGATAAAAGCAGTGATAAAATGCAACAATGTAGCCTGAAGTGTTGCACCAGTCAAAACTAATTTGAAATCAGTTAAAGTCATGCTGTGACAAACAAACAGTGTTAGCCACGGCCAAATGGCTGCTTTTACTTTGACATCTATCATGAGTTACTGAGTGTCTACTATCGGCAGTAATTTATTTGGATTGTTAAAAAGTTTGATCTGTTGTGCTACACAGTCATGTCTTAGTTATTATCTGAAAACATCCATGTTAAAGACAGTTGAAAGTTTAGCACTTCTGCATCATGGTTCATTGCGGTTGCATTCAAAGATTACAAAGTCTCATGTCACAAATCTGCAGAAAAACTTGAAAACTGTGGTGTTTTTGAAGCACTTCTAATGTATTTCTGCACACTAAGACACACCTCTTCATTATCTTCTCCATTCCCTCTTCGTTCATAAATGCAGTAAAATCATTTTTGGATGAATCTGCACTGTTTGTTTGTTTGTTTTTTCCCAATACTGAAAGCAGCATTGAGAAAACATGCTTTTGTTCTTTGAGTGAACTGACCCTTTAAAAATCTCCACTCTGGTACAAAGGATGACTGGCTTTCACACAGCACCTCACTGTTTAATCCAAATAATGGCGGGACAGATAAAGAAGCTACAGTATGTTCGAGTTAAGCTCAGTGCTCACCGTCTACTGATCTCTTTCAAACGACTTGACCGCTCTTCTTGGATTATCTGCTGGATACGGGGCAACGTGATCATGACTGTGTGAACCCGTGTGTGCAATGTGCATGCAAGTGTGTGTGTTTTAATTAAAGTTTGAGGAGGACTGGGAAAAGTTTAATTTGGCATTGGCAGAGTGAAAAATTGTCTCGTTTTCTTGTCTTCATTTCTGTGTCATTTCTTATCTTCCTTTAAGCTCGGCTACTGCACAGGTTATCTCCAAATTACCAACAGAACTCATTTATTCTTCAATTGAATTAGGTCCTAGAGAGATGGCCTGCACAACCATCTCTTCTTTATAAAACAACACACCAACTGTGGTTATCCACAGCTACATTGATTAAACCGCGGAACAACCTGGATCAAACACCTCAATCAGACAGCACGGCTTGTTCCCTCTCTTTGTCTCTCTAACAATTCTTCTTCTTCTTGGTCTCTCTTCTCCCAACTCCTGACAACAGTGACATCAGATTTTCACAGAACATATTGCTGGTCACACAATATAGAGCTTAACAGAAATGCTACAAGTGTACAAATGCATCTATTTCTAGTTGCCATGTCAATTGTAACCAAACTGATTTTAATTAAAGATGTGGGGGTTTTTCTCTCGTTGTTCTGAGAGTATTTATAAAAACAACAGTACAAAACCAGGAACAATTCATTCTCGAAATGTAATTATGCTTTCAAAAGTGCAAAAATCACAAAGAGTTTAAAAGACAGGGCTGTAAGAAAGTAATAAAGGAGGCAAAGAAAACACATTTTACTCCTAAGGCATCACATCAAACCAAGAGAAATATATCCTCGCTGAAACTGGGCAAGAGTGCCTGCAATCGTTTAGTAAGGAAAGAAATATCAGAGGGAAAACATAAATAAACAAAACACCAGTGCCAGGGCTACAGTTCATTTTTACTTTATGCTAATTTGTGCCAGGCCATGGGTTTTCATCCACACCACAGTTACTAAAAAATATTGCGTTCAGACAGTGAACGAAGTGGATGTGAGTTTTATGATATTCTAGAGAACACAAATAATCATAAAAAATGGCTGGCTCATTGAGAGATAAATCTCGGATATTTCAAAAACTCCTACAGTAGGACGAAATTGCACATAGTTCTGTCGTATAGGAACAAAGTTAAGCATCTGCTATCATTCCACCTTGTTTCTTTTATTCACATACAACCAACATAGGCTATGTTTGTCCCTCATTTTCTTAGCTTCCATCACTTTAACAAAATACTCTGATTATCAGGTTTTGGATCTCTTGATGTTCATATAGAGGATGAAAACAGCTAGAGCACCTTGCTGTTAAACAGAGAGAAAGCTCGACAAAGTTAGTCCTCACTAAAGCTTTTGTGTTTACGTTTTGAAAGGCTCATTTTAAATGTAATGTTTACATAAAGAAAGAGAATCATAGGAGAGGATTCTAAACGCACCATAAATTCAGTGAATGTATTTGTGTATATAATGGACTTAATGAAGCAGACAAAAATGATTTCAACCATCAATCTCTTAAATCTCTTATGGGGAGAGGAAACAGTGAGGAGTGAAGAGTGTAAGCAACAAGGCAATACCATAAACTCCTGCAGAATAATAACAATGACCTTAAAATAATCAAAATGTAGTTGTTTTAGTTAGCGGATTTCATGATTATTGACAGTTTGACTCTTTAAATATGTGTTGGTTTCCTTATTTATTGTCCTTGAACATTTAATGTCAGATAGCTTCGTGCTTTCTCTCAATGTTCACATGCGGCACAAACCAAAACAACTGCAACTAATTTATTAATTAGAACATGCTTTGAGTGAAGTAAACATTGTCATGCTGTCATGTGCATGCTGCCTTACAAATTAAGAAAATAATTTGAAGAGAATTTGATAAAAGAGAGAATTGAGTGATCATTGAATCATTAAAATGCTGATGCAGAAAAAAACATAAAACTGAAATTCAACAAATAGCAAAAAGAAAAAAAATAAGAAAGTAGTAACTGAAATAGGATAGAAGTGAGACCCAGGGAGATTTCCTCAGTTTTCCTCCTCAGCTACTCCTTGATTCCACCCTCCAGGTTCCTGCGGGTAGTTTTAGTTAGCTTTTCTTTTACTGGTGACTCTGGAGATAGAAATTATTACCATGTGTTGATGTCAGTAGGCAGAGATAAAGTAAAATTAAGAAAAATATAATAATTAAAACTCCAACTGCACCCCAGCCCCTCTATTTTTTAGAAGATTAATTTAAGATCTTGAGAGCATATGGGACCATCTCATCTTAAAAAGCAGTTTTGTATAGTTTATATACATACAAGTTATATTAAGGAATATTTTATTAAGTAGAGGGTAAGAGTAAAATATTGTCTGCTTGGAAGGTAAGAAACTTGCGTATTTTTTCTTTCATTTATATATTCATCCTACATTTGTCCACCTTGGTTTCTTGTCCAATAATAGCTTCATTCTTATTCAGGGGTTAAATTGGGATTTGTAATGTGTGGTCTCAGTGATGACCAAATATACTAAGAACTTCATTAAAGATGAATGAATATACATCATACAGTATTAAAGAATACAATGATGTTGCAGCTAAGAAACAACTAGTGATTGCATTATTTGAGTTTGAGCAAAACCCGTCAGCTAGCTTAGCTTAAAGGGTCTTTTAGAAAAGCATTTATTAACAACTGACACATATCATTTAGGCAGAATATCAGACCAAAATACATTAACTTATTAAACAAAATGAGGATTGTCTTTCCAACCCACTTCTCTCCCTACTCTATCATCCATCTATTCATGTGATTTGTGTCAATTGACAGACAGATGAAAGGGTTAATCTGCAAGGTGGCATTTGGGGAAACTCACTGACAGTATGAAGGGAAATATAAAAAATTTATGTAGCCCGGGTATATTTTATGGGGCTTTTATTTCCAGTTGGATATATCTGAATAGTTCTGTTGTTCATTTTACTGTGTTGGTAGTAGTGGTAAGGAAGTGTGTTTAGTTGCTTTTACTTTGAAAGGAAGGGAGCGGAAGGAGAGATGGAGGAGCGGAGTGCAGCCACGAGAGAGCAGAGGAGAGGCCCGGACTGGTTTGCACTGTTGCCTCAAAATATCCCTAGTTGGCGGCGTGCTAACTTGGCTAATCGGAGTTAGCCCTAAAGGCGGACTTCGCTGGGCGTCACCTGACCTGCACGGCGTGGGAGGCTACTGACTGCCAAGGCGGGCCGATCAGGTTTTCTGCTTAAAAGGAGTAAGCGTGCAGCTCGGCGACCTAAGGGACAGACCTCTCGGTGTGCAGTGAGTGTATTGTGGACAAAAGATTAAGGTTTCCAGGTAGGAGCACCATCTTGTTTTCTTTTAGGACCGTTGGTTCCCACGCACCCTAGCATCGATCCAGGCCTGCACCGAGGGGACTTGGAAAACTGGGTGGTGTGAGAGAGTGTGTGTGTGTGTGTGTGGGGGGGGGCAATTACGGTAAAGAACTGTGTAACTGTTATTATTGTTATATTTTATCATTGCAAGAGACTTCTTACTTTATTGATTTATTGGGTGTTTACCAGTTCATTCAGTAAACCTGCTTGGTTTAAACAGAAGATCTTGTGACTGGTACTGCTTCGTATCTATAGTTCAGAGTAAGGTAAAAGTTTATCTGTGTGTTATACATGTGTAAATCAGGGGAACTTGCACTGAGGGCAACTAAGTAAGTTTAAGATAATTAGAACTCAGGGCGTACCCGGCTATAGTGGAGTACACAGTCCGGGGCGCTACATAAAACGGAGGCACCACAGGGATATTTTGTTGTTTCAGTCTGAAGTTCCCAAGCACGTGTATTTTGAGATAAAAGCAGCAACTTTTATATTTTTTGGTCATGGATGTTCAAGCTATGCACTCTGAGTTGGTCGAGGAGCTTCAGGAATGGAGTCGTGGAGAGACCTTAGATGAGGCTCACACATTGATGGAACACATGCTAGAGAGTGTTAAAGCTTTGGGCCGAGTCCGGGTGAGAGGCCGGAGATACAACAAAGCGCTTGATAGGCTAACTGTCCTGTGTGAAACCAAAGAGGGAATAGATGCCAGAAGAATCCCACCTGAAGTGTATCCTACGGGGGCTGGTGAACCTTGGTCCATCATAGTGACAGCTGAGGCTTCGCCTCGTGAGGATTTGTCCCAGAGTAAATCGAAACGTGGGGCAGAAGCACAGGAGAATGGTAACTCTGCGGAGTCAATAATCTGTGCTGTAGGGGATTTGTTGGCAAAGATGGAGAGACCCTCCAGTGAAGGCAGTAGTTATCGTAGACTCAGAATGTTCTCAGGCACAGTACCAACCAGGCAGAGAAAAACTATCCGACTATCTGAGGCGATTAGAGCAGTCGCTGAGTAGGGTAGTGAATCATGGCGGTATTGAAGCCCACTGTGTCGATAGGGCCAGAGTAGAACAGCTCCTCGGGGGGGGGCCGTGTACTCCGACATGATGTTAGTGCAGCTCAAGCTGAGAGACAGGAAAGAAACCCCACCCAGTTTTGTAGAGCTCTTATGTGAGATCAGAGGTGAGAAGGAGTATGAAGCCTCCCGGGCTAAATTGCATCTAGTAGCACACAAACTCCAAGCACAATCAGAACAGGAAAATAGACAGATTGAAATTCAGAATCTGAAAACTGAGATTAGAGAACTGAAGTCTATGGTTTCATCAGTGGTAAACCAGTCATGCCCCGCACCAAGAGAAGTTGCAGAGCCTGTTCAAACAAGCAAGACTGATGGTGTAGACAGTTCAGCAGAGTGAACGGTGAACCGTGCAATGCTTTGTTAGACAGTGGGTCAAGAGTAACCATCCTTTTTGAGAACTGGTATAAGGAGCACTTATCAGGTGTCCCAATTTACCCAGTTTCAGGTCTGGCCATCTGGGGATTGAGTAATTCTAGTTACCCTTATCTCGGCTATGTCGTTGTGGATGTGGAATTTCCTGAGCAAGTTAAAGGAGGTCACGAGACCATTTCGGTCTTAGCTTTGATCTGTCCCGACTCCAGAGGTCTGGACCAGACCTCCATGATCATAGGCACCAATGCCTCCCTTTTCCAGAGATTGGCCACCTTGTGCCAGGACACCGTAGGCGTGAGTAGCGTGCAGACTGTAAGCCAAACGGCTGGAGTTTTAACCCCACCAGCCCCCGTGGAGATCCCTGTAGAGGATGAGGGTGGAGTAGGCTGGGTGAAGTGGGTTGGGCCCAGCTCCCTGTCACTCCCGGCCGGTTAAAGCTGCCATGCTATATGCCGGGTGGAGCTAGAAGAACCACTCAGCAAAGGCATATTAATGGTGGAAGCATCCCCAACCATTCCGTTGCCAGCTAGCGTGCTGCTGCAGCCCATGGTGTTGCCTAGCTCTGCTTTGGAGGTAGACCATTTTGTTGTGGCAGTGCAGAATCAGTCCTCCCGGGATATCGTTCTCCCAGAAGGAACCGTTATGGGTCAGTTGTGTACAGTTGATACTGTAACTGCAACAGTTGTCCAAAAAAGGGGAAAGATCAGAGAGAGCTAGATCACCTTCTCATAAATTTTGGTGACTCATCTTTGCCAAATTAATGGAAAGAGCAGCTCCGACAGAAGTTGTCCAAGAGTGCTAATGTGTTTTCCCTCAGTGAATGGGATGTCAGTCTGGCAAAGGGGGTAGAGCATCACATTCGGATGTCAGACTCCAGACCTTTCCGCGAACGGTCACGGCGTCTTGCACCAGCTGACATTGACGATGTGCGTAGACACATACAAGACCTATTACAAGCCGGCATTATCAAGGAATCTCGCATTGTCATTGCCAGAAAGAAAAATGGCAGTATCAGGATGCGCATTGACTATCAAACACTAAATCGACGTACCATTTCTGATCAGTACACCACTCCCCGCATCGATGATGCACTTGATTGTTTGTCAGGGAGTAAGTGGTTCTCTGTCCTGGACCTTCGCAGTGGCTATTACCAGATACCCATGGCGGAGGAGGACAAAGAAAAGACCGCATTCATTTGTCCGTTGGGTTTCTATCAGTTCGAGAGAATGCCCCAAGGTATCACAGGGGCACCCGCCACTTTCCAGAGATTGATGGAGAAGGCGGTGGGGGACATGAACCTCCTGCAGGTACTAGTGTACCTCGATGACCTGTCTTTGGCAGGTCACTGGAGGAACATGAGGAGCAACTTTTGAAGGTGCTAGACAGACTGGAAGAAGTGGGATTAAAACTCTCATTGGATAAGTGCCAATTCTGTCAGCCGAAGGTGAAGTACGCGGGACAGTACGTGGGACAACTGGAAGTTTTATTTCCAGTTGGATATATCTGAATAGTTCTGTTGTTAATTTTACTGTGTTGGTAGTAGTGGTAAGGAAGTGTGTTTAGGTGCATTTACTTTGAAAGGAGGGGAGCAGAAGGAGAGACGGAGGAGCGGAGTGCAGCCACGAGAGAGCAGAGGCGAGAGAAAAGTGTGCGCGAGATGCGGTTAGCGTCTGCAGAGACTTTCCCCAATGGACAGTGAGGATAAATCATCCCATGCCGATGGCTGAGTAACAGAGCGTGACTGTGAGGTGGTGCGGCCCGGACTGGTTTGCACTGTTGCCTCGAAATATCCCTAGTTGGCGGCGTGCTAACTTGGCTAATCGGAGTTAGCCCTAAGGGCGGATTTCGCTGGGCGTCACCTGACCTGCACGGCGTGGGAAGCTACTGACTGCCAAGGCGGGCCGATCAGGTTTTCTGCTTAAAAGGAGTAAGCGTGCAGCTCGGCGACCGAAGGGATGGACCTCTCGGCGTGCAGTGAGTGTATTGTGGACAAAAGACTAAGGTTTCCAGGTAGGAGCACCATTTTGTTTTCTTTTAGGACCGTTGGTTCCCACGCACGATCATCTGTGTTGAGTTGGATACTCGAAGGCTTTAAAATATAAATTCTGGTCTAAAAGACGCTGAAGTCACTGCACATCCACTTATCCTTATGAGGTTCGGGGGGGTGCTGGAGCCTATCCCAGCTGTCTTAGAGTGAGAGGACAGGTCGCCAGTCTGTCGCAGGGCTAACACATAGAGACAAACAACGATTTACACCTATGGGCAATTTAGAGTTACCAATTAAGTTAACTGTCCAATGTCTTTGGACAGTGGGAGGAAGCCGGAGTACCGGGAGAGAACACACGCAAACACGGGGAGAACATGCAAACTCCACACAGGCCTGATGGTGGAATAAAACTCATGACCTTCTTGCTGTGAGGCAACATAGCTAACCACTGTGTCACCATGCAGACTAGTCATTGCACAATATTACAAAAAGAAAAAATCCTCTACATGTTCTTTGTTTTTTCTTTCTTTTTTGCATTCATCATTTCATTCACTGCCAACACCAAGAATATTAATTCCACTCCTTCCTGTATAATTATAATCTTAGAGAAGCTTTAATACATGTGGGTTTGTTATCCAGAAAAAACACTGGTTTTCTAGCACCACCCATTGTGGTTTAGCCCAGCCAATAAGACTCTTTGTGCCTTGTCAGAAATGTTTGTATAGTTAAAGCCCCACTCTTTTGTTAGGGTTAGGGTTGTTCTGTGTACAGCATATATTGCTTTATAAATATTGCTTCAGATTTATTCCTACAGTATCTCTTGCCTGAGAGACCTCTTGTCTTTGATGATTGCCTCTCTCCCTTCCTCTCCCCTCTCCCTGTGCTCCTACATCTGCTTTCATTTTTCTCTGTGTGTATGACAAACAGCGCAGAAATTCCAAACTGTGGTTGTCCTAAGCCTGCAACCCCTCCTCCTGCTTTCTCTTGGCAGGATGGCTCGTGTCTCACATTTAATCATGAATGTTTTGCCAGGCAGCTGGGCCTGAGGGAGATTCGGTGGGGGAACAGTAGAAACCTGATCTGCTGAAGCAGGCAGCGTACAGTTAAACCTCTCCGTAAAGACTCAAAAGCCAGGCCGTAACAGCACCATCATGATAGTTGTACCGTGTTTCTTTGTGCTTTTTATACAGTATTGTCTGATTCGTTTTTGGATCAGATGAAGGTCGTAGAAAAAACAAAAGTTTCGAAAAGCATTGGGAGCACTTTCCATGGCAAATTAATTGAGCAGATGGAAAAATAAAATGTCCTTCTCTCTGCATGCTGTCCCCAAGTTTTGCATTCATGTTTCCATAACGAATTTTGACTCTTGTCTACTGAATGAAAACAAAAACATTGCCAAGGCATATGTGATCTATTAAGCTGACCAAATTGAAAGCTCCACCAGTGGCCAGCCCCACATCACAGTGTCCAACATTCTTATTCACATCCATTCTGTATAATTGCATCCTCAAAGAGAATGCTTTAAGGGAAAAGATAATTGAGTGGCACATGAACCTAATCTTTTCTGCAGAGTCTCTCGAGGGTATCAGGAGTGATGAACTCTTTATCTCATAAGTCTCAAAGGGAAACCTTTCCCTTAATCGCACTCTGGACTCAAGGCAAAGGACATTTTAATGGTCGCCACCAATCTTCCTCTTTTTAGCTGATCAAGTATTTCTCTCTGACTATAGAAGAGTGTTTTCATAGTGCCTAATGTCAATCACAGATGGCAGACATATTTAAAGGTTCAATTTTACCCTTTACTGACATGTGGCCAATGGCAAGAGCAAGTGGAAAATCTAAATTTAGCCCAAGGAGAAGTGTAGTGTAGTTGACATAAGACAACAAGTAGTTTTCTGTGACTGGGAGAACAGAAATCTTGCAGACAAGCAAAGACCCAATAAATGCCCAAACATATTTCTCACCAGCCACTAGCAAAAACATTTCAGCTGTCCGCCTTGTTACTGGTTGCAGTATAGGTCCTAAACGTCACCCTCTCTGCGTTAGCTGATAGAAGGAAATCCAGATTCAAAATGCACCTGAGGAGAAATTGAGGTAAAAAGTATGGGTTCTGTAATAAAGACTGTAGCACAGTCATGTTTGTTCAAGTGTTCATTGTCTTGATAATATTGCTGAGTGTATTCACAGACAGAATAAAGTACTTGCTGCTGAGCATCCTTGGGCATCTCTACAGGATCTGTAGAAATGTGAAAGAACTATACACAAGCAGGGGTAAGACTAGGGAGATGGTTTTAATAGGGTTTGTGTTTTGGCAGCTAATCAATACTGTTGATGAACTGTGTTTAGCTTGTAACAAGTTAGCTTTTTAGGTAGCTAGCTTAAAAACTAGCAATCAGTTGTAATTATTTAGCTATAAAACGATACATACATTCAACACCACAGTGTTCGAGCAACAAAGTGCTCAAATTTGAATCGAACCTTTATACTACCTCCACCCCTCCTCTCAACTGCAAACTCCCAAAGTGCAAGATATCAGTGACTATTTTAGCAATATTTTTGCCTCTGATTATGTACAGGAGAGAGGTTAAATGATGCATCATATATCCAGTGTACACAGTGAAAAAGCAATGTCGATTAACAAAATATTGAGCTTTAATGGGGTTACAAATATAGGACAGTGAGAAACAGGTTCCAAAAGGAAACAAGTGCACTCTATAAATCTTGCAAAAATTCCAAACAACAATTTGCAAAGTTAAACTTGCAAAAAATTGATGTCTAACTGTCCAATCAAATAAATGTCTTTTTCATTTTTGCAGTCAACACTCTACACTTACAACCACCATTATTTTATCATTATTATTGTTATTACACTCAGCTCCTCAAGTCATCCAGGGCACAACAATTCAAATCAAGCCTTGTCCAGTGGAATTTTAGCCACAGTTGGGCTCCACTGTTTGCCTATCATGACTCATAAGACACATCTTACAGACAGAGAAGCTTAGTAAGCATGTCATTATCTACTCCGACACCACACAGCTGACAAAACTGTCCCACAGGAGACTTCAGAACAAACACTGTGTGGGAGACACATTGGCCTGGGCTGGCAGGGGGTGAAAACACATTATTTTTTAAATTTTCACCCAGGGACAATAGCGAGCCACACTGAAACACACGAGAAAGCCTGAGCAGCAATGAAATTTGAATGTCATCCTAACAAGCACCATTATGCAGACCCACAATAATTAATGGGAAAACCACAAGGCAAATATCTCAAAAAGCATTTTTTTTTAATAAAAAAGAAAACCTGAAAAGGAGCGTGCGGCTGATAAGATATCTGCAAGAAAAAAATGCACAGTGAAGAATCAATGACTTGATATGAGAACGATGATTAATTTGAAGATCATAAAAGCTGACAATGACATATTCTGTGCCGTGCTGCTGGGTGCTGGTGATCGGCATCCCAGAATTTCAAAAATACTGAAAAAGACACTGAAGACATTGTGCATCATTAAATTACTAGACCTGCAAAAAAAGTGTTGCTTTTGGTCAGATGAGAGCAGAGTAGTTTGCACTGCTTCTACTGCCGTTGCCATATTAGTTTCTTTGAATAGTTGCAGATTTTGGTGACATACAATTACACGAGTGTCTGAACTGGCATCACCAACTTGTTTGAGTTTGAATGCGAATGCTCAGGAATGATGATGACAATTTTTGGCATGTGATATTTAGGTTTTGTGAGGTTCACTAACCAAGTAATCTGTTCTTTATTATGTGTGACCCCACAAGAAATGTGCATTGTTCCAAAAGTTCTCAACTGGAGAAATGACGCATGCATTCAGAATTTCAGCCGCATCTTTGTTTTGTCTCTGGTTCCCCTCTATCCACCTCTCTCTAAACAGAGCCTACACTTTGTTTATGCTTTGTCTGGGTAGTTTCAGCCTGATGGACACAGGCATTGACTGACAATGCCAGCAAATTAAGACTTACAAACTCCTTTCCCAGTTACTCTGCAGTCTTTGAAACAAGAAGTAAATGTGTTTACAATAGCTCACCAGAACCAGTCCCATCAATCAGCTGGAACATCAGGCAAAATGTTCAGTTCAGCTCCTGTTTTCTTTCCCCTTGTGTTTTTTTCTTTTGCTCTTGCCAGCTGATATTTTACAAATCTATCAACATTTGGTTGCTGCATGGAAAAGATTGCTCTTTTCTCTGTCATAAAGAAATCCAAAAATGCAATTCTTAGACTGAATAAAGAACTTCACTCAACAATATAATTGTGTTGTTATTTGATGGGATATATTTTCTGGCTCAAAATAACTGGCTAGTGAGTTTTTCATTGTGGTGCTTTGTAACCAAGCTGGCTTTATTTTCAGTCACTGGTTGCTCCTTTTGTTTTGTTGGAATCACTGTACCAGTATGATCTGAGGAGAATAATCATGAGAGTCACTGTCCAATGGGGTCACCTCATCCTGATATATAAACTGGCAGCAAAATCATTATGAAGCACAGCCCCATTGTCTTTCGCCGTGCTTCTCTCACGTCAGATTATAATGTACCCTGCAAACTTTCAATACCTTTGTAGCATCTGCTTTTTGGAGCAAGTCATGAATTCAATAGAGAAAGGTCTCCCTCTAACACAATAGATCACCTGATTGATGGCCATTCCTGAAAGAACTGCCAGAACAAAACAAGACCCTCTACTCCAATTCCCTTAGAGGCGATGAGTTTTGTCGGGTGTCAAAATGAACAAAAAAGCGAGGAGAAGCTGATTCATTCTGACCTGAAAATAGATGAGAGACGAAAACTGCTAAAAAAACATAAAGCAGCACAGCCTCGCAAAAAATAAGAGACATCACCTGATGGATGAACGGGCGCTTAATTATGAGGTACATAAAATCATATCAGGCACCTCTACAATGATGTTTCTCGAAAACATTCAGAGAGCTGTCATTGTTCAAATAGGCACACCTGCTCTGATACAGGGCTTCATCATTCAGATAAATGAAAGCATAAGATTACAGATGTTGCATACAAAACTAGTCAGTCTAAAACAATATCCCCGTTGCCTCTGTGCAGCCTCTGTTCCTTCATTGTATTCAGGCTAATGATTAAACTGTATTTAGTTTTTATTTTTGCCGTTTCATAGCCAGATTAATTTTGGCTGTGATTAGTCTCAAAAGATTGCTTTGTGTATTTATTAACATCTATCCATTCATTGTTCACTGAAAAAGTTTGAGAAAAAAATCTGTACTTTTCGTTAGTGCATATTAATATTCACATGCTCTCTCCCTTTCACACATTATATGTTAGATAGATGTATAGACATGAGATATTCTCCCATTCTCAAACACATGTAAGGTGTCATCTATTTGCATTTAAATTGAATTTAAACTCTTAGTGACGGCGTTTTAATATCTAATACATCTGCCACAAAAATCACACTTCTGTTTATTGTCAGTGATGACATTAGGAACCAGAAAAAAAGACTCATAAACCTGTGTCATTTTGCTGGTATGATGCAAAGGTCAGATTTAATGTTTTTTTGTTTTTTAAGTGGAAATGTGTGTAATGGTTTACCATAATAACAGGAATTTTGCCTTTGAATTCACATCTGCAGGTGTGAATTTGCTGTCTTTCATACTTTCATTTGATTTTACCCAATTTCTTTAACATCTATTGTAGAGTAATCCTCTGTAAGCTCTGCAGGCATTTTAAGCCCACCCTACAGCTGTGTTCATATTGCAGCCATTGTTTATCTTGTCAGTATTATTTTTTTATATATAAAAAAACAATCAAACAATCAAATCATTTATATTTCAATTAAAGGATGCCACACAGACTTGAGTAAATACAGCTCACATTTGCTGTCTAAAGCAAATGTGACTGTACTGTATACCACATATAAAAACAGTCCAGTCTTTACTGGATACTAGTCCAGTAAAGACTGGACTAGTATCTCATTGATACTACAATCACAAACATGCTGGAGACATGCATGAGAAGAAATTACTGAAGAATTGTGAAAAAGTGGCAGTCAGAGCTCAGCAGCAGAGTGATAATGTATAGTTAGTCCATAAGTTTCTGGACAGTGAAAGTATTATTGTAGATTTTCATTGGAGCCACAGCGTATCATATTTTAAATCCAACAGTGAAGATTTGATTGAACAACAGACAATGATCTTTAATTCAAGAGCTGTAAAAAAAGAAAAGAAAAAAAAAGTCTGGAATGAACTGAATCCACGGGCAAGCTCATCAGCACCAAAAGGCCTGGAAGACCACAGGTCTGAAGTGGATGATTGCAGAATTCTTTTTCTGGTAGAAAAAAGCCTTTGCAATGTTTTGCCAAGCCAAGAACACTCTCAAGGAGAGAGGATATCATTGTTGAAGAATGCAAAACATTTACAACAAGCTGTACATTCAAGAATATTAGGCCAGGTTAGACTTTGGATATACTGATAATAGTTTGGATAGGTGAAAACAAGATGAACTGGTACCAAAATGATGGAAAGAGATAGAAGGTCTCATATCATCATCAAGCTTGGTGGAAGCTGTCTTTTGGCATGTGCATGCATGGCTGTCAGTAGAACCAGGTCTCTAGCGTTTATTGATGATGTGACTGCTGATAGAAGTAACATAAGGATGAATTCTGAAGCGTACGATGCTCTACTTTCTGCTCAGATGCTGCAAAACTGACTGGATAGGATAGCGCTTTACAGAGCAAATGGATATGACCAAAAACATACTGCAAAGGCAACTGAAAGATTTATAAAGGTAAATAAATTGGATATTTTTAATGGCCAAGCTAGTCATGATCTCAAAGCAAAAGAAGACACTTTTTAGTTACTGACGACAAAACTGAAGGTAGAAAGATCCACAAACAAGCAGTAACTGAAGGTGAAGCTCTCAAGAGGTAACGTAGCACTTGGTAACATGGAACCACAGATTTTAACTTTGCAGTCATTGAATGGAAAGGATTTTCATCCAAGTATGAAAAAGTTGAAATTATGCTAATTTGTCCATTTAGTTTTGAGCCTCTAAAAATTGGGGACTGTGCATAGAAGTGACTGTAAACAGCTAATACAATGTTTTAATTAAATCCTTTGAATTAACGATGAAACTCTGAACTTCAAATCAAATTTTGACTGTTTGACTTTAAATCTGCCGTGGTGGGGTACAAAGGCAAAAAAATTAAAAAATTGCGTCATTGTCCAAACACAATATGGACCAAACTTCAATCTACTGCACTGAATGGAAACTGCAATTTCCTCTTGTCTGCCAGCAACAGTGCTGTAGTTGAAATTTGTCCTTCAATATAAAGAAAGAACTAATACGGCCTCTGCTGCACCACAGCAACATGTATGGCAGCAGCATTTACTCAATTCAGCTATTCCACGAGCAACAATAATAAGAGTAATAATAATTACCTTGTGTATTGTGATACAGTATCACTCCCAAGTGCTGAAACTCCATTTAACAACAATACACTAACCTGAAGTCCATTTCCAACATCCCACAGCAGCATGTTTACTACTGAACTGGCAGATACAGTTTTTATGTATCATTATCTGTGAATAGTGTGTACGCCATTGTATACTGTATCATATTTGTTGGTTTTGTGCCTGTGGGGATGAATAAAGTTTATTGAACTCATTATCTCATTGCAGGGAGCTGCCATCTAGGGTTTCTATCACTGCTTTCACGTTCATCCAATACTGTATGTACGCTATATTAGTGAGGTCACTGGTTGAGTAGATCTCCTTTCCTCAGCAATCTAATACGTAACAGGTTTGAAGATATTGTTCACATGGTAAGAAAATACACTTATTTGATTTTTTTTTTCAGTTGGATGAAAATAGGGTTGTTTTTACAATTCTTTCTAAATAAAAGAGTAAAAAACACTATTTCATTTAGAAAAAATTCAAAACTGCGCTTCTTTTCAAGTTTAAATCTACAGAGGTTTGATAAGTGGTAAATATACCCTGTAGGTAGAAATGTGAGTGTTGTTTCTTTGACTCCATAACAATTCAGAGTCTATGAGGTCAGATGAAGAAAAAATAAAACTCTGATGTACATGTGTGCACACAGAAGCTTGGACTCTCAATGCCTTCTTTCAGGCTAAAACTACAACAGCACAAGAGAGTATGTATGAACACTTTTACAGTTTTTTTTTAGATAGCTGTGTTTTGTGTCATGTGCGGACAGTTTCACTAATTTCTTGTCTTTAACTGAGCCATGCTAACTACCTCCTTGCTGTAGGTTCCTGTTTACCATCATTGTTGGGGAGTAACCGAATACATGTACTGGTTCTGTTACAGTTACCGCTTAAATACGTGATAATTAGAATACAGTTACTTTGTTGAAATAAAATTACACGACGTTCTTTTCCTGTTTCATATGTTAGGCTATCCCTTCTCTAATTTTGGTAATTCTATGCATTGCCAGAAATGCAAACAAGACACGAGATAAGAGGCTCTAATGTAAGCGTCCTGTTAATGTTGGTGGCGTCAGTTACACAATGGACCCGGAGCCAGCACAACAGAGCCAGCAGTGCACGGCAGGAATGGCAGAGATGGGTGAAATCTGACTGTGCAATGCAAACTCTGTTTGGCAGCAAGCAAGCTGCTCTCAGCATCAAAAGACTCCACCTCCAACCTAAAGAAACATCTGGAAGTAAGTTATTTTTTAAAAACTAATGTTATCTTGTTTTAGTTGTGGTAGCTACCTGGGTTATGTGCCCCTTTTGTATCCTAAGTGTAGTGTTGCTGTGTGATTTATTACTATTAATGAAGGCTGCATTGCAACCTGCTAGCTGCAAATAATAATGTGTAGTTCTGAAAGCAGACAGAAAGAAACATTGTACTGATACTGAAGTTTTCTATACGAGATCGATGCAAAAAGTTTAACCATCTAGTTGGTATTGGTATGGCAAATAGACTTAAGTAATAGTAATAAATCACACAGCAATAGTACATTCATGTGGTTGTAAAAAGCACGATAATATATCAAGTAATCCAAAGTATTCAAAATATGTTTCTCACAGTGAGTAACTCAACGGAATACGTTACAAAATACATTTTGGGGCATGTATTCTGTAATCTGTAGTGGAATACATTTTAAAAGTAACCTTCCCAACACTGTTCACCATATAGACAAGACAGTGGTAACAACTATCTCCTGTATCATGTTTAGATTAACCTTAGTTGCTAGAGGATATTTGAACTAGAGGTTTTTGATTGTTTTTCCTATAAAATAATTCTGCTTAGATTTCTAAGAACAGATAAACGACTATTAGCACACAGTCTCGGGGTGGCTACCCCTGAGCTGACATATGAAAAGAAAAGAAAATCAAAGCCACAAAGGCTGTTTCAATATACTTCTCACACACTGCAGCCAGCTGATAGATGTGTTCTGTTGGGGCTGTACTTCAGATTATTTTTTTCCACTGTCAACGGCACATGTAGTGCTCCACTTTGTGACCGCAGGGTCGCTCACAAGAAAACATCTTTCAGCTGTGTCACTGAAATGTAAGAAAATACACAGCCATATGCTGTGTACGCTCAGACCCCTTTTTAAATAGGTGAAAGACAAAACCACTTTTTATTTACAGTAAGGGTGCACTCAACACTTTCTTGCTTTCCAAAAAAATGTTTTTTTATTCTAGAAAAGGGTTTTAAAAAAGTCCAGACAAATAAATTAGATGTGACATGGTTGGCATTAAAGTGAAGAAAACTGATCCCCCTTGAATGTTTTAGACTTTGTGCTGGTGCTGTTTAATTTGAGGTTTAAAGTGGAGCTTTGTTTTCTTGTGCATTTTCCTGTCAAAGAGACACATAATACCAAGGTACTCGTGACAATCAGCCATGCATCCACTTGTTGTTGCTGAATACCTTATCTTCAAACAGGAAGCTTTTATCGCATAAGCCTATTCATTAGAAGAAGGAAGACCTGTTAAACCAACACTACTGTATCACATTTCCCTTTAACAAGATGCCTCATGGCAGGAAGTCCTTCTGTCAATACCTGCACATGCAGAGTGAGTCATCCATTGCTTTTTTTCCTGCTTTCAGAGACAGATTTAAGGGCCTCAGGATGGATGTGTCAGAGACAGCATGAAGCCTTCTCAAGCATTAGTGTACCAAGAAATTACTGTATGTAATAATCCAAGCAGCTGAATTTTATTTGTATCAAATCACAGATGAAAGCAATAAAAGTGGGGGGAAGAAAGAAATATATTTCTTAGTAAGTGATAGATAAACGAATCAAAGTGTTAAATTGGCTGACTTTATGGGAACAAGTTCAGATCGTAAGCATTTCGATTGTCTAAAAATGTTCACTTTGGCAAAGTGCAAGAGCAATAAAAGTGATTTGATGACTGAGTACACAGAGGGCGGCTAATGCAAAGCAAACACCGCAATATGCACATTCCAAGTAATGAATAAAGATCAACAAGTAGTCAAATTAATCAGAAATGTCTTTGAAGGCCACAGCTTCTCCCAGCTTCGAAGCAAAACAAAATGACAAAGCTCTTTAGAAAAAAGGCCCGAGTGATTATCAGCTTGCATGCCTTCATCAAATTCAGGGAGAGACAGATATAAATAAACATGTCATCAGTCATTGTGTGAATAAATTATGGTAATACATTTCTAACTTTGATTAGCAAATTAAAGCTCAAAAAATAAGTTAAAATCTCAGGGCTCATCAATCAGAAATCGTAAGGAAAACATAAATTTATAAGTGCAGCATATGCCTGGTGATTATTAATGTTGCTGAAAATAATTTGTTCCCTTAATCAAACTGCGTTCTTATAGCCTACAGTAGCAAAACTCAGTGCAACACGAATGATGAAGCTTGTGGGAGACTGTACACAAGGTTAAAAAAAACGTACATATTTCAAACAGTTAGTTGTACTTCTGACATCTTCTCCACCTTTCTGATGAAACATAATGTTACATTTTAGGTGGGATGATGATCAGTATGACGATTTAAGCAGAAATCAAGCTTTTAGCTCGCCTTTTTGTATTTAGATCCAGCCCTTCTCAGGAAATAAAATACCATTGACAAACTGACAAAAGAAAGAAGTTTCAGCTTTAGTAATGTGGACTCAGTGACTGACCTCAGGTTTGGGTATTGAAACGTGCTGCTGAAGAAAGCCAATTCTCCCGAGGCAACTAACTGGTTGTGACTCGTCATGGCAACCGGCCACTAAACATCAGAGCAATTTGTCGTGACTGGCTCTGCTTTAGGATCAGTTAGTTTGTTTGCATTTTTGCATGGATCAGCTTCTTGCAGATGAAGTTGCAAATAGCACTGTAATCTAATCAATGGCTGGCTCCACATGGGTATTTGTGGCAGATTAGGGGACTTATTTTTGTTAGCAGTAATTTAGAGGCTTCAAAGATCACAGTTTAGGGGTCAGGGCCCACAAATCCACAGCTACAGATTCATGAAGACGCATGTAGAACTCTGGACTCCATTAAATATTCTCTGATGACCTCTGGTGCCTAAAGATAATTGAGTGGTTAAGTCAGTCTGTGCTGCAGCTACCTGCTTATGTCCCTGCTGACATGCAATCAGGTCCCACAGCTTCTTTTTCTCCACTGCCTTCACATCTTACTGTGCCTGTCTCTTTTTAGCAGTAAAAAGGAGAAAAAAAAATCTATTCTAAAAACTGCTGCTCTTTTAACAACTAATCACATCTACATTTTAATTGGCACACTCCACATTTTGTGGAACTTTAAGGTGCAGCAGGAACATTGTCACCCAGAGGTAAGAATTTGAGTTTTGCAAACATCAAAAGTGAGATATTGTGTGAAGTGCACACAGAATTGCGCGCTGCCGTACAATAAAGAACACCAAAAGTAAAAGTAAGAAAACTGAAGCGAGACATCAAGCACTGATGGCTTCAGTTTTTTCCATTTTCTGCTGTTAATTATGTTCTTTAGTTATGATTAATTTTCTTCCTTGTTGTTGGAGAATGTTTCTCCCCAAACACCGAGTTCAATTTGGACATCGGTCAATTTTGTACCAACTTCATGCCGGGGGCACAGTTCCGTGATTTGTGCTGACGAAGCTGGCGCATTTAGACACAAAAGTCCTAACTTGTGCAGTTTTGTGGTTTAAATCTGTATACTAACCTCAAGATTTGTTTTTTCACAACAGGAGAACAGTCTCAGAGCTCAAACACTGGACAGTGCAGCCTTGGCTTGATAGCTCTGCTGATGAGGATTGTTTCTGACAAAGGGTCATTGGCTCTGCATGACGACAGACATGGCTGTATGTGCTGATGGCCTGCCTCCTCTGGCACAGTTAGTCTAAATGTAGACTGGCACTGACACTAATGTACACTGATAAAGCTGTGAGAGTCAATAGTCAGGGAAGAGAGGGTGGGGGTGAGAGACACTGGGTTCTTAATTTACCCCATTTGTCCCATTTGTCAGATGCTGAAACTCTGTGGTAACCGGGTTGATGAATCATTCCGAATGTTGACTATAGAGCTCTCCCTACAGTCAGTGGGTTCAGTGATTTTTAACAGGTGAAGGTTCATTTCATGGCATGCCTAATGTCTGGGAGACAGAGAAATTTTAATTTCAACTGACATAATGATGCTGAGAGAAATTTGACTCATCCTGTGATTCGTTTTCTTTCCCAGCAAGAGCAGCAGATTCATGCTCGATGATCACCAAGGACACTGGCTAAGAGCTGGATTTAACAGGAGGATAATTTTCATAGATACATGTCAAAGCCGAATGTGGCAAGACCTGTCAGCTCTGCTGCTGAAGAGAAAGTGCTGGTATTGGAAAAATAATACGGTGCCCTAGTTTTCAGCAGCATGGGGATATGTATGATTTCTTGATGTTAGCTATAAAAATTAGAGTTTTTAACTAATAATAATAATGACAAATGTACCCTTTATTACCCAAGTATCACACAGCACGCCTGGAGATATTTTGTAATTTTGGCTGTAAAATTACAAAATAATTTTCATCTTTATGAAACCATTTGAATTTTCTCTTTAGCCCAAAATGGTTACGGTAAGTGGAAGTGTATGATGATAAAATTATACCATCATTTTTTGATACCCGTTTAAATTTTACATGGTAGAATCTAACAGAGCTAATTTTTCTTGTGAATGCTTTGTGCTACTGTGATACGCCAGGATCCTCATAAAGCTCATCGTCTCTTCTTTCCAAAACCATTAGAATTTTGTCTCTTTAGCATTAGTCATTTAAATAGTGCTAGTAAAATGAGCCTGCCACTGGGCTAGTGGGAAAAAAAGAGGAGGGGGGTAAGGTATATCAAGCTACATTGATTTTTAATATTAATAATTGCAAATAGTGCATTTAATCAGAAATCCATCTGTGTAATGAAATAATCTGCTTGGTAAATGATGTAGAATTTTATCCAAAAACATAATTAAGAAAAAATTAAAAAGTAAAAAAAACAAAAATGTTTTTTGTGTTTGTTTGTTTTCATACAAAATTAAGACCAAATATCATCCTTTGTTGGCATCACTGATGAAGGAACGTTCTGGACTTCTACTTCAGTATGACTGGGGATGATTGTGCCTATATTCAATCTAGCTCTCTGTTTCTGCTGCCACGCCCCATCTTTTAAGGAGGATGCTAGTTGTTTATTCAGCTTCTCCAGGGATTTATATTTAAACTTTTCTTTGTAAATTTAAGCTCTTGACAAGACTTGCACGCAAAAAATAAAAAATAAAAATACTGATCAGTCCAACTTCAAAAGCACAGGAAATAGGACATATTTTCGCACTAAATCAAGAATTAGTGGTCATGCGCACAAACTTTAATTTGTTATTGTGTCTAAAGTCACTCAGGCTGAGTGCAGAAAAAAGCACTGGTCAACAAAGGGATGAAGGGTATGCACACAAACTTCCTCTCTGGCTCTCCTAAACCCACACACAGACACTCACACACGCCACTTCTATGACACTGGGTAAATGGTCACAGGGACAAAGTATTCCCAGCAGGACTTTGTAGATGAGGGTTGTCAGCACTTTTCTCACCAGAGGGTTTAGGCCTTTCGTTCTGCTCTGGGATGGCTGAGTTTAATTGGAGAACGCTAATGCGCAGCTGGATAGCAGAGCTGCTCACGCCATGACTGGCTCTGAAAATGGGAGGGTGTCAAAGCAGGGCTGGTGTGTGTGTCTGTGTGTGTCTCCAGTAGCTAGTGCAGACATCCCTCAAGGTGCCAACAAATGTATTCATAGGATCCAAGCAGTTTGTTATGAGCCATCTCATTTACAAAATAATAGGCAATAATAATTTCAGCAGACTGATCCTGGGTTAATCCAAATAATTGCCAATTCATTATCATTTCACATTTTCTGGAAATAGAATTTACTTGTTCTGTCCATCAGTGGGGTGTAAACTGCATGCTTAATTGATCAGATTATACGTGAAATATGTTCTACCAAACAAAAACAAAACTTTGCAAACAATATCAGAAAACATTCAGCACAATGGAAACGACATTTGACAGTGCAGTAACAATTCCACTGTATGATTGCAAAACTCTTGACCTCTGAGAGAGACCGCAAACAAATAAAAGAAATAAATAATGGCGTGTTATTCATTGAAATACAACATAAATGCTTCATCTGGGAACACATCATTTTTGGTTGTTATTCCTTTCTATTTATAGATGATCAATCATGTCTTGCATGCTTTACTTTTGTGATTTGTGACTTATTTCACTGTTTTGATGTGGTCGAATCAGAAAGCTCCACGGGAGAAGCCCAACGCATCGACCAGCTCTTTAGCACAAAACTGATGAAATATGAATGTGTGCTGTTCATTTCTCATGGATATTTTTCTATTATTTTGAATAACACACTCAAACATTTGCTAAATGCTTTTTGATGAAAACTCAACCTTTATTGTGGAACCATTTCTAGTGGAATCTAGTATTTTCATAGTTTCACTTTTGTAGAAATCGTCTGTGAAAACAGTGAATGTTTGGTTACACTAAATACAAGATGAGGTGGCTTTGTTGAAATGTAGAGCTGCCTGTGGTTTCGAAGTCAGTAATTTGTGTCAGGTTACAGAGGGCAATATGTGCTGGCGGTTATGATTCCCACTGGATTATAATCTGAGGAGCTTTGTTTTAGCAGCCTTTGATTCATTTTTCAGGACTGAAAGGTATAAAGCTGCTTGCACTCTTATTTTAAGTTTCCAGGGATGGTGCATCCCAGTGGAGAACCTGGAGCTAAAACACCAATGGGACCTGAGCTAAGTCCCAGCAGCGGTGCCTCTGGCTGAGGAGGAGGTGGGGGAAGAATGATGTCATTGTTCCTGAACGAGTCCAGCGGCTGGTCAGTCCAGCTTGTGAGCTGCAATGGATTTATGTTCTCCAGTGGAAATGCTTCGCTCTGAGTTGACAGGATACAGTTCAAAACTTCATTTGCATTAAAGGAGGCACGAGGTAGTGTACACATTTCACAAGAAACTAGAGGTTCGCAAGGACAGTGATGCACACCATGAAACAGAAAAAAAGCCAAAAGATAACATAACAACAAACAATGGAAGGATCAACGAAGACGAATCACTTCACTGCTTATTTTGAGTAGCAGCCTCACTCCATGTTTATATATTCATAAACATTTTTTTCTTTTTGTAAACACAAACAGAGGCATTGAGAAAGACCTAAATGGATGGCAAACACCATATCAGCTCCAAACATGACAGGAAAACTGAGCCAGGTGTCAGTGTTAGTGTTTTAGAAACAATAGTCATTTACAATAGTGCTTGTTTTAGTGGGATCATACAGTCAGCTGCAGCAGTGCAGCACAAAACAGCTCATTGTTAAGAGCGGATCTGGGGAATGGAAAGAACGGCGTGAGATTTGAATGTGCCTTTCTCATAGTTCATTTTCCCAGTTTGGTCATGGCAGGTTTATGTCTCCAAATTTTGTGCCTTCGCATTGGATAGAGCTCCAAGGGAAACATATGTCAACTTTGGTCGCACCACTTGTTGCCTGAGAGATGAAATCTGAGGAGACATAAACAGGGAACTGAGAGTCAAAATGCAGAAATGAAGTACGGGATGACGCAAGTCATCTTAGGACACATTTGCTCATATGACCAATGAAAATACCACAAGGGATAGATACCAGCGGTATCTGCTGATGTTTCTCATGGAGCTGTAGTTGTTTTTGGCATGAAAATCAATCTGACATTTTGTTATAAATAACTGGTTAAAAGCTGAAAATAGTGTATCATATGATGACAGTAATGGGCCTGCCAAAAATGCTGCCAAAAATACACTCAAAAAAAAGAGTTACTGGAGACATCCAAATTTCACTGACATTAGAAATATGTTTATTTAATAATAGCTGTATTTACCTGCATTATATTTATTATGTTGTAACTGATGCATACTATCCTGTGTAGGCTACAAAAAATGAGAGATCTAATTGTGAAAAATAAACAAACAAACAAAATCCTTCACATCCTTCCTCTAAAATAAAAATATAGCAAAGTCTATTTAGACCACGCCAGTGTCTTATAGCTTTATAATGATATCACAACTAAGTGATTTTTTTCCTTGACTGGACTGAAATGCCAAAAAACAGAACATGACATATTATGTGATCATGGCCACACCAGGCTGCTCTGGCAGCTAACTTAACTAATGTAAAATATCAACGTAAACAAAGGATATAATGTGATGATGGTTACATTACATTCTAGTAGCATTGAGTTATTTTCATAATAACTATATTTAATCATTATTAAATTCTGCTCGACTCACCACTATCTTGCTCTTTCCTTCTTTTTTCTCTCACAGAAGGACAACTCTTCTTCATTTTCATTGATTGTCAGTCAGTCATTTGGTTTGTTTAAACAGAATCATAAACACCACTTGCAGTGGGAGTGAGAGGAGTAAGGTGGATCCCCCTTGGGGAGGTCTCTCTGACTTTCACGTCAAACTTTGCGCATTGCCACTGCTGCAGTTTAACGTTTGTTATTCCTCACCTGGGGCCCACACGGTTACCTGCCTTGCCTGCTGGCATGAGGCGCCTCTGGGTCTTATATTATATTATGGGATAAATTGATGTACCATGTAAATTGCCTGGCAGGTTTCTATTAAAATTATGTAACAGCACATGTCAGATGTACAAGATCCCAGAACTCTGCAGTTAAAAAACAAAAAACCCTCCTAATTTTATTTTAGCTGTCTCTCGTTTAATATCGTGTTCTTCTGCATGTCTGGGTGGCTGCTGTTTTTAGATCGTTCAGATGTCCCATCGGTCCACTTGTACTTATGCATCTGTGATGCACACTGGATTTACACTTTATCAAAATTCTGACTCTTCACCTTGATTTCATTTTGGGGAAGTGGAGGATCTCACAGGGAGGCAAATCTGGTGAGTGGGGCAGGTGCTGATTGTGTTGACGCGGCAAGAAAAGTCCAGCTTTTCATCATGTGCCTGCATCAGAGTTTAGTCTGTTTCTGCTGAATATTCTCCTCTAGAGACCTCAGAAAGCTACAGTGTTGGCAGTCGCACCCACTGGTACAAGTTTACAGTGTACAACCTCATAAATGTAACAAAAAGGAAAAAAAGAGCAAGCTGCTCTATGGGCTTGGAAACTGTGGACTCTTCTACTGAAAACTGCTGGGTTTTAGCCAAAGACACAGCTCTCATCACCACCAATGATCCTCAGCATGGAAGTTGAGCCAGTTTGAGACATTAATGCTAAAATGCAAAAATATCAGAAAAGGGAAAATCTGCTGAGTATTTTATGTTATTTTATTTACCTGGCAACTTTTTGATTGTACCTTGTAACTGCGTATCATACCAAATATTTCTAGTTAATTTGTTCATTGTGTGTGTATCTTTAGAACATTGCTTTTGGATGTCCTCCTTTCTCTCTGTTGGACAAAATCATCACATAAGAACTACTGGATCAGTGCCATGAAGACTGGCACGGTTATTAGTGTCCTCTCAGATAAAATATGCTTAAAATTTTGTATTTAGTGCCGTCATAAGAAAAACTAAATCTATATCCAGTGCTTCAGTTTATATGTGATTATTACATTCCGATCATGCTGTAAAATCTAATTAGTTCTTAGAACTTAAAAAAATGATGCAAACTCATAACCTCAAAACAACCAAGTAAAGCTTACTTCAGATAACTAAGTTAGGGCAACTTATTTATTGCAAGTATACAGTACTTGATCTTTCTGGGTGAGCAATGCTAATTGTTTACCCACTGATAAACATTTCAAGTTCTACTAAATTAAAAAACAATTTGTAGTACACTTACTGTTTTTAATTTTGCTAACACACAAATTATATGCAACTGAATCACATTATGTTTTATCATCCTTGAACTTTAGGGATTTCTAGTACAACACTGATGGAGTTAAAATCAGCCCAACTTTTATTTATCAAAGTTTAAAAAAAAAGTATATCAGCCAACATAGCAGACACTGTTCTGCTGAACATCAAACAAGTATATTGCCACCATTGTGTTATTCAATTACATTTTTAAAATTAGCAAATTTAAATTGCATATTTATTTGTTAGCAACTTTAAACAAAGATTTAATTATTTTGAAACTAAGTTTAGTCTTCCCATAACTTCCTATTGCAAATTACATTCCTGATATAATCATGATAGAATGTTGAAACGATTGTTCAGAAAGTGTTCAGAATTCAATTGCAAGTAATATCACTACTACTTGAGAGGCACCTTTGCTGGCAGGTTATGTCATTCTGCACATGTTAACAAGGACTCAGAGCTGATATGAAGTGCATTCTCAGAGTGCCACTAGCAAAGCTGTAAGATCTGAAATATCAGCATATTATCTTATCATGTTCCAAAAATGAAGTATTTTATCTTTTAACACATCTACAGAACATTAACTTCTGAGGCCGTTTGTGTAAATGTAAAAACAAAACTGAGATGGCATTGTTGATTAAAGGTTGAAAGCTGTATATTGGTAGACGGTATCATTTTTGGGAATGTGTTTAAATACTTGCAGCATATTTATTATGAGAGCACATGTGCCCCTCAGAGTTATACATTTCATTATGGATCACTGCAATATAAGTTCAGAGTGTATGTGGGATAGCACAAGTGCAAATAACAATACATTTTATTTAAAATAAGAACGCAGTATTAGAAAGAGTGATGCATAAACTGTGGAACTAAGACAGTCTGTGACACAGGTATGATCATCTGATTTTATTTTAATAACAATTACAAATATTTCACAATGTGACTTGCACAGCCGAGTGCAATCATTATAAATCTAAATGAGACAAAATCAGATATTATTTTCCCTGTTTCAGTATGCAAATATGTGCACAAAGTAGCCTTAAAGGAACAAACTAGTGCTACTAAAAGCCACCTCACTGATTGACTACACTCTCCTCCTGAAGCCATCCCAAAGGATTGCTTATTAATATACACTATGATCATTAACTATTTAATTACTGTAGTTTAATGACTCGTGGCGTAGGCTGTCTGTGTGCTTTCCTGAACTCATTAAGACTGATATTTTTATTTATTTATTTATTTTTCTGGCTTGTTGGCAGCTCAACAACTCACAGATGGTTGGGTTAAAACCAGAATTTAGCGAACAGTTGTGGCCTACAAAATGTAACAGACGTCTAAAGAAAAATCTAAATCGAATTGGTATGTGATTCACCACAAAAATGTATGAAAACTGTTGAAGTACTGAAGATTTCTTCAAATTTGAATATAAAGCATTTCGGAACTTGATTTAATGACAAAATGAAATACATAAATAATGACAGGCACGGTCAGATTGTTTTTCAATTTTCTCATTCATAATATGTTAGAGTAATCTGTATTCTCTTATTGCACTCCATGTTAAGTGGAGTGACATCACACACTGTAAAAGACACTTTAACATACTCGCTTTTGAATTTATGACCCAGGAGGAACATACTTTAGAACAGGAATCTAGCCATATTTCATCCAAAAAGTACTTTGATAGAGGATATGCTGTAGAATTCCATTGCTGGCTCTATTAGGAGGAGAAAAAACTAGATGGCCATGCATGTTAAAAGCCTATGTGCCATCAAAGCCCCTTGGGCTACAAAGGGCTCTTTTAGCAAATGGATGGCAACAGCTGCAAACTCTGGGCTGTTCTTAATGTGCACGATGCAGATGTCTGCACTTGAGTCCCACAGTCTGAGACAGATCTGTCTGCCTCTACACTGGGCCTCTCTCATCATATCACTGTAGCTTCATTAAGCACTGAACTCAAAATCAACATCTGCCTGACAGTTTTTGCTCCCCAATTAAAGTAGAAAAATACCAAAAACTACTGTTATAACCATCAAAGGCTCTTATTATATACTGTATGTATCCTTTTATCTGTCTTGTGTTAACTTCAGATAAAATGAAGACATACGTTATACTAAAGTAACTCACATATGGAAACTGTAGCTTTGAAAAACGCTTTGAATCTGTCGTCTTTGTCTCATAAGGTTAAAAAAAAATACAGTGAACTACAGCAATGACTGTGAACAGATCGATAAGGTACAAAGAGAACTGTCCCGCTGTAGCCTGGACACTATTTGTGCTTTTTGAAATTGTTAAATATTGTACTAACAAGGTCTATGTTTGTTAAATTTGATTTATTTGTAGTCTTATTTATTTACAGAACAAACGTATCATGTCTTACATTTAAGGCTCACAAGAAAATAATAATAATAATAAAAAAAAAAAGTCCAAATAAGCACCGGCATGAGGTGACAAGGATAAATTACTGGTCGAACCGACTGGGAAAAAGCTGCAATTACCAAAATCAATACACAGCGATAAGAAATGTGCTGCAGACATAAACCATATTCAATCAGATAACACACATCTATCCAATCAGTGAACTGGGACAGAACGCTTTTGACTATTGAACTCATTTAATGCTGAAAACAAATACAAGTTACTTCACTGGGTCATCACAATTGAACAATAGATTTTTTTGTTTTTTGTATTTGTATCACCCTCAGAAATATACATTCACATGGCTGCATACAGACAATTTCTCTCTTTTGACTTTCTTTTAATAACATTACATCGACACACTGTATGCATTACCCCCAACAGTGAAGCCACTACTGGCATATTAAAAAAATGTACTAGGGGAGCATTTTTAGGTGGGACTTTGGAAATAAGCTATGCATCAACATCATCTATCCATCATCGAGTCTCCATGTTTGTGGTCAAAATAGGCATATTTTACATGACAGGGTCCCTACACGGCTGTCCCGAAATAAATCCCAACTATAATCTCAACCTTATGTACATTATTTACAGTGGAATGTTGAAACATACTGAAACATACAAAAAAAAAAAGAGAGATTAGGATGGAATGAAATTACAGTCAGTATTACAAAATAGAAACTCATAAAACCCCAACGACATGAAGACAATGTTTACATATACAACTATACAGACTGTTGACCCCAAAATAAAAGGCTTTCTCATGCCAACATATCTGACAAGCAAGTGTGGCAGTGGTTACATAACTGATGTTAGATGTCAGATGAAACCTTAAAATTGTGCTTTAAAAGGGGGTGATGTTTGTAAGTACAAGTTGAATTTCTCTTAACTGGACCAGCGTTTCAAATGTTGTGCTCAGAAAATTCAGCGACGTGCAACCAAGTTGCAAAGGTTAGATCTCTTCAGGTGTTCAACTCTCAGAATTAGTGCAGAATTAGCTGATTTAAAGATCAGGTGTACACACATTGTTTGTACCTTGCTAAAGCTCCTCTATACCTGCTATAATATTCACTGTAAGCAAGCGACCATAAGCTGTCTTATATTTAACAGGTTTGCGGTCTGCATTGTAGTTTAATAATATCCACGATATTATTCTGGGTATGAATAGCTTGAATGGTGGAGCAGTAACTGTTTAGACTACCCCATGCCTCCTAACTTTGACAGGCACTGAATGCATGAACAAAGGATGCTTTCGATATGTTTGTGTCTATTATGCTGTGATGCAAACTGTGTGAAGTTCAAAAGTTACAGCAAAGCACTCCACCTGCAGGTGAACAATAAAGTAAAGACTATAAAACTGTATTTTGCTTCAGAATATTGAAAGTAGCAACCCCACTGCTGTCAATGAGCTTCCCCCTCTGAAACCTTCAGTGGCAGACCTTGTACTCCTCACTCCATAGTAGATGCACTTAACAGAAAAGAAGTAAGGCTTTAGAAAATAAGGCTGACTAACTAAATTGAGACTAACAGACTTAAAAAAAAAACAATTCCCCATACTGTGATGCTGATTTGTTTTGAAAATACAATATAGTTTGAGGTTCATGATTAACATGCTCATCTAAAAACATACAGTAGACAAGCGTGGACTGTAAAACATTCACATCTCGAGCAGAGGGAACTGCTCTCACAGAGATGTTATTTTTTTTCATTTTTATTATTCTATATATATTTATATATACTTTACACTTTTCTTGTGTTAACTGCAAAATTGTTGCTGGGTACTGTGTACCTAGGAACTCATACCTCTGTCAATACTGACGACACCGACAAAGTGTAGTCTTCTGAGCTGCAAATGAGGATAAGCACACTGGAACTGATAGGAAAAAAATAGCAACATATGCACTTCCACTCCCACACACAAAACATGCATAAAATAAGGCTTAATACAGTATTTATATTGTTCAGAGCCAGTCAGATATGTCGTTTACATTGATAGATTTCCTCCAATGCTTCCATTATAACCAATTTTTCACATTGCGCTTTTTTTTTTGATGCAAATACATTTTGCTGATTGTGTAATGAACCTCTGTGCTGAGGAGAGAAACAAGTCATTAGCTATGCTAGCATCCACTGGCACTTGTTAGCGGTGATTTTAAAAACATATATAGATATAGTATATAGAGAGCCTGCAGACAGAGTCATTGATTCCCCATTAGCAGACTGAGATGCCAAAATTAAGGAAGCAACTCTTATAATTTTAAAACCACCTTAAAATCTCTGGATAGTCACTTAAAAAGCAAAAGAAAATGAACAAAAGCATCATGAAAGCAGCAGGTGACTTCAGAAGGGCCACCATATTTTAAATTCCCTTTACTTGTTAGCATGTTTTCTCTTCAGACTGAAATGAAAACATCAGTTTCTCCTATTTGTGTCCTTTGTGTCCATGGATGACTCCTCATAGAAAATGCTGTTGATGTAAGCCAACTATTCAGTAAAGTCACAATTATAAAGAGAGACAGAGTCGTTACAGGAAAACTCCTCAGACACTTTTGACTGACATCCATTTGAAAAGAAGAAGAAAAAAAAAAAAAGAGGGTCAGAAAAAAATATAATTATGACAGCTAAATGCAAAAGACAGACATTTCATTACAGTGGTAAGATTTCGAGATTGTGTACACAAGTCAAACTGTTCAAGTCAAATGACAATCATGACATTTCAGAGCATTTTTGAAGATTTCCCTGTGAAACTCACCAAGTGTCTTTTGGACATGACTGTGATGCACCACTGAAAAGTAGAAACTGTTTTGTATGATACAATTGCAGCCCTTCTCTCCTCGGCTATACTGCTGCAACAATAAGGGCACTAACGCTTGAAATTAATAAAAAAAAAAAAAGCATACTGGATATTTATATGTTACTGCCATGTCCATATGGCTCAGTAGACTGACTTCCTCTCGGTAAAGAAACAAGTCGAGCACATAAACACAGGGGGTCAAGAAATGCTAGCCACACCTTTGGAAAACAGCATTAACATATGTGTTTTAATGCTGTGAATATATAAAAATTAGTAACGCTAACCCCACTGAGAAACAGTATGTATCCCATTTCCCCCCCCCCAATTTCTCTGAAACATTTGACCACAAAACTACACACACGTAGAACTCCACCTGTAATTATGTTAGACACTTAACTCTCAGTTCTCTGGTCACTTAAAAATCATACAAAAAGACATTTATAAAAACAATAACAAAACTGCAATGCTAATGTAGAAAGAAAAAGAAAACAAACTGAACATCCAGTGTAGGACTTTCACAAATGTGCTCAGCAAAACCTCAACCTGCTGTCTCTTTTTATACATTTAACACATTTATAATATGAAAAAATACACGAAATGAAGAATACACCAGGATTAATCGACCAATCACCACACCGACCTTGTATGTCAGCAACAG
This sequence comes from Maylandia zebra, assembly GCF_041146795.1. NCBI lineage: Eukaryota > Metazoa > Chordata > Actinopteri > Cichliformes > Cichlidae > Maylandia > Maylandia zebra. The sequence goes on along the minus strand of NC_135180.1, from coordinate 33,395,946 downwards.
TGTGTCCATCTACATACCTTCGTTTGTACACTTTGCCCATTCACCTGATGGTACTGATACCAATGCTGAGAAGTTGATGTTGCTAGCACTTTAAATAGACACTTGATTTTCTAGTTGATATTAGTTGGATGGGGTCAGATGTGAAAGGGGGCGGGATATTAGGGTGACCAAAAGAGGGACTATGATAGTGCAGTTTGATAAATGGGAGGGTGGGGGTCGTGATGGAGGTGAAGGGTGAGGTGGAATGGAGGTGGGGGACAAAGGGTTGTTTGGTTTGGTTGTTGCATGCCACTACACATACCATTCTTTCTTAGAAATGACAGAACCATCGGTTTGAGAGATCATATCATCGGCTATTTCAGATTCAGGCTCATACTGGAAAGCCAGAGTCCGCTCATCGTAATCTCGGCTCTCTCCTTCATCCACAGTGAAATAGGGCCTCTTCAGGTCTGATTCAGCATCGAAATCACGGTCGCCTGCCTCAAACCCTCCAGTGGTACCAATCTGGGCGGGTTTCTTCTCTTCGTCCGAGTCGTCCGGGTACTGCAAGTTCTTAGGGATGGGGGGGTGGGTAGGCAGCCCACCAGCCTTGCTGTACCCATTTCCGAACACATGTTTCTTGGTGCTGTAGTCTCCCTTGAAGGTGCGCTGGCGGCGGCGCAGGAATATGAAGAGCAGTATGGCCGCCAGACCCAAGAGGGCAACACCCCCCACAGCACCCCCGATGGCGACACCTGCATTGTGTTGCTCCTGTGGGACATGTGTGGTGCCACCGTAGGTGGGGACAGGAATTTCTGGGTAGGAAAACACAGATGGAAGGGAGTGTGTCAGTGCTCTGGTGGGAAGAGGTGCGTTTGTGCAGGTGCATTTTTTTTTATTTTTTTTTTAGGAAAGATGGAGTAAGGGAGACAAGGACGGAAAAGCAAAGGGGAAAGGGAAGGACCCCTGGCCCCACGACAACACCCCCTCCCAGCCCAACAGTAGTCTTTAGTGACATATCGTAAAAGCTCAGCTACAGCCACATGCAGTTTTAGACGCAGAAAAAATGACTGAAGACATTAAAGTAAATGAAGCTTTGTCAGCATGCATTAACCATCATTTCTTCTCTGATTAGAAGGCGGAGGAAAATTAAACAATTTAATAGGCAAACAGTGAAGGAATTACAACCCCATTTCCAGAGAAGCTGGGATGCTGTGTAAAATGAAAAGAGAATGAAATGATTTGCAAGTGATTTAAAGCCTATATTCAATTGAAAGTGGTACAAATACAACATTTCAAATGTTGAAAATGTCTGCTCATTTTTAAGAATCGTATTCTTTGAGTTAAACAGCAGAAAGGCAACCAGGGTGGAGCAGTGCATGGTCTAAAATGCGTCATTGTGATAACTAGGTGGTCCTACATGCACTACTTCTTTTTTTCCTTTTGTCTTTTTAAGACATGTCTCTGTAAGGAGTCTACTGGCTTATCTGCTGTCCAGACCTGTCCCCAGCACAGTGGTATTGTACTGTTCCTGATGAACATAGGCACTGCGCTACTTGCAAATCATTCTGTTTTTATTCTTACTTTAAACAGCATCCTAACATTTCGGAGATGGGTTTATAATTGATATGGCTCTTCAGTTAACAAGTTTTACTTACAAGTCAAAGTAAACATATTCAACGATATACTGCAGTACAGTCCAGCATAAATAATTAAAACAAGACATTTTGATCACCAGCATCGTGGTAATGAAATGAAAGAGCACTGCCAGAGATGATTATCAGCAGCCAAGCATACACAGCCATGATGCACTTAGAGAGCTGATAAACACGAAGCTCTTCCATTCAAGCAGAGGAGCACATGGCAAAAAATAGCATATGCCTCCATGAAAAATATATATTATTGACTACAGAGAGAGGAGGAAAAGAGAGAAAATTATCATAAGCCTCGGTGTTCTCCAATCTAGAACAGAGCGAATATGACTAATGGCCTGTGAGAGATAATGACAAAGATGCTAGAGTATGAAGGCTGCGATTTCACCTTGCAAAAGCCAAAGGAATATGTTGACTCTATACTGACATTCAAAATTCAAATTCCCAACTGCCATGTCCATAGCATCACTAAAATGAGGCGCTGTGTTCAGTCCACCATTTAGAGAGTGCCCAGCGTACATACAGGAAAAAACAAAACAAAAAAAAAAACACAAAACAAAAGGACTACTTTTGAGTCAAATGTGGGTGCAGCATACAGTAAAACTAACATGAAAGTGCCGTCCCGTATGTGTACATCTTCACTTGAAACTACAAACTGTGCAAAGCTCCTTAGAGCACACAGACAAAAGGGACTTTTTATCTGAAATGTGATCAAAGCCTTGAGGCGCATAGGTAGTGCTTAGGTAAACCGGCAGAGCAGAAGCACATTTAACTTCAATGGTGAACACTGAATCCTCAACAGAAAGGTAGGGGGATACAACACAGTTACACCATCTACTAAACAAATGGTGTGGGAAAGGCCTGGAAGAAGGGAATACGAGACTGTGAGAAACAAAGGAATGAGCTTCCTGTTCACACGGAGCAAACCAGAGAATTGTATGTAAAGTCCGAAAAAAGGCAGGGAAAAGCAATATAGGTGAAATACATGCTGCTTTTTCATTTCCTTCTGATACTGTCTTTCCAGTCTTACTGCTTAATTACACGCCCATTAGGCACATGATAATGTAACACACACTGATAACACTAAATACGTTAGCTGTATTCGAAAAGAAAAAGGATGCGTTTCTTATTTTATGACATTTTTACGACTGAATTTCAGCTGTAGTCTGTACAACATGCACACAAATGATTTATGGTGCTTATTAAAGGTTTTAAAGGCAACAACCGAGATCAGAATTGTATGTGTGTTGATCTAACAGGGGTGGGGAAAATATGCATGGGCAAAGTGTCTTTCTGAAATTTGAAGCTCATTTACAAGTAATGGGTGATAATTGAACAAAAATGAAGGTTTATGTTGAGCAATCCTAAATGTTCCTTGGAGATAAATTATCCCCACGCGTAATCAGTAAGTCGGATAGAGGTGAATCAGAACACCACTGCAATAACAGCAAATCTAAGCCATCCTCATCAAGCAACACAAAAAAGACAAATTTCCCACTTAAGCAGAAAATCTTTTTCAAATTATTGCCCTTAACGGGTGAATCAAAGCCATTACACATGGTGAGAAATGCTCTTTACTGGAAATGATGAATCTCAAACCTAATTCAAGTATAAAATGATGGTAGTGAGTGAAGTTAGGAAGCTACTAAAGCCTTCCGCTCTGCTTTAATTACAATGGCACTTTATCAGTCTACAGACGAGACCTCCCAAACACGGTCGCTCTCCGTAGCCGCTCTTCATCTGGACCCTTTCTCCAAGGGCCGACAGCAAAGCTCTCCAATTTCTATAGCCGTGCCGGGCACAGTCTCAAATATCAGCTCAGGTTTTAATCTGACCACCTAATGGGATTATTCAGACACAGGCCTTCATTACACACATCAATGAGAGAGCAGAGCCAGGTCACCCCTGCTAGAGAACACTTCCTCTCACCAAGTCCAAAGACGGGTGAAAATCCAGAGGATTGAAGGGGCAAAGAGAAAAGGAAAAATATTCTCCTGTAATCCTCTCTTCTCCCCTTCACTGCCCTCGTCTGTAACTAGGATCTGTTTTTGCTCTCATCAGTCCCCTTATTCAATCTTAATTAGGGAGATTATTGTACTGCATTTCAAAGGTTGCCAAGACTCCATATTTACCATCATTTAAAGAGGTGAAAAACATAAGGACAGAGCATTTAAATTGCAGAATAGCAGCAGTGAAAGAAGGTGATCCCTGCCATCTTCATTGCTATAAAGCATCAAGCGAAGCTACCTCTGACACTCGTATTTGCCGAATGTGAATGTCAACACTAATAACTGTACAAGTGTTCATTTAAAAAAAAAAAAAAAGCACAGACACGAAAGAGGTTGTAAACCTCCAGGTATTTTTTGTGGGTTTTAGGCTGGTGTATCCAGCCTGGAGGAAGCTTTGCAAGCTGCTGCACCAAAAACAACAAATTGCGTTTTCGAAAGGAGGTATTAAGTTGTTTTACTGGAGCGGCAATGGAAGGAGGACTACTGATGTTTTTAGATAGCTTCAGCTCTGTGTTTGGGGCACTTTAAGGGAGAGAGAGGAACTCAGAAAGACCAGAAATTGCTCATCAAATCACTGAGTGCAGTACAGGAACACTGCTTCTATTTTGCAACTTAAAACGCCGTGTTGGCAAAGAGGACTGTCTGCTCTCACCATGTTACCCAGCGCATTTCCTCTCTGTGCTTATCCCTCGGTGAAATCACACCACCAGCCATGTGCATACGTGAACATATCTCCAGCACAGCAGCTTTGTCTAGTTCACGGACTCTGTGAATTTATGTTAAATTAGAGCAGCTAGGGTGCAAGCTAATCACCTTATATAATCCAAAAATAAATGAAATGAATGGCTGGGTTATGTAGGTGTTTGACAGCACAGAAAAATGAGGAGGCGTTTCACTAGCGCGCCTTCGCTGCTGGCATTACCTGCCAATGGACAGATCAAAAAAGACCTCAGCAGCACAACAATGGCCCTGATACTGTTCCACGCTGTAAAAGGCAATGTCTATTAACACCCGTGAGGAAAAATGCAGATAGTGGGGGAACTTTTAGTTGCAACGAATAAAATGTAGTATTGAGATTAATAGGTGGAAGGATGTGCTGTGAAAGACTATAATTCAATCCAGAGGCACGATAGATTTATACAGGGGGGAAAAAATAACAGGAAATCTTACAGCTACTCTAACAACAATGCCATTTCGTATTGGGTTATTCATACCACTCTGAACCCTCACATCTGACATGATCAAGTGGATGATTTACTACCTCCAAATACCCAAGTGACACAATATGTTTTCTTCACAACGCAATGAGAGCTTCTCATCTGAGTCATTTGTGCAAAACACAAGTGAGACTTAAGAAAAAAAATGAATAAATGCTGTGTATATATAATATACATGCATATATATTTTGTAATAAAAATGATTTGTGGCTTCAGAAAACAACATGTATTCTGAGCAGGGGTTTGCATTTCAATGTAGAAGCAGCAGATGCTCGGAGATAGTGCGGGAAATGATTGTAGAAAGCAGAGGGGGCTTTAAAGTGAGAGAAACAGTTTCATAACTCCGTCCTGCAGATACTGTTACTGGGTGTGCTCCAGTCATGTCTGCACATGAAAAAAAAGGAGGAGAGACAGGTAAAAACATTCCTGAGACTTAGCGCAATCACTTGGACAAGGTTATGAAAGAAGCTGGGAAAATGAGAGAGGATTTTCAAAGAGTGGCGCTGGGAGTGGTGTTTTAATATGACTAAAGGAGGAACAAGCAGCTGACAACAAAAGATGAAAAGAACATAGAGGGCTACTCTAAGAAGTTGAGGAGTGGCAACAAGGAAAACGATTGAGCAAACGCCTTAAGAGCTTGAGGAGTGACAACACAAAATAAAGAATGGCATAATGAGCGAGTGAGTGAGTGAGGAAGGGCACAATCAGAGAAGACACATTAATTCACTGATTTAACAGATCCTCATCACCTCTCTTGTCTGAATTTGCCAGTGGTTTTGAAGTCATGGAAATGTGATGCTGCCACGACGAATAAAAGCTCATCACTGACAGGAATTTAACATGCTGCTTTGAGAGTTGCGGCTGGGGCAAATCTCTTTTTCAGCCTATCAGATATTCCCTCCCAATAGCTGCCATTTCTTCCCGTTTGTCACTATAGATTGTTTTTGCTTCCACTGACTTCGGAGACACAAGCTCACCTCACTTGTGCCATTAAAAGCTTCCCACAAATTCAAATCCAATTCCCTGTCATAAAACCAGTGGGTTAGAAGGATGGGATATGCTGGAGGAGACAATGCTGTGAAACTACTGGAATCAAAACACGGGTGACATCATCTGTAGCCTCAACGTGTGAACATGCAGCAACTTGCAGGACCATCGAGTCAGAAAAACAGCGACTGTTTCTTGTTTTCATCTCCTCTCAGCAGAAACAGCGTGTCATCTCTGACTGAGACCAAGAATTCACACCACCGACTCTCTGCTTTCATATATGGTTATTTGTAGTTGAAATTGCCGCCATTGTTATGACTATTATAACAGTAATCCGACATGAAGGTCGCATTTGAAAGTACAGGAAAATACTGGCGCGCCAGAACATTTCAGAAAGCAACCTGGTCCTCTTGCAAGTATAATATCCGTCATTTTGCGCTACGGGGCAATAATCATTTTTAATGCACCCTTAATGAGCAATGAATATTTACACCAGCATCTAAATGCCAATGCAACTCTTTTAAAAAAATCATGTTTACGCAGGTAACATTATTAATGCATTTGCATCTGCGGCTGCAGTGCTTAGTCAAAGTGATGTGCAGCTGAGTTATTGGGTCAGCAGACATGCAGCAAACAAATCTGCATGTTAGCACGTATTAAGTCAGCAAGAGGTCAGCGAGCTGTTTGTTTACCACACCATCCTACCCTGTGCTTTTTCTCTGTCCCCCCCCTTTATTTTCTCCCCCTGTTGTTATTTTTGAGCGTAATGAGTGAGTCACCACAAAGCATCACCAACAGCAGCAGCAGCAGCTTCGGAGCCAGTGGTCAGACCCCGGGACAGCGTCTGACCTACTTCATCAGGCTCTCATGGAGGCGTGACAGATCCAACACCACATGGGTGGACAGGGAGGAGGAGGACAGAGGAGGTGAGCTGGGCCGAAGGGGCTCAGCCAATCCCCCTGCTCCATCTGTCTGCCACATCCCTCTCCTCTGCATATCCTCCGGAGAGCAGAAACAGCAAGCCATGCAGAAACAAATGTTAAGATAAATCACTACGATCTCAGCTGCTCTGCTCTCACATGCTCTCCCCTGGTGACATTTGCATTTCACATCTCCAGCCGGGTTATCTCTTCTTCTCCAAATATAAAAAAAAAGACTCTTTTTACACAGTGAGCACTTACCTCCTCCATTTTATGCAAAATGAGCTGCAGCCACAATATCTTCCCCCTCAGTGCTTTCCCCTGGCACAGCACAGAACACAGAAGAGACTTTATGGGGCGGCCTATGCTGTGCAAGCGAGGGAACGGGCCATGCTAATGTCTCATTTGGATAATGAGGTGTGATCTTGGCAGGATCTGAGCAAAGAGCAACTCCCCCTCCCCGCAGTGGGGGCTAGAAGTCACTCTGTCAGCCTGCACACCAAAACCCTTGTAGGTTTGCAGAAGCAGGAAGTTCAAGGGTGATAACAAGCTAGCAAAGGGAGCAGAAGACCAAGATCCTCAAAATGCTCCCTTAACCTGCATCTGCTTGAAGTGACAGTGTAATAATATACAGGATATACACATGTGGCCTTTGAATCTATGAATAATGCAGGCGGCGATGTGAGAAGCGCAATGTGCTATAGCGCACAGATTGAGACAGACTCCACCATGACAGGCGAAGACAAACAAATTTCACATAGCTAGAGGAGCCTTTGCAAAGCTGACATCATAATGTCTCTTGTCTCTGTCAGAGAAAAGAAAGAGACAAATGGCTGCACGTAGCGGCACTGCTGTTAGATGTCAGTAATATATGGTGCATTACTTGTTTTATTCAAGGATGTTCTTGCCGTAGTCTCGCAAGTTTTATTACACTGACCGATCGCCACATTATCACATTGAGAAAACCAACAGATCCTGCAGCAATGGACTGACCGCCATGTCTGTTTCACAGCTGCTAAAAATAAACTACATTATCTACTGGAATTTACTGTTATGCGGAGACAGTAAAGTATTTTAAATAATACACATGTAAGCTGAAATCTTCCCAAAGTCACTGAAGTGAGTTTAAGATTATTTTTGGTATATTTTGTTACAAAGACTCTTTCAGTAATGGAAACTGGAATATAACAGTGAAGAATCAATAAGGTTTTAGTAGACTTTTAATCCAATAGGAGTGATTAAAAATTTTTAATCTTTTTCTTTCTTTCTTTTCTTGTTTTTTAAATCCGGATGTTAAATCCTGAGCTGTTAATTTCCTATGCGGAAAAAAAAAATTGAGAGATCAAATTTTAGAAAAAATATCTTGCAACAATCTAGACTAGTGAAGTTAAGTACATTTTTAAGGGTGTGTTTCACAACCAGTTAGAGTCGTGATAATATTTAAGGCAATTAAAAGATCTAATGTCAGCTCAGATAGCATCTTCTTGTCAGTAATTTAAATTTATGCTGAGGAAGCTCCCTGTGCTATTTCCCATTACCCGCTGCTGCTTTCCTGCCAACCTGGCGGGTAAGCATTCACAATCATTATATAGGCATACTGAATTCTCCTGACAATAACCTCATTTGCTTCCGGTGAAGAAGAAATGTAAATAAAAAACCACATAGGCCTTTTTTTTCTTAAATCAATGTCACCTTCTCTCACTATCACTGTGTATTACTGTCTTTGCACATTATAGTGTTGTAGGACTAGAAGGAAAGAAGAAGTGACAACCAGTGAACACTAGAAGTTGACACAGGCTGTTACATAAAGGCCTGTAAACAGTTTCATGCCCTCTCTTCCTCTTTCACTTCCCCGATGCTGTCTGGCTGGAAATAAATTTTAAAAATCAGACAGACGAACTCAAATTTCTCCTTCAGTGACATAAATACATTACCTATACATGTCTAACTATTTTTTTTTTTTTATTCAAATAATTTTGGCACATGACTAGGATTTCTCCCCCACCTCTTCTTTCTAAACTTCATTTTCTCACATGGCAGCCAACTATTGCGTGTTCAGGGAAGCGTGAACAGATGTTGGCACCGGTTGACTGCTTACAGAAGGATCCATCCTCACGCTTTCTTGCTAAATTGATGAGAACGCTGTCACTCCATCCAGTTTAACCCAACTGGTAAAGCCCTGTGGCAAAGCTGACTGCACCTCTGCTCTCTAAAGCAGCTCTCTGCCACAGCTCTGACAAAGGAAGATGAAAGTTAGTGCTGCTAAGCTGTAAGGGGAATCATCCAAAGGTTCACATACTAGCTGACCCCTAGCTGATCTGATATCATCATTCATAGCTGATCCTGCTAATATGGCTGGAATAATGCAACGTCTTTGACTCACTCTGGCCCCTATCTCTCAAAGACGAGTGCTGGTGTGTGGGTGAGTCAAGGTTAAAATGAGTAAACAAATGCACTTCCCCCTCACTGAAGCTAATTTTCCCACATGTCACAAAACTGTGCGCTGCCAAGAATAAAACCACACATATCCTTTCTCAGGGGTGATAATGACATAATTGTAAGGCCATCCTTGCAAAACAGCCATTCATCAGAACTTATTAAGCTCTAGGAAGAAATTTAAGATGGCAGCATTGATTTGTTCCAAGCACAAAAACAGAGTCTGATGGTGGAAAAGCTGATTATCTTAATGAAAGACTGATTCTGTCTCTCTTAAGTTGGGGAGGATCTTTGAGGTTTAACCGCATTATTCCTGTGGCTTTCTCAGCTGCAATATTTTACAGGGGTGACTGCTTGAGTGACATTCCTATTAGACAGTTAAAGGCTGCTGAGAAGGATTCATCAAAATAACTTACATTGTGAGGCTGTTTAATTGTCTCTATTTTTTAACACGGCCTCTGATACCCGTTGGTAATTAGCTGATTAATCAGATCTGACGACTTGTCAACTTTCTCTCAGGAGATTTCTGAACTGCATGTAAATGAGTGAGGTATTTGCTAAGAAGAGACCCATTACATGAAACTCATCTCCCTCGCTATAGATCCCTCCCCCTCCCTCTCTTCCTTTTCCCCTAGACTTCCTTTCCACCTCTTTTTCTGAGAGCGAGGATTGATTAAACCAGGAGAGTGCTTCATTAGATTCTGACAAGTGACACCATTTCTCCAGAACACATGTCCTTGGAGAAAGCCATTTTAGCCCATGTGACTCGACCATAGTCGATGCCATCTCCGCAGCAAACACTATCCCAGAACTAATTGAAACAAGGTGCTCTGTGGCCCTGCTATCTGCATAGGTGACAGCTATGCAGCTACCAATCTGTCCATGAAAACTGAGTAGTTTGATTAAAACACACTTTCTTAAAATCCCCCACGTGTGCTGCATTCCACTGTGGGAAAATAGCTTTTCTGCTATACAAATGAGACGTCATGGACGTTTTATCTTCCTGACATCAAGCAAGGTTGTCGCCACAGCAGGTGAATATTATGGTGGCAATCTATAAGTGAACTTGAAAACAGAAAAAAACAAACAAACGTATGCATATGGATAAATCTTTCTATGGACAAAATTATGTATAATAGTGACAAGATTGCTTGGGTGTCATATTTGTCAATGATAGAGTTTAATAAAGGACAAAAAGACCAGGAACAATGATGATTTATTGACTCTAGTAACACAAAACTCTCCTGGGAGTCTCCATGTTCAAAGACCATTAAAATGGGCTTTTAACAAGGGAAATAAATTATTATTTTGTGTTTTCACTGGTCAAAAAAATCTGGCAGCTCTAGCAGCTATATGATGTTCTGAACAAATGTGCCGAAGATAGTGGTTTGGTCCTTTTCAGCACAGTACACTTAGCTAGGATTACTGAGGCCTAATGGTGCAGCCATGAACAGCAGCCAGCAGTGGGCTCTCTCACCTGCTATGTCTCAGCCAGACCTCTTTGAAGTTGCAAAGCACAAAGATGCTTTTTGAAGTTAATGAAGCATCAGCACACTTCTTACACCAGCGCCACTGGGTCATTATGCACCGCCAATGTCAAGGCAGCAAAGAGCACTTCAGAAAAGTCAATAGGAAATGTTGCGAACACCCTGAAGTTCCCATGTAAAGGTCTTTTCAGTCATGTCAGCCGTGCAGATCTGCAGTCACAAATGTCTCCTGAACCGAACTGAACTATCTTAACTGAACTCAGAGTTTCTGGTGACAAAGTACACACTATCATGGGAATGCTATCAATTTCACATCATCAGCAAAGAGCGCATAAGCAGATGCATCACACCACTGCAAGATATCCATGTTGCTAGTGTACGAGACACGGGGACGAGACCGCCTCTGTCGCCCTTTGTGTGCATCCTAAAGCAGGAAACTGCATTAATGCTTCAAATCAACCTGAGTTGCTTATAAGGCATTGTGTAATTTGATGGGGCTTCATGTCAGAGCTGAGGCTCTGAACTGTGCTTTCGCAGGGGGAATCTGGCTGTTCTCCCTTTAACTTGTAACTGTTACTATGGGAACTGGCAACATGCTTTTAAGACTTGTGTGGTACCCTTTGAGAATATATCCTTGAAAGAAATCGGGAACTTTTGCCATCAAATAGTACAGAACAACAATATATTCAGCCAGTGTGTTACTACAGAGACGGCAAACAGACCACTGGGTGCTTTGTGGCATTTAATCTTTGATAATATAGTTTTTCTTTGACGGCAGTTATTAAAGCTACAAATATCAAGTGACAATCTAACTGTCAAGTAGAAAAAATTCAATAATTCGTTTTAATGCATAATTATATGTAATAACTGTAATAATGAAGCACATTCATTATTTGTAAACATGCAGAGTGACAGAAAGGAACAATGACCTACTACTGAGAACCAAATGTATTTTCACAGCCTCGGAATTAGTCATTTTGCTTCCTCTAACCTGCTACTGAGCACAGTGCAAACTTCTTCAAAACTCAAAAGGTTCAAAGACAAAAACAAAGCAGAATGCTTAGATTCCAATTTTGCACGGAGGCGACCTGAAAGCGAACGCACTCACATCGTGTACCCACGCATTGTTCACCTCACTCACTCGATACAATTATATAGACAAATGATGAGAATAAACAGAAAGACTACTGGGACAATAGCAATGTGGTTTGTTAATTTAAGCAATCAATGAAAAAGAAGAAATAGAAAATTACTTTGGTGCCTTTGTTTTGCCTTTCCAAAAGGGGGTACAGTACTTTATGCCAAACAGTATATCTCCTTGGAACCCAGTTACTCAATACAAGCTGGTGCACAGCGATTTCCTAACAGCAGATTACTTCCTCATCTTCTGTTTGATAAGAAAGGCCTGTTCCGACTCCTTTGAAACCTCTATTATAACGCTACTAGCCCATCTGCTTTGGGAGGGCAACTCCTCACAATGCAGGTAATGACATCACACAACATCCTACAAAGCTTCTTTGTCTTAGCCTTACCCTTACCAGCAGAGAATAACACACTGAAAGAGAGGAAACAGAAAAAAAAAAGGTATGCAATGATACTGTAAGGCGCAGCTGTTCACTTCACACCAAGCAGAGCGTTTCCAGAGACACAACATGAGTCAACATGCAAAGCAATGCAAGTTAGAACACCTCGGCTTCCCAGAAACCAAGCAGCGCAGAGAGCAAAGGGGAAAAGACTTTCCAGTCTGACCAGAGCAAAACTGTGACAGTCTCCCAATACCACACGCACACAGCTGGTAGCAATAATAGATGATCTCCACATTTGTAGTCTGTCTAGCAAGGTCAGATCTGGCATATATTGCAGTTGGGGCTTTGAGGGCATAATATCGTCTCCTATGGATAAGAACCCAGAGGAACCACAGTGCGTGTGTGCCAACAATTATGTGGAATACAAGGAAACTGAATCAGTTTTGTTCAGCATTTTGTTTTCCCCAGAAGACAAGAAGAAGAAGAAGAGGAGACAAAAGAACTAGCACAGAGCTCAGAGAGATGTGAGCATGATGCAAGCAAACTATGATCAATACAGTACCCTCACCTCAAACCCCCAATTTCCTTGATGTTATTTTAGGCACTGATAATAGACCTGCTTTATGTTGCTCCCACACATGTGCTTGGATGTGTAACAGGGCAGGTCGGGAGGGGGGCGGTGGTTCTCACAGTGTGTGAAAGTCTGATACACAAACAGAGAGGATTTTTTTTTTCACCCAAACTGCCATACTGTTCAGCAGGGTGCCCCACAACTAAGGCAAGCTGGATCCACATTGAAACTCCGCAGGCGATCTGCTGCAATCACCTGGTATGTGCATGTGCACTGATAGCTGTGTTTATTTGGGCAGAAGGGGGTCTGATCCTTTCTGACTGAATTTTTAGAGGGCTACTGCACTGATCAGGCCATGCCAGAGTTACTGGAGAGAGAGAAATGACCAGCTTAATCAGCCTACCTGTGATGTTGACGTCCACGATGCCGGTGCGAGTCCCGATGCCGTTGGTAGCGTCACAGACATACGTCCCAGCCAAGTCGTAGGTCACAGGGCCCTTGAAGAACAAGGTGTTGTTCTTGATTTCCACATTGCTGGGTAGGGAGCCATTTAAACTGCGATGAAAGAGAGAGAGAAAAAGAGAGAGGAACAATAATGCAGATGCCATAAAAAGGCAGAATTACTCCAGACCACTGAAAAAAAAGGAAAAAAACCCTCCCAGATGCAGCAAAGCAATTCAAAGCGCATAAAAAATACAGTCTCTAGTGCCAAACAAACTTGGATGTGGGTGTGGGTGTGAGATAAATACCAAGAATATTTGACAGTGCTATATTTCAGCCATCATCCATCAAGTCCAAACAAAATTATGAGGACAGGGAATCCCAGCAGGTCCAAACAGGTAAGATATAGCTGATGCCTGAGGACATGGACTTTTTGACACGTGGAATACAAAGCAGTGGCAGAGGAGAGGATTGTAGGGGGTAAAGGGGATGGGGGGGGGGGGCTTCCTTCCTAAACTACAGCACAGCACACATGGCTGAAGTCAAAACTCAGGGGAGCTGTCAGGAGAGGCAGCTGATCAAGCGATAAATGCAGAATCTACCAAATGCTGTGCTGTCATTGAGAACTGCAGCCTGTTTCTCCTGCCTGAGGTGTTTGTCTTCATGGTTCACTATCTCTACTGTGTTCAGACTTGCTCATGTCCTTTGATCAGGTCAGCAGACTTTGAGGCCATGGATCATGAACAAACAAAGCCTCTATTGTATTATCTGGACCCTTTTTATGGAGCCCGCAGGCTAGAAAAGGCATCAAATTTCACGACAATTAGATGTTTCCTGTTGAGTTTCCCTCAATTAGCCTCATCACCTGCTCTGAATAGGCCCAGCTTGAGCAGAGTTACAAAACATCATGATAATATTAAAGAGCCCCCTGGTCTGACTGAGGTGAGCTGCTGGTTGTTTCTTTAATCAATAAGGATGCTGCAAAGATTTCCTCCACTACTGTGGGCTCAGAAAGGCACACTGAGAAGTGCAGGCGTGCAAGAACATCAAAAACAATGTAGTGCTCCTATTCATTACAGTGAGAGAAAAACAAAATAACATCACGGCGAGGCAACAATATTAAGTTTCATGCTCACAATGGTCACGCATCAAGCACTTGAGGTTCACTTAACAGGCTTTTAACAAGGCTCTGCAATGACAGGGCCTACGACACACCGACAAGGTATTTAATAAAAATGTTAAGTACAAATAGCTGATCTCCGTGTGGTTAAATTTATCTGACAGAAGAAAATGTCAAAACAAGGCAAAATAAAAATATAAAAAAATACCACAGTATAGTTTTGTAGCAACAAAAAGTCCATAGTTCAGAACAAAAGTAATAGAAAGAGCTGCGGCTGAGCTGTTTTCATTGGCCACCTTGGCAAAGCAATTGCAATGGAGCCACAAACAACCCTCAATACAGTATGTCACGATTCAATAATCAGTTACCTTGTGAGCCGCTATCAAATGCTGAGTTCTGCAAAGCCCAATTGATTTGTTGCAGAAATGAAAGGCCGGCAAACTGTGATTCACCACGGACTCTGCCACTACCGAAGATGTCTGCATTTGTGTCAGACATTTGAATGCATGTCTGCGTGTGCACGTGTGTGCGGAACCAGAAAAATGAAAGACTAACAAACAACTTACGAGTTATGTATATTTTCTATTCCCTCGCTAGCCAGTCATGCGCAAGCATATATATGATATGTGTGTGCATATAGGTGTGTGTGTGATTGGACAGAATGCCAAACAGCAGCATTTAACAACTAACAACATTATGTGGAGGTGAAAAACATACTACCAATAATTAATGGGACTGGTAATAGGAAACTGATAAGATCACAACCTAATTTTAGTTAAAAGAAGAGATTAACAGGATTGCTCTTTTTAATCACACATCTGTCCGCTTATACTTTAAATTTGTGTAACGTGAAATGTTATTTTTTTGGAGAAACCCCAGGCAACAGGAGCAAGGAGCAATATTTAGTAAGTGCTCAAGCAGAAGTAGTTGTACAAAGCTGTTATACAACTTAAATATAATTTAGAGGGCTCTCCAGGTTTTATTCACACTGACTGGTGAGCAAAAAATGTAACCAACAGTTGTTTTATTGTGGCCTTTCATTGACATGACTAATAGAATCACATTTTTCACAATACAGATAAGTAAGCTGGCTAATTAAGTCTGCAGCAATCACACAGTGGAATGCAGCAGTTTACTTTAAATAATACAGATTTTTATTTTTAACGGGAAATGATGCGTCTGCTTGAAATACTTTCTTTTCTTTTAAAAACATCTCATAACTGTAGTGAATTGAATGTATGAAAGAATAGCCATGTTTTTAGCTCACCTTTCCTGTACTTATTGTTCTAATGCCCACTCAAAACTGCTGTGTGCACTTAAAACAGACTCCAGAAACGATGCCGTACGAACAAACATTTCAAAAACAAACAACACAGTTCATACAGGATGCATTCCTTTTTTTAGCTGAGCTACTTGAGTGAAGCTCCCCATTAACCCATTTTGAGAAATAGCTCTGGCAATGTGCTCTAAGAACAAGAGAAAAAAATCAAAGAGGCTTAGATGCTTTCCTCAAGGACTATATATGAAGGCAGAAAGTGATTGTGCAAAGTAAAAGCAAACTTTTTTTAATTATAGTTCCAACAGTAAATTGAACACAACACAAAATAAAAAATACATAAAATAAACCTTTTATGTAGTGTTTTTTTCTTGGAATTTCTATATTCAATTCCTTTTTAGATGTCTGTGTTTGGAGTTGAGTGTGACGCAATCCTGCCAGCTTGTTCTGGATCGTTCCGTCACAGCCTTGTGCTGACCTCCACAGTGGAGCCCAGGGGAACCTTCACAACAGATTTGGCATCTCATTTTCAGTGCAGCAATGGCCGTCCTCTCCTATCTGTCAGCACAGTGCCCTCGTCTTTCTAGATCACATCTCTTAACATCTCTTCCTCTTCGCCTCCTCTTCTCTTCCTATCTTCCTCTATCTCCTTAAATCTCGCCTTGCTTCTGATAAAAAAATAAACCCAAACAGGCCAAACAGAATATCCATTTTGTCTTTGTCTTCTGCTGCTATGTCTATATATCAGTAAGTATCAGTCTTTCTACCCTGAAAGCTAAATCTATGAATAAGACAGAACGGGAGAAAAAGAAACCCCTTCTGTCTCATTAAAATCCAGCAGTCGTCTGTAGAGTAGATACAATGAGGGCACAATGGTCTATTAATCCACATCCACTCAAGTCCACTGACATATTTCTCAACCTTTCTTTTACTAAGCAATTAAAGGACAAATTGCTACATTTATCTCTCAATTTTATAATATAATACTTGAATTTAAAAAGGTGATACTCTTTATATCCGAAGAACCGCACCCACTTTACTTCTTTATTCTTTCCTCGTCTTTTTTTTTTTGGTACTTGCATCTGATATTCAAAGGCAGTGAGGGGTTTGATCAGTCAAAATTATGGCAGTTATGCATTCACTTTTATTTCTTTTATATCTCAGTACTTACTTCATTATTTCTGTAAGCCCACTTTTCATGCTGTTCCTTAGAGCAGATCAAACCTGAGGTTACTTAGCAATTCTCCAACAGCTCGAAATCATGTTTGTGTCTGTTCTAGCCTTTGTATTTTCAGCGGTAGGCTCTCAGGCGAAAGCCCTGATGTCAGGCCTGCGGTATGTGGGCTTAATCCATGGCTCCCACTTCAGCTTCAGTTTCAGCCGTCTCTTTACTGTCTCGGGGACAACCCGCTGCATCTGTGCCCTTCAGAGAACACAACAGCACTAACAAAGATGCTTTCTCACCCCTCTACCTGCATCCTGGCCCTCCGACTTCAAAGCACATCCCCAAAAGCAAAGCAAATGGTGTTCTGTTTGCATTTATCTCCCACTATCTGTGACCATCGGGGAGATAGGGGTATATGTTGCTGCTGTAATAGGCCCATTGTGCTCTGCCTTGGGTCCTAGTCTTATCTTCATTACACGTTTTCTAAACAAACAAACAAATAAACTGAGACACATTTCTGGAGAGGATGAAGGAAGCAGCAGTGTTTTTATCTTTGAAGATTACTTTCTTGTATATATGCCTTGAAACAAATGTTCACTTTGACCATTCGGTGAAATTGCCTCCCGTTGCATTAGTAAGCCCTCTATAAAACTTTTTTTCCTCCCCTAGAAATTTAACCTGAGAAAAACAGCGTGTATCCCTGCAGCCTCGTCCTCTGAGCCTTAAGGTGTTTTGTTACGGTTTAGCCATACTTACAGTTTCCACTGGTAGATCGTGACAGGGGGGTTAGCATCAGCCCTGCAGGTCAGCTGAACATTCTGACGGTTCAGGTACCAGTTTCCATCAAACCCCTCGATCTGCACCTCGGGTTCATCTGCAAGGAAAGAGCACTCCTGTCAGTTATCCCTCATAATCCACTGCTCTATTATTGTGCCTTTGCTGAAGGACACTAGCAGTTTGCCTTTCCAAACCCGTCCACTTTAAAGTAGCAGATAGCTCATATTAGCTTGAGACAATGGATCAAAAATCGTCTTGACCAGATGATCTAAAAAAAAAGAAAAAATTATCTACTTCTTCACATTTAATTTTTACCTTTATGCTACTTATTCACATGAAAACTGCATATAAAAGATTAAATGGACTAGTAGTGTCAGGAGTTCACAGGATCTAATGGTATACTGCTAATAATTTCAGATAATGCATGATACAAATAATGCTTTACTGGTAAACAGACAAAATGCCAACTGTGTTTATGTATTATAAACATAAGTGCATTACGATTTTGGCCACCTAGAGCACTTTGGAGTGCTTATTCAGAAAGGACACCTATTAATTCTATTAACACCCATATTACTCACTGTTCTAACAATTATATAGACATCAATGAACATTTACCTGTCTTAAGGCACAAGAAAACGTATGACATATGAGCAATCGTAGCAATAATAACTGCACATTTATAAAATTATACAGCTGAATGCCATCCTGGATAATGCTATCTAGCCAGGTAGCATAATAGTCAGTTAACCGCTGGCTCTGTCCCTACATTCAAGATGGATGTTGAAGAAAAGAGAGCAGAGATGCCTGTAAGTAATATATAAAGAAGAGAAGAAGCTTTGTCTGGTGTTTTGAAGTTTTTTTTCTAGTGGATGATAGAATACATTTTGCCACAACGTTTAAAAGGACAGGCTCCAGTGGAGTTTGTTTCAAAGTCTCACTTTGAAAATTTAAGAGAAAATAGTGGCAACAAAAACTGGCATTACATCTACCTGAAAGGCAGAACCAGCCAGCTGTTAATGACTGAGTCTAAAGCCCTGCACCAAATACTAACTGTTGGTAATATACCCTAAAAGTAGACTAGGAGGCTATTGTTTAGGTTGTGTGGTTTAATTTTATTTATTTATTCATCTTTTTAATGATAACAATGATACTTTTCAACATTTCCTAAGCCTACTTTTGCAAAAATAATATTAATAATAATTGCTTGAAAACACCAGAATCTTGAAAAAAAGGTTAAAAATTTTGGTCATCCAAATAATACAGCAGTGTAAAAGAACCATGGCACACTTGCCAACACAACATGAAAAAACAGGTCTTGTTTAAGCATTGATTTTTCTCTAAATACATCATTTTTGGTAAATAGTGTTTGTCTTGAATAATTGTTTATTCAGTCATTCTATTAATTATTGATTCTATAAGTTATGTCAACAGAACTGGGGAAAAATAGATTTCTAACATGCTTAGACTGAGTCTGGCGCTGTAGTTTACTGCTCATTTGTTTTCTAGTAATTAACCTTTGTTTTGGTGTAAACTGTGCTGAGTGGTGTCATCTGGTGACAAAATCATCACGTGGATGCAGGACAAAATAAAAGCACAGACAAAAAATAGTGAAGTAGTAGGAGAGCGGTGTCTTACACTGAACGTTGAGCACCACGCTGTCTGTGATCTTCTCATTTCGGTACGTGACGATGCACGTGAGCTTCTGTTTGTGGGTCTCGCGGCTCGGTATCACCACATAGTTGCTCCGGACCGTCACTGTCCCATTCTGGTTGCGAGTCTCCTGGTAAGTGGCTTCGCCTTTCAACCTGGTATCCCATTTGATCACGCTTGGGGGCTTTCCATTCGCAGATACACAAGTTGCAACTGTCATCTTACGCTTCTGAGCCCTAGCCACAATCGTAGGGGTCGTCAAGGTCATACGTGTCATGGGCCGAGCTGCCGAGTAGAAAGGAGAAATTAATTTTCAGGAAGAAAAGAGTCACTCAAGAATGAGCTTGATTTTTTAATTTCACTTTCCATTTTATTTTAGTGTGTAGTCTTGTCTGCTTTTCTAACAATCAATTTCCTGAAGTAAATTAAACTAAGAAGCTGAGATGAAAATAACATTGTTTTTCTTCCTTCACTCCTCAAAGCTCTCAGATGTAGAACCCACTTGCCTATCCAAATGCGCAGTCATCCAATTTCAATCCTTTGTGAGTTGCCAATCAGAAATCTACTCTTAGTACATCAAAAGGCAGGCTTGAGCTTGAGCAAATGCACAACTGAAAGAGATAGGCTATAAAGAGGCCTCTTTGAAGGCTGCCGGTTGGTTATCTGCACACATGTTCCTGATGTTCACTGAGCCTAAAAACTGAGTCACTGAAGCCTAAAAAGTCCTGGGAGGCCAAATGACACAAAATGGGGACTCGGAGCTGACTAAGAAGACCCGGCAACAGGGACTACTTAAGCCAAGTGCTATTTCTTTTACCGGTGCTCAATAGAACACAAACCAACACTTAATTTCTAATTAGCTCTCTAATCAGAGTCAGCACGCAACCTTTTCAAAGCTGCCTCTTTCCAAGATAAACTACATCTCTTTTTTTTGCCACACTACTATTCAAGCCAAATTATACACTCAGAAGTGCTCCTATTGATTTCCATTTCACCTGCCATTTTTATCAACTAACCTCTGCGAAAGTTTCCTGTTTTATAAAAGCTATTAGGCCCATGTTATATGGAATTCACCAATATATATATCATTCATTGACGTGGCTCTTGGTGCTGCTCTGCAACTTCAATAGTTTCAACAACAAAGAGGACAGTTATACCGAGAGCTTCAGCAAACATATAGAAAGCAGCCGGCGTCGAAGAGAAGAGCTGTAAATATGTTTTTACTAAGCCTTTCACTCAGGTTGTCAGGTTGACCCTGTTTGATCTGTTTCAAAGTCAATAGGACACCAAATTTGAGCAACAGGGTTTTCATTCCTTTGATTGTTCATCAGACCAGCATAAGCGTGCTCCAGGAAATAACTCCTTAACTGATGTTCAGACGTTTAACCTGTTTTTTTGGGGGGGGGGTTTACTCTCTTATCTTGACTCTAAAGATAGGTAACTTTTCCAGTGAAGTATATGTGACTAACTTTTTTTCCATAGGATCTTTGTAAGAAGTCACAGAATATGTTGGGCAGGTTGTTCCACTCACTAAAGACATACTTTCTGTTTCCCAGAAGCTGGTAATTTTAAATGTTCCCATTCACTCGGTGGATTAAGCTTAATAATTTGATCTCGCTACAATTTAGCCTTTCTTAAATGTAGACGTCTTGAAGATGGATGTTTATCAGGCAGCGTTTTGGGAATATTACTGCCATTAATGAAATCTCTCACAGTTTTAATGAGAAACCCAAAGGTCCATATATACATTACGAACATGTTTTGAATGTTCAGCTACTGCTTTATTGGAGATAAGTCTTGGATAAATTCTAGACACAAGCCTGGAGAATGGGAAACAATGAGAGATTAGATTACTAAGATTTAGATCCCTACAGAACTGCTAAAACCAGATTAGGAAAAAAAATGTTCCTTTCAAATTACAGATTAAAGCAGAATTAAAATCAGTGCAGTTCTTACCATACACAGTAAGGTTGACCATGTTCTCACGGTTGCCTGCAGGAAATGTGGTATACTCGCAAATGTAGGCAGCCTCGTCGGACAGCTGCAGGTTGGAGAACACAATTGTGGTGTCTTCCAATGAGGGAGTACGATGACGAACAGCTGCATGTTTGAAGCTGACCCGCTCCTTGAAGGGCGGCAGCACAGACACACCCAGGGCCGGGTTGGCGATGGCCACATTCTGTTTGGTGCCATTGAGAAGCTTCTGCCAGGTTACTTGGGAGATCTTGACTGGTGGATTACTGTTGCTGAAAACGCAGCGCAGCTCCACTTGTGAACCCACGAAGCCAGACTTACTGGTGTCCATCTGTACCATCTGTCCACTGCCAGCTAGACACAAAGAGGGGGGTGGAAAGGAAAAAAAAACATTTAATTACGATTAACAAGTGTCCAAGGCCAAGCAAGCACTCCAGTCAATAGCAAGTACATGCACTGAAAGTCAAGGAGTCAATTCAGCCTCCTAGGTAGTACAAGCACGCACAACACTCAGAAGTCAGACTCGTGGATTCAACCATACGCACCTGTGTGCCACAGATACTATATCTGCCCCCTATACATAAAACAAGTTGGTTCATGGTGGTGGTTGTGTGCGAAAGCTGTGGGAGTTGTTATTAACATAATGGGCACATCCATACAAGCCTGCCTTTGTCCACAAAGGTGCTGTTTCTGATGAGATGGGAGGGCCGAGCGAGAACCAATGCATCACTAATGAATGAGTACAAGGGCAGTGAGCTGGAGCCAAGTCGTCGTCTGCTGCGCTCTCCTCCACCTACCCAGCAACACACTGGGTAGCCTATTGTAATTTTAATTACTTTTTACTCACAAATACTTCAATGACTGCCTGGAGCTCCTATTAGGAGAAACAATGTGTAGTCCTGTGTAAGCACTCAAAACAATGAGAACACACATTAGCTGTATTAAAAGAACCCAGCAATTAGGCACTCCTCCTTTACTATCTAAGCCTGTGCGGAGCATGGTGGCAAAAGAAAAGGTCAATTAGAGAACATGGACCTTCGGTTTAGTCTTTCATGCATATATTGACCTTGTGCTAAACTGAACTGTTGAATACCGTTCTTTGTAATGCGTTTTTGCTTTTTATTTAACATTAGCAGTTATCAGCCTTGGATTAACTGTTCCTTACAGTCTCTATGCCTTTATTAAGAACTGGAAGCATAAGATGGAAAATTAAGTGACAGGAAGAATAATTACACAAGTCACTCCCTTATTCACACATACCGATCTGTCAGAATTGATCATTTGATACTTTTTTCTATATCAGTATAAACAGAACATTTTGGGGTTTGGATCTATTGGCTTGACACAATCTGTAGTCTCAACATGGATGTCATTTCAGTCAGGGATGTCATTCAGTGCGAGCAGCAATTTTTCCAAACTGAATAACTGATTAGTTGAAAAAGAATACATTAAGTTTTAAGCCTAATTAAGATTAGGCTTAAAACTTTTTGCTAAAGCATATAGTTAGTGTTGGATCAGGTGACCCTGAATCCTCCGTTAGTTATGCTGCAATAGGCGTAGGCTGCTGGGGGATTCCCATGATGCACTGAGTATTTCTTTTCCAGTCACCTTTCTCACTCACTATGTGTTAACAGACCTCTCTGCATTGAATCATACATGTTATTAATCTCTGTCTCTCTTCCACAGCATGTCTTTATCCTGTCTTCCTTCTCTCTCCCCAACCGGTCGCAGCAGATGGCCCCGCCCCTTTCTGAGCCTCGTTCTGCCGGAGGTTTCTTCCTGTTCAGAGGGAGTTTTTCCTTCCCACTGTCGCCAAGTGTTTGCTGTATGTATTATTATAGGGTCTACCTTACAATATAAAGCGCCTTGAGGCGACTGTTGTTGTGATTTGGCGCTACATAAATAAAATTGAATTGAAATTAATGCTGAAGGTAACTAGTGCATTTTTTTGGTTTCTTTTTATAATCTGTAGTAATAGGTCTTCTTCATGGATAACAAACAAGTACAAGTTTCACTTAAACCTGCTCTGAGCTCTGCAGTGTCAGCAGTCTGAACAGATGTGCCATTGCAGGGCACCTACATCCTGTTGTTTCAACACTTCTTTGTTATCTCGTGCTACAATTTATGGTCGTTTCCAGGTGAAGTCTGATGATGTCCCATTTCCTGAAGCGACAGCCCCTGACTGAGCTTGTATTTACAACCAGAGGCAGCCATAATTATCTTCTATGGATACACAACTATCCGCAGGAAGAAAGACTGAAATTCCTTCGTTAATCACGCAGGACTCATAAAGCCACCAATGTATCCACTCATAAACAGGCTGAAAATATGCTGTGGTCTCAAGTAGAGAAGTGGGGCCTAAACATATGCACCACAAGCAGAGCGGCTCTTTAACGCTGAATAACTGCATCACAATGATGGATAATCGCTGCCCTCAGAAATAAAGTTTCCACAGGGGGGCTTTAAAATGTGTAAGAATGCGTGAGAGAAATCCATTTCTGTATACACTCATTCACTACAATATCTGATGTAGTTGATCTTTAACTATACAAGGATCTGAGGAAGAGGGGAAAGCGAATTCTGTGTATGCAAGGCTGTCAAACTGTCTTAAGTACCGGCAGCGACTGTTATGTTAAGATTTTTCTTGTAAAAACGGTAGGTAGTCAGCCAAAGGACGTGAAGGCCCAATACATGCATGTAGAGAGGAAATGGTGCAGACTCTGGGTAGACCATTAAGATTAACCATGTATTTTTCCTCAGCAGGCTGAGAACTCTCAGGTTGAATGACTTAGGCTGGAAAGCAATGCATTATGAGAGAAAGGCAATTTCGATCTATTATTATGTGCTTTCGCTCAAATGCTGCCTTTGCGGCCTACATCAAATCACATAAAAAAATAAAGTGACAACCTTTTGAAGTTACTGAGTGCACATCATCTTTCATTTCCTTCTGACCACATCAGCAAGACCCTCTCTATAGAGATTTAGACTTGGGGGATTTGAAGATGACAGATTGATTTACTAATGCAGTTTGACAGAGAGGACTGGCAACCTTGTCATCTGTACCTTGAGAACCACCTGTGTCCTTGTGCACCCCAGGGCAATGCTTTACTCCATTTTATCACAGCTTAGATTACCAGTTGTGGCAGCTATAGTATGATATTTTTGAAATAGCAAACACAATTTACTGCGTGACAACACTAGTTAAAGTTTAATCTTAAGTTGGTCTGAAGTGGAGGAGCTGCATGCTGCATGTGGCGGGGGCTGTAAAGAACTCATAAACATGTACCTGGCCAGACCTCATCCATTTCAGCGCTAAAACAATAGTGGCAGGGGCCGGCTGTGCAAAGAGCCCCTTCCCCCTCTCGCTTTGCTCTTCCTTCCTTCTTTCTCTGATGCTACCAACTCAGATTGAATCAACTAAACAGCAACTAATGCAAATGGAAACTCGAGGAATAGGCATAATTATACAGTCACAGAGCCCAAATTCACTCTGTGAAAGGGCCAGAAGCCCCCACTGGGAACCCTTTCACTCAAGGACTGTTGGACTCTTTGGCTGAGCAGAGTCTATAATTACAGACTACATAACAGAGTGGCAAATGCCACAGAAAGCACTGTCACATACATGCATGAGATTCTAAGAAGGTAGGTTGGAGTGGGGGCTTAATGAAAATCAGTGATGCAAAAACAGAAGAGAAAAACGGAAAAAGAGATAGGCAAAGTAGAGAAGTGTAGAACTGTCGAGAGGGAGAGAGAGACAAAGAAGTAGGTGGAGCTGTAGGGAGGACTGTAGGTGCGCTACTGGTTTGAGGTTGGCTGGCATTATTGCCTGTGCTGCTGCTGTTTTGTTCTCACACTGACAAGAGGATGATTGGGGGAACAGTCATGCTCTAATACACCTGTGGATGGGGTAGGCACTGCCTTAAGAGTTGCCAAAGGAGAGAGGAGTCGTGTTTCTGGAAGGAAAAGCGATAGGACAAACAAACAAAGCAGAAAGTACTTCCAAGCTGGCAAAATATTAAATTAAAAAAAAAAAAAAAAAAGAGTGGCTTGATTCTCACCAGGTGAGCTGAGTTGGATCAACGGGGACATAAGGGGCAGTATTAAAACAGCTGCTGTGCCGTCTGGCCCTGCGCTGATAGCAAGAGACTCCCAAGGCCTCGGCACAGAGCTGTGCACGGAACATTCAACTGTAATAAGATCTGGCCTGTCAGGCAGAAAGGAAAAGCATGTGCTTTGTGTTGTTTGCATATGGCGCATTGGACATTGTGCATTAGAAGCTGCACCAAATAAAAGCCTTCAGTCAAATGGACTCTCCATGGTGCATGGACAATGTCCAGGAAAATAGAAAATGTATTCAAATTAGTCACATTGAAACATTTTATTAACCAGGTGGGAAAACAAAGATAAAACAAAAAAAAATAACAGAATTAATTCCTGTCTGTAGCGAGCCAAAATGAAGGATGCAAACATTTAACATTTGCCTTTTTTTCTTTGCTGTAGAGAATTTAAGTTTTTTAACCAAATACAAAGATCAGCCCACAGATAAGCCCATAGGACCTTGTTCTGGTACATATAAAATCACCATGATAATATTAAACTAATAAATTTAATAAGTATACATAACATTGAAAACAGGCCCAACATCTCCTTCAGACCAGGAAGGAATATATCTCATAGCTAAAATCTAACACTGTTGTCTTTTAGTAGCCAAATTGGCAGTATTTCAAAGGTAGTTATTGCCTACTTCAATATTGTGCATCCAAAGGAATCCATTGTGCGTGAGTCAAATAAAGTTCAGAATAATTCACCTCAAGCTGCTGCAATGCGAGGAAGGCAAAGATTAAATAGAACTGAATGCATATTTTAGAAGAAGCACTCATTAATGTCTTCTATTTAAAGCTGCACCAGGCAACTCGGCACACTGTCAGTCCCAAATGGCAGCGAGACGTCTCCGTTTGAAGTTTCAACACTTCAAAAAGCCCCAAATGTGTAATGTGATGTCATCAATTCTTTTTGGACTGAAATGTCATCCTTTCAGTGGCTTCGGAGGATAGAAATGAGAAAGAGTTTTAGTTTTCACTGAAAAGAGTGCCACTTCCTTAAACAAGAGGAGATCCAACTTCCGTAAAATTATTTCACTTACGCAAATATGTCAAAGTTTTCAGTGGCACTACAGTCTTTTCTAGCTCCCCTGCAAGCGTGAAGTATTTTGGTATAAACTTCTTGCCAAGTGCAGCTTTAAAGCTTATCACATGAAAACACATCATCTCCTCACGCTTGATATGCTTTGGTTGCTCCACTCTACTGTTGCTTAAGTGGGATGCTGATAGATAAAACATGGCTTGAGCCGCACGGGATAATGACTGTTTAATGTAGTCCCAGTTCCCACGGCAATGGCACAGTCCTCTATGCTCCCCTATTCATGACCACACATGGGGTGTTTAGGGGGAGTCCAAATCTACTGTCTCATACACACACAGAAACCTCCCATTAGCAGCTTGTTTATTCCCCTGGTAGGACAATTTTACTCTTTTTGTTTGTCAGTGAGTAATTTAAAGCTCTTGCAGTGGCATTTTGCTCATGTTTTATAACAAATAGTAGTGATTCCCAAAATGATTTATAAAATAAATGATGGTATTCTTCTTAGGGGCATCTGGGAACTCTTACTGTCCCCGAAGCTTTAATACAAACAGATAGGGCACTTCATTTAAGGATAAGCCATATGCTATGTGTACTGCTGCTCTTTATTGACTGTGGCCATTTAGCTTTTTGAGACAGAGCAGTACGTGTCAGAGAATTTGTTTTAATCTACACTCAGACACTATTTGATGGTGCTTCAGCCAGGTCTCTTGGGTAAACAATGGTGTACCTGCCAAAGCAGCTCTCTTTACCCTCTGTCTCCCCAAGCAAACATCCGACTACAGAGGCAAGCGAAACCTCACTGGAACAGATGGTTTAGTACCCGTGCTCATAATTTTCCACTATCTGGTTCAAATTTGAAATGCTTTTTTGTACAACACGCTCTTTCATTGAGGACAATGTAACATCTGCTGCGCTGTAAATGTTAATGATTATCAGGAATATTTATTATGTTAGGCAACTTCCCAACCTGGGACGGCTCCATGAGAGGCACTGTGCATTTCATTTGAACTATTTGCAATGGCTGTTTGAGCAAAAGAGTATCGTAATGGCTGACTACCGTCGCACAGTAGTCATGTGTTTTCCACCGGGGCTATAAAATTGCTACTTTCGGGTTGGCAGTGTGTAGCATCGGCTACTCAACTATGCACACAGGCTCTCACCTAATGTAGCTGCATCCATCGTTTGTAAAGCAACATGGGGTTCAGAGCACAAGCCCACACACACACACACACATGCCCCTCGAGCAGCTTTAAGGCATTTCAAATGTCAAGGGGATGCATCACTTTGCCTGCAACAGAGCTTCTCATCTTAGTTCAGCGGGATAATGATTCATCCTTGAATGAAAAAGTGGAAAACATCACTACTCCATTTTGTTATCAGACAATTTCAAAGAAGCAAATCTACAAGACAGTGGAGTTTAGTGTGCCCTTTTTGGGAACCTCTCACGATACCCTTTGAATTTAAAACATAAAGTGGATAGCAGTGCCTGTGGATTTTCAGTAATTAATATGTGTTTTTATTCTAGTCTAGCAGGAAATAAGCTAAAAGCAATTTGGGATTTTGGTTGTCTTTGACCGAGGCAATGACAAATAAAGCTTGGCCAAAAATAAGACTTTTGCCCTACAGAGAGAGAGAGCAAGAGTGGAAGAGAGAGACAGAGAAAGTATAGCACGTATTGAGTGTAAACACAGAAAGAGCTTTGACCCTCCTCCCTCAGCCTGCAGCTTAACAAAACAAGGCCACCAAGGTTTCGGTTCTACGACACAAAATAAACAGAGCTGACGTTACCTGACCAAATGGCGAGATGACATCATCCACTGATACCAGATAGCAATCAACTGTCAGCAAACAAAAGGCCGGGTGCAAGGGAAACGCAGCGATAACCTTCCTCTTAGTAAATGAGTGACTGTAAGCGTCAGAGTTGTGTGCGGCTGACTGATACTTGGAGAGAAAAGCTGGGAACCCTCCAGGTGTTTCAAGTATCTACAACTGTGGTATCAGAAATAAAATGCTGCGCTATAAGAGTAACATCAGCCAGATAATAGCACACTTTATCAGACAGCTCTCAAGCCATGACGCTAGGGACCGCTTACATGGACCAGACAATTAGTCAGCAAAGCATCTCGTCCACAGAATGGGTTCAGCGTTCACAATGATGCGCGCTGGTTATTTTTCAATAATGCAAACGTTTCCCTGGGCTTTCAAACAAGAGCAGCTGTTGGACGTCTTAATAGGAAAGAGCTGATCAATAAATAAAAAGGGGGCCACGGGCGAACTGCGACGCGATGCATTACGGCCTCAGACAGGTTGAGCCACAGCGTCTGCAGGTATCAGCTTGGAGCACGAAGCAGTTAAGGGGTGGGGTTACATGAATGTGATGTAGAGGATTTTGGGGAGTTAAGGAGGAGGGTAAGCAGTGAGAGTGACACGTAGTGGGTCAGACGCGGTGAGCAGATTACAGCACTCAGGATATTAAAGCAGAGGAGAGACGATGCTGCAGGCGGCACAACTCCCGTGGAAATTTCAGCATTAGTACGGGCCGACAAAGCGGCTATGTCCACATATACATTTGACACAGTTGACATAGCAACACAATAACACAATTGCTGCAGGAGCAATGGGACATAGTACTAGTGGACAGGGGAGAGATTCAGACTAAGGAATAGTACACACTTCAGAGATACATAAATTTGACGTTTGGTGGGTTAACACTCCCTTGAGCCACTGGTTGTCACCGGTGGGGCACGACACAACAGTGTGAAAAATATTACACTGAATCTATTTGATTTGGGAGCAAAACTCACCATACTCATCCTTTTCAAAGTAAAATTCCACTTTTTTTGTAATTATTTATGACTGATTAAAAAATAGAGTGGGGTGAGGGGCATGTAAATGTTTTGCTGCTGAAGTGGGGCATTGCAAAAGCAGTTTGAGAACCATTGCCTTAAGCTCACTTCAAACGCCATTTAAAAGTAAAACAATATATTTTTTAAGTGTAGAAATACCGGTAAAACTAGGCCATGTGCACAAATCCCCCAAATTAGCAGATATGTCTACTTGCTGAGAGGGGATTTTACATTTTTCTGTCAAAAGATGTTTCAGGGTATCACCTTGAACCCTTGGGACTTTTAAGTTAACAATTTTCTGATATCTTGCCCTTGCATCAGCCAGTATTAATGGTGTTTTTCTACATATGAACCTCAAATGCCCTGACTCAATATGCATAGGACAATGAAGCATACAGATTATGTATAAGAATGATACTGGGATGGGCAGTATAGGATGGCTAAGCCAGCACCCACAGCAGTACCCTATACCTCTGCTAAGAACTCAGCAAATACAGCATGAAATGCATATAAAGTCCTGCCAAAAAGTGCTGAGAAAGAGTCTGGCCCTGGACAACCACGCATGACAAATCCTTCTCTCACACCATCTGTTCCATTGTCCAGAAGTAAAGATAAGTCTTGCATAGAGTACAAACACGGAATATTTCCATGTGATTATGCCAAGCACTTGTGTTGGATACATTCTAAAACATTAAGATTTCAAAAATCAAACAACCATTCAGCTGAAACCGGATGATCAATTATTGGCTGCACATAAGAATAGAAATGGGCATTGGATGCGGGAATCTGCACGCTCAGTCAAAACAACATTGTATGGGTGTAAATCCATACACCCCATGCAAGGTGACCTTTAGAAATACTCAGTGAGAGCACAGAATATCACTTTTTTTGCATGTCTGACCCCTGCTGACCTTTATTGGTGGAGTTTTTTTTTCCCTTTTTCCACCAACAAAGGCCAGCTGATATCCTACAGGCATGCAGGCTGGAAGAAGCCTTTCGAGGATAAATAGGTCCAGTATAAGCATAGCGAGGAGCACTGTTGCATGACCAGTGGCTTATTAAACCCAAGGAATGAGAACGTACAATCAATATTTGATTAGAGACACTTGTGATTTTTTCTGACATTTCCACTCTGAGTAGCCTCTGTAGATTTCTTGAAACAAATTAAAGTTGTGCATATCATACATTTTTAAGGACGTGTAGAGAAAAATAGAAGAACTGGCAGTCATCAAAGTGCATCTCTAATTGTGCTTGGGACACAAACAGGACATTGGGGGCAACGTGCACACAGCTAGTCTTGTTGGTGTTTTGCACAGAGCTATTTTTCTCTAGCATTGCTGGAGCAGGCCATTTATACAACAGATCCATTAACATATAGGAGAGGGAATTCACACTCCAGCTGGAGTGGGAAGTGGGCTGAAGCCCCAGTCTGCTATCAATTAACAAGCACACTTAGTATGTGTCTGAGTCATGATCGTCATGGGACTCAGAAAATGCTGTGCATTTGCTCAAGATGTGCCGTCAATAGCCATGCTGCAGATTAGCAGCCGTTGTACCATGTCTGATGGTCTTCTAACTGTAAGCAACAGAAGCAACTCACCAGTACGCTGATCTAATACTGCAACAAACAAGTCATCTCTGTGCACGTGTACAAGGAATTAAGTACAAATAAACACGATTATGAATTTTGCCCTGCAGTAACATCATTTAGGCATGGATTAGTATCCTGATTTCACCACTGGAGGAATGAATGTGTTCAGTTACTTAAGCTGATAACGTTAGATATGCTAGACGTACTTTATCCTTGAACACGTTATCTTATCTTGTTATTTAAATTATTTTTTACATTTGCAATGCTTGTAGATTTTAACAGGCATTCCTTGGTACAGTTTAACTGTGACACTGCATCGCTGGCAGAAGACGTCAGGTTTTTTTTCCAAAAGAGTGACATGGAAGGGGAAAAAAAAGAGAAATTACAGTAGAATCATCAACAGCAAGCATGACATGTAAACAAAAAGACAAGATTGATACTAACATGTGGTAGAAATGGCTACACACAAGGTTTCTGCATAAATGCTGAGACTGGCCTTTGCCAAAATCTGCTTTTCATGTGTGTTTTGATCATGAAACTATGAAATCCAGTGGTTCTCGGCAGAACTCTGAGGCCAGGGCTGAACCATTTCCTAAACCACGACCACAGCCCATCTTTCCAAGGCAAGTACGGCTCCATGTTCCACATACATATAACCGTTGGAATGCTCACCACATCTCAGGACCATGTTCATATTCTGCTGCATGTGCTTTCCAGCTGGGATCAAGTATTGTCTTTCCCACCAGTGTTTGAGCTTAACCATATACAGTATTTTTCTCACAGCTTAGCATGTTTCTCTACAGCATCTTTCAGTAGATCAAGCCTCTCCAGGATATTATGAAATAGCTCTGATCTGGGCTTTTATGTCATTCTGACACCACATCTATTATGACTATTACATACAGAATTGTAAGCAAGGATAGAATGCAGACAACTGAGTGATGGTAGTAATTTTTTCGAGGTTGTTATCCCTTTCGTTCTTTATATTGTGACATTATTTCTGATAAAAGTTAAAAGGAAAAAGAAAGAAAAGCTAAAAAATGTCTGCACAGTTTGTAACTGGCCTTTCAAGAGAAAAGCAACTGGCACGTAGACATAAGTAGTGAGCCACAAAGCCACAGCAAGGGGAAAGGAGACTGAAAACTGAGTCGGGTGGTATAAGTTACCCCAGTCTCCACTGCTCGTTAGATGTCTATTGACACAAGGACCCAGAATACAAAAACCATTTGGTACATTCTCAAAGACGGAATCCCGCAAGAAAAACAGGACAGACATTTCGAAAAAGTGACTGAAAGGAGAAAGAATGGGAGCAGTAATCAATCATAGGAATCAAAAATCATAAAATGCCTCTCTCTGGGTTTCTCTCAGTTTCATCTGAAACCACTGCAGTGGGTGGGCTGTGGGCTTTGAGTATAAAAAAAAGAAGAAATAAACTCATGTTTATCTTTTTTATTTGTTTTTAACTATGTGTTGTTTTTGCTGTTCAAAACTGAGGCGTGGATATTCAACACTTCCAGTCCCTGTGAGTGTTTTTTCTTCTGATTATTAACACAATTTAAAGTTTAATGTCAAGTAGCATCAGGATGAAGTGGAAAAAAAAGGGGGCCGGCTGCGACTGGTGAAAATAGTGTGGCCAAATTGTAACTGTGTGACTGCTCAGACAGATTGTGATATTCACTGCGAACAAATCAGCAATGATCTGTAGTGCGAGTACTGAGCGGGTGGAGGAGAGCCTTAGGAGGTTGAGGTACCGGTATGCTCTGCGGAGAAGTGGAATGAAAGTAGAAGCAAAACAGCTATGCTGGGATGTGTGATTTGGAGATGGTGGCACTGGCAAAAAGCTGGAATTGGTAGAGCTGAAGGTATTGGATTGACCATGTGGAAGGAGGGAACGTGGATATACTCGACAATGGGCAGGAGGAAAATAGAGGAGAATGGTAAGGGCAGGGTGTTAAACTTCACAGGATGCCAACTCACACTTGAAATGCAAGAGAACATATAGTGAAATGAGCCAGGCAGGAATGGAACTGGTTCTGACTGTTCTGACAGCTTTGATGAAACAAAGAAAGAAAATATAGCTGATAAATCCTGATAGTGTATTACTATTGATCAGAAGCAGAGAAAATGAAGCAGGCAGTCAAAGGGAGCTACAACAACTCAATTAGGTCATATTGAAGTCCCTGTCACTCAACCAATGCAGAAACATACTGCTTCTTTGCAAGGAAAAAGAAAATCTAATTAGTCTCATTACTATATCAACAGGCAAGGGTACCACATGATGTCAGCCTCTTTCTATGCGATGGTGTGGAAGTTAACCCAAGCTTTTTTGCAGCCACCAACAATTATTAACCGAGGTGAAGTCACTTACGTGAATCTACCTCTGACACTAACAACCTTTGAAATCTGCTGATGGGGTTTAGACTGTCGCTGGCTACGAGACGCAGGCGCCTGTCCAGTGAGAGACAAAATAGCTGTACACTGCATGCACAGATTTTTTTTGTTTCCTCCTCAGGGCTGCAGCAGTATTATTTAGAGCTCTAACCCTCAAGTTGCCTTCCTTTACTGTGTCTATACTATGGACTGCTCATTGTTTGACAGGATTGACAAGCTCCCTGGCAGAGCTGATTAAAAGCTTTAAGGTCAGAGAAGTGGGACAGATATCGAGCGAACACCTGTCTCCTCGCTGTGAGCCAGTCCCCTGTAGGGTGTGTCCTCCACTGGCACAGGATCAATGGCTCCATTAAGACACAACCTAGACAGGTTTTTTTTGGCGCATGTGACAATGCTGCTTTGGCTTGCAAAGAACATTTCACCTCTCTCTTCCTCTTTTTACTTCCCTTTGTCTTTCTTGCAGTTTTGTGTACAACTACAATGGCACTGACCACCACTCTCCTCAGTTAGAGACTGCCTGGAATAAAATGCCGACTGACAGGCACATGCTGCAATGTATTTATTTTTTTCCCAGCTTTAGACTTAATTTCATCATGGATTTCAACATCCTGTTAAAAATAACTTGGAAAGCGGGGCTGCCCACTCAAGATTTGCCACAGGATTATAGATCATTAAAGAGATCTTTGAAGTTCACTTGAATCCTCTCCAAATAAGTTAGAGGACTCACTTTTATGGTGTCACGGCCTCACAATTTCTGTTTAGTTGTAGCCAGTTTTCTTTTACAGCTGCTCATACTCTCTGGAGTCATAATCCAGAAATGGACGTTTCAATTTACTTCAGCTCGAGTTCGGATGATAGCGAATTAAGATACCTGCTTCTGTGTATACCTTACCAATTTTATCCCTTCTGGTAGGCTTTCCACTCCCAAGTTCACAGAGGAGAAAATGTTCTTTTTTTGCCATCTCACAGTAATCTATAAAATGAAACCTAATACCGTAGCTTTAGTCACGGGATAAGACCTCAAAGGTTGGGTGACTTTTACCGAAAGATATCTCAGACCACGTCCCACACACCACTCATCACTACTTTTGTCTCCAGAGTACTTCTATTTTCGCAGGTTTCCGTTTCCCACACAGTCACCTAGATGGTCTTTCTTGATATGACTCACTGTGCAAAAAGATGCATTGTGTTTATCAGATCAACCACATAATCTTGTTTCTGTTTGCTGGGAAAACAAAGACGTTGACTAAAATGATGTAACAGACATAAGAAAGACAAACCGAAATTATCAGTGCCAACTTTTATGTTCTCTTGTAAATGAGAACAGAACCAATAAGAAAACCCCGGGATGTTCTATAAACGGAAATGCTGCTGTCATCGACGAGACTTTTTTTAATGACAATATCGCCAAATAACCATTATTGCAATGAACCACTAATTTGCCAAAAAGTGTCCACATTTAGATATTTGATGAAGATGTAGCACAACAGTAAGGTGAAAAGAAACAAATTCACACTTTGCCAGTGGTGTTTTAAAGTAGGTGTGAAAGTGGCTTTGCAGGAGGAAAATGCGATGGTGTTAGTGAAGTGCTAGGTCACATCTCCATTCGCAGCTGCTCTTTGGACATTCCTCACGTATGCATTTTTGCCTTTTATTTGTGGGAGCTCATCTGAAAGCAAGGTCGAAAGTACAGAGGGGGGAGATACTTGTGTAACGAAGAAAAAGAAAACATTTCATCTCTAACACTGGTCTTACGATTTTCATAGTAAGTGTAAAATATTTTCCTGCTTTCGTTGTAGGTGCTTAACTTAGTGTGGAAAAACAAAAACAGCTCACTCTATTCTAGGCTGGGTGAAAATGTTTTATATTCACAGTGTCCTTCACAGATTGCAAGTGTACCTTGTACTCCTACATTCACTCGCACACTTAAAACGATCTCATACTCACAAGGCTAGTGGAAAACATTGGAGCAGAAATGAGTCCAATGGAGGTGTTTGGACAACTGACAAAACTGCATTTGTGCACTCCAAATATCGTGTCGTGAATGGATGCAAGGATAAAACTCGACATATGGGCTAGTGCAGGCCAGAGTAAAATAAAGGGCAGCGAGCTGAGACAGGTGTATCCCTCGTGGGCATAATTGTGTGTTTAATCTTGTTTAAAGTTATTTATAATTTTGTGTGAGTGTGTTGTTCAATAACCCGCCATGCATATCAATGTGGTAATTATAGTTAGTATTAATTTCAGAATGATGGATATGTTTAGGATAACAAAACAAATACTCATTAATCATTCTATCTTTGGGTAAACTAGCTTTTTGTGACAGCTGGAAATGCAACATAAGCCATGCAGGTTTCAAAGATACCATGAAAACAGTTGACAAGAGTTTATTATTCACTCATCCCAGCATTAATCACGCAAGAGACGATAACAGTTAGCATCCTATTAGCATCTAAACTGTGTATGCCTGACACCACAGGGCACCAGCAGCAGTCCTGCGTCCATGTCCAGATGCTGGTTATATCAGCACAAGAGGGACCTGTGCAGATTCGGTGGAGTTTTTAATTTTGGATCTGATTGGTGTAATTTGGTTTGAAATATTGACGCTTTCACAAAGTGTTTTCAGGAAGTACAGCGCATCATCTGCAGAAAACAAGAAATTCCAGTATTGAAAATGTCTGACACCATAAACGCAGCATAAATCCAGCATGAAAGAAACCCAATGCATTTGTTTATCCTTATCATACAAGAGTACAATTACAAAAAAAAGAAATAAAAAAATGTAGTCTCAAAATACATGAAAGACTCGCGCCAACCCATCAAAAGCTGTCACTTTCTTGGAAAACATCCAACAAATCACTGAGTGATGAAGGCCAGTGGGGTGCGTAAGGATTTCTACCGAGACTGAGCTTTTACTGCTTTTATCTTTCCCTGCTCAGCTGCAATGTAATTCTCACGTGCTATACTGTGACACAGCCGACCCTTCATACATAATAGATGTGTTCGTGTCCATGAAACTGCAGATGCTAGAGGCTAAGGGTTGGTGCAGGCCACAGACAATAAAAGGGTTTTTTTTGTTTGTTTTTTCCACTGTTTTACAGGCTTGGATGCTTCATACCAATCAGCCGCCTCTCCAGTGATGCTGTTTGCATTTATTATGCTAATGTGGTAGCTGATGAGGACACACTTTACACAGTCTAACATGAAACTATACTATGGCATAGGCCAAATCCAACATTTTTTTCCCCCTTCAAGTATCACTTTCACTTTACTGAATTTAAATTATGGGTAAATATGTTTATGGAACCTGTCAGAAGCAAAATGCTGTAACTGGCTGCATGTTGGCTCTGAAGAATGACGCAGAAAACACATCTCAAAACGTGTATTTATAAACGTCGTCGGCGCAAGTCCACAAGAGTATTTTATTAACATATCGGCTTATTGTTCCTAATGAAGGTTAATTAAGCACCAAACTGTTATTAATAGCAGATGCATTTAGATTTAACTGCATTTTTATTGCAGCAATGATCAAAGACATTCATTTTCTGAGACGTGGGAACACTGATGGTGTACAGTAATTAAGGGTGCATTGTCTTCCTATTCCCTAAACAGTTAGTTGTTTAGCAGTTATTATGCTCACCATAATTTTACTATAGTTTTGAAATGGTATTTACTTTATGAATATAAATGTTCATGTCCTTTTTTTTTGTTTTTAAATCCCATTGTTGTGGAGAGAAAAAAAAAGACATGCGAATAAAAAAACCCTAACTGGTAAATATTTATGTACCCATTTTCTAGCTACAAGCACATCTCGCTTGGCTGCACTAAAATGAAACTCGTTGTGACCTAGTTAGAAGAATGCCACACGACAAGGCCGTGCCCGCCCTCTATCCGTGAGGCTAGCCAAGCAGAAACAGCTGTATCAAGCGTGATATTTTGCACAAGGTTCCTTATTGACAGTTTGTTAGCAGGACAGAGAGCAGCCAGGTCTGTGTCCTACTCCTTGGCTGATTAGATGGGTGAAGGACAGGCCCTGGCTGCTCTGGCTCTTCGTCACAGGAAGCAGAGGCGGCTGAGTTTTGTAAATGTTCAGCCACTCCCCTGCAGGGTAAGCGGGCCTGGACAGGCTGGAGTGACGCTTCCCTCGTTCCCACAGCTCAGCCAGCTTGACTTTGCTTGGCTGATGAACTGTGACGGGACACAACTCCAAGGTTGTTGGTTAAAAGGAAAAAAAAGAGAAAAAGAAAAAAGAATGCAACAGACAAGCCAGTCAGAGTAAGAGCATGAAACAATGTTGAACTCTGCTGATGGCTCTCAACCTTTATATCAGCTGGCTCGACTGCACCTGGGGCACACTCCAGTGAACACCTGAAGGATCCACACTGTCAGGATGTACGAGTTGCGGGGCCGTAGAGCCAGCTGGTTATGTTTAAATACAAAAAGAAGAGAATAAACAACGCCACAAACCTGCCCAGACACGAATTACCTTGCACAACTTAAAATGAGTCAGTCCTATGATTGCAGACAGCGGAGCACTCAAACTCCAGGGAGCTTGTTTCACAAATCAATCTAAACGAAGGTTTCTGACTGAGGTGTGCGCGCGTGTACGTGTGCGTGAGGAGATTGTTATTCAGTTCACCTCTATAGGCTGTTTCTATCTCTATAGAGAGCCTATCACCACCATTTACGGGTCTCAAAGCACATTGTACAGCTTTCTGCTGCCACTTTTGTGATCATTTTCTTACCTCTACTGAGAAGCGTTACAAAGAGCCCCTTGTGCTGGGAAAGTTGTTAGTTTGTGCTGCGCTTTCAACTCTTACACATCAGAAATCGTACAGTACTTTATGTCACTGTACTTCAACATCTCCTTCATGTTTCCTGAAATAGGAACCACAAATTTTCATCCTGCCCAGTTCTACAAAGCAAGCATACAACTGCTATGATTTTTATTTATTTTCTGCATGAAACTTTACAAAATTGCTACAGTGTAAGAGTCTGTCAAAACCACTGCATGTTTATTATGCAAAGATCCACTTCAAATAGTCATCAATCCCCACAAGATACCAGACGAGCAGTGTAGTTTCGACTAAGCAGATTTTTCCGGAGCCGGCCTCTCGAGGAGCAAAACTCATGCAAACGACTCCTTTTGTTGCCGTTGCGTCTCCCTTCTACAGAAATAACACGCCTAGCAGTTAACACACCTCAAAGTCACACCAGGTCCACGCCCACTTGAACCACCTTAAACAGGATCTTTTCCCAGGCTTTAAGCAGCCGCTTTATTTGGAGAATGACGACATTCTCACATTTGTGTTCATCACTTTCATCCAAATCAAGTAAAGCAGGTATTCCCTCTGGAAAAGTCAAAGAAAGAGAAATAACTACAATTATCACTTCAAAATTAAGAAAATTAGAAATTCTGTGTGATTGCAGGGTGTTAGGAGATACTAGCCAGAAACACAGTAAGAACACATCCCAGCAAAGCGATTATGTTGCTTTCCACAATTTTACTGTATAGTCATTCTTCCAGCTTAGTGCTTCATCCACCAGAGTTCCCGTTAACCCCTCTGTAAATACTCGATGACAGATGTCTGCTGGCCTCTTACATCCACCAGACTAGTGCTGGATTTCCCAAAGGTTTTTTGAAGTTTTCTTTGTGTATTTGTTAAGGGACGATTTTAACAGAAGACTATTCTAGATGAGTAATGCTTGTTGGTTTGACTACATAAACCAATTACTGAATGAGACACCATAAGAGAATTAAAAGTTTCGTTAGCCGCAGGGTAGATGGTACTATAATTGGATTTGGCAACAGTAGCATAGATCCTATCTGTGGAAACAAAGAGGAGCTATGCATTCCCACCAAGTCAGATAGATGTAAGGAGGTTTTAAAGTAAGAATGTGCAAACTGCTGAAATAAACAGGGAGTGTTTTGTTGAACACTCATGTGGAAAAAAATAAAAATCGATATTACCAAGACTTGCTGTTAGGAGTAATTGTACATGCATTTGCTCTCATTAGAGAGTTAAATAATGACCTTGTAAGGTTCAGCTGCTGTTG
The DNA here is from genome assembly GCF_041146795.1 of Maylandia zebra. Taxonomy (NCBI): domain Eukaryota; kingdom Metazoa; phylum Chordata; class Actinopteri; order Cichliformes; family Cichlidae; genus Maylandia; species Maylandia zebra. The sequence continues at coordinate 33,356,729 of NC_135180.1, read as the reverse complement.
CTCGTCTTCTGTTTGTGGATGGAAACTGCCGACAGGTATCTGTTAAGGTGTGATCAGCCAAAATCCACATTGTTTAAAAAAAAAAAAAAAAAAAAAAAAATTGTGTTGTCTGAGAATATCAGACAATAACTGGTAGAGTTTGGAAGTGTTGACTTGTGTGTACCATGTGTTCCATTAGAAATGAATGCCACCTACTAGAAGTTTAATAGCATCAATACAAATCCCATGAAAAAACAAAATTACTTTGGGCAAAAGAACGGAAAAGAAACAGTGATATGTTGTTGAGGAGCAAATAAAAAAATACAATCCAAAATTCACGTATTATAGAATCTAGACTTTCTACAAGCTCCAAAAAAAACCTCCCGAAAACATAAAGCACTCCTTAATAAATGCCATAGAGATTAATGCAAAGCCAAAATAATTATGCAATTTTAATTACCGGGCCTGGCTCTGTTCCTAAGTGCTAAGAATCCTTAGGTAGTTAGCCATGTCTGAAGAGATTTCGAGTATGTGCACCAGAGCAGTTTAACAAGTGAACTCTGAGACGTGCGGTGCAGCACTGAGCTCAGCTTAGCTTTATGGATGTTACGATAAGTAATAACAAACTGTGCCATGAATTAAATAAAGCTGCACTGTTTGGCACTCGCTCTTCATCTGAGGCAACAATTTGACACAGACAGAGCAGACATTTCTATTTTAGCTGCACTGACAGTTAATATAATTAGACAAGTTGCTGTCGAGCAATTGCCTGACACTTTAACTCTTCCCATATTTCCTTCTTATCAGAGCAACGTGCCACGAATTTTGAACCGATCATTATTTTCGTTCCTTCTTAGAAAATTTCCTTTAAAGATCTAACAGAGATGCCCTTGACCCAGACACCGTCTATAAAGCAAATCAAAGAAACAACAAAATAAACAAAGAAAAATGCGGCGCTGGGCCAATATACTTAAAAACAGAGCTTGTAGATTACAGAAATACTCTGCGGGGCAGTAGGTTCACTTCTTTTAATGCTGAAATTAAAAACTTCCCGTGCAACTTGTGACTGAGGGGGAAAAAGTCATTCAGATAAAAGGCCTATAGATGGGATTACATTTCAAAAAACTGAGGGTCTCTTCTATTTGCAATTCATTGACCTGAAATGACCTCACTATAAACTTCAAGGTGCTAATGAATAAAAACAACAGCAGAGACAAATTTAAATTTCATCTTGGCTAAATATTCAATAAGTTCAACACAGTGAGAGCAAGAATAAAATTGCTGTTCAGCATTACTGCATGGTAACGTATGTATGGGTATGTGTGTGTGTGTGTGTGTGTGTGTGTGTGTGTGTGTGTGTGTGTGTGTCCTCTCCTTCAGACAGCACTGTCCTTGACTGACCTTGCTGAGGCAATCACCCTGAGATTTGCCTCTGACATGTATATGCTGAGTATTTGGCCTGCTCTGCAAGGTTCGGAGTCATGTAGAAATCCCCTGGTGGCTGGAAATCCAATGAACACAGCTACATGAAATATATGACATGAGGCCATTTGCAGCAGCTTTATTTCCAGATTTAAAAAAAAAAAAAACAATCAAAAAAAAAAATTCAATGTCTAAACTCTTTCTAATGAAAGGGTACGAGTGACCTACTACTGGTATACGGCAAAAGGATGGCACAGTGACAGAAGGCGGGGGAGTTTAATAACTAAGGCAGGGAGAGACACAAATATAGACAAACAGTGGGATGAGGAAGGGAAAGAGAGATGAGCACTTTCATTCCTTGGAGAATCATTTTATCAGACAACTCTGCTCTCTGCTGCGTCTCCTTTCATGCATTAGCAATATACTTCACTCTACCTTGTGAATGTGCAACACCCACGCTGTAAACAAAGAAGGTCCTGATGAAAGAATAGCTGTTTAGTGAAATGAGGAATGATCACAGGTGGGACAAAGTGGAACCAAAGAGATTTCTCCAAAGGTTTAGCAGAAAATGTAGGATTTATTTTTTTTACCATTTTATTTTTGGAAGTAAACTTAAAGCTATTGAAAAAAAAAAAAGAAAAAGTAACAGACCAAATGCTTTTTTTTTTTTTATCACAGTGAAGCAGTTTTCCCCAGGTAGTTTCTTAAAAGCACCCAGAAAGCATGTTCCAGCGCTTCTGCGATTCTTGACACCTAAAAGGTCAGTCAAGGGTGAATTTTTCATGAAGGGGAGACATAAGCTTCTCACTGGCTGCTTTTAGAATCCAGAAGAACCAGAGCCAAACCTAAGCCTGTAATATATGACTCTTACACATTTAAAGAGATGTGGAAAGTCGGAAAAAAAAGGAGGAGAAAAAAAAAAGGGAAACGAAAGAGAGAAGACCCAGGAGGCTGATGGAGAGGACAGAGATCACGGAAACAGCTGGGATGCCAGATCAAATGGGAATGCGAGAGAGAGAAGCTTGTTTTGCCCCTGTGCAGCGATGGGGGAGAACCAAGCGTGTAGTGCATCAAATTTTCATATGAGCATCAGTGCACAGCTTAGAACTGCATTATGGAACCAAAGCAGCAGAAAATATCCTTGAGGAGCAGCTGAATAAAAATGTGGCTTATTTATAGACCATGATGAGAACACATTTGAATGATTTAATTAAGCTAATTAAAGGACAGTGAAGGGCCATCAAGCAAAATATCTATTTATACTATAATGTATGTGCTATTATTCTTAAATGTGCCACATTGTATAGCCATTTAAATATATTATACTAAATCTAAATGTGCAAAGGAAAAAAAATCAATAGACTCACCAGGTAAAATATAGTTTTAAGTGAGTCCAAATGAGTACACCATTGTAGTTATATGTTGTTTTTATTCTTCAGTGTTGTGTAAACATATCCTGGAATCTCTCCACAGAGATCATTTCCAAAATGCTCTCACAAACAATCATGTCAGGACTGGGAGTGCTGTTGATTGTAAACAAAACCTGCGTTCACAGCCGTGCATGTGTGGTCCTGGTTACGTTTCGGGGGGGGGAAAAAAACTGCTTCAGATTGTGAAGGTTTCCATTGTGAGAGGAAAAAAAAACGGTGAAACTAACGGGAAACTATCTGTAACCTTCTGCTATGTGTGAAACTAATGGCTTTTGCTTTTCACAAGAGTGTCAGTTAAATCCATTGACTCCGTTATGACAGGATTTCTACAGATGTAACGGAATGTAAGCTACGATACTCACATGATATCAGACATCTGGCCCATGAAACAACATGAGCGCACACTGTATAAAGATGCCAAACAATCCAACAAGCTTCAGCATTTTCCTTTCTTTTCGTTGTTTCTTTTTTGAGTGTACATTTTTTTGGAACCAAATCTAACAAGAACATTTTTATCAAGCACTTGAGGCGTGCACGTAACATTGCAAAAATGTTATCATGTCCTTGATGGACATTTTTTCCGATACTTTTACAAAAACAGGAATCTGAGGGCATTCCAAATAATAAAAAAGCAAAAAACAAACAAAAACAAAAAAACCCGAGAGAGAAATGTGCAGCTGGTGCAACGCTGGTATAGGTTTTAAAAGAAACCAATATTAAAAATGTCTGTCAGGCTTTTCTGACAAGGATTTGTTTGTCTTTATCAAAGTTTAACAAAAAAAGAAAAGAAAACAAGACCAAACCTGGCGGAGAAATCTCTAGAACGCACTACAACAAAGGTGCACAGTCACTGGCGAGGGAATAATGAGAGTTCTGTATGACAAATGAGAGCTCTCTGTATAATACTTGGGTCATGTTCGCCAGCACACCTGGTTTGCAGCTTTGGCACCCGCTTCACAGATGCAGTTAGCAGATGTGCCATTGAGAAGAAATGGCGCTTTGTAATGTGTGCGTAAAAAGCATGAGTAAACAGCCCACAGGATTACAATATTCAGAGATATGAAACAAGTTTACTGTTTTTTTGTGAGCAAGCTGCTTAAAACGACTTTGTCCAGTAAAATTGTGTGAACACGTTATGCTCAGCGCAAAAGCAACAAGGAAGGCAAGTGCACCTGTTTTAATGTTTCAACTTTTGTCTCTCTTCGTTTGTTAACTCTGAGACAAGGCAGCCTTTGGCTCAGCGGAGGTCGATAAAGCAATTCAAGGGGAGCTTCTTGACAAGGAAAGAGGGCATAGAAGAAGAATGCAAAAGAAGAGAAACAAAAACTACAAGGGCACTTGGCAAGGGCACTTGGCAAGGGCACTCCTCAGCCAGTGCCAATGCCAATGCCTTGTCTTGTAATTTTAAATGATCCAGAACTACCCCCCCCCCCCCCGTCATATTCCAACTCTTCTGGACGTTTAATGAAATTTGATCTGGTACCTTTTGCACGATTATATTGGCTACAACAAATTTAAATGGTTTCTGTTAAGGTCAATACATTTGGAGGAAAAAAACAAAGCAAAACCTGAACCACGAGTGAGACGAGCGAGAGCGGGCTAAACAGCAGCAGACAGAAAGGGCTGCTCGGTGTGATAAGGCAGTTTCACGGTCCCTAGTGTGAAATTGTGATATCTCAGAATGGCAAGGTAATGGTGTCAAGAAAGATCCCGCTTTCCAAAGCCAGACGATTTTCCTCGCGAAATCGCCGTTAAGCAAAAAATTGAAAGGTGTAAGTGGCACATTCAAATGCTGTTCAAAGTTTAATTTGACGGAGCGCGGATGTTTTTCAGGTTTCAAGCAAAATTCAGATCTTCCTTAGTACTGCTGAAATTTTATCCATGATCCTTCTGCTTCTGTATTAAGACATACTTGTTCAGAGCAGTCAGTTTAGAGCTGACACAGTGCTTTTTTTCCCCCAAACCAGGAAATGTTATTTGTGGCATATGCCATAATAAATATATATAAAATAATAAATGTCTAAAATACAAAAAATGTTCTAATGTTTGTAGACATTAGGCTAAACAACACAACTTTTTAAAGACAGGCTCAAAGAATAAGGCCATAAATAAAGAAAATTTAAAAATTAGGTAGTCACTCTCTCAGGGCAAGAGATGTAAAGGTTTCTGTTAAAACTGTGCTAAAACTGATTGAAATTAAATGAGTTAGACCTCTAGGTTAAATAATATAACTTAGATGATGTTAGTTTCCCCGCTAACTCGGTTCCAATAAATCCCCATTTGCAGTCTTGAACATTATCCACCTGGGAGCAGAAATTGAGTTAGACATAGCAGAGATTCAAGTTCATGCTCGCACACATGACAGTGAATCAGAAACAGAGACGTGCAGCTACTTCTCAATAATACAACACATCTATGAGCATTTAAAGCAATGGCACAGTCAACTTGGGAAAAGTTGATCAAACTAATCCACAACTTTCAGAGCGCCTAAATAAAACAGTAAATACGTTTCGCCCAAAAACAAATAAAAATGCCTAATGGCAATATTCACTATACAAACACACGTTCTTTAACAAAAGCACACATGCACAAACCAGTCCAAACCACCCGTGGCGGAGTTTAACGGCTTTCCTGGATTCTAGATCGCGACAGCCATTCACAGACCGGTTAAACAGCTCGGGCCACCGCTGATGTCACCCATGGGTTTTTTTTCCCTTCCTTTGGTACAGACATGTGGGCGAACTGGGTGTGGCAGCCTGTGCTGCCGCAGCTTACTCTCTGGCCAGAGTCACATATAATTTCGACACATTTCAGCGACCACGACATGGCCAATATGAGAAGCTTGAAAACCCCACGAGCGCTCTTGCCAGCCAAAAATGCCTCAGTCACTGCTTTGTGCAAACAAGCTTCAAGGTTTGACAGCCACTCAGTGCCCATCCACTGCCATTATCCGTAAGGAGCTGTGTTTCTGAAAGGCTATGAAAATGCTCTAACCACACATGAAATCTCAACATCTGTACCAAGGACACTGTGCCACTGGAGGGAAAAAGAGCAAGCGATAATAAAGGCTCACTGTGGAGGAAGAACCTTCCTTTTCCCTCACTCACCCATCTGGTTGGCACTTTATATTTAAGCAAATGGCTTTATTGTGAGTTTTCTTAGGGCCTCAACAGCTTGACGGATTTGCTGAATGCCACCCGCTCCACTTATATCCGTGAGCTGACAGAGAACCAATGTCAAAGTCTGTGTAAACTGTGCAGGTTCACGAATATAAAGAATGATTCATGCACTGAATATTCACATGGCAACAGCTAAACAACAGCCCTATTCAGTGGGCTGAGCCCATGGTATTATCAGGAATTGTTTCAACAGTGACTAAAAGACAGTTGGTTTGCCGTTGTAGGTGCAGGCAGGGACTTGTCCTTCCTGTCAGTGCTCAAACCTGAACTTCCTGGAGATGAGTGTAGGGGGGTAAATAGAAGGCAGCGCTGTCATCGAATAAATGCATTTTGTGATTATTTATTTAAAACCCCCAGTGACACTTTGGCAGTGTGCATTTCTTATGAGGGAAGAGCAAACAAAGGGGGGGGGGAAAAGTGAGAGAATACCCAAGAGACAGCTGGTGAAATTGTTTAGATCTTGCTGTAGCTGCAAATTCACTTGGAGGTGGTGACATTACAAACCCCCAGCTCAGAGGATAAGCTACACTTATATATAGTTCCCCCAATTTATCTGTGCTGCTTTGGTATGATCTGTCATGTTTGTGTCTTCTAATTGGTAGGGTTACAGAGAAGCTACCGAGCCAACCAAGACAGACTGCTAAGAACAGTTGCATTTAGTATCGACTGGAATTCAGTATTTTTCCTGTTGTTAGCCTAAAACTAATAAAGCAGTTTTGGGAAAATGTATTAGCAACTTAAAGTAGCCAAGCTGCTATTGTTTTAGTCCTTTATGAGCAACAAAATACTACAACATGATGCAGAAATGGCCATCTATAAAGTACAAGTAAATAAAGCTGAATTGCATGACTAAAAGATGACTGCAGAGGGTTTTGCACTAAAAATTTATGTCTTAAAATAAACAAAATAAGACATATCACTAGAAAATAGTTATATTCCACTATATTAAAAATTAAGTCAACATGCATTATAATGAAAAAAACAAATATATTAATGCTAATATACCAAATTACTTGCACGTGAGCATTTCAGCCTTAATTTCACACCATCCTAAAGGCTCACTGCCAAGTCTGAAACTCTCCTGCATCCTCTGCTAAGAATGATTATTTCTGGGAGATTCACTTCAAACATGACATTTAAAGCATCCATATTAGACGTGTAATTTTTTGTTTTTTTACTCCAAGCTGCTTTGTCTGCATACAATAGTCTCCTCCCCTCCGCTGTCACCAATCAGATTTGGCCGAGAGTCTCGAGAAAACATCAACATTGCATCTGCCGTCAACGCAAATTAGGGCGTAATTACTACAGAGATACCCATTCAGTATTGTTTCTCTCCAGAGTGCTCCCCCGTGCCTAACCATCTGCAATACTTCAATAATATTTATCATGTTTTACTGAGCAGTCTCACTTTCCCACAATGCCCCTCCTTAATAAGCCCCAGACCCAAAAGCAAGCTGTGCACAGATAATTTCCCCCACGTCCATTCCAGTTTATTGTTTCATATACTGTACCTCTTTCTTACTCTTCCTCTGGGCAAATGCCCTGTGTGGGGTTTTTTTGTTTGTTTTTTTTTAAACTTCCCGTGGCCCCAACAATCCCATCATAATGCTTTGCCAACACTTCTGGGCTCCATTAGCGTCTGGCATTCCTCCACTAATTGCATGAAACTAGGTCTGCAACCTCTTTTACACCCAATCAGTGGGGGGCACAAGGGTTCCTCTCTTGATTATATGCCACAGAAGCCAGGTAAAGGCATCGTTGCCGATTAGACAAGTAGCTAAGGTGGGTGTTGGGAGGTTGGGCTCATCTTACCTCGCCATGTCACTCTGTTTGCCGTCACCGCAAGGAGTAAAAGGAATAGGGAGGTGGAGGGGCGGCTGGTGACGAAGCCAATTATTTTCACCTATCTGCTGCTCCCTGCCAGCAGACATGTAATCTTAAACGGTCTCAGTGATCCCTGGGCAGGCTTTGAGCCCTTGGAGAATACAGTTTCACAGATGAAGCTGTCACAGGAAACAGCTTGTGTTCAGCAGCAGGCTTTGCAGGCGCTTTTCACCTGTCGTCTATGAGAGCGTTATGACATGAATGTACAAAATCTTCATTTTCTGAAACCAAAAAAAAAAAATTGCTCGTTAGCATTTTATCTAAGGATGTCTGTGTAATCAGTTACACTTTTGTTCTTGAAAAGAATTCGCTGCTTGCACTGTCCTCTTTTGTGTAAATGAAGAAGTGTGCAGTGGCATTGGGAAAAAAAATGATCGCAGCGGCGAGCTCACAAAGAAAGCTGATGGGAATACAAACTCTGCAGCAAAGAATGGCAAGGTGGAGAGAGGGATGCTGTTAGTGTTAAAAGGCTCAGCAGATCCAGACTGACAAGAGGCCTTTATGACAATGTCTCCCCGGGTTATTACTATAAATAAAAGACAGAAGGCTGGACGAACAAATTTGTTAACTTGCACCCCAAGGAGAAAGCCGAGATATATTTTGATGAGTCAGCCTTCCCTGTTTTGAATTGGATATGAAAAGCCTTTAGCCTGGTTCCTCAATGTTGCTAGAACAAGTTCAAATGATGGCAAGACCTATACCATCCAAGTCTCCGGTGCATTATCCCTGCAGTCCACAAAGTTGCACAAAAGTGGCTAATAGTAAAGTAAATGTCAGGCATTTGGGCTAAGAGATAAAGATGACACTTGCAATTCCAGAACATCTCTAGAAATACAGAGGCTTTTATTCCCCTGAATATCTAAACTCCCCTTTAAATCCATATCTTTCTTAATGGCAAGTGTGAAGTACCCTTTTGAACATAAATGTAGCTGTGTCATATTCAGAGATGGTGTCTGAAATGAATCTGTTAAGTAGGGCAGAAAGCTGTTTTTATTTTTTTCAAGGAGAAAAACACAAAGTAGTATAATATTCAGTCAGAGCATATGTAAGACTGTCTTACAAGACATGTCTAAGCCCATTCAACGTTAAATAAAAGACATCCTTCTATGTGTCCTGAATTAAAACAACCTGTTTTGTGAAAGGCAAATCCAGTCCCTGCTAATGGTTCCCCTTTAACCTTTAGATAATGATCACTTTACAATCCATCAGTCTTGTCTGTTTGGGACTCCAAAAAGCTCAGCACCACTCCTTTTTTCTGCTGTAGTCTGTGAGTGGATAGCCACTTACAATGCTCTGTGATAGAAGCCATTTAGAAAAAAATAGAAGACGCTGAATTTCAACTTTTTTTTCCCCCTTTGAGAAAGCTAGGTCAACTCATTTTAACACGGGGCAATTCAGGTATCTGCATTCAAGGCCACCAATTTAGGAAAAGCAGATGTAGCGCTTCTGAACTGTGGCCACTCATCACATGTCTTTACCACCCCACTCCACTCTGTGATGTGAGCATGAAGTTTGGAAATTTCCAAACCACAAAGTCTCATTTTAAAAAATTTTCTACGCTTTGCAGTTTGATTAAAGTGAAACATTCATATACATCTGCCAATATTTTTAACGTTGGAGAGAATTATGCATCAATTGTTTATTGAATTTCCAAGTTTATTTCACAAACGTCAAGGCAACTTACAGAAGATACTGCTTCTGCTGTGTGATGGTACCACACAGAAAAATTGCACGTCATTGGTGGCAAACAGCACAATATTGGCAAAAATCATCAGCTGACCTCTGAAAAAGCTAACCTACTCAATGCACTTATCCACTCCAACCAGTTCTAACTTCTACTCTTCTTGCCACTAACTGCCATGTATGTATCAACATGCTGGCTCCAGGTAAATGGTAAATGGCTTGTATTTGTATAGCGCTTTACTAGTCTCTAAGGACCCCAAAGCGCTTTACACATCCAGTCATCCACCCATTCACACACAGGTGATGGCAAGCTACATTGTAGCCACAGCCACCATGGGGCGCACTGACAGAGGCGAGGCTGCCGGACACTGGCGCCACCGGGCCCTCTGACCACCACCAGTAGGCAATGGGTGAAGTGTCTTGCCCAAGGACACAACAACCGAGACTGTCCAAGCCGGGGCTCGAACCGGCAACCTTCCGATTACAACTCTTGAGCCACGATCGCCCAGGTGGACTTTCTGTTTCCTCTGACTGTGTAACACTGCATCTCCTTTGCTATTTGCTTTTGTCTGCACTCTTAAAAGTTTCAGATTCAAAGACGCACCCCCTCAAAGGGCCACCTCAGATCTATAAATACCCTCCATTTATATTTCATTTATTTCACTAGAGGCAAATCAAGGCGAGCTTTTCTTTTCGCTAATGGATCTCACACAATAAGACTGACTGGACATCAAAGTTGTGTTGAAAGCCCTTTGAAATGAAGCCATTATTATAATTCCTCGCTCTTCCAGGTGCTGAACAAATATTTGTAACACACTGGAGGAGTACTTTTTTTCTTCCAAAATAAATTCTGGTCATCAACATTCTTTACCTTTTATGTCGAAAAAGTAAACTAGTCAAACACTTTCAGATAGTTTGTAGTTTGCACTTCATAGACACAGGAGCTGGTATCATGAGAAAACTGCGGTTTGGATTGCATGACGATAAACCCTCTACAAAACACTAATCCTGTAAGATTACAGCCTTCGGGTGATACAATAACTGCATAAGAAAACACAAAAACAAAAAAGAAAAAGATGCGAATCCAAAACCAGCCGTGGCACACCTAAGCAAGAAAGACAACTTTGCAAATGGCAAGGATGTGTGATCTGACTACAGTATGAAACTTGGAGACTTGTCTGAGTATCCATATCACTGTAGCAGATAAAGCTGCAGATATGAATGCACTTTATAGTCACCATTTTAACAAAGAGGGGAACGCAGAGCAGTTCCCCTTCAGGGGATCAGAAGAGATGGATACGGCATAAACTGAAACACCGTAATGGATATTATCATCACACTAACTCACGAGGCTTTTGGCAAATGTTCTAATCCAGACTGACTTACAATAAGAGACACACAGCGTTTCAGTTTCTAGGACACTTCAACAGTACTCTCAGTTGGCTGTACATGCTGTAACAGAACTGTGTCAAGCAAAGTTTCAAGTTACTCCAAAGTTGATAAGTTAAATCATTAAAAGCTGACAATATATTTTAGGTTAGCAGGTATGTACAAAGATATATGACAACTATTGTTTTCACCTATCACAAAGGGAAAGAGCTGAATTATAAACATTAAAAGCAGGCCAAAGAGGTGTCAAGAGTTGCGCTGTAATCTGATGTCGGGTTGGGCTTTGAGTCAAGTCAAGCCTCTTCTCTATGGAAAACAGCCCTGTCAGGACCTGTGTGGTGGGCCTCCTCTTTGTGTCACTGTCATTTAGCATCTGCACTGGCCTGTCAAACAGAATGCCACCCTCACACTGGCTGCTCACCCCCGTATGAGACAGGATGCTGAACAAAGGCCCGGGATGATAGATGATGTTATACAACGGCCACTGTTTTTGTCAGCGAATGGCGGGGGTTCTTTCTGACATCTATTGATGGATATGATTCTCAGGCTACGTCACTATGGAGAGATGAAGCCATCTGAGAAAGGACACCAAAGGAATGAAAACAGGAAACTGACAATATCGACAAGTGTCTCAGGGACTGAGGTTGAAGCAATTATCTCTGACATTTTCTTTTTAAATGTTTGTTTTGCTCTTCTTAATCATTCATTTGAAAAACTACAAAAGAAATCCAGCCCTGGCCAGGAAAGTGCTTACATTTGCAAGTTTTTCTGTTCTAAATGCACGGTTGGTCCTTGGGGAAAAACCAAAAAAATATCTGCAGCACGCAAAGTGATGTCATTTAATTGTGGAACAGCAGAGAACAATAGTTGAAAGTAAACAGAATCACAGCATGAGCAGCACTATCACTGATCAAAAACCGGGACAATGCCTAAACAGCATCAACTATATCAACAGACACTCCAAGCAAAGCTGATGCTACAGACTTGGACAAGCTGTTTGCCTGCAGAGGAAACTCTGCACAAAATCATAGTAGCAATGATTGCTTACAGTCAAAGATGCAGGAGAGAAAATACGGTTTTAGCACCATGAAAACAGCTCTGCAGCCCCTGCTGTTATGATGAGAAAATAGTCACTAACACCTCCTCATCAGCACTACCAGTGCCCAGAAAAGCCTTCAACACCGTGACCACCAGCTACCCCCGCCCCGTATGTATTTCCGTGTGCTAAACATTAAACTACTGTGTCTTCTCTGTGAGCTCAAGCACCCAGAGGGTTCATGTGTGAGTCATGGCCATTGGCTGGACTGATACACAATGACAGACCAGGCCTTGGGCAGACAGAACAAATGCCATCACGCCGCACTTGGCTCACAGCGCTGCAGCACAAAACACAGCCATTAGCTATCTAAGTAGGCAGCTGTGTCTTAGGAGATGCATTCAAAAGATGGAATTGGCATTTCACCACACAAATGCATCGCTGAGAACTGAGAGAAATGATAAGCGTAGAACAGACTTAACAAGAATTTGACTAAGGCAACGCCATCTTGGAAAACTCGACATTGTGTTTAGCAACAATGCAAGGCCAAGAGAAGACCTTTATGTTCTTTACTAGCTACTCAAACCTATTCTAAAATTAGCTAAATATGAACTCCATAAGCAAGTAGTTCTTTGATTGCTTTTCTTAAAAGATAAGCTATCTTCTCTGCTGGTTGCACACGCAGACAAAGGCAATATGCTGCCAAGAGCCAATATAATAGAAAATATAAATGGCATATTGATGTACAACTCTGCCTTAGTCCAATGCAATCTGTCACAAGTAATACCATCTAAGTTACAATGTGAATGTCACAGATCAGCGAAGGAGAGGGAATACCAATATATTCCACACAAAAATTCAACTCTTGTGCATTGTGTTACAATCCAAGAAAGACAGAATAAACATGGGCTGGTACACCATGTGAAATCAATGCTCTTAAGTTGTAACAGAGAAATATAATGACTCCACAAACCAAATCCCTGCTTTTGACATACAGTATCACAACAGCTCTGTGACACTGCTTTGACTACACTGGTATTTTGCGTACAACCCAGACCTTTGAGACAGAGAAGACTTCCAAGCTCAAATGAGCTTAAATAAAAACCAAAGGAGAAAAAGAAAAACAGCTGAATTTTTCTTCACTCATTTTCTGTCCTTTCTGTAGAAACTTATCATTTGAGCTGAAACAGATTCCATCAGACTGAGACTTCTGAATTGATCCCCTTTTACACTTAGTGAAAAAAGCAGAGGTCAAAGAGCAGCAACAAAAGGAAGCCAAGTGTACTGTGAATGTGACACACCTGGCAACAGTGTGACAGACCCCTAGATGAGTGTGATTAACCCTGTGGCCTACTAGCTTTGTTTTCTTTTGGCAGCATCTGCTGTAGTGAGGCAATGCAGGCAGCAGGAGTTAATGTACCGGTGAAGAAAGTGAGCCAGCTGCAATCTTTGAAGGTCCAAGAGGAGGGTGTGTGACTTCCATGAAGCTACAACCCTGTGAAGAGGACGGTATAAGATGGATTTGCCTGTTTTGGATCACCTCTGCCTGAGTCAACTCAAAAAGACAGGAAGACATTTGTGCTAGCGTGTCGACCACTGGGGCTGCAGCTTGTAAATAAGATATTAACCTTTGTGTTTATGAAGGCACAATGTTTTTTTTTTTTTTTATTGCAAAGTGTTTTTCCATAGCACTTCTGTAGCGTACAGCTCTCCCTGACCAAAGGGAGGGGGCGGTGAAGCAAAGAGTAATAAAGCTTGTCAGTCCTTTTTCTAGGGATGAAAAATATTAAATCTTTCCATTTCCAGAGAAGAGTCCATTTTCATTTTTCACCGGCTCCTCTGCCTCTCTACTGACTTGAGAAGATAAAAAAAATGTTACTGTCTAGGATATTTGTGCCAAGGAAATCAATCAATTAGCTATTGCGAGATAAGTCGCCTTTTTTGTTACGCGGAGGGAAGCTGCACGCTGATAATGCAGAGTGCACTTACTCGTGCACACAATGAGGTCAGCACGTGACCCCCCTCCAGCACTGGGGACAAACACATCCTTTCTGCAGAGCTCTGGGCAAAGCGTTGAGGCCCATCTGACTGAATCCTTAACATGTTGCTGTCCTGACACATTGCGCTGAAAACACAGAGTGCTGCGTGTTACTAAAAATACTTCTACGCACGCAAGATGCTCCAGAGGATAGGATAGTATAGTAGTATCTCACCGGTGAATGTGTGTGTGGGTGTTTATGTGTGTTGGTGAGGCAGCGTTGCATGAAAGAGATGCCTGCACACACCCCATTGTAATGCATGAGTTGCGGTCATGCTGCCTGAGCTCATTCACTCTCTTGGACATATTCATTTCCTCCAATGCTTAAAACATATAATAGAAACGGGAAGAATAAACAGCTTTGTACTAATAAATCAGAAAGTAAGCCTCCCTGCAGAAAGGTTACACATTTCTAATTGGATTCTTTTTATTCATCTTTGTGGGATTTTTCCCCACTCACCCTTTGATTTATCGCACATCAACTGGCTCTTGAGTCGTGAAGCCTTGTTGATTCATATGAGGCTGACAGCTCCTGACAGTCTCCTATAAATATTAATCATAAATCTAAGGTTCAAACCACACTGGTGAATAATCAGAAAGACACAACCAGTCGAGAATATTAATTAACTAATTTAATGAATCCTCCAAATTAAGGAGTAGAGAAAGTTTCAACAGCCTATGGCTACTTGACTTGGAAAACAAGTACAAAGCATGCGCGACGTTAACTTTTAGAGGTTTGTGAAGGTAACGGCATCGCGTTTAATTCGTTGTATAGAATTAAAAATTTAATTAAACCTAAGTTTAATCAGGGAAATCAGCTGAGAACAAATTTGATTTACAATAATGACTTGGCAATTAAAAAGAAAAGAAAAGAAAAAAAGAAAACAACACAAATGCTGCGTGCCTCAAACCTGTGGGAACAAGTTTTGCACTCTGCACAGAAAGAAAAATAATCAACAATTACGTGGATTAAAATAAACTTGCATTATCGTGAAACAGTAATGCCAGTAATCCTCTCGTTATTCATAAAGTCTGCTTTCACATTCACCACATGAAACTCGCTACTGTCTACATGACGCGCTAAACAAATGAGTCTACACATGCAGCACAAAGAGCTTATTCATGCCCGGGAGATCCTGCTACCCATCCTTGAAATGCCTTTAATTCAAAATATAACACCCTACCTTTTAATGTTAGTTTTTGTTGGTTCTCCTCTTAAATTTCCACAGGCTTTTCACATAAATTCAAATAAAAATTGTCAGATCAGACCTTTGTTCAAGGTGTGTGGGAAGGCGAACCTCAAAGGCACATGGATAAACCTTTCATTCCTGGTTTTTGTTTACCTCGGAGGTGATTTTAAAAGGGTACAATTCATTATTCAAACTGTATTTGCAGACTAGAGTCGGAGCTGAACTTGGTTTTGGAGAACTTCTTTGTGTTCACGTTAAATAAACCAGGTATTTGTCATTCGCGTTCTCAATACAGAGTTCCTCCACAATAGGACAAACAAGACAAATGTCAGACTGTTTACTCTGTGATACAGTACATAAACTCCCAATTGACCTCTTTACCATTTTCTTTCACAATAATACAGCTGGTCTTCAATTATGTAACAGCAAGCTTTCTTTTAAATCTATTCACACTGTGGTCATCTTTATAGCCATCCATACTTAAGCCGTCCTCCTGCTGTGGTCTTTATGATTATTTATTTTGATCGTGTGGCAGTTGTGCTTTAAGATGTCTAAATGATCTTTTGTTTTTTTCCAGAACATATCAAGGAACTCTATATTTACTGTGGATATCTCAGTAAAAGTGCAATGACTGCAAGTCAAAATTCGACAGTCACAGAGACCTGTGTCTAGCTCCCTAGAGTTGTTTTCAAGTATGTGATCCATTAAATTATTCTACTGGAAATTTTTGTTGTTGGTTTGTTTTTTTGGCACATTTTTTAGGCCAGCGGTCCCCAACCCCCGGGCCTTGGACCGGTACATGAGAGTTGAGGCTCGGGTGTGAAATCTATGGTTTTCAGGGTTTTTATTGGTTTTCAGCATTATTTTGTTATCGTTTTTATCGTTAACTCGGTTTTCATGGGTCTTTTCACGTGTGTTATGAATAGATCTTCTATTTTTCGGTACCGGTACTAGTTTTATTTTGTTGTATTTATCCGCGACACCTTAAAGGCCGGTCCGTGAAAATAATGTCGGGCATAAACCGGTCCGTGGCGCAAAAAAGGTTGGGGACCGCTGTTTTAGGCTACATTTGCAGGATCTCACTGTTTATTCGTGGGAGAAAACAGGCTTCTTTATCCTGATGTGTGTCTGCTACAAGTTCAAAAAAGTTCAATTATTCAATAAAATCACATAAAACTGAATAGTTTACGAGTGACAAAACAATGTCTTGATGTACTGTAGTTTTATCGAGTTGTGGTAGTGTATTTTCACATAGTAATGAGTCTCTAGCTGTTGGCCTCTGAACTCCAAGTGTGAAAAACTGTTCTGGATGTCAAGATTCCCCTGACACTCATTCAACGATGATCAATGTCCCATCCTCCATCCTCTGACCTGCCCTCACACATCAGCTTCAGTCCAGCACGAGTAAATACAGTGAGTGGCTTAATGCACTTTACTCTCCAGGGATCCCGCAGACCAAAATGGCATCAGGAGGGTAAAAAAAATAAATAAATATTTTAGTGGTGGAAGAATGGAGTGTATTCTTCTAAACAGTGAACAGCCTTTCTTTCTCCTGCTGCTCATAAAGAATGTTCTTGTTCGCAAGCATTCGAACATACACAATATTGGACACAGGTGCAGAAGAGAATCTGGAGTCAGGTGATGCTTTAAACTAGTGCTAAAGCTCAGGTGAAATAAGGAAGAAGGTGTCTCTCTTTAAAGAAAACAAAAGCCAACAGTTGCATTTGAGGACGACTTTTTGAGCGTAGCCATCAAAGAAAAATGACTTCAGCTAACCAGGTCTATCAACTGTGCTATACCATGACACAATCCTTCAGAAAGACAGTTTATTTCCCATCACTGCACCAGTTTATGTCAAGTTATAAATGTGCTGCTCCTTTGGCAATGACATGAAGGACGAACAAAACAACTTTCAACTCAGCTTAAGGGGCATTTGCTGGCAAGACCGGTTGGATGAAATTTTTCTTGGTCACTCTTTCACAGCAAAACATCATACGATTTGATTAATCTCTCCAAGCACATAATCTAGTGTGATGCCCACAGAGTGCAGCAGTTCTCACCCAACCTCTGCACAGCAGCAGCTGGATAAGCTGTGATAGGATGAAGGGCATTGTAGAATATACAACACATCCAGCACTCAACATCATGACCTTGACTGGAGAGCAGGCTGACAGACGGTCTCTATCTTTTCACACTGCTGAAAAGGGCCCGGTCCAATTACAGGCCCTGGGTACATTGTCTTGTTAGCTTCAGCTCTGACTGTACATTTGGGCAGCTCAGAGATCAAGCGCTCACTGGAGTTTAAATTGACAGAGCTACCTTTTCCGCTGTCACAGCCTCCTGTGTTACTCTGTCACTGGCGGGTGATGGAGGAGCAAAATAAGCTCTCTGAGACATCTATGCAGATAGTGACGGCATCAAAGCCGGCATATTCTGACAGCCTTCGTAGGAGGTCTGACTCTTGTTAAGCAATCTAGTAGAAAAGCTCTGGAACTCAGACAACACAATGGAGTAGAAATTCATGGAAGAGGTGCAACTGCCATGATAGTTTAGTCTGTCTGTCATGACATGTTCACTGCATTACTGGTCGCATAAACAACTGCTAAAGCTCCAATACCCTGAAGCAATACCATTACCATCGAACTCTGTAGCCTACTGGCAGTAACAGTAGTGGTGTTGTAGTAATGTGCTGGTTAAATTAAGATGATCAATAAAGTCGACGAAGGCGTTTAACCTCCTAGGACCTGGCGTCCACATATGTGGACATCACATTTTGGGTTATTTAGACCAAAATACTCAATTTTGCTCTACAAGCGCCTGATATCCACTTATGAGGACATTATACTGCTACTGTTCTATCAAAATTTTAAACGAATATCCTCATATGCGGCTCTTATTTTTCTTAAAAACAAAAAATAGGGTAAAAAAAAAAATCTGGTAATTCTTTGTTTTTACATTCATCCGTCCCCAATATGCCCAAATATCAAAGAAAAATTAAAAAGGCATGCTGTGGAAGAGTTCGGGTCTTAGGAGGTTAATGAACATGAGATACAGCTTTTGAAAAGTGACGATTTGCTGCTGTGCTTATTTCCTTATTTTCTTGCACATCTTCTGATTTTTGACTGCTTTTACACAAACATACAGATCAAATAATATGGCCGAAAAAGATAAAAACTTCTCACAGTTACGATAAAAATACTGCTAAATGTGTCAAACTTTGAATGCCTGTAACAGAATCCTGTGGAATAGCTGTGAACTTGAAATTGGTAGTGGCTGCAGCTCAGCGACACAGACAAGACAGGAGCTGCATTTGATCCAAACTCCACCAGATTACTAATGAGGTATTGACCTATGAATGGCACTTTAGAAATGACAGCTACCAATATTGACCTTTAAAAGATAGAGTATAAATAAAGTATGAATAAAGAGTGGTTCCCAAAGCTCAGCACTGATAAGGTGCCAGAGGTCAATACCAAGACTCCATTAGGGATGTTTGAGTAAAACAATCACTTGGAATACAATGCCACATTTAGCCATTTGGCCCAAATGATCCCGTTGAACAAGCACGGAATATGTGAATGCATTAACAACATGCAAAGCGGGCTTGATGTGAGTACAGCTGGCAGACTGATGGACAAGAGGCAACCTGGCTGTGCAGACCACAGCTCTGAAATATGCCTGAGTGTTAATTGGAAACATAACTGCTTCCTCACTGAAGCGTGTCATTAGAAAGGAAATAAGTAGCAGCAGCAAAATATACAAACTACTCATAAGTATAAAAGAACTCTGCTCGGTATGATTGGAGCCGGCAGATGACACTAAAAACACATCTGACTGTGGCAATGCTGTTATCTTAACACAGACAAATAGCCTTTTGTCTTAAACTGCCCTGGTAGCAAAAAAATGTAATTTGTACTCGTCGGGAAACCTTTTTTTTTGTCCTTGAGCCTCAAAATTAATTTGAAAAAGTTCAGTGTGGTTCCAACTGTAAAACCTTTTTCATGTTGGAATTTCTAGCTTAATCTCGGTGTCATTTTGGACACACTCACTGTGGAATAAACCACCGCAAAGGATGTTTTGAGTTTTTGGCAAACGTTTGGTTGTTTCTTCTCAGGTCTGTAGTGTGGCCTGACCCATGAATACTGATGACAAATGCAGCAATGTAGAAATGAATGTGTGCATTTACGGTTTAGGACACGCACGTGTCGACAGGTGTATTCGCTGGTGCATTGTCCTAAGGGTGAGCAGATGTGGAGAGGTGGGGCCATGGAAGTGCCCATGGCCTCTTCTTATTATGACTCTCTTTTAATTTTTAATGTATTTATAATTCCCAATTGGGAAATATCGTCATCTGCATGTAAACATAAAATATTTACCTGGTCCGCTAGTGCAGCTGGTATTGTTTATCCAAGATTCACGCACAGCGATGGGTCTGGTCGGGGAAATCCTTGGAATGGCAGCTGGTGCGATGCCATCTCATGTCAGTGTCTACTTCCAAATGTAATTAATTCCATGTTCCGAGTAAAATTGTGTCATTCTTGCTCACTGCTACCTTTGGTTTTGGGAAAACTCCTCGGGGAAAAGGACTTTGCAAAGACATGCTTCATCTTTTTCCTTTTTTTAAAGCACTTGAATTCTGTATCTGATCATACAGGTGTACTATTATAATGTCAATAAGTGCCTCATAATACACTTGTGGTGCCCCTACTACTGTTCAACACCCTACCCCCATTCCCTGACCTCCATTTCCCTGTTGGTCAGTCCACAGTAAATCCGAAAAGCCTCCCAGCATCTCCATGGCGACGGGCCTCAGTCGAGCAGATGGCCTCAGTGTGCCGCGCGGCAATTAAAGAGGGAGTGATGAGCGGGGAAAAGAAAGTGGGTCAGGATCAGGAGGGAGCAGGGCCGGGAACGTGAAGCTGCCTCTGCCTTGGGCTTGCGCGCAGACGTGTGCAGTAGCGCACTCAGCGACGTGCGCACACACATATGAGTGAGTTTATGCATCAGTGCATCCCATCCCGGGTCTTCTCAGCAAAAACAAATATCCACCCCTCACCGGTCACATAACATGAGCAGTGTGAGAATAAAAAGAGGGGTTAGGGATACAGGGAAGTGCAGTTCACAATAAATTGTCCCCCAAATCTGCTGATAAAAACTTCCTCCAGAGATTCCCACAACCTAATCAATAGGATAAACCCTTTAACTGTCAGTGACATACGGAATCACCTCTGTTATTTGGATTATTACAGTTCAACCAACATTTCACAAAAAGCAGGAATGAAACGCACTCTTGGTGACGTAGGGTAAATCCAATCACTTTCATCCCCTGTCAGCTTTCACTGCATATTGATCAGACTCTTGAAACATGGTCTTCCATTTCATCTACACTTGGACCAACTTGTTATAGCTTCTGACTTGCTCAATCCTTACATTTAGGAAAGCTTTAATTCAACTAATTTAGCAGACAATATGAGCTTTAGCACACTATGGGGCTTTTAATTGAATTTACCGTTTTATGTGTCATAATATTCTTAGAATTATGCCATAAGAAATGTATTTGTTTGAAGTCAGTTTTAATGGAGAACACGAGTTAGTTCTAGGGGGGTTCCCTTGGCTTCCCGCATAGAAACAAAAAAGACCTAATGAGTTGGAAAAAATTGAATGAACTTTTATTTGCACAAGGCTTTTCTTCCAGTGAGCAGCCCCAATGTGCCTAAATAGAACTTGTGCCAAGAACAGTATTTCAAGGCAAACTAGAATCACCCTTGGAACATAGCCTTATTCAGGAACAGCATGACCCACTGCAAACTCCCATCCCCCGCAGGGTGTGCACGTAAATCTCAATTCTCTAGATTCACTTTTTCTCTTTGGGATAAGGCTGTTTTCTCATGCAAATTTTTTTCTTTGCCATGACTTAGGAAGTGAGGTACAATCCATAAACCCATTCTGCAGAACTATTTGAAACTCAGCAACCTGAAGGGTACAAGTCTGCAGGCTGTAAGAGGGTAGGTATTTTAAGGGTTTTGCTGATGTATTAAACAACCTCTGTACCGCTGAGTTTCTCATTCAAACATTTGTTCCTCTTTAGCTTCTATTTTCAGTTTCCTAATGCTGACAAAAAAAAGGTACAGAGTGCAAGGAACAATTGCAAGTCCCTTCATCCATCTGAAATAAATATTTACGGTGCTCGTGCTCCGTGTGAACACAGCATACAACAAAAGTGGGGCAACAAATCTGACTCAGACAAAGGCATGCAAAAGCAGTGTTCATTCTCACTCTTCATCAGTGAGTCTTTGAGCTGTGTGGGTGCAGGGTCACTGAGTGGGTGTTCTTGTGACCACTTACATCTGCATAACTTATAATCATATAGATGTTAGAACTCGTATATTGGACATGCGGGTGGGCGAACGGGAAACCCTTGATCCCCGAGCCTTCTGTTTCTGTGGACTAACATGACATTTGGCATCTTCATGGCTCAATGGACAATTGGTGTGAACTACAAAATGGCCCTGTGTGATGCCTTTACTGGTATCAAAGCCCTCTCCAGATTCCTGACTGGTAAATTCTACTTGCAACGCTGTAGCCAAGTAAGGCGTGTGCTGCCAGAATGGAAGGTCCCATGTGGAGACCTCTGGCAGTGTTGTTCAGCTGCAAGTTAAAGTGAGGGAGAAGGGGAAAAAGAGAAGAGGAAGGAATCCTATACAGAACTGTTCGGAATTAGAAATGATTACCTTCAGGGAAAACAGTAAAAAATAATCTAAATAAAATGTCAATGCCAACTGGTGGTCAAATATGACCTAAATCCTCGTCTAAACTTTAGGAACAGTTTTTGTTTCGTTTCTTCTCTTAGCCAACATAAAGCTTGTGATTTTATTTGCTATATATTCAATAAAAAAGTACATATTTAGAAAAAAAAATTGGAAATTGCAGCTTGTCTCTTTGGATTTTGAATCTATTCCCCGTGTCTGTGTATTTCTCTAAATGCTTTTGCTTCCTTCCACAGTCCAGAGGCATGCTTATTTGATTAATGGGTGAATCTAAACTGGCCATAGGTGTGTTAGCCCTGGATGGGCTGGAGCACTGTCCAGGGTACACAGAAGGCTTACCCATCTGCCGTTCAAAGGTTCTGTTTACGAAGGGCAGCTAATCACAACAAAGTTGGCTTAGAGGGAGGAGACTAAAATGGATTGTTCCAGATAGAGGATGAACTGAGGGGCTGTAGTCAGCAGTCAGCCGCAGTGTAAGGTAAATAGAGATCATTTCAAATTGTAAATCATGTAAAGCTAGTGTAGTAGAGTCTGAGAACAGAAACATGAGACTGGAAATGAACATGATGAACATAACTCCCACCACCACCACATATAGCTTAACTGTGGTTTAAAGCAGTTTCTATCTATTCCAAGAAAAGGTGAATTAAATATCAGCCTAAGCCATGATACAAAGGGGGATAATGAGCAGTTAGGTACAGCAGCATGTTGTCACCTGGGAGACCTGCATCTAGTTCCAGTTCAAAATACAATGCTCAAGGGACACTGCAGCAACCCTGTATGCATTTTCTTTGATGCAAACCCTAAGGAGGGCATGTGCACATTTTATATTTATGAGTACGAGTCCCTTTGGTCAATGCTCACAAAAGCTGCTCCTAATAAATGTCAGGAAAATAACAAAATAATAGACTCCTCTTACTTACTGGCATATGACATACTGTACTTTTAATATAATGAATTTCAGTTACAGGAGTAAACGTAGTTCAAGCACAACACAGCTCACAGCTTTGCTTTTAACGCATACAACTCGAGAGTTTAAATAGGTGCACTGCTGATAAAGACTCAGGCCGTTACAGCTCGAGATAAAGGGATAAACAGAACCCCTTTGCTCGCTCTGGGGTGGGGCGAGTGGTTAGATTACTCACCTACCCACCCGCCCGCTTTTCACACACATTCAAACACCAAATCTACTGATACCACAGTAGCCTGCATTGCCAGCTTAAAAAGAGAGAGGACATACAGGAAGGAAGCGGCGGAGGCCATTTGGCACACCTGACTTTCTGAAAACAATGCAACACTGGAGTGAAATTCAGCCAGGCTTGAAACTGAGGAATCAATAGCAGACTGCATTAGTTGCTTTGGCATAGACCCTGCTAACAAACTGGAAGGATCAATGCCAAACTGCAGGCCATCTACATGTTTATCTTCACTGCTCTCAAAACAAAATTGAACTACGTGCAGAAATATGAAGAATTTCTACCACAAAGTGGACCTCAGTCTTATTAATAATGAGAAGTATTGGGAAATCACACGTCACCTGTGAGGCCATAGGAGAAATAAGAGACACGCACACATATAAGCTATATAAATCCTTCTGAATTGAGCAATAACCTATAAAATTGATCATAACAGGGAACAGCGCAAAAATAAATGAAAGACACTGAGAGAAATATGAGGTGACCTGTTATCAGTCATATTCTGACAGTCTGTCAGCACAGGACTAGGGCACTAAGGAGCTTTACGCCAAGCTGCAGCACATTGGGAGCTTAACTATATGTCAGCGAGAATAAATAAACCTGTGTTTGTATTTTCTATGCAGCCCCCCTTTCTTATAGCACCACCACCACGGTTGCTGGTCCCCCCGCCCCACCCCATTTACAACCACGCTGTTGCTTTGAAGCACAGTCAGCTCCCAGAGAGATATCAGTGCGGAATATTAAATGAGCGAACACCATCACTCATTAAAAAGGGAAACATTTCATGAAACAAACCCCCTTTTGTATCAAGTGCTAACCAAGCCGACTCTCAGCACGCACCGTTCTCAAAGGCAAAGCGAGGAAACAGGAGAGAGAGAAAAGGGGAGAATAAAGATAGAGGGCGGTACACCCAAGTTTGCAGAAAGTAAAAAGAGAAAAATGTAAAGTTCTGGCAGGAGATCAACTCTGAGCCTCGCGAAAGCTTCTGCTGTGTGTCACAATGACGGAAATTCCTCACTATTTTACGAACCTATAAAGACTAGAAACACTGCTAAATATTAGAAATCCTCTATATTTTCATTTGAATGTGCTCTGCAAGCCAATATTCCATTTCAGCCTGACCCCTGGAGGTATTTATCAGCGGATGGCATGTGCAGTGGGTGAGCTGGAAGGCTTGTAATGGGATTGACAGATATGGTTTTTCAAGGCAGTTTTTAGTCAGACGTTGGAGGCAGCTTGTGCAGACATTCACTGTGTTAAAAGTTGACCTGTCTGAGGTCAAGATTTTCATCCCAATTTGCTTTCAGCGGGATGGAAAACCCATCTATTCAGCCGCAAGTGTTTCAAAAACACAAGACATCTCTAACGACACAAAAAAAGGTTTTTTTTTTCCGCCACTATATTTAGCGCTGTGATGTCAACTCCAACCCCAGCCCCAAACCACAACCCCAAATATAGAATTTAGTTTTGTTATTAATTTTTCTGTGAGAACAAATAAAAAAGAAATCCATATTTTGATAGAATAGGGTCAGGCTTACTGTTCATCGCTGATGGTGACTTTAACCTTACAAGTTAAGGTAGGAAACTGTCACTGTGGCAAGTGAAAAATGTACAAAAACCCCACATTACACTTAAGATAAATAGAGAAATACAATTTTAGTATTTATTAGTGACATTATTAAGTCGAGGCAAAACAAAAAACAAAAAACAACATCATCAGAACGCCACCGTTTCCAGGGAAGAACTTGTAGCTAATATTTAATTTATAGCCTCCACTTGTCTAATGTGTCAGCCAACTGATATGTCGGTTTGACCCAAGACAGTAAGAGGCAGAGCTGCAGGCCAGCTCTTGTCAACAGAGCGCACAAGTCAGCACAAAATTCAACTGAGTGGAACAGCAGAAGACATGGCAACAGTATCAACTACTCCATCAACTTTTAAAACGAGTCCAGCTGGTGTAATTCACAAAGCAGGCTTGTGAGTAAAATACAAAAGTGTCTGGCTTACAGAGCTGGACAATATGAGCTCACAGCCAATGAAACAAAACCTAAAAGCTGATCAAGTCAAGTGGGTAACAGAACAGACTGTGTGCACTGTGACACTGTCTGTGCGTCCACCTGTAGCATTCTAATCATGTGTAAATTTGGGAACCTCTAAGCATCAGTTTTCCGCTTTTTTCTTCAAACTCAGCAGGTTGTTCACTGACTGGTTTCCAGTAGTACTCTGCACCCTAATGGAGGCACACCACCAGCCCAGCTGCCTGTTGTAAATTGACTTTTTCAGGCAGTCACACTGGGGGGGCTGGGAGCTGTGCTGATCAGATCTGCTTTATTTACAAGTATACGGCCTTAGTAAAAAGATCAGGAATTATCCACACTCTCAATCCCTGATCAGCCCATGACTAAATGCTCTAGTTGTAAACCCAGTTGCAATGAGCAATGAATGGTACTTCCATATGGCATCTTCTTTAAAACCAATGAAGCAGAAAATACAAGAAAGGAAAAAGAAAAAAAAAACAAAAAAGACCCGTTAAAAGGCTGCACTCCCTTCACAACAACTTTGAAAAACAGAAATGGATGCAGATCCTGTAGAGAAATAAATACAATTTTCTTTAAAAAAAAAAAAAAAAAAAAAGACAGATTACAGGTAGTAACTATAGTAACAGAGCACTAAAGGGAAAAAACGGTTCAGAGAAACTCTACAAGCTATTGGCAAGCCAAGACGGTGTCTCATGAAAACAGCACAGACTGTCAGAATCCTTCCAGCATGTGAGATTATTTACTTTTTCGTCTGTGAAGATTTACATCTAGTCAGCAACCATAATAAGCCTATCCTAAGATGCTGCAACAGCAATCTGACAAAGAGTAAAGAAAACATGGAACAAGTATAGTTAGTCAATTCTCATTCTCAAGATCAGAACTGGAGTTTAACCATTTAATCCCTTGACAAGGTTCGGCTAAACAGAAAGAAAACGACTGAACAGATTAATGCCAAATCAGAAAAGCTGAGGGCTAGATTTGATCCTTTTTATTGATTTCCCTTTCCTTCACTTTGCTGATACTGCGATCCGACTTGAAACAGAGAAGCATTTCAATGATTTAAAGCATAAAATTGCAGCTGCAGCTTGCTGATAAATGTGTTTTCCATCCTGTTTCTATATGGTGACTGTCTGGTGTTAAGACAGCAAAGGATGCAGAGAGGACACCTGACAGACACTATACACCAAAATAAAGACCAAATAAAACATTATATATGATACTGAACTGCATGTTCTTACAAAACAGGCTATCTGGTAACTTTAAACTGCTGTTGTCTGGGACAAACGCTACTTGTGATATTTGAATAAACGTCTCCTAAAATAGCTTCATTCAGTGACTGGAGCGCAGCTCCAAACTATTTCTTTATCAGAGAAACATGCAAAAGACTGTAACGTCCTAACTTGGGGCCCTGAAACATAACTACAATCCTATATGTACACTATTAACTCCAAACAATTGGAAAGATGAACTTAATTTAACATTCATTCAGTCTTTAATAGTATTTGTGCAGTCATCCGCATGCAAGGAACACTCTATTTTGCCATAACCTTTCCATTATTTAGGTTCAGTGCTTATCATCATGTTTTATTCATCAGTTTTGTGACACGCAGACTCTACAGGGGCTGGAAATGTGCATCATGAACTAACAAAGAAAAGAGAAAATGTGCCTCTTGTCCTTGGCAGAGGTGTATAGAGCAATACTTTGAAAAAACAAAGAAATATCACTTGTTTGAGAGTACCTCCTGAAATTAATGAAGGGCCATTCAATTTCCATAATGACAGCAGACACACAAAAAGAATCTACCCTTTACAGGGACATTTCATGCAGTGATTTGAGAAGGATTTGCTAAGGAGATGACAGCACAACCCCAATGAGCTAAACACAGTGAGATGAAGTTTGAGTGGCCAAGTGCCTCCATTAGTTCTTCTGGCAAAAGCAAAGCTTAATCTCCTGTCAGCTCCCCTCAAGCTACTCTCCCAGGACTCAGAGTGCTCTCACCCATCCATCACCTCAGCGGGGACCAACGGGAGACTCCCCAAAGGAGCGAGGATCAAAGCAATTTGCATCCACACCGAAACCATCAAGGCCCAACAATCCCACAGTGACACTCTCCATTTCATTATATCACAACTGTCACCCAAATGAAATGCAAAATGTCATGGAGCGGCAATTACAGTTTTCTTCAAAAGAGCATTTTAACTTAGTTAAAAGCTAAAATGCTAATTACAATGTTCCAAAGGCTAGCCTGTATACCTACCTCCCATGTCATAAAAAAGGAATTATCCACATGGCTGTTTCAACACTCAACATCAAGCAAAGACTTCAAATCCGTTTATGAATTTGTCTGAAATGTTCCCTCGACCCCCTGACTCCCCAATCAATCAATCAATCCAACTGAAGTGCATGACATTTCCAAACAAAAGTAGATTTTCAGTGTACTTCAAATGAGTCAAATACAAGCTGCTGCAGCAGCACAGCACATTGCCGTTCGTCACAAGTCAAAATGAAGTCTTGTGTGTTAGGCTTTGATGATGAGCTTGCACATAGAAACCAGGTAGTTAGCTGCTCGACTAATCTGTGATGGATGAAACAAGAAAGCCATATATCAAGAAAAAAAAAAAAAGGGCAACATTGAGACTTATTCACATGTCTCATGGGACATTATGTGAGAATCTAATCAACAACTAAGCACAGTTAAAGGTCACGGACGCAAGACGGTGCAGCTGTGTAGTGCCATCACAAGAGTAGCTTATGACTGAACACTGTAGACAAACACGGAGAAGAGAGCTGAACAACAGGGGTCTGCAGCAGAATGATTTTAGCTTTCATGCTGCCAAGTTATTACAAAGATTATAATTCACAGCCACATAATTTCCAATCCTGAATAATAGCACATTCAAACTTGACACTCGTCCACCATTCATAGTTCATTTCCCAAACGTTAAATCCAACTAAGACGAGGAATTAGAGCTCCGAAATCCCCTTATCCCACCACTCAGAGTGATATCTATATGGGTTCCTACTGCACCGGGGCCAAAAGAATGGAGCCAAGCCATAAACAACCACCTGGTTGCTAACTGCATTCACACTCAATTAAATATCAGTCTGGAATACCGGAGAGACTGAGTGCTAATATACGAACACAGGAACAGAGCTGCTGTTATTATGCGCAGATCCATTATTCTCAATCTTCCTTTTATTTGATAATCTATTTGGCGAGCGTCTCAGAATATTTCTGTGTTTATGAATTTGGCACTGCTGGGTTTTCCACGAATGGTTATTACCAAGCACAAATGGTTTTCCCTCGTGGATAGCTGCAACATGGGTTGCTGTGACTTGCATTTGTTAGGGCCTTTCCCACTTGTTTGTGCTTTAGTAATGAGGAAAGAGTCTGGAACATGTTGTATATCAATTAGACCATCAAAGCTGGTGGGCATTTATGGCGACGCCCTTTAACCTCAGGGTGAAGGAGCAAATCTTTGTTTTTGTCAAAAGAAATGGGTCCAAACAGATGCTGAAACACGAACTTTCAAAGCTGTTCTCTTCATGAAGATGTCGAAACACATTAATAATGTATTCACTTTGGTTTTAAATCAATTACAGCAATAAAAAAAGAGATAGGAGCAAAGCATTTTCATACATTTCTGATTACGCTTAGAAAACGTTTCTTGCTTTGCTCAAATAAGACATTTCCAGGACGCTTCAGGTGCACTTTTCGAGACATTTTTCCACTCCCTCCATTGAACAGCTTCAAAAGATTTCTACCGTGAATCCCAAGGGAACCAGTTAATCCTGATCTTCTCCACAAGCAAAGGGATCATCTCAATATAAATCAGACAGGGCTTTTGATCAAAGTATTCAATCAGTCTTAAATGCATGGAGCCACACGGAGCCTCACTGCGAACAAGGTCAACATCTTGGTTGTTCTCAAGCTCAAAGGAGTTGAAGAAAACAGGATGTGCCAGAATATTTCTCTAGTAAAGACTTATTAAGAGCTATTAGGCTCAAAGGGGATCACCAAAGTAAGAGCTCCAACATATTACATCGAGTAAACACGTACAACCTGAAGAATGAGGGTATTAGTGCCCATCGAAACTCTGGTGTGACCTTTTTTAGACCACACTTGACTTTCTTCCATTGTTTACTTAAATTGGGGGCCCCTTACAGAGTTTATCAGTCTAGGATGTAAACAGTTTGGTAAATCTTCAGCTAGGCCTTAAAGCCCTCTCTGCATAACTAACCAAAAACATGAACACACATGCACAAATATGCGTTCCAACTAAAAGATTGTTAATAATGACACACCTTAAAAATGAGTCAAATACAGTTCTTAGGTATTTGCTTAATGATCAGCCCCACTTTGGGGAAGCTTTAATGCCAGGGTGATCAATGTCAGAGTATTGCTTCAATTATTCACATATTAATTCGCTCAGCACCACCACCCACTCCAAAACACAAACTCCCAGAAGAATTGGTTTCAGTGTGACAGAGAGTTAAACGTCACCATGAGTCATTCTTCTGAAAATATGATTATTCGACAAGGAAACTACAAAACAAAGCCCCCAATGTGTCATTCGGAGATTAAAATGTGGGAATTAAAATCTATCCTAATTATATTTAATTATTGTAAGTAGTAATTATTTACTATTTTAATAAATCAACTAACAGGCAGGCGCAGAGGATAATATGTTTCAATTATCATTCCAGTGCACTCTGTGTCTCTGCACTCTGCCATTACGATGAAATATTGGAAAAACTTAAAGGGCTGCTGGCCTACATGGCTCGCATTTATCGCCATCTGCCTGCTGCCGGGGTAAGTTCATTTTTTGGCAACTAAATAAGTATTCTGCAGCCGTTTTGGATTCAAAGGCAGACACCACTTTCCATTTTTTTCCCTCACTCCTGTCGCACATTTTGTTGCAAAACATAAGCCATGCAGTCTTATCAATCCACACATTCGTGCATTTGTCTAATCAAGTCTGTCATTACGGGAACATCATGCATCTCTCTCACGCACACACACACACACACAGAAAGCAGGGAGCTAATGATAAAATAAGGCAGACGATTCACTGCTGAAGTCTATTTCTACGGCTTACCTTGAATGTTCAGCGCCAACAGGAGCGCCCATATCCCCACATACACCGCCATGGCACCTCAACTATCCGGATCTGGTCTGATAACCTGAGAGTAGATGGATAGTGCTCACTCGACACAACACAGACCCCGCATGCAACTTCTGGAAATCCCACTTCGGTCCAAACTAGTCTACCTCCCTTACACAGCAGTGGGAGACTTTCGCAAAACTAGAGGATTGGTGTTGCGCTTCTCCGTGCCAAAGCATCAATTTCTCGTCTGCGGCGATTCCCTGTCTGCCAGAGAGAGTTTGCACTAAGGAGAACCTGGCTTGGTCCCCAAAGCAAGATCCAAGCAGCTGTAGAATTGCTGTTTAGGCGTAGAAGTGCTTTACAAAATAGCAGGCAAGAACAGAAAGGAGCGCTGGGTTCTTATCAAAGAAGCTCTTCCAGTTTAACCATATAGCCTTTGTTGCTCCATCCACCGCAGCGCCTGCTGAACTCTCTCTCTCCCCCCCCCCTCCAGTATTGTGGAACTGAGGTAAAGTGGGCGGGAGGTCCTCGATCGATGCTCTACTGGGAAGTTTCCAACACTTAAGAGTTCCTCCGAGGCAATGTTGTTTCTCTTTCCACTTCCTTTGCAAAACTAGCACAACACCTTGCAGATTAGTGGGAATGGTCCCTGTTTTAGTTCCGTATGTCCCGGCTCTCCCGGTGTGCAGCCACGGCCAGCTTTCAGAAATCAGCACACCAGGCCGGCGAAGTTGTTGCAACTCCAGAAATGGTGGGATGCGCCCCCTTTTCTGGTTCTTTTTTGGATGAAATACAGTGTGGCTTTATCCTGCTGCGCGTACCGCCCCGCTGATCTGCCACCACAGTATGTTGCTGACTATCGCTGACGCTTTGGGAGAGAGATCGGGATCGGATGACGTTGTGCAAGGGAGGAGCTTGGATTGTCCTGCAAAAAGCATCGCCTGGCATACTGCAGCAGGCAAGTAGCTCCTACTCGGGGTGCTCTCAACTTTTTTTGCATGCCATGTGGTCTCATATATGGCACGATTGGAGCAGGCGTTAAAAATGTTCGCAGAGGAGTAAAAAATACAACTGCTGGAGGATAGATCTGTCGAAAAGACTGAGTGGGGATGTGGGAAGACAATGGCACAACCCGTATAAGTATACAAAAGTGGAATAATCCAGTGCACGCACTACTCACATATTGGAATCCCCTTAGGGCCAACGGAGCCACTGAAACTATTGACACTTGGCGAGGCGTCTGACAGGAAAAGAGAAATGAGAATCAAAATAAAATATTTCAGTGAATACATGGCCTACATATTAAAACTATTTCTTAGCTCATAGTATCGAGGGAGCCAGAGAATTCAGTCAGTGAAATTAACAGCCAAATGAATCCTATTTCTGTCTTTGTTATTGTCTGTTTTGCGTGGTCTAGCAGACGGAAACAATCCAGTATCAAAATCAAATTTGATTTATTTCCAGTGGCCAAAGGTGAAGCACATATTTTGAGGCTCATCTCATAAGGCAAAGCCCAATAACACTTACCCGTCAATTATTACACTTTCAACTTCAAATTAATTAGATAATTGAGAACGTATATTATTTTTACAAGTGGGGAATACCCATGAATCTCCTCAGTGACGCCTACAGAAACCCCAGACCTCAAGTAAACCACAATTTAAAAAAAAATAAGCTGGGGCAGTGAAAGCTGAATTATGATCCAAAGTTATCCATGCATACACTGCTAGTGAGGTAATGGCTCCTAAATTAAAAACAGAGGAAGTGACAGTGGAGGAATCTGATTTTACTGCAAAAAATGACTCACCATGACTCTGTGTGTCTGGTGGGGTGGGGGTAGAGAGCTAGTTTATATCATGAAGCAACTGTGAGAGCTGACTAACCACACTCAGTAAACCTTTTCCCTTCCGTCTTCCATACTTTCTCATCCTACTCTCAAGAGCAACCAAACAGGAAGGTACTGGCTGTAAATGATTTTGGGGATGAATGTGATAACACTTCCCTCTTGTGGACAGAAGGTCTTTAGATAATTACAACAGATCAGGAGTAACATGGTTAGAATTGCAGATTCGACTGTGTTGTTTGAAGGGTGCTGGTTTGCATGTGGTCCAAATCCTGTCTTTGATCGTGATCTAAGATCAGCTCCACAGAATAATCTGCAGAACAGCAAGAGAAATTGTCTGGCACGACAAAAGAATACCGAGCCAACTGCTTATTAGGGTCAGAGTGGTGGCGACATTATTCATTCTGTATAAAATGGAAAACTACAAACAGCAAAAACTATTCTCTCTAGGTGTACAGTGTGCAGTTTATATACATGCCTGCAGTTCTGTTAAATGTAATAAGAGTAAGACAAGGCATTTCCACAGGGAGCATGCAGATAAACTAAAAAGTTGACATTCTGTTTCGTCAAATAGAAAGAAAAACAAAAGACTCGCTGCTAAAAATTCTGCACACATTTCCTGTGGTAATGGTTTTTACAAAATGTAATCATGCCATCAGAATGTACTGTGTAGTTTGCAGCAAAAATGTTTCGCTGACTATTGATGAGGCACATACTGAAGGTGGAAATTCATGGGTATCACACGAGATAGCAGGAGTATTTTCCAGGGTTATGAATAAAACATGCAATATGAATTAACAATGTCAATTTAACATTACATTTTACCATTGGGAAGATAATCATTTAACTTAATATACCTTGAAAGGTCAGAGCAGCAGGAGAAGCCTGGAGGTATACTGTAGGAATTAGTCTAAATCTGATAGACCTGGAAAATCTGGATCTGGAAGGGAACATAAAATCCTTCCCTTCAAGGCCAACTACCTTAACTTTGCCCTTGAGCAAGGCATTTCATTACTGCAGGTGGCTAAACTTGCCAGCTTGAGTGTTTGTAGCTGTGTGAGTCGAAACTCAGCTGTCAGAAAGCTTCCACACTTGGAACTTCCTACAAGAGATAACAGTTTAAAAAAAGCAACAAAAAAACCTCCGGATTTGCCCCTTGCCTTTGGTGCATTAACTCCGATGCCCCCTTCATCGAGCGGCCGAGGTGATTGATTTACAGGCAAGCTGATGAAATTTGATAAGCTTATTCTGAACTACTGCTTGTGTCAGAGCTCAAGGCGAGGTTTGAGCTGCTGTCGAGACTTAGGAACTGCCCTGCATAATAATTTATGTATGGAGCTGAATCAGAAAAAGTAGCGATGGCTAAAGTACTGAGTAGGTCCAACAAAGGTAACAAGGAAAAAGTTTCTCCACCAAATAAATGGTGATTTGTTTGACTACAGAGACAAAATAATTGACATTATCACAGAATTTTAAAATTGGACATATATTGAGAGGCAGTGATTAATTCAGCTGGACTTTCCGATAAAATTTTCAGATTTAAATTTCACAAGAGTATATAAATGGACAATAGTTCTTAAAACTTGCATGTAAACAATGTAGGTAGTTGGTCCTTTATAGGAGTGTGCATTCTGTGAATTTTGGGCTGATACCAACAGCCAGTGTGGCCACTAGAAGATGCTGATAGTGGTAGTTTTCAACCATAGATGTTAGTCAGTTCAATCGTAGTTGCCAATATGTCAGAGCAGTCAATACCAGTGTTCAGTATTGGTGCGTCCCTAAGGTTTTGTTTCTTTTATGTGTTTTTTCTCAGTATCTTTGTTATCCTTTTTCAGTGTTTACCTTTATTTAAAAGTTTTTAGAAATGACTTAAAGACCCCAAAATTCGTATTCATAATGCCATGGATCAGAATTTGAGGTAAAAACATTCATTTAACTCATAACCACCCAATGATATTCAATTTGCCCCAATTTCAAATTTAAAACCATTGAAAAAGAAATCATTCACTTACATTGTGCCACAGATCAGTACACTATGCACAGGGTGTGTTGCATTTATTTAATGCTTCAATCCCAAATACTGTCGGCACCTCAGGAAGTGATGCAAACACTGATTTATACAGCAAGACATGTGCCGTATTCGTGACCTAATGTAGGCTGTCACAAACTTGCAATTGTGAGCACGAAAAAATATGGCAGCGCATTGGCAATGTGCTGATGAGCAAAACAGAATCCAGGTTTTCTGCAGTCTGTAATAGCATGAAATCTGCATTGGGTCCGACCCAAGTCAGCTTCCCTGGAGAGCAGACAAGTCTTTTGATCCAAAGCTGTTAGTTTGCCTGGCCTGAAAAAAACATCTGATGGAGACATTTTTGCCTAGAAGCAGTCTGAACAAAGGCAAATCTACAGTGCTGCTTTAACATGTGGAAAACTTACATTATATTGTCAAGTAGGATCCGCATGCAGCCACACAGGCAGGTATTCAGGCTGAATACAGCATACTAACATCTGGAAATAAAAAACGCACCTGCTAGGCATCCGTTAACTGATTTCCTTCAAGATTTAATACTGTTCAATTATATAAAAAAGAAGATTATTGATGCATTGCATGATAAAATACTTGAGGAAATAATGACATCAAATCGACATTCTCTAAGCAGAGATGTCCAGGTGGGTATGTTGATAGACAGGTCATAGTGATTATAAATCATTTGTATGTATGTGTATAAGGAAAAAAAGGCAACTTCCAGAAATCTGTGCTACAAATAGAAAGAAAATACACATAGAACAACTCACTAGTTGAACTTACTTAAAATATAATTCATACATGACCATAATAGAAAGTTTATATTCATGTGCTCTAAAAATGTCACACACCAACACAACATGAAATAAAACATAAGAGGAGAAAAGCTAGCAATGGACATATGAGGCAGCTTATATGTTTTAGAAAAGGTGGGTCAATCTTATAATGTCTTTATTGACAATGCTTCATCTAGTTCTTCAAATATAAACCAGTGGGAGGAGAAAAAGCATTCTCTGGTATGACAAGCATGTAATCCAAATCACTGGGAAAAAAAGCCTTGAAGACTTTAGTTCTCAGCTGAGAAGCCCAGAGAATATCAAACAAGTTTTCCGATATGAAATATGAAGTTAAAGCTGAGATATTTACTAATATGTTTTATGGAGGTCAAAGGAAATGGGACAAAATAAAATCCCAATAGAGAGAAAAAGGGGCATTACAAGATTTTTCAGAGGAATAGAAACTATAGCTCCTAATACCAACCAAAGTTTTCATTCCTATGAAAAATATGGTGAGTTTTCTTTATCAAGCTAAACTCAGTATTCTTCCATGAGGTTGTAAATGTGGCAAGCTTTACCAAAAAACATACAAACAAAAAAAGACTATCCAAAGAAAACAACCAGCCTACAGCATTTCATATTGTGTGTGCCGAGCAGGTATTCAGCCTTTTATTTATGAATCGCGATGTCTTCCATTTACTAGACAAGAAAGGCTGCTGTAATTGTGCACGTGAATTTGCCAATGTGTCCACAGAAAATATAGACTTTGGATTATTCTTCCCTTCAGGGAACATTTAGGAAAATGCCAGCGTTTCCAGCTTAAAGAAGAAATCAATCTTGAACAAAGAAGGCAAATTCATATCCTCTCTCTCACCTAAGATGAGTGAATAGCTGGCAAATGGTAAATGGCAAAACAATGTATCCTGTCACAGACACAAAGTAGAGTGGAAATTATACTTTCAATTGGGTTTCCGAAGCAAACACTTGATTTTTAATACTAATATCCTACATATTACTTACTCTAAAACAATATTTATATATATATATTAAATGATTCTAACTTTAAACAACCACAATCCGGTCCACATTTGTCCCTTAACATTTCTTATTGTCTATATATTCTAATACTAAAAGCTATACTAATCCATTTACGGCTGACTTTTCTGTCTCTGAGCACTAGATGAAACTATGTAGAAGTGTTGTGGATTGCATTATCTTTGGGAATGTGGATCCAACAGCTACGTCTCAGCACGAAGGCGCTTTTGCAGTGGCAGCAGGATAAAATCTCTGCTCTGAGGATAATGAGATGGATCACATGCATGGCAGCACTTGCTAAGTTACATGGCTTTAACTATCTATCAGCACACTCATTTTCAAGCCACTTCTTCCTCCTATAGCTTAGATAGGATGTTTCCACTTTGACTGTCTGCCTTGTTAAAATGTGGCTCTTTCTGCACTTATACACAAGCGACCTGACTTCCCCCCCCGACATGAAAACTAAATTATCATACTAAGGGTGCTATCAAGCGTCCCTAAATCACTTGTGGTTCCATAATCACGGCACCTTCCTGATGGCAATAAGCCACATTTATTTCCCTCATCAGTGCTAAAAATAGGCGAGGTTTAGCATAACTGTTTCATCTAAAGCTGTGGAAGGCAGGTTACTGTCAATGATGTCCATGTGCACCAGACAGGGATGATTTGCTTTCAATCCAATCATTGCAAATTGTAAATAGAAACTGCCTCATTTGCTAATGGTCGAGCATTCATTTTGATATCCCCTGGTTTTGTATGACAACCTTTTCATGCCAAAAGCTTTTCAATTTTTTGAATTTTGAAGAATACCCACTTCCCTGAATTGATTGCTGACTGGAGAACGAATTGAATCCAGCCTTTGTGGCAGCATTTAAAGCCGCGGTTTAGCACATGTGCTTTACAAATTTGCAGAAAATGCTCCAGGCCTGTCCTGTCTGATAAAAAGACCTAATATAATTGACATCCTTCTTGCTTCTATACAACAAGGATTTGCTGTGTTGGGAAAGAAAAAACAGCCCCTGTTGTGCTTTAAAATTCCGTGTAGAAAATGGTCTCCATTAGACGCAGTATACCACAGAAATATTTAAAGACAATTTAAAACCGGTTACACCCACAAACTACTCTTCTAGACCCATTATCTAGAGAGCAAAGGAATCAAAGTCAAAAAGTGATGTGAAAAACTTTCACAGTGTTGTCAAAGTACAGGCTACATCAGCAATTTTACAAAGTGATAATGGAAAGAGAATCTCTTTCTCTGAGACTCTGAGGAGGACACCTGAAGGTGACACAGCTGCTCTGTCACCATGCAACTATCACAGTCTCAATCCTCCAGTCGAGATGCTTGATGAATCAGCGTTAAGTTAACTAAATTTCTTGTTTATGTAATTATATTGTCTATCATCTGCTGTGCCACCTATACTGGGATCATTAAATTAGGCCCCTTGTTGAGTGAATGTTTCCAGAGCATTGGACCTCCAAAGCATAATTCTTAAATAACAAATATCAGCTAGTTTGCTTTGCTGTTATATCTTTGACAGGATACCGTTTTTCACTGAAAGCATCCACACACACATACTTGGGCATAGACTTAATAAACCTATAAAAAAACAGACAAAATTGGGCAATGAGAGAGAAAGAACTGGATTTATAAGAAATTTTGTTTTCACTGGACTATGTAAATTAAAGCAGAGTAAATGTACACAAACCTAGATAGGACATTTTGAATGCTGACTGCATCGAGCTCAGGATATTCCCGACTATTGCCTGAGGCGGGTGATTTCATTTTATTTCAAAGGAATGCATCATTAAAAGTGTTTGCAGAGAGACATGTGCTTTATGCTGGTGCCTATTAACTTCTATTTATATTTCATGATTTATTTACCAGGAGCTGATTAGCATAAATTTATCAGGGAGAAATGAGACAAAAGACTACTTTTGGTTTTCCACTAATGTAAAACAATACCAGCCTAAATAAACTGACACTTCAAAATATAAGAAGTGTATGAAAATGATCTTTTAAGCCCGTCACCATATAGGTAGGGATCATGAAACAGATACCACAGAGGTAAGAATGGTGTACAATGAATGTTCTACTCTTTTTTTTGTTTTTCAGAACTTTAACACCACGCCGTAGAAATGTAGCCTCAAGCTGTCTTTGCAGCATACTCTTGAGCAAAAGTGATAGAACTTTACTTGAATTATAAATGATCTATCTTCGACACAGAAGCATACCTTAATGTAAAATCAACATATTATAGCTTTAAAACCGCAAATGCGTTATCACCATGCGTTCACCTTGTGCATATGTTACGACAGACGAACTCGCTGCGAGCAAGGTTTCTATATGTAAAACTACAAAATTATATGTGCATTTTAATGATTATTATTTTCATTTTTCTATATGGTCGTTTCTGCATTTCAAACAGTATCAACGTGTTTGGTGTTTGTCGTACAGATATGGGATTTTAAGCAATGCATTTTCCAGGGCATCTCATAATGCCATTCTGTCAGTTGCTCATAAAGTGTCTTTTGGCTTGAGTGCTTCGATCCATTAGCTACAGTAATATTAGACATTGAGAGATAATGGTCCTTTTTTAAAGTGTGATGAAATCCACAAATCCACACGAGGAGGTTGGAGGGGTGCCAGTGGAGTAAATCAAGGAAGTCACAGTTTGTGTCCATTTGGGAGCTTTTTTTTTTTTCATCTTTGTTCTACTTTCACTTGCTGCTTTGTCATGTTTAAACACTAAAAACTGCTTGATTACATTTTGGAAAAGATTTCAGTTTTGGTTAGTTTTGGTCCAAAACATTAAGACTGCTGTTTGGAAAAATGCCACTTGCCTAGTGCCTTTAAACATGATTCCAAGAGGTGAGAAGTGGATGAATGGAATGAGAGAATAGAATTTCAATAATCAGATATTTTATATTAATAACAATCTGTTGTTTTGTGCGTGTAGTGCTTTTTAAATCCAGTGTTACAGAATACAAAAACACAGAATACACAAAATCCACTACAATAAAATCATAGGCACAGCAAATAAAGCTTAAAAGGTTAAAATTAAGATGAAACTCTAATGATAAGTGATAAATAGCGTATCAATTTAAGATAGTGCAAAGCTAGACTATCCACCTCAAGTCCAATTCAAAAATGTCCAAGTCTAAAGGTTATAATAAAAGTTAGAAGAAGAGTCTTAAGGTAGCATGCATGTCCTCGTATATCTGCATGGCATCAAGCCACAGTCTAATCTCTCTCTTTTGTTTGTCTCGTTTTACAATAATAACATCATCAGGTTGGGCGAAGGTAAGGTAAAGGCATGATCTGACTTTTTAGAGGCTGTCATCTTGTAATTTATACACATAATAAGGAAGATAGACAATATCTGCACTCCATAAATACTCATTAATGCTTTTAACAGCATGGCAGCAGACAGAAACTAATTTCACTCCTTGTGTTCTTGCAGATTTCAATGTAATTTTCTGCACCGGCATCAATATTAACAATTACAAAAGCCATCAGATGTGCACCCAAATTCAATCAATAGCTCTTATGTTTAGCTTTCAGGAAATGATCTGCATGCAAGAGATATATTTTATTTTGCCATTTCAGTGGGATTATTATCTCGTGTTAGGGGTTGGAAAGTCAACATATAACAAGGAGAACAAAAAGTTAGTTTGTGCTCATCTAGCCAAAACTTTTAAATTAAAAAACAACAACAACATACTTGTAAAAATTATCATGTGCTGCATAAAACATTTTAGCAGATATTCATTATGCCAACATACACAGTGTGTACTCCAAACACAACCACTCACTTCTGTATTAAAACATGTTTGTAATACAATGAAGTGAATGAATGAAGTGCTATTTAACTCTTTGAAAAATGTAAAAATATTGCAACTTATACTTGTAAATGCTACTGTGCAGAGTGTGTGGAGTTGAAGTGCTAAGTAAGATGGAGAAAAAAGAGTAAAGTGCTGCAAGGAAAGTATTATATCTGGAGATCTTTAATTTCAGTCTTGTGCTTCAAAGGCCTGCTCTGAGAAAATGAGAGAGTCTGTGAGTGACCAGTAGGCTATCAGCAAATGGGTGGGCAGTGACACAGGGCTCATCATTGGTGCTATTCTGGAGGTGCACACAGGACAAAATTACTCTGTCTGTCTGAATAAATTCTAGCTGTAGGCAACAGGAGTTAAATAATATATTTTATTACAACTGAACCATCAGAAAGTCATGGAACTTATATAATTATAATTTATAAAATGTAATAAAAACCACCAAAGGTAACACATTTATCTATTTATTTTATAAAAGATAAGGAAAAGCACATTTTATTTAAGAGAAGGGGGGAGAAGGCTGTTTATACCTCATAAAGTGCATCTTGTTTATTTTCATATTATCACAGAGGGGGCAAGAAATCAGCTCAAGATCAATCCCGTTTAATGCTTATGTGAGAGAAACATCTGGTTTTCAATTAGATATTTAGCAAGCCCCGCAATAGGGAGTTACCTCAAAGTAGCTGTAATGTCACTGGGCCTGCAATAATGATGTGGCTAATGAGCCTATCGAACAACACGTGGATGGAGAGCTGAGCCTGCTGCAGTATCTTAAGATAACTCTGCACAGTCTGTTTCTCCTGATAAGGTGCAATCTGATTCAAAGAGATCAAGCATGCTGCAGGAATATAAGTCATCTAACAGAAAATAAACCCCAGTCAACAGCCCTAGATTAATAAATCCACCTCCCCCAATCACAAAAACATCATCCTGTCATGTTGGTCTCATATTCCTGTTTGAAACCTCAACAGTTCAGGAGCCTATCTCTGCTGC
Organism: Maylandia zebra; assembly: GCF_041146795.1. Classification (NCBI taxonomy): domain Eukaryota; kingdom Metazoa; phylum Chordata; class Actinopteri; order Cichliformes; family Cichlidae; genus Maylandia; species Maylandia zebra. Next base: position 33,315,881 of record NC_135180.1, on the reverse strand, counting down.
CTTGTGCCTGCATGAGTTTGAATAATACCCTCTGAGCATGCCAGGGGGTTATCAGCATTCACCTCCTGGTAACAACCTGTCTTATAAAGTTGTTGTGTAAAAAAACAGTTTGTTTGGGGTTTTTTTTTCAGTCAATGTAGCAACATTTGAGAATACAAAGATAACTGAAATAAAAAAAATTGGATCTGCTGTAGCTGATAACACTTCAGGATGTGGAAATTGATTATAGCCTGTTTTCCTCTGCATTTGGATTTTGCTGATTTAACTAAAATCTACGGGAAAATACTGTAGAAACGGATGGATTTTGACCCGATAACATCCTGTATCTGTGATAGTCAAGTAGCTCAGTTCAAGGGCCTCTTTTGGGACAGAATAGGAACTGAAGGCCAGCTGACGAAGTAGTATCACAACAAGGCTTTAAAACGTATTCTATAGTTGTTGTTGTTTTTTTTATTTTGCCATTTGCCGGAAGAAACTCAATTTCTATGATCAACACAGGACTGCAGCAGAACAAGTAGAATGGTGATGTTTTCACTGACTGATGCTACACTGCATCTCTCTTCAGGCATGTGTTTGACACAGGAGAAGTGAGTGTCCCTCAGGCTTGAAACATCAGGAGCGTAAAATGTGACAGTTTTCACATCAGCCTGATATTATGGCCTGATAATAGACTATCATAGACATGTGTTGTCTTATATGCACTGATATGAATACTTGTTTTAAAAGCCCAAAATGGAGAAAAGAGTATAATGCAAAGGAAAAAAATAAACGGTATGAGGATCAGCAGCAAAAAATTTGCAGGCTCTATTTAAAATGCTCATTTTTTCTCACTGCATCGATCTCGATTTGTCTGAAATAATCAGCTCTTGAGATAACAGCAAGATCCAAAAGAAATTTTGTTTGGCTTATAAATGAGCTTGCACATAATCAGAAATTTGTTTCAGTGATGAAATTCAAGTCTCAGCTCCTAGTATTTTATCTCATGCTTTTCGCTGTTTTTCTTGCTTTTCTCAAAGTGGACAGGATAATTTGTCTTATATTGATTTATTCTATGGCTCCTTATTTCTCCTAAAGGGGCGAGGAGGGTGTTCAGAGAAACAGGGAAGAATCCAGTAATCTCCTAATAAGAACATCATTTATTTCTGATGGGACAAAGAAAATACCATTGTGAGCAGCAAAATTTTCCGCTGGGTACTAGGCTCACTCCACTCATCCCAATTTACAGTTGTTTTTTCCCCCCACAAGCATTCTTTTTTCTCTTGACTCTTTCTATAAGGTTGAAAGTTGCATGACCCATAGTTTCACAACAGCCACGTTTATGAAGACAATAAATAGATTCTCCCGTTAACTTATTTCTACATTAGTAAGTCCTCCTTCTGCTTTGCCCGACAGCAACCTATCCCACTGAGCTGCCCATCACTGGTGACTTGCTAACCACACAGGCGGTAATAGGTCTGCTGATTATCTTGATGTAGAGGTGAGTGGCTAAAACCTCTTTCCTGTTAGAGAAGGTGCCACTTCCTTTTTAAAACAGACTCTACTTCTCAGTAAAAACAACGTTTTAGACCCTGTATGATAAACGCAGGCATCCTGTCTGTGATAATTGATTGAATAATTTGCAATGCATCATGCTGTGTTTCCAACTTGTTGAACAGAAATGTGCATTTAATGCCTGGTACTGGCATAAAGGGAAATTGGACCATTTTTCTGTAAACACAGAGAACTGTTCCCTGATGGACGATGAACATTTTGTCCTAATGCTTGGATGAAATCTAAAAAATAACACTATTTTATCATTCTTGTAAAATGAGAAATATTGGAATTGATCTAAAATGATTTGAGAAAAAAAGAGAGAAATAGAAGAAAACATTTGTAAATGTAATTTCAGTGCATTTCAATTCAGGGCTTAAAGCAATGTATGAGGTAATACACTGCATATACATTACATAAATGCTTATAGTGTATACAAGGCAATAGTAATTGTGTAAGTGAAAAATACTGCATAACGTCTAGCAAAGTCCTGTAAGTAAAATAAAACCGTGCTGATTAATGAAGCAGTAATTTTAGCTGCTTGTGTGTCTGCAGCAACAATCTGGGTACGACTATAGATCTTCTCAAAAATGGCAGGGTCTTTTATTTGGAAAAAGTAAGGCCCATGTAGAATACTACTAAAGATTTTATACAGATGTCTAAAGGGAACAGTAGACACCATTTACCTCTAACGATAATAAAAAGTAAAGTGGGAGAGATTCTCGTTTGAGAAACAGACAACAGTCACCCTTAAATAATAGCTTCATTAAATGGTACATGTCAGCAATAAAGACATTGCTCCATGATGCTAGCACTTGTGCAAAGAAAAGACCTATGTCAAACTGACCAATAAAGGAAAAAACAATAAGATAAGAAGAAGAACAGAGTGTACAGAGGATGATCCAAATAAAGTGACAGGCAAATCTAGGATATTTTTGAAGTGTTTGGATAAAAATCTAAGAACATTTGTGAGTCACAGAACACCAAAAACATGCTGGAAGAGTGCTTGATGCCATCTTTCAAACAGGGCGGAGGAAATGTGATAGATGCTTTGGCTGCAGTAAAGTGGGAGATTTATAAAGGATGAAAGAGATCTTGAACAAGGCTGTAACTTCTTTTTTTTCTATGCCATCCCGTGGAAACCTTTTAACTGAACCATTTTCCTCTCATAATAGAGCAATAACAACAATTTAAGCTAGAAGAAGTGTTTGATTGCTTGATGAATATGGTTGTCATAGCAAACAGAAAGCTGAAATAGCTACAGGGGTCCTACCAGCCTGCCACACTCTGGTCTGAGGTTCTTTTTGATGATAAGCCGACCTGACAATATTTTTACTGTCCCCATAGAAAAAGGAAGAAGCCATCACACTGACTTGATCAAACAAGATCTCAAACATCATTTCACTGCTGGAGACAGGATGGCTTACATTTGAAAACAAAATCTGCTTCGTGACCTTTAAAACCACAAAGAGACTAAAACAGGTATGAGTAAAGTTAAAATTCCCATTATACGAACCAGCAGAAAATAATAAATGCTGATAGCTTGGAAAACAACAAATAAAACAAACGTAATTGCAAGATAGAAAAGTGCAGTTATTTTTGAAAATATGAGAGAATATATTTAAAACGCGTCAGTGCTAATGTAGCAGTCTAACGATCAACATGTACAATTAAATGGGCATATTCTTAAAAAATATATCTATAAATAAATACAGCTGATTACAATTTTCATGTTTTATCCTAATTTCAATTATCAGCTTTAGTTGCTAGTGAAGCTTGAAATACCATCTTTTACTGAACAATAATTCTAATGACAATTTATAACAATATTTAAGTAAATTGCAGCAATGTTTGTAAAAGCTTTGCAAAGTGCTGTACATTTCACTGCAGCAATGCTTTGATGAGTACACACCATGTGCTTATGTGACATGCTATTTGAAGGAGAGGGAACCTGAGGAATCGAAGAAGGTGATGAGCTGCTGTCTGAGTTAAAGCCAGCTTTTGGATGTGTAGGCTATATTATCTATTTGGCCGCCAGAGCACAGGGCTGTGCTTGTGGTGTGATAACACACGACCCACACATAAAACAGGCTTAGTCTCCTAGAAAAGTTCTTTAATCAGCCTGATGCGCTTAGTGAGCAAAGACTGTGGGAATTGAAGTGAAGAAACTCAGGTCAGATAATGAGACTTACATCTGTAACATAGAGAATGTGATTTCCTTGAATCCAGCAGAGGAAGAAGAAAAGCTCATTATCCTTATCACTTGTCAGAGAGGCAAGATATCGATATTATGCATATTTTGTGAGGCTCTTGTCGGAAATTAGCTAAATCCCTTTTTTTTTCTCCACAGTTTGCATTTTATGTGTCCATTTTCATATTTCACGCCTTCAGATGCACGAGGCCACTGTTTCAATTTGTCTCTTGACTTCGTCAGTGTTCTTCATTTTTGCAGCCTGTTCATTCATTTCTCCCTGGAGACCATCCTCACCCTCTGGAAGGGAACGGCCCAGTTTTTGGTGTCCTCCCAAGCAACAGACAAAATAAAATGTGATGGATGTGGGGGGAGATAGGAAAACAGTTTATCAAACCACGAACACACATTGCAACATGTAATTATAGCTGACATTGATTAGTGCTTAGATTAATCATTGCAACAGTCTGATGCGATTTCCACATTCTCACAGAAACCTTTTCATATTTGAGAAAGATTCCCTTCCATGAATTGAGCTTGGCTGCAGACTGTATATTTTGTATTTTATTCATGTATTATAATAGGAAAGCTGTCACAGTTTGAATTTTCTTTATGCATGAGAGGCTACAGATTCTTGAATAGGAAACTATCTTTTTATTCTTTTCTTTTTTTCTTTTTTTTTTACAGAGGTCAGACTGTGGCTCCAGCTACAAAACAGCATGCCTGGAGCAGTTACAGTGTATGCTCAAGGACACTTCAGTATCTCACATGCTTGCTGTTATAGGGACTTGAAACTATTGCAGGGGTGTTCTCCTAACTTGCTATTATGCAAATTTGCCGAGAGACAATGTCATGGTCACTAGAGTCACATCATCAACGCTTGCTGTAAATAAAATGCAAATAAATCTTATGTGTATGCAATTGGGTAATCAAACTTTTAGTGATGTAAGAATGGAGGGCATCATAAAGGGTCAATCAGCAGCATAATAACACTTCATCTACCATAATTTAAGCCCCCTTCTCGCTGATTGGAGCGTACCTTTTAACAAGTACGGGATTTAAAGTTTTACACCAAAGAGTTTCAAAGTAATTTCTGGTTGTTAGTATGTGATTAATGTTATGTTACATTCACAGGCACAGTTAGAGAGCCTGGAACTTCAGATAACAGCTTAACAACAGCACTCGCACAATACTGTATAAATCCATTGACACAGGGTGTAATTATAAACTACGTTTCTGATTGTTTGTCTCACCTCTTTGGGGTGGAAGTCACCTTTATTAAACAAAATAAAAAGGCTCTTTTTGTTTTTATTTACTTCAAAAAAAAAATTGGGTGGATATATAGTATATCATCAGTGCTGGTTGCCCTACAGTTTTGTTGAGTTCAAACCTCCATTTGGCTTTTGAATGAATGTTTTGAATGAGTGCATTACAACCCACACTCTGATCCTGCAGTGCAACACTCAAACACAACCTGCAGTCTTTAAAGAAAATGCCTACTGCGAAACCTGATTTGGGAAAGTGCCAAAAAATTCGATTAATTTTTTTTAGAAGTTTAAGAAAATATAATCACTGTTCCAGTAATGTTCCAGCTCAGGAACTGAACCAAATGATGCTTAGCATGCTGGTCTGAGAGAAATCAAAGCCTCTACACTGTGAAATGTTATTTTTCATCTGTTCCTGCTTTTATTAATTCATGAAAGGCACCATAATGAAACAGTCTGAGAAAGCTACAAAAAGTGCTTAGTGTCTGCTTTAGCTGGGGTTTTGTTTGCCAGTAAAAACACAGTTCTTTTTACAACACAGTCAACACCTAAGGCTCTTCACAATGCAAATGCAGCTTAAAATCAATGATGCATGTGTAATGGATTTCCTACATTCGAAATAACTGACTGAGCAATGAGCACTATGTGCATCTGGTGCAAAGGAGGCGATGCGTTTAAGTCCATTTGGGACACGGGTCGTTCATTTTATTTATGCAAAAAAAGAATAATAAAAGAAATACAGACAATGCAGAATTACCGGGGAGTGGAGCTGGAATATTCTTTATTGAAATAGCTGTGCCCAAGACTGGTTAGAGCCCAACGTAGCGCTCCCTTTTAGCATTATATAAGAGATGTCAAGGCTGGCTTAGCTAACACTCCTCCTGATGCTGCGAGCTACTCATGCTTGTTTTACATCCTGTTATGCTGCTGTGAGATTGGTCTTTAGAATCTCTGGAGACCAAGTGACTTTTCTTGTAGAGATCAGTGCCTTTGCTCTACATAAAAAAATTATATAATGTATACAATCACTTGCTTGTCAGCATGCGTTTCTGTGCCAGTGGTTGCAAATAGCTTTTGTTTTAAGTACTTAGCAAATGAAAATGACATGCAACATTTGCTATTTCTCTCAACTGGAGCCTCAATGTTGCTCTCAGAGAAACTGAACTGCTTTTTTTTTCCAGACAAAAAGGAGGCATAAAAAAGTTCATATTTTTTCTACCAGGTGTGGGATTAGAGCTCTGGGTAGCTCCCCAACTGGGTCTAGAGAGTATTTTAAATTCAGGGAATTTAAAATAGAAAGTAGCTCGTCCACAGAAGGACTGGTAGCTCCCCTTACGATAAGGGTTCAGATCGCGCGAACAGGTGTGAAATGTGTGTGTTTAGTTAGTTTGTTTGTTTGCTTGTTTTAATTAATTTTAAATCATGCTTTTTATTTGTTTTTGTTTCTAATGTCTCTGTAAAGCACTTTGAATCACCTTGTTGTTGAATTGTGCTATACAAATAAATTTGCCTTGCCTTGCCTTGCCTTGCCTTACCTATATATCTGTAACAAAGACTCTTTCCTTGTGTAGGCTTTGTGGAGTGTTCCAGTTACAGTCATGTCTGCTGCTTTGACATGAAAGAAATTAAGACTATGAGACTAGAGCATATGGGGCAGCAAATATGTCATTTCGAATAAACACGGCTCTAGTGGGGAGATCATATATATTTATGTCTGTGTATGTGTATGTATGTACATATAAGTGTGTGTGTAGGTGTGTGTTAATTCAGTAATGCTGTCAGATTCGTGCAGTTTGGAAAGAATTTAACCCATCCTGCACTCAGAGCCTGTCACAGACTCCTGGTGTGTTTTTATATATACATCTACCCTACGCATCCTCAGTGTATGTGCAGATACTGTGGATAATGAATTACCTCCAGCCAGAGTGGCCACTTGAAGTCTTTGTTCTTAGTTTTAACATTTTGAACCATTTCTTGAACAACATGCTGAATAAGATTTTAGGAGAAATGAAAATTGCAGATGTATCATTAAATATTAAGGGCAGCAGAGTTTTTGAAGGTTGATTTAAGTTTTTAGTTAACTGGGTGAAAGCCTGAAAGGATCAAACTGAAAATGATTCCCAAATCCAACCAATCCAGTTTAGGCACTAAAGTCTCTCTCTCTTTCTTGGCCTCTCTCTCCCTCTCTCCCTCTAAAATACTCTGGGAATACTACAAGCAAGAACGCTCACCTCACTTAATAAGAGACAATCTTTCTGCAAACAATTGCAGTCTGACTTGGATTGACTGCAATCCCTCTCAAAATTTTGCAAACGATTGTTGTCTAGTTTATAAATGCAGTCAGACTGACAACATGTTGCCATCACTCTGAATGAGTCTTTGTCAGTGAGTGCAACTTGAATTGACTCGACCCAACTGGCTGCCAGCTGGTTGTATTCTGGCTATATGACTAAATGTTAAATTTTTGTTAAATGTGAGTTTTTGTCTATGTAGACAGCAACAGATATGTGATTTTATATGATATAACCCATTTAATTGCTATGTTATCACAAACAGATTGCATGTAATTACCAAATTGAAACCATTCAGGCTGATATCAAGTCTTGTGGCAAGATTTATGGCAGGTTTTAATGACAGTGTTGGTATTTGATAATCTTATTTTGTAGCAAAAAATTATAAAAAACACTCTGACCAAGTTTAACTTTGAAGACACAAGTTGCAGTTGTAAAAAAGGTGAAAAATCACAAAATGTTAAAAATCACAATGATATCATAGTGTGAGTGAAGTATTGTCAGAATATCGTGTTGTGGAATGTCTGGTGATTCCCACTGCAAATATATATTAAAAAAAATATAGTTAGGATCAATTTCAGGTGACTTTTTTGCCTGTTTATAATTGGAAAAAAAATCTACACTATAGCTTACCTAGAGGAGAAATTTCTAGATTCCAGAGTAAGGATGATTTTCTGGCTGCAGATGGCATCAAACTTAATCACGTTATTATTATTATTTATTTATTTATTTTCTAATTCTGCAGCATGTAATCCTGTCCTCACAACTTTGCATGTTTGGATTTCAAGCCCTTGGTGCCGAATGGATTAATACATAAAAGTCAACTCCCACATCAGCCTGAAAAAACACAACTTTTTTGATGCCAGTGAGCTTTTACACTGAACATTTTCAGAGTCTGTGGGAAGCAAAATATCTCTTTTGTTGGCATCAGCTCTGGGTGAGGAAAAGGATAGTGCTTAATGTCATGTGTGTGTCCACCGCTTCCTCCCCGTAGAGAGCTAAGTAATTTTATGCTCTAATTCTTTCCTTTAAATTAGGCAGGAGGCATAAAATATGAAAAAGACAGAGATATTTTAAGAGGTCATGTGATTTGTGGCATAAATACTTAACATCCACTTCAAATGAAACATTTTATTATGTCACGTGGGCAAATAATGTTCAGCTCTGACTTGATTAAATACGATAGTAGTCTCTAATGTGTTCTTGATCCTTTATTTACCCGTGAAATAAGATGTGATGCAGCCATTGGATAATCTGCCAACTGGTTTTGCATTAATCTGGATGTAATCCAATATTCAATCCCCTAACCATTTCTGACAAAAATGAAAGCAACATAACAAAGAATTAAGGGCTCGTCTTATTATAACAACACCTTTAGTAGAAGCGTGTTGTCATTTTAGTTCTCATACATGTTTCTGTTTAATTATGACACTGGGAAATTACAGTACTGCTATTACTAGATGAGTAAAACCACATTTTTTAATTACTGCTTATCTTTGTTTTGGAGATGTTTTCACTTATTATTGACCTCATTATCTGTTTTTACAGTTGATGGTGTGTTTATTTATCTAAAGGTGTCATATCCAACATCTTCTCTCTTTGTTTTGTCTCTTATTTTTTCCCGTTGCGACATGATACACTTGAAAAAGCCTGTTTCACACCTTCTTTCTGTATCATAAGCAACGCGTTGTCGGGAATAAATTAATCGTTGTCAAATATACACTGTCTTCGCCTTACCTACCGACATTTATGAGGTGTTATTTCTCCCATGTATTAATAAATTGCGTGCATGCAATTCATTTCCCCTAAGGCACCTTGTCGTTTTTCTCATCTGAACGAAGTGACTAGGGCAGTGAGCTATATAGGAGATATATTAGTGTCCAGGAGCAAAGCACCGAGAGGGTAACGCCTGTCTTGGTGATTTATTCCAAATCCGAAAGCCCTGCAGGAACGTGTTGTCAATCCCACTGGCATCACCTGAGGGTCACATCAAAGCACTGAGATGGAAAAAACAGAGACAGTTGTTTACAAATTCCATCGCCTGTTTTGTTCTTGGTTGGAAAAAGGAATTAAAAAGTAAATTGGGCTGCTGGTATTAAATATGAAAAGGAGATTGCATGTCTGAGAATCACAGAGCTTTGCAATTAAATCAATCAGTAATGTTTGATTTTTTTTTTTACATTTACATTTTACAGCTAGAATTTCTTAATGCTTTATGGTGATTTACTGAAGAGTATTTTCACGCATATAATGGATGTATGCTGGATTAGGCAGGATACAGTGATTTGTAGAGATGATTTAAAGGATGGCACGCTTAAACACATATTATAAACTAACAATGCAAACAGGATATTCAGTTCACCCTTAGAGTCACAGTATGCCCTTATTCATCATGCTTGAATGCTTGAGTCATCACATTTTTTTTTTCACACAATGATACCTAGGGGTCAATGGGCTTATTAATCACCACAAACAATACAACAGTGCCTCAGCATTGCTTTTGCTTAAGTCACCACAGCTTAGTTTAGAGTCAAAACAAAATGCTTCAATACAAAGTGCAACTTTAAATAAGGGTTTGGCTGACACAGAGCTTTCAAAGGCAGATAGAAATCGTTACTATGTTTGGGCCCTTTTAGTCGATATCTTGAATTGTTTTACATACTTGCAACATTCTTTGGATGTTATATATTAATGTGATAACAGGAAACCCTTGAAAATACTGTTATTGCTGGCAGAGGATTTCTTCTATTGCATCACGCTTTGCAGAGGACTCCCCTTTGAGTCTGTCTGCTCTGTGGGAGACAAACTTGCATAGAACAGGTCAGAGAGTTGGCATACAGAGTGCTCATACAGAGGTGTGGCAGGTAACTGGAATCCAATTTTCAAGTTATCCAATTAATTCTCAGACTTTTCTGTTGTAAAGTATAAAACAGACACAAAACCCCACAAATTCTTACTTGGCCAAATAATAGAGTTACATTTATGCAGTAATGAGCAACTTTATGATAGGCTACTTTTAATTTATTAAAAAAAACATAATGTATCTTTATTTTATTTTTTGGCAACTGTATTTATTAATAACCTTTTGTCACCTCAAAAGATGAGACCAGATGATTCCCATAGCTTTTTGAGGGGATGGTCTATGGGGAAGTTAGCCAGCAAACTATCCTGTTAGTAAATGAAAAATAAGGAAAATTTAACTTACAGTGGAGGTGCACTGTTCCATTCAGTTACACTTACATAGTGAAAAGTTACAACAACAGTCTCCTCAAAGCATTTTATATCGTAAGGTAAAGACCCTTCAATTCTAGACATAAATACCAAGGGTCAAGAAGAGTCAGTTATTTATGGGGATGAGGAGAAAGCGAAGACAGAAGAGAGACAAGACAAATTATAGAAAAAGCCCAGGTTTAATGATTATTAATGATTAAATACAATAGTGGTATAAACACACAAGAAGTGAAAAGGGGCTGAGGGAAGAAGAACTCCTCAGTACTTCATGGGAAGCCCCCAGTAGCCTAAGCTGGTTCCACTGAAGAGGAGCCTGAAAGCTAAAGGCTCTGCTTCCCATTCTACTTTTAAAAGTCGTAAGAACCACAAGTTCTGCCCAGCTCTATAGTCTGAGAGCTGGGGTGATTATGATACTAACAATAATTAATTTACAATATTACAACCTACAAGTAAGATTCCTCACAGTGAACTAGGGGCCAATGCAATGTCATATAAAGTAAATGTCTAGTTAGACACACTGATTTTTAGGATCAAGTCCACTAACCTCAGTTTCGTCTGAATTTAGAAGTAGGAAATTAGAGGTCAAGGATGTTGCATTTTCTAAACCCCATCTCATCTTTCTCATCTATTTTTCAGTGGTTTGCTGTTTGTCTTACCACTGAAGTCACACAAAACTAATGCATGAACAATTTCATTGAACATTAATGTTGACTGGCTTTTATTGGAACATAGTGTATTATACTGCAGCCTGGATACAAGATGTCACATCATGTCACACAAAATCATATCTACCCTTAATTGGAAAAACTAACAGCTGGACAGGGCAGGTTTTAAAAAAGCGCCTCTTTTTTCTGTTTTTGTGCTTATTCTGCCACTACAAAATTCTGGAAATGTGAGGTGATGTTGGTCATAAAGATTAAAACCTTTTTTTATCATAAAAATGCATCACAACTGTGTGTGGTGTTTATGGCAACTGCACATATATATTAACAGCAGTGGGATCCTGCTTAAGCATCCCCCTTTCTGTCATCTCTGGCTCACAAATATGGAGTGCAGTATTGATTAGGTTTTACTTAGGACCAATCTGAAAATGCTGTGAGCAGGACACAAGGCCAGACTGCAAGCAGTAACCAGTGAAAGTCAAAGCTCAGTTGGCTTGGGAGGATAATTGATGAATTAGTCTATGCTGAGGAAAGCTGGCCCTGCTATATAAGTTTTAGGATAAAGTCTTAAAACAAGACATATGTATAAGATAAAAATACAATGTAATGTATTCTTTTATTTATATGCCGTTACATGTAATCATACATGAATTTCAGCATTTAGAGACATGGCCTAATGTGGGAAAAATAAACCCAGTGCACAAAGTAGTGTAGTGAGGCAAAGGAGTCAGCGTTATGCAACCCTTGAAGACCCCCTGGTCACACACAATGTTATGGAGACAGTGAACAGTGCAAAGCTTTGGTGAGCTTGCAGTTACAGAATCAACATACAGGGTTTTCACATGCTGTAAATCATGGTAATAAGATATTTAAAAAAAGGGAACCGCATACAGTTTGTTTTAAATATGAAATAACAAACCTTGTTTATGTTTTAAGTCATCAATAACTGATCCACTTGCAAAAAAACCAAAGGAAGGGTACATGCCCCACCAATTTTCCACCTAAAACACCAGCTGACATTATCCTCCCATTCACTCCCATACTGTAATCCCAGTGGGAAGCATTCATTCCAGTACAGTTTATTCATGAGGACAGGCAAGTGCCCCATGCATTATAAATAGAACTGAGCTCTCAGCCCTCTCAGGATCTGTCTGCATTTCGCCGGTCACTACAGGTTTGCACTCTAAAATGTAGCAATATTGCGAACACATTAACACATCTTAATAAAACAGAAAACAATAAGTTTTGTTTACTGTTTTTCTCAATTACAGATTAGTGATGCTTGATTCGACAATTTGCTCGCTATCTGTGGATTTCCAAATTTCAGTCAATATACAAGTAGTGACATTCACAGTCTCGAAATTATGTTTGCTTTGCTCACATAAAAGCAGATTTACTGTTGGCCCTGTTTATGTTTGAACTACCTCTGTTGGTAATATTTTCTAGTTTTGCTCCAATGATGTGATGAAGAACATTAAAAAATAAAATAAACTCATCCAGAATTCAACACTCCAACATTACAGCCTTCAGTATAAGTGACTGCCTTTGATGCACGCTATCTCAATCTCTAATTTTCCCGCGCTGCTAAAGAAAAGAGAGAGAAAAAAAGGTTCAACTCCAATCTGAAGCAAAACACAGAGCTTTTCAGAAAAGCCCCTTTGATTATTTAAATTCCACCCTGTTTCTTTTAAATGCCAAAAGCTGGTTTTAATCTTCAAGCATATTTTGTTCAAATGGTCGTGTCACCAGGACCCTCCTTCTCTATCAGACCTTCAGACCTCTGAAAGACTCCTTTGTGCTGCGTTCTGTGATTTAAACTTTGATACTGAGTCAAACTGATTGCACCATGAGAAACCAAAGGTGATTATCCTGATGGACTAGATAGAAAAATGTGGCCTATTATGTGTGGTGAGAAAAGGTTGATTAAAATGAGTTTCAAGTGAACTCTGCTTTTTTTTTTTCCCCGAACCTCTCTTTGCCTGATCACCTCCTAAGACTTGAATAGATCAGACACACTTTATATTTCCAGATTATTCACCAAACTGGACAATAATTGAAGTATGTACAACTTGATCAGTCATTTAAACTATTCAGCACGCCTTCTGGCAATGTTCTTGAAGATGATTTTTTTTATATCACAAATGAATTCTGCAATGTTAGTGAAAATGCCACTAACCTCCTGAAATGCAGAAAGAAATTCGTTATCATTTTGTGATCATTCCTAAAAAATGTGTGGATGTAGTGCTATTTTTGCCACTGGACATCACAATGGAAAGGGACCACTTTTTTGTAATGATTACAATATTTGTAGTCTATGCATTGTACTTACAAGTTCCTGTACATATCGTTGGTGGATGTCCAACCTTGAGCATTTGAAACTATCCTACACAAAGCCCCTGTGTCCACAAATAAATAATATTCAAGTGACTGCTGGTCCTCATTGACTTGAAATCCGATTTTGACATGAACTTGTGTTAGTTAGTCATGGTATCTTACATTTGCTGTACTATTTTCTAGTTTCTGAAACAAAACTCCTGTGTCATATATTTCTTATTGTTTTTATTTGGTAGAATATGATTAGGTATATGATTTATTCCAAGTAGTGATGAATGTTGACAAAATAATTCAATTTCTCACTTGCTTCCTCATTAAAGCTTTGAAATTCCGCTAAATGATTTATTTACTCTACACTATCAATTTTGTTGCTGCAAAATACATTTTACTCCCTTTCACTTCTCAGAATTTTATTTCATATTTTTATTTATTTTTTCCTTCCTGAGATAAATAACGGCCAAAATGCATCAGTGAGATTTTCTATCATGAGTAATACAGAGGAAGTGCTGCCCCTAGCAATGTCAGAGTAAGTTACAGTCATCCAGAAATAGGTACTGAGGATAAGAGGTGAACATGTCATCCCGACTTAGGTCAAGCCAACAGGAGCTCTGCAGAAAGAACAAAAGCAGCCTAACTGCTTCCCACAGCCAAAGAAAACCTTTGTTTTATGTAGCAGTCTATAATCGCAGCTCATGTGATCTCCAATCTGATCAAGGTTTCAAATGTCTTATCATTCCCAGACCGCATTTCAAGGGGCATCAATATTTCTGAGACTGGAAAAAAAATGGTGACATTACATTCAGACATTTTACAATTACTTTTCCTTATAGGTGTGAAAAGTTACAAAAAAAATGTAAGCTAAATGATATATTCACTCTCATTTTTATAATGGCTGTGCGATTGCATCATAAATCTCCAGATATCTGCGACTGACAACATCATGACGGTCCACTGACAAACTGTCCAAACAGCCAGATTAGATAAAGATACCCAAAACGGAATTATGCCATGTAGAATTTCTATCAACTACTAAAACATGAAAAATAGCTAAAATTTTCCTCAAATATCACGAGACATATACTGTAGGACTCAACTGAAATTGGTTTTCCTTGCCTTTAAAATGCATTACGTTACAGTTACATTTACACTTACACAACTCTTGTAGTTTATTTATTGCTTTTAAGTGTAAAAAATGCCAAATAGGTGTTACACATCATTGTAGCAGTCTTGAAAAACATTCAAAGATAAACGCACTGTGCTTTTGTGCTATACAATGGCAGCGATGTCTCCACTTTTTAAAAATGTGTATTTTGCTCAAACATTACAGCAGTCACATAAAAATATGCTGCAGGTAGTGAGTTATTATAGTTTTATGACGTAAGAATGTATCGATAATTCAAAATTACATGTCGAAGCAGTGTGCGATGTGTTTTCTGATTCAGGGGATATAAAGTTCCTGCTTTTAAACACTGCCAAAACATATCGCTGCCATCCATCATAATCAGAGTGATGCAGAGGTCTAGACCACTAAAGCTAGTTAGCTGCTACAGGACCAATCAAAACAAGTATTCAAAAGTAACTTTGTTAATATAATTACATATTTCCATCCATCATTATCTTAGGGGGGGGCTGGAGCCTATCCTAGGGCGAGAGGCTTTACTCTGTACAGGTCATCAATCATATTATTGTTTCTATTGTTTCTTTCATTTTGGTAGTAGTAATAATGGACATTTGTATTGCTTGGTTGAGTGGGTTGCACTTATGTCACAAGATGTGATATTTACATTGTTTGATGCTGTGGATGCGATACATCCACATGGACTACTGTTAAACTTGTGCCTTTCTGAAAATAAATTAGATTCTTGTTTTTCCTTTCCAAGACACTGAAGCATATTCCCCAGCCGGCAACCCATGTGTGGGCTGCCTAACTCATCTGGTGTGAAAATCTGATGTGTTAAAACTGACACAGTGATGGTTAGAGTAGTATGTTTCTCTAGCAAATAAGCTGATGGCAACTTAAAGCAAAATCAGATGTATTTGTGCTAAAGTAGTCCCATGTCTAATAAATTTAGTTGAGACAACAACGTTGTCACTTTGTTTAGAAATACAATTAGGTGTTAAAATCCACTGAAGCTAGGATCTGAGTGCTTCCAATATGGCTGCCAGAAGTGCATTAAATCACCTGACACTAGAGCACAGCAACAAAAACGAAGAAATGCCAACCTTACTTTATTCTCTCATACTGTTGTCGAATATAATCTTCCAGCTGTAAGTTATTCGGCTAGAAAATAACAGCCACATGATCACAAAACCAGACCCCCTTTCTCCCCTCTCTGTCTCTGACAGCACAGATGCTCAGATGGGCTGGGCCCAGTCATAGAGTGTCACTCACAATCAGCCTGTGAGTGCCAAAGTGCATTCATCCAGAAAATGCCAGATTCCACTATAATCATTTTTTCTTATTCTATCTCCATCTCTTCATACCTTGGCTATCTCAAATTCTGAAGACGGGCTATTGAAAATCTTGACCTTCAGGATGACAGTTATCACTGCTCAGAAATTTGTGTGCGCTGTGAGTTTGTGAAGTACAAATCCTGAAACACAGTTTACTGAAGCTTGCAGATATGTTCGGTATTATTTGGCTTAATGTTGATGTTTGCCCTCAATATTAACATTATGAAAACAACCCCTGGCAATACTTCTCTGTGACGTTTGTCTTTATTTTGTTGTTCGCTTTTATTTATAGTGCCCAATAAGTGTAGTGCAGATCCCTCGATCAAAGTCACGATAGCATCATTAGTTTGAGATGTCATTCATTGGAAGTTTACTTATAAGCTATGCCTCTATGTCATTATATCTGTTTGTTGAAAAAGTCCACTTCTACCACTTTATTTGAAATAGGTTGAAATAGGTTGTCGTGAAAAACCACAGAATGGGCGTAAATTTATACAGAGATTCCTCATTTTTAATGCAATATTAGAACATGTAACCAATTTCATGGGATGGGGGATCATATTTAAAACCAGTTTGGCATCACTGACAAACCTTCTTTCAGAGAATTCTTGCAAGGAATGGCAGCTGAGAGGACATTTTTAATGTGATTATGGGTATGACAGTGATGCTATGAGGCAAGGTTTGCCTGTTCTGACTACATCTAAAGTACTCCCTGAACACATATACTATGTATATTCCAGTTTTTCCTTACAGGGTTACTTTGTGTACCTTTTATCCAAACCTCCTTCAGAAAAGCACTGTGTCTTAGCAATGATCTCATTAACTCTAGCTGTATGAGCTAACAATTCTGCATTGTACTGATACACTATTTGAAAAGGACATTAGGAGGGCAGGGAATTTCATGTTTTTGCATGGATAAATTATTGGAGAACAGTGTCTTAAGCATTCTTCCAAGGTCATTTCCTTAAAAAAAAAAAAAAAGGGGTGGGGGGGCATTTAAAATGCATAACTCTTGAAACCAAACAGATTGCAATGATCTCTGCAGCCAGGCGTTGCCATGAGTGCTATCCATTCATGTTTAAATGGCCAGTGAGGATGCATGCTTCTTTATGTGATGTCAGGAAGTAACCCCCAGCAGTTACAGTGTGCTTAAAACTAAACTGATGATGCTCCTGCATATTTGATGTTGAATATCTGATGGGAAATGTGAGGATAAAAAAACATGTCTATGCCTGTAACCCAGAATTTGATCAGCATATTAATGCAGGAAAGTCATTATATTTTGTTGGCAATACCTCAAGGCTGGACATCTAATGAAAGAAAGCAACTGACCTTCCAGCCAGGCAGAATCCTGTTTTACCAAAACTGGGGAGTTCACTATCAGCATTAAATCTTAAAATAAAATCACGTTCATTTACATAATTAGAATCTGGATCACCAGAGGAGTCTATCTGTGCAATTTCCTGTTTAGTAATATGTGCTGAGGGACATCAGAAACCTCCACAGAGGACAAGTAAGAGGTATTTTAAAAGGGAGATGAGGCACCATGCTGAGATGAGGCACCATGCTGCAAAGACTTACACACGAGTTCAAACTGAGGAGACACCTTTCTGTCGAGAGGATGCGATTTAATGCAGCTGCTGGGGAGAAATATACTGCCTGCCACTTGCAGTATATAACTGCTGTGTAATTTACCACTTCTTATCTACCCATGTCGCACATGCTGATCTGGGATAATGGCAATGTTTGATGAGGCAGCCAAGAGAGCAGACTGCAGAGTCATAAGATAATGTACATCCTTCACACAGGCCCCATGTGGGGACTGTTTGTTTTTGTTATTTATTTATTTTCTTTCAAATCAGACAACAACACAAGAGGAAATGCCATTTAATATCGCTATTCACTGATTGCTTTGAGTTATCGGCGATATTTTTTTACAGATTTATAGACTTGCCTCAATCTTAAACTACATTTTTGAGTGGCTAGGATAAAAGAACATGTTATTTTCTCTACCCCGAGGAATACTGTGCAGCGGAACGAATCC
Source organism: Maylandia zebra (assembly GCF_041146795.1). Lineage (NCBI taxonomy): Eukaryota > Metazoa > Chordata > Actinopteri > Cichliformes > Cichlidae > Maylandia > Maylandia zebra. Next base: position 33,297,879 of record NC_135180.1, on the reverse strand, counting down.
CATATCAAATCACAAACAAGGTTTGAATAGTGATTGTGTTTGTAACCTTAAAACGTTTGTAAATATATTTTCACAGGCAGGAAATAGTAGAACAGGAAGTCCGCTGAGTTATTGTGGAATAAAAACAGGAGGGTGAACTAAAAGCCTTTCTGTGCTGCATTTTGATGACAATTTATGTGAATTAGAGTAGGCCCACCTTTTCAAATATATAAATGAAATTAATTAATTCCTGAGAGACAGCCATATGGCTCTTAAAATAACAAGCCAGTGCACAATTTATCATCCCATTAAAAGTGGGCAGATTCAGGGCAGATGTTATTAAATACATTATTTAATAGTGCTCATCAACCTGGACTGACTTGCTTTATCCCATATAGTGTGGAACTATATAAAGTCATCCAACTGGTTTATGTTAGCATTGTCAGGCTAATGATATTATATGCCACTGTTATAAGCATGACTAAAAAAGCAGGAAAGGTGTTAAAACCAGTGAAAAATCACAGTCCAAAGACATGCAGCTAGTGGGGTTAGGTTAACTGGTGAATCTAAATTGCCCATAGGTTGTCTGTCTGTTTGTTTTAGCCCTGGAAAGACTGATAATCTGTCCAAGGGTGTATCCCACAGCTTGCCCTGTGGTAACTGGGATAGGCTCCAGCCTCAGCAACCCTGATTACCCAGATTGTTTGCAGACAAGTCATTTTTTGTCATTTTTTTAATAATATCGTAAAGTATAAGTGAAAGTATACCTTAGAAAACACATTCAAATGATTATGCCGTACACATTCAATGTATTGCTGTTCTGCTGAACTACAATGATGAAAAAACTATTAAGATCCTTGTACACGGTGTGGTATGGAGGTGAAGATAGAATTGTATTGTAATCATTTGGAAACCAGGAATCAGAAACTACAACAATACACTACAAAGGAATTACAGCTGCTTTCCAATATTCCAGAGCAGAGCCAAGAACAGAAAATATCACACTGACAGCGGGGTGGGTACTGGTGCGATATAAAAGGAATTTTTAAAACTGGGTACAACATTTCCAATTCCATTCCATCACTGTTATCACAGGTTTGTCATATTTGTATATCATGTCCCAATACTCTTTAATCCCTTGTGACAAGGTCTGCAAAATGTACTTTTTTACATTCCCTCTTATTTCTTCAAAGAGGCACACAGTCAGAGTAAGGAGCAGAAACTCTGACTCTCATGTATTAGACGTGTTTTTGTTTTTTTTCCATTTCTATACTGCAGTCGAGAAACTAAGAAGACAAATCTTGAAGTTTGTTTCTCTTTTTATGTGTAGTGTCAGAAATCATGGTTTCAGGAAAGTTTTACACATTGGTTGGACTATACTGGGTAAACCTTCCTATGGGCTGTCATAACCGCTTGCCTTATACCTTTTTATAGGTTCCTCTGCAATGCAGGACAACAACAGAACAGTCCACCCAACAGCAAAAGCCTTCTAAAGGAAAAGAACAAGGAAGAAATTGAGTGAACGCTCTTAACGGCTAATTTGACGGACACTTGATGGTTTAACTCACTTCAGGCATGTACGTTGTTGCTCCTCTATTTTCAAACATCATTTTCCTCTGGTACTTCTTTGGAAGGGCACTCTTACCATTTCACTGGCTTTGTGCCAGCAATTATGGTGATGACTAAATAACGTCATTTGTTTTTTTAACATGATCAAGTCACAAAAGTGAGTTCTCCAAATTACTCTTCTATGCCAGTACAGTGAACATTAAGTTAATATAGGTTAATACTATAGACGCATTGGACTGGTCCCTCATTTTCCAAGCATACACCACGGCAGATAGAGTCACATATTTGATTTGGCACAGGTTTTATATACCAGATGCCTTCCCTGACGTAATCCTCGGGTTTAAGTGATCCTGGTTTTGCGTCTCCTCCCCTCCCAAAACTGATCCAGGGCTCTTTTGCAAGTTAGGTAAAAATGTTAACGTCATGGAGTAACTATATCATTGCTATTTCACATAGCAAAATGGGTACAAATAAACACTCAAGAATCAACTTAACAAATGCATTTTTATGCTCAATTTACTGTGCGAAATGTTTTCAAACCTGAAAAGGTGCAGGCAGTTACCACTGGAGCAGAAACACTTCATGTGTTAAAAAAAAAAAAAAAAAAGCAGAAGTGGTTTTCTTCAGGGCTGAGAAGATGAATCTGTTTTATCCGCTTTTATCCTGGCTGTATACTAAGCAACAAAATTGCGCCCAGATATGTTATGTGTTTGGGTTCCACTATTCATCACTTCAAACACATCCTCAGCTCACTGCCAATATAGTACCTCATCCATGATGCAGCTCAAAAGTGTGACTGCCCCCAGGAGCCAAAGCCAGTGATTTACTATCTAGCTGTATTTTGTCTCACTTGGGTGCACTCCGCTAGCCTCACTGTTGCCCTGTCACAAGCTGCCTCACCATATTTGTAATTCTGTGTAAACCTGTACCTGTGAGGTGATATCTCCAACGCATTCATCAGAGGACAGTCTAATCTGCTTCTGTCCTGTCTTGCTCTCCACAACAATGAACAATATGAGTGTGATGAAGCAGAACCAACAGAAAGTTTTGTTTTTTTCTTCTTTTTTTAATATGTGATTTAGTTTTACTTTTAGCTGAACGACTGAGCAGAATGGTCAGGACTACGCTAAATGTCCTGCTGACAAGTCAAAAACTGTGATTATCCCTTTTAACACTTCTGAAAATGTAATGGGTTTAACTATTTATGAAAAGTGTTGAGTGGCTTGAATGCCATTAACTGGCAGCACAGACGCTTTTTCTCATTTCACCCTTTGCTTTTGTCTCCCTGTCTTTTATGCTAACTGGAAACCCAAATGAAAACATGAATGAAAGTGTAATAGGGGTTCTGCCATCTGTTACCTGCTAGCCAAATGGTCTTTGCAAAGTGCATTCTGTACTCAAAATGAGGGATGCACGTTTGAAAAAGCCATTTCATAATTTTACACGTGGACTTTGTTTAATAGCATTTGTAAGTAGTCCCTTTCATTCTAACTTCAAGGGGCCAATTTAGAATTTGATGTAAAGATAGACGTTTTTAGGAAATCCGTTTCTGAATAAATTAAACTTGAATGTTGCAAAATACTTGGTAAACTGCACACAGTCTGCTCATGTTTACCAACCTGAATGGTCTCTGATCACTTTATACCAAAAGATGCCACAAGGCCTCGAGAGGGAAAGAAACTGACAACATCTAAAGTAATCGCTCTAGGCAGCAGTTTTGGATTTCACTCTTTAGTTTTGATTTATTTATTCCTGTGCCTGGAGAAGAGTTCGAGCTTCTCAAGCTTCTCGTGTTCCTTATTCCTGATGTTGTTATGTGCATCTGTCACTACGGCCGTCTTTCTCTGCTTGTCCACCACTACGCTGTCTGGCTGGTTAGTGAACACCAGCTTGTCTGTCTGTATCTGGAAGTCTCACAGGATCTTAGCTCGGTCACCCTAGGAGGTGTATCCCATATTGACTTTGCGATTTCTAGGCCATACTTGGGACAGGTGTTCCTTTAAACTATTCCAGCTGCTTGGTTATGGCATGCCATGTATGCCCTGCCTGCTAGCATCTTGCAACCTGGTGTTATGTGATAGACTGTCTCAGGGGCATCCTTGCTCCTGTGCGGTTCCTGTGCTGACATGATTGTTGATTTTGTGCTGTCTTTCAGCCCAGCTCTGTCCAGCTATTGGTAGAATTTCTCAGTATCATCCCCTTCTTCTATCTGCTGGTGGTACATGGCATGCAGGTACCCATCCTTCTGTAATGGTGCCTCTTCTTCCTCCTCTTTTTTTTTTGGGGGGGGGGGGGGGGGGGGTTTCTGTTGCCTGAGGTATTCACAAAACATGAGCCAGTCGTGGCCCTCTTCCTGATGTACTCATGGATCTTTGTTGTTTCTTGGATTATGATTCTTATGTCTCATCCATGCATGGTAAGGAGCCTCCTTATCTTGATGTCAGTGGCTTCTATCTCCTCCTTTGGCCAGTGTGTTCTTCCCATTGAGCTAACTTATCAGGACTTGCCTTACTCTCTGCAGGTATCTGGTGGTTGTGTCTTTTCTAGCGGCCCGTTCATGGTTCCCCTTTGCATGTGGGATTCCCAGTTACTTGCAATATTGCCTTCTCTGGTAGTGCAATCCCCTCAATTCCGAGTACCATCCCTTGCGTCCATACGACCACACTTCCACACAGGAATGACATTCCAGTGTCGTTTGTGTAGGATATATATTTGCTTTGGAGTGTAAATATGTGTGCGTGTGTGTAAGGTGTAACTATGAATTTTGCGTTATTTGTTGTTAAGTACTGTAGAACTTTTCATTGCTTGCTATGTCCAGTTCTAATAGAGACATAAAGTTTGTCAGGTCTTGTACATCAAGCGTGATATAAGTCAAACACTTGACTTTTTTCTTTTAAAAGCCTCACATTATGTCCAGCACTCTCTTTCTAGTTTCACACCTGCATACTAACATATTAGGCCATGAACTGTTGAGTCAGAAAAACCCAGGTAATAAATTAAATTGTGTTACTGGTTTCTGAATAACTGAAATGGATATTCAATCTGCAGTTCCTACAAAACAGAGCAAACACGATTTATCCTTCCATTTAGATCTCAGTGTTTTTAATCAGTCAGACTGCAGCCTCCCCACATAAGATGACGTCCGATACATCTCAGGGCAAGCAACTTACATGGATAAAGTTTTGCACCAATAAAAGATAGATAACATCAATATTTTTCCTTTGTCATTAGCTTTGCATCTGGCAAAACTGCTGGCGCAGATAAACAGATTTTCTAATTTCAAATGAAAAACAAAATACATTATTTCATGATTTCCTCAGCCCAAAGTGCAGTGCATCATAAATCATGTCAAATTACTAAACTGTAGATTATGCTCAAATTAATGAGGCAGCTGCATTTACACTGCATATTCAGTTCTTAATATGCCTCTGTCCTATTCAAAACTAAAATGAAGATGCACTGTGTTCAGAGGCAACAAATAAATGGAGATATAGTGTTATGAAGAAACATCCACTGACCGGTATCCAGAAATATACCAGTATCCATTGTTCAATCAATAATATTCATTTTAACAGGGTCAAAACAGGCTGAATGATGTGAAATTAAACAGTTGTTAAATATTCTCTTTCCTTCTTCATGAGCTCAACAGCATCAATGATTTTTCAGGAGTTTGGAGTAATGCTGAGATATTGGTAGCTTTGAAATGTGGTTTAAAAACAGAAATAATCATAGATCTCAATATTCAGCCACTTTGTACATAAAGTAGGAGATAATGGAATAGTTAGGTCATCCAACAGAGACACAGTGATATTTCTAAGGTTTACTGTCATAAATGCTTCATTAAATCTTCTTTTCCCTTTGTATCATAAAAAGATAAACCTTGTAGAAACATGCTGTAACTCTGAAAATGGTACGAACTCTGTGAATTCAAAACACTAAAGGTCCAAAATGTTGACTACCCTTGGCTCTTCACACAGAGGACAATCTGAGTAATAACAATAATAGCAGTAAGATATGTAATAACTGTAATACCAGTATTTATATGGTAAAAGCCAACATGTTAGACTGTATGAGAAGCCTGTGGAAAGAAAATTGCGTGTTCCTGTGGAGCATTTTAAAGTTTCATAATGCCCTTTTCTTTGAGGCTGTATGCAAACTTCGACCCCATCTTCACTATCACATTTTATTTTCAGATTTAAGAAGAGATTTCTTGATGACAGGTTCTGGTATCATGGATCAGTGCTATTTAGACTTTGAGTGGCTTCCTGTGGATAACCAGTGCACAATAGAAATAATGGAAAACAACATCTGTCCTTGCAAACTGTATAAGGGGATAGTAGCCTGCCACATGCTGTGCCACACACACACACACACACACACACACACACACACACACACACACACACACACACACACACACACACACACACACACACACACACACACACACACACACACACACACAGCCTAAAACATGCTCTTTCTTATTGTCCTATAGCCAGTGAGTGTAGTTGTTATTCCATTGACAACATGTCCCATATGCAAAGCTTTTCTTTTGAGTTCTATTTTAATAATTAAGTCTAGCTGAAATGTGCATCAAATAAAGGGACTTCAAAAGCTTCCCATAGCTGAGATTTTAAATCATTTGTGCTGAAGTGCTAAACTTCAACTACAAAGGAAACACAATGAGAAGGCAAACAAATTATTTCTCCACAGATAATGTCTTTTGATGGAGTTCAGAAAAACTCAGCTAAAAGCTCAAATTTGAGCAAAACTGCATACACATCTGCTGATTGTATGACGACCACTGATTCATGCTGACAATCAAATGTTAAAGTTGTTCCTCTACAAAATCTAAAGCCAGCATCTCTGTGGGAGGTGACAGGAGCAGAAAATTGATAAACAGCGTTGTTATATGATTGCAACTGACTATATTAAATAGCTGTCTATCACACATGGGTTATGTTTACACGTTAGTTTCATTTAAGCTGTACTGACACCCGCATAATGACTTTATTTCATGTTCTACTTATCTGGAAGCTTGGTGAAACAACGTAATGATCCTTCCTCACAAATGGGGAAAAAAACCTCCAAATAAACAAAATTTAAAAAAAAAAACCCAAACACATAAGGCAGTTTTACTGGGTAGCAAATAATTCAATATAAAGTATAAATAAATAACTGTTACACAAATGTTTTATTTTGGTGTTCAAAGAAGCTTGCAAAGTGTTGGTGTTAATCTTGCTTACTGACTTTGTAAGGCTTTATTTTCAATGAAAAATAAAAGAAATTTTTGGGACGAACAAGGCAAAGAGTACTGGTTTTCTCTGTAGTTACCTATCAAATTCTCCTGGGCCAACTGCTGCTGGGTAAACAAGCAATGAAAATGATCAAAGAATCAAAAGTATCATCCCATATGAGTCAAGCTTTAGAGAGTTGTATTTTGAGCGTGAACAACTCCTCTTCATATTCTCCTGGAAGCCAATAATTCTTAATTTTTAAAGAGCTGATGTGAAGCTCTCGCTCTCCCGGTTACAAATGGCCTGGGATGTTAAAATGAAGACCTTCATTCTAAAAATCAATTTACTGTATGCCGATGTGAAAGAATCTCAAAAGTAAAATAAATGCATTGCTTGTCTCTTAGAATGAAGAGTCTGGTCTTTCAGTTTGTCCTTTTCAGGTAAAAGTTCAACCAGGTTCCTTCAGCCAGCATGATTTTTATGGTGGTTATTACATTAACTTGGTTCGGCTAGAACGATGTCAATGCAGACACCAAGAGTCACATTTATACATTCATATTGTAGCAGCACGCAAATAAGCTACTTCCAGTCCTTGCTCACAAGGGGTCGTGCGATTGTTGGGGTTTACCTTACAATATAAAGCATCATGAGGTCACTGTTGTTATGATTTGGCACTATATAAATAACATTTCATTGAAAACTGAACCTTTAAAGCATTTTTAAAAATTGCATTCAAATAAATATACCCAAAATAAATATATAGACTGGTGCTTCTCAATCTATGGGTTTGCAACAATCTATCATTATCTATTACCACCTAGCTATTATTAAATCCTTGGATTTTGTGTTTAAATTGCAATAAAATTATGACTTTTTATTATTGTTGGGAAGTCTACACACTGTGAATCAAAGACAGGAATCCAAAGGGAAGACCTTCAATGAAAGCAAAATCCAATGAGGACTCTCACACGGAACTGATATGAAAAGATTTCCAGTGATAAAATAATCCTTAGCTTTATTTTTTCCATAGCAGAAATTACAATAACAATGTGTTAACTTTATTTAAACATTGTTAATCACACTGCAGCCAATTCAGACTGCACACAATTCATTTGACTTGAACCAGGCAGCATTCAGACAACCTATATGATTATAAGTGTTAATATTTGAGGCAGATTAGGTGCAGATTAAAGGAGAAAAGAAACTAATATTGAACTAATCTAGTGGTTTATGTGGCCTTGGCAGAGCTACATATATCTATGCTTTCCAGTTTTCTTCTGTTGCAGGGCTTTGGGGTTTTGTCAAAACACTCAGTGGAGTCGCTTTGAAAGACATACTGCTATATTGTTCCTTTTTTCCCTCTTCCTACCACTGCATCTTGGCTCTTGGTTCCTACAAGGTTACTTCATATAATTGCCTGACTACAGGCAAGTCTTCTAGATATCTCTGAGGGTTACATGTGTCAGCAAGTTCATTCTCTTTTCTGTCATGTTTAACAGCCTTCACCACATTCTCGGATATCACTGACAAGTTGGGGGCCACACAAATTAGTGACCTAAATGCCATCTATCTTTTTCTGAAAGTAACCTGATTTATAGGATTAGTGTTTACTTTGTCTGGAACAGTATTCCATCTTTTAGTTACCTCTGTCAGTTAAAACATACTGTATATCTGCTAGTATAATATTTAAAGGACGTGTAAATATTTGTGCTGCTCAAAGAAAGTATGTGTTAAATAAGGTTAGTGTATGACTAATTAAATTCCATTGTCATGTTTTAATTAAGGGGAATGCAGCAGCTTTACTAGACCTAAAGTATATATGCAATGTCATGAGAGGACTGCCCCTCTCAAAGATAAAAAGGCATAATTAAAAAAATATACTGAAATAAAATGTAATACTTTTTTTTGTTAAAAAGATATATAAAACATATCAAAAATAAATGAAAGGAAATATAAATAGGTCAAACAAAATGACAGGCATTCAGCAAATGTGTACAGCGGCCTTCATGATATTCCTGTTTCGTATGCTAAATGTATATAAGAGAGACTACTTAAGGACAGATTAATTAAAGATGAATCTAGTCCTAGATATCTTAAAAGAGCACTTTTGCTTTGATTCTTTGTGACTTTTGTCATTCAGATGAATAGAGGCCAACACAATAATAGTACGTCTAAATCACAGTCACACTTGAAGACCCCCCATCATAAAACTCAATTAGTCAAATTCAGTGAGTCTCACACTGTTTCCATTATAAAAGTACTTCAGTATTTCAGCACATCTAACAACAGTGTATTTTCCGCCATACTTTCTTGATCACATCCAGACATTCAAATTTGCCACGCCAACACAATCCTGACAACGGGAGCTGACAGCGCTAAGAATGAAACAGGTGAAAATTAGCAGAACATCTAAGCATGCACTTTCATCATAGAAAAAGCGCTTTAATCTCAGCGCAGATGATGTTTATGCTAGCTTTGCCTCAAACCACTTTTCATCTTGTTAGCTTAGATGGAAATTTTTTTGAAAGTGAGATCTCAAAAAGGGCTCTCGCAGGAAGACGACAAAACACTGCACATCAAAAGAAGGAAAATGACAACTTATTTGACACATCATACAGGTAAAAGCTTGCTGCACTCGGGTTTTGGGAGAAAATAGTTGGCATAAAAAGTGTACACACTTTCAGGCTTCAGTCACAACCATTGAAAGAGTACATTTTATCTGTGAGCTAAGCGATTGCTGCGAAACCCATCTTTATGGAAGATGACCACTCGTATATTTATTTTGATTTATACTTTTGAAAAAGAGAGATGGAAGATAGATTTCTGGCCAAAGTTAGATGAGATAGCCTCATACAAATGTGTAGCAAAATTTACCCCCCCCCCCCCCTTTTTTTTTTTTTTTCTTTTGAGATATATATCATTCAATAAATCTAGATGTTCTCTTTTGTTCTTGGCAGCTCCTGCACCATCTTTCATTTTCAACAGTAAATCCCAGACCCTAATCTTCTCTCCACATTTGTCATTCTTTTTAATAAGAATCACACATCCACATTGTCTGTTTGATGTGCCACACAGCATGTGTGGGGTTTCGCAGGATGTGACAAATGAAAGAGAAAGTTAAGCATCACAAATGAGGACATACTATTGTTCAATTTTGCAAATTTCTTACAAGAGCGCTCCAATAAGCTTTCCAAAAAATATACATATATACGGCTGAGATACTACAGGACCAATAAGGGCTTCTTGGATTGGAAACTATAAAGGGAAAAATGTATTACAAATAACCTTTATCTTTCACTGTCAAAACTGAGACACAGTCAATCCTTTGAAGTGTAAAATTTCCCTTAGAGTGTAAACAACTCTCTCCCATCCATGACGTTTACCTCTCCTCTTTGTGCTTGCAATTTTCTACATGAATAAAGAAGCTGTGCCTTTCTCCCACTGGCTAGACCCTGACTGGAGTGCAATCTGTTATAATATCAACTCAAGCCCCTATTGGCAAGCACCATTAGCCACCGCTCTCACTTGCATATTTAGTGATGGTAACATTCATGTAGCAATGGATGGCATTGCAATAAATTGTGTAGCAAGACGATTAGTGTTTATGCTGCTGTTCTTTACATAAAAATTTAACTCTTAGCTGACCATTACAATCATCCCGTAAGTTTAGTTATCACTGAAAGGATCTTTTCTTAATGTGAAACTGAATCAAATCCCCAACTCTTTATTTTATTATTGCCAGGGCTCATCCTTAGCTTGTTTTGACACAGCTTTGCTCATAAAAGATAGGTTATTCCTTTTTAACAATCTTGCAGGCTGTAAGTGAAGAAAGCTGTGACAGCGTGTAAAAAGGAAATGCCTCTTCCTCTGCCAGTCAGCTTACTACCCTGATAGCTCTACTGCACTATAGGTAGGGAGGCTGGCTTAAGAATTCACACACATCCCTGTCATGAAAGATTGAGCATGTGGGAGTCATTGAAATGTATTCATGCTCACAATGTAGAAGAAGCACGGGGCCACAGTAATGGTTGTCAGGGGCTGGTATGCCTCAGTGAACTGAAGACGACATTTTCTATCTCACTGGCTTCAGGGATGTTTGAGTTATATAACCCTGCAGGAGGGCACAGATGAGAATATCACATGTGAGCTTAATAAAATGCAGCGTTTAGTCTGCGTGTCGTGAAGAGACTCAAATAGTCCGAGTGATTAATAAAGATGTTTTGTTGCTGCATCTGTAAGAATACGCTAATTTCATACAGAATCACAAGGATTATTCCACGTGTCTCCTTTTGTTTCTAGTTGAGAAACTAAATTGACTGACCAATGTTAAAACACAGAAGCATCTGGGAACTTTTGCTATATTATTACTGTAAACCTTACCTTAAGCTTGGGGTATGTTTTGGCCATATGTGGTTTAGACTTTGTGGACCAGCACAAACCTGTTTAGCAGTCAGAGTTAAAGAGGTCTCAGATAACGGCTAATTTATCCTTTGCAAGAGTCAACAAATTCTCAGCTGAGGGTTGCTTGTCATTTTCAGAGATACGAATGTTGCAAAAATGGGATTAATAATCCACTTTTATTAATGAGGTATAAGGAAGCACATAATATCAGTGATGTATTTTGAAATGAAATAGTCGAATATGTTACTGAAGGTCATTTTGTGGTTTGGAAGGGCTAAAAAAAAAACCTATATTATTATAAAGATATTGACAATCAGTTTACAATTTCCTAAGCACAATATCACTGTGTCCTCTAACTGATGAGAGCTAATGAGTCCTTGTTTATTCAACACCCTTAAATAAAACTGGCGGTCCTTGGAGTTGTCCTGACAATTGTCCTTCTGTTTTTCTACATGAAACATCCAAATATAGTTTGCTTTAGACTGATAAGCATGTTATTAAGTCAAATAAAATATATATATTCTCACTTTTGGACTGAAATAATTAGCCAATCATTTGAGTAGTCAACAGAAATCTGATTATTATCCGAGTCCGACAAGCCAGCGGAGATGTCTTGTGAATCTTACTGAGAAGTATTATTACAATATGGCTTCCCCACTAACATAGTAATTGTACTCGCTTCTGTTCCTGTGTTACATATTTGGAGAAGTTTATTAACAGATAAACCAACTACGTTTGCAATACTGGATTGGATTTAGCTACAACTGCCGGTGGTGATGGCTTTAGATTAAATTTCTGCAGTTTAGTTCTTCTCTCACAAATTAATGTTTTCAGATATTCCCAGCATCTTCCACTGTTGGAATATGGGAGCGGCTAACAGTGGATCTTAATCCTAGCTTGAAGAGAGCGCACGGCTTTAATAAACGGTTGAAACATTAAACTCATTGTTGCTTTATGAAGATGTTCTGTTAAATATTTAAACCTTAAAAGTTAAACTGTGTGCTTGGATGTTTCCCTGCTACCTGTCTCTTCTGTGCTGATACAGTCTGAATCTCCCTGAATGGCTTTGTCAGTGCAAACATTACCCTGCCTGGTGCTGCCGTGCATTTTCTTAAGTACACATTTAGTCACCTGAGTTTCTCTGAACATTTCCATTGCCCCATCCCTGAACCTCCAGGGCAGCTGTGTACTCCTCTTCAGATGTTTTGCATAACCTTTGCTTGTTTAAATAAAACTTAAGCAGTTTCACTTTGGCTTACTGAAAAGGCAAAAGACCTTTTTCTTCTATTTGATCCTGTCCTGTTCCTTTGAATCAGAGTACTCCAAACCTTCGTCCATTTTTTCCCTAAGATCTCATGTGAAATGTCTCATTATGCTAACCTATATAACTCTCATGAGTTATATAGGTTAGTATAATGAGCAGGGCTGCTGACAAATGAAAGCATAATCCTACAGTTAAGGGAATCCCCGCCTGAGTGTTACAGCTTAATGTTGCTCCTATCAGGAGGACAAACAATCTAACATAAAATGATCTACGCACACACTTGCAACAATAAATTACTCTTATTATTGTTGTTTAATCTAGTAATTAGAAGCAGTATCACTATTCATTCTTGCTCCAATTGCATCATGTAAATGCACTATGTGTAAATCCTCATCAAATCTAATACTGTAATAGGCTAGACAGCAGGGTAGTGCTGATGGCCAGAATGAGGTAAACTGAAAAAAGAAAAAAGAAAAATGAAGAAGACAATTGAACCAATGTGGAAGACCTTTACTGAGTTGGGGTCCTAGGCTCCTACACCTCACACCAACCTTAGGTTAAAGCAACCCTAAAGCAAACCTTAAAGCAAGGAACTGCAAGAAATGAATTTTGACAAATATAACATGAAAGCAGCACAAGAGAGCGATCAGACAGGAAAGTCATGAATGCATGAACGTCCCAGCTCCTAAGTGCAAGAGTTCAAGATGCACAGGGAACATGATGTTTTTTCTCATTGCTTTGCAACTATAGCCTGCAAGCACTGTGGCTGATCTAACAATGATACTAAAGTCACTGACAAGGACGTAGACAAGGGAAGTCGTGATTGTTGTGCCTTTTCTCATGAACAGCGTGTTAAAGTTTGATTGTCTCATTCAAAAGCCAAATGGGGCAATCTGCTCTAAATAAGACGTAAATAATTAATAGCCAAGTACATCCACTGAAACCAGGGGCCTAAAAACACCAGATAAAAGTTCGCATTCATTCAGGTCATCTATTATAGGTGAGTGTGTTCTTTGAGCTGGTTTCTGACAGTAGGTTTCTGCGTAAACACTTGATGAACAGGACAAATTAAACTTTGGGAACACCCTGAACTGTCAGCTCTTTTAGGGAGAGATAGCTTCTAAAAACTTGAGAAGGTAATTCCAAATCGCATAGAATCTTTCGTTTGATATCAAAATTCAGTGATGTATTTCAGGATATTTATTTATTTATTTTGCTCACATTTTTTTGGATTCCAGTTGATCAACTGTAGCATTTATGAACATTCTGCTTCTACAGACAGGTTTCCTACATTTCTTTTTTTTTTTTTTATCTACACAGTGCCATCATTTCATGCTACACAGCTCGCAGAAAGTTTATTTTAAATTCTCTGCAGACAGTAGGAGAACTCAAGTTTCTGAATCTTCCTGTTATTCACTTTGCCTGAAATAGCCCAGAGATTAATTGCAATCATGAAGAAATCTCTCCCATAGCAGGAAATAAAGCACTTTTGTGTGAGTCAAACCTGTGATGCCATCAGGCTTTAACAGCATAGTTGCTCATTAGAGACAAAAATGCCAAACATTTTTAAAGTGACTGCAAGAATGCCAAGGGCAGAGTCTGGGAATAAAGGAATATTCATTTGGTACAATAAAACAGTCAAACCTGCAGACTCATAATACACACTAGAAACTGTGGCTACCCAGCAAAGCATCCACAAAATGCTAATTATTGGGCCATGACCACAATTACCACAATGCTAACTAGCTTTTATAGATTTTGATTAAAATGAATTTTAAGGACTGTGAGAAATATGTATGAAGGGAGAAGTAATGGAGTAAAAATTGACTTTGCTTGACTCCAAGTTAAAATGCATTGCCTGCAAGCTTTCAGGCATCAATGGATGAATAATCAGATTAGCCTTGTACACTAAAATGTTCCACATGGATAAGACCCAAAACAGGAGAAGAGTTGAACCTCTGTGATGAAAATGATTATTCACTATTCATTTCGACAACCGAATAGTAGGACATCGTCACATCTAAACTCACATCATGTTGCTTTTACAGATCTTTTTGACATTTCTTTTAAGGGTTTTTAGCTGTTCTGATTTCCAATTCTTTTTATGAAGGAAGTTATTATTTTCTGAGATGATGAAGTACAAATTAATTGCATCAAATCTTGAAATCTTGGCGCAAATATCCAATAATGTGCAAAGCATGTGCACATCACAGTCCAAATCAGTGCAACAACTGTTGAAGTCAAACTGATTCACTCACACTGTAGTTGTTAAGAATGCAGTGCAGAGATGTTACAAATAGGTCAGCATGCTCGGGAAGCTATCTTAAACTAATGCTCTGAGAGCAGAGCTGAAGTGAGACAATTCTCAGGTGAAAGTGCCACAATATGAAATCTAACGGCATCCACATAACTGCTGGACACATACTTGACATTAATTTACCAGGAAATATATCTGTAACTCATCATGGAAGACCTTCAGACAAATGGAGGCGATGCATCATAGTGTCATTTTAATGTATGCCATCAAAATTTTCCACATTATTATAGAAAATGAATCATCATTTCCCATAAAATTCTAAAATAGTATTAGTAGTATAGTGCTGCATTTTGGGTGATGGTAAAATCAGTGAATGAAAGGTCCCACTATTACACAATAGAAAACTAGACATGTGAACTCTGGGCCTTCCTTTCAAGGATTAGCTGTCTGAATCCTGTGCTTTATGGTCAAACCATCAGTTGAATCCACTACTTTGAACACCTGAAGCACTTTTGCATGTTCTTTTTAATATTGCAATAAAATATTGCCATCTTAAAAAATATATAGACTCACTACAGTTTAAAAGCCTGCACCCCACGATTATCTGCCACAATGCCTGATCTCCAGAGGACTACTCTACCCCTCACTCCTCACCTAATGATGCTTGGCATATATTCACTGAATTGGAATCTGATATATTGCATGTTACTTGAACTTTTCAGGTTATCTGTATTCCAGTGAACCAATGGTGTTCTTCAGTCTCGCTTACTTTTACATTCATCATGCACATCTCAAACCTCGAGTTCATGACCACTTCACCAAGCAGCAACTTTATTTCTATCCTTTCTCTAATCTCAGTCTGCTAGGGTTTTCAGGTGCTTCATTGCGATCAACACGGGCAAAAAGGCAAAAAGGCCAGACAGGGCAACAGGCAGACTTTCCCTGCTTCTAAGAGGACAGGGAGAGTTGTTCATTATAAGTCTATAAAACTCTATCCTATTTCTCAACTCTTCCAAAGACCTTCATAGACTTTGAGGGGATTTCAAGAGATGATGTGAAGTGCCTGGGCAGACACTTCACATCATCTTAAACATGGTTATTTGTCATTTACAGGACCTTTACAGCACTCTTCACCATTGCAATGACTGCTACAAAATAAAATATTACGTATTAAACAGGAATTGAAGAGCACAACGTGAATAAATGATCAGTGAATTAATAAAAGACCAATTCCATCTAAATTCATGACTTTAAGTTGTGAGATTTTACATCTGACATTTCCTTCTCTAACAAAATGCAAGACACTAGATTTAACTCATCATTACTGCATTATGCACGATGCTTGTGCAACCAGGAAATCAGATGAATCAGAGGAAGCAGGGAAGCAATTTTCAAATGGCACAAGTTAAGTCACTGCAACGGCTTCTTAAACCAACTTGTGTGTTAAACTTTGCAACTGATGACTCCACTAAAGTGTCTAAAGAGAAGAACTATTGATTTGTGTTCACTATCCAAACAAATTTAAATCTTTAATTAGCTCAGTGGCACGAGGCCAAATGTAAATTAGACATTTGACTTGTGATTGTGTCAAGATGTTGATGAAAGGTTCCAATGTTAGCTTCTGGCGGAAACAGCATGGTCTATGGTGAAAATAAATCTGATTACTGAAATTGAATTGCAGGTTTCGTGTGTGTGTGTGTGTGTGTGTGTGTGCGCGCATGTGTGCATGCGTGTGTGCGTAAGAGAGCGTAAGGGGAAAGTAAGGAGAGCAACCCAAATGCAAATCTAATGTCACTAAAAGCTAAGTCATTGCTTATCTTGACTGTAATATTTTAAGTTTAAGTACAGGAAATACATTTGATCCAGTCTGGGGTTTAATCTCAGATAATCTCAAATAAATAATGTTTCCTACAAAGTAATCTACCACTGGCTGCTACACTCCCATTTTGGCTCATTTGCTGTGTTAATGTTATTTTTGATTGGCTGACTAAAGACTGTTAACTTGAATATCTAAAATGCCACCTTTGTAGGCATGTGCAGTCATGTGCCTATAAAAACACTGACTTATCAAATATTTAGCTCCATTTTTAAAATAGAATATCTAATATGTAATAAAGTATTTTTTTACTGTGGCATGATAGTCCAGAATGTGATGAATACAGACACTGCTCACTCCACATCACATATTTAATACAAAAAAAGCGTGCTTTGTTTATTAAATATAGATATTAGATATTAAGAACTTAGAACTTTATTTATTGTCATTGTACAGCTGCCTCCACAGCAAAATTAGCTAGCAAGACCACAAAGGTGCACAATGTGCAAGTTACAAGAAACATTGAGGGGGTGTATACAAAGGCATCATAAAATGAAGAGACTGCTTCTGTGTTTAGAAAACTGTGCAACCTTTGTAAATCCCCCATAAAATACCTATGAATGCTAGTGGAGGATTGTGGTCACATGTTATTTTACCCCATTTAGTAAATCTTCCTCCAACTTTTAGTAGGTTATCTAAATGTAACCAATTACCTAAAATCCAACCAAGTATTTCTGAAGTGCTTGCGTAGCCATACATTTTTTTTGCCAGAACTTTACCACCGAGTAAAAGCCAAAGTAAAATTACAAGGCGAATTTTTGAATATACTGCTTGGTGCTGTTTGAAGTCCTTAGCTGTACAGAGAAAATCTGGCTGCTTCTATTTTTTTTTTAATAATCTGTTTTTCTATTGGAATATTAATCCACTTTTGGGACGTTTTTAACAAAGGACTGGACTGGGAAGTTCTTGTATGAACCTGTGTGATAGAGAAGTCTAAGGAGAAAAAGCTTACTGTGCATTTATGAGGTCGCCAGCCTGATGGATGCACCTAGGACTAGAGGAAGAGATTGAGAGTTGCACTCCTAGGCCCTAGCCAGAAGACTTCAATGGATTTTATACTTTCTGTGTCTGTGAGTCTGCTAGGGTCCACTTGGGTCGCTGTGATGTAAATTTCATTATCAAACAGTGAGCGTGAGGGTGCCTAGGGGATCTCCTTGGGCCATGGACTGCAGGCAAGAATCACAATCCTGGCCCACTAGGTTGCTTTGAAAAAAAAAAAGTAGTGTAGTGTTCCCTATTACCAGACCGCGTGTCGTGATTTTCTCCTGGTCACTATTAGAATTTATTTGCTTCTTATACCGAGGCAATTCTCGCCCTCTTTTTAGCATTGAAACAAAGCAAAAAAAAGGTGCTTTTACATAAAAGTAATCTTATTGGTGCATGACTCATCAACCAGACAATTTGGTCCTAAAAGGGCACATGTAAAGGCAAACCAGTGAGACTGAGTAAATCTAACTGAGCAGCATGTTACATTAAAGGCAAACAGGGACTAAAAAGAAGGGCAAGTTTAAATATAAGAAAAAGGTGAGACTATAAGTAGAACGTGAAATGACTGTACCACACAGGAAACACAAACAAACCGAAAAACTAAAGCTGAATGAAAAATATTACAAAACCAAAACTTAAAATAACACAAAAATAGTAAAGCTACAACAATCTTCTTGTCCTAAGACGGAAGGCAAACAATAAGAGAGAAATACGACCATCTGCAAAGACACAGAGATACTCATGGCCAACTGATAAGTGTCAGTTTGGCAAACAGTAGCTTCAGATTCAAACAAAGAGGAATGAGATTGAAACGGTCTTTCTGTTTGGACAGGATTTCACAAACATCAACACTCTGAATGCAACTGGAGGGCATAAATCTGGGGGGTTAACAAAACCGAGTAAAAAGCTAAATATCCTCATAAACGAGAATCAAACTAAAATATAAGACAAAGAACAATATTTATATACATATAAAAATCCTGTAAATAAATCAATTTATACCATGAGATACGATGACAACACTACCCTAACTTGCCATTTTGGATTGGCCCAAGCAGCTGACTGAGCTAATTTCACTCCTTTGCTTCATGTCCTGCTGAGAAGAAAGGTGAGAACTGCTAATATCTATATCAACACACACTTTTAGTAAACTACTATATGAAACCCAGTATTACAGTCTACAAGACAAGTAATTGCAAGTTGTGAACAATTCTGATTGAGGTTTTCTTTCTGACAGTCGTCCTCTCTGCTATTTTTACCTTCCAAAAACTGCCACTTAAATAATACTCTCAAAATAAACAATAAAGAATAGCCCTAATAAAATGTTGGGCCTTACATATTTAGCTTCCAGGATCAGTCCATCAATCATCAATGAATGAGTAAAATATAGGAACCCTGCGTCTCCATTACAATAAAAGTAAGCAAAAAACCCCAAAACACACAAGCATGTCACAGTTTTAGAACCCTCCCTGTGAAAACAACGTGTTTTGTGTTGTTTACAATCCTAGCTATTACACATTTTAATGTGAGGCAAAGTTACTGCTTTACACCCTTCACGGAGCCAACACCTGTCCACAAATGACAATATCCAACCAGCAAGTAAATGTTATCTGACACACTATTAAAGCACTTTACAACTAAGTGCTGTTTTGACATGAAAACAACCAGACCCAGCCACTCAGCCCATTTAATCAAACCCCAAACCCTCAGAGGTTTAATAAATGTCCCTGCCAAGTTTCATAAATGGGGGATCAATTATAATTGATTCCACAGTCTGATACATTTATTAAAGTGACATACATTTTTTCATGTGCTTACCTGTTTTGCCATCAGCCCCTGTTTGCGGGGCATGAGCTGACTACCTCATACTTTATTCAAAGTATCACTTTCAGATTTTTGTTACACTAAAATAATTTCTACAGCGCCAAGGTGGATTCAGCACATGCAGAGGAGCACTTAATTTCTCACACTGGTCAGCCAATGAGACGTCTCTATAATTTGCTAACTACATGATATGTACTGCTGCATGTGTCACAGACAGATGAGAAATGGAATTTCTCTTAAGAGCAGAATAAATTAGTTCCAGGGTGTCACCTCCTGTCACATTAGGTGGCATCCCACGCAGATGAAACCTGCCACTCAGCTGAGAAGGGCACAATCAGAGATTATCTCATCTTATCTCACCAAGGATGCCACCAACAAACTGAAATAACGCCTGAGTAAAAAGCCTCTCGGGGGCTGACTAGTAGATGTTTCTTTTCTTAACAACTTCAAAATTCTGCTCATTGCATCATGTCAGAAAATGTTACCATATATGCTTGTTTGTCCTTTTTTATGGTTTTGTGTGTGACAAAAGTCCTGCTACAAGTGAGTCAAGCTACTTGCATCTCAAGGACACCCAGTCTAAGGTTTGTTAAAGAGGGTTGATTTAGAGTAAGTAAAATCACTCAAAAAACACTTTTTGACAAAGGGGATACCTACCTAAATACCTAAAGCGACATGACACAGACCATTCTCTCCTACAGTACGACCCTCATTTTTATTAATATGTGTGCTAATTCAGTCTCTAATCGACCAGCCAGAAGCTAGTTTTCCACAGCAGTGGAAATGATGAAAAAAACTACTCATTATCATAATTACAAAATAATGTACAGATAAGCTACAGTGATAGAATTCCAAAGTTAATGGAGTCGCAAAGGCCCAAGCCACAATAAATGAAAAACTGCAAGCTGACCTGTTGGTCAGATAAAACCTGGCAATGTAGCATCAGTGGTGGCACAGAGATTGAACTTTCCTCACACTTTCTATGAAAGAGAACTGGCTGCGTTTGACTACAGGGAAATAATTCCAATAGTGCTGTGCAGTCATCACATTTACATTTGTTGTCCTTGATGCCTCACCTTCTCTGATTTATTGTACATAGTCCTCTAACTTTTATGTTGCTTGTTCTGCAACCGTAGTCCTCTGGCTCTTATTGCAGGGTCACTTGCTGCTCTGCCCATTAGCATTGTTAATTGTTTTTAAATGTGTGTCTGTACGTATGTTGCAGAAGTTGTTTCTGCTAAATCCAAGTGGTCCTTCATTAGTGTTTCAACACTATGCCATCATCAGGAGCCTTAAGTTAATTATGCCAATACTAAAATGTAACTTAATGTAACTTAATTATGTACATAAGTCTATTTTTGCAAAAATACTGCATCCAAAGGTCTCCCAGATAGGTCCACCTAAATTTCCCTTTTACAGATTACTGCTAGAATGGTGGTATTTGCAGTCAAGCTCTGAGAAGTCTGAAAGAGAATCAGACGATGGATTTTCATTGTTGGAAACCTAATTTGAATCAGGTCTGCTGCATAAGCATTGACTTCCATTACAGATAAAAAGCAAAATGACAAGAATTTAATGAAGAAAAAGTATCAGCTTGAAATTCAGAAATATAAAACTATCCCTTTCTTTATTAAATAACTTCAGAATGTTATGTTTTAGCATTGCTGTGTGATTCATTTCTGAAAGTACTCAGTAGTAATAATAACTATGTGCTTACACATTCTGTTCCTTAAGTAAACTTTGATGCGCAATATATGATTTACTATTAGTAAAGACCATTTAAATAATCAGTTACCACACACTGCCAAATATGGAAAACAGTGAGTAGCTTTTTTATTTTAAAAAATACGAAGTAGAGCACAAGGTGATGCTTGGCTGATTTTCAGTTTCTTCTTTCCTCTTCTTTTTTTTCTTGCACTTGACAGTGTACCCCCCCCCCCCCCCCCCCTTTTTTTTTGTTTTGTTTGCTGTGCACATGGCAAGTTGTATTTTCTCTATTTTCACATCTCCAAACAGAGTACACAAGACAACTGTGAAACAGATGGTTATTTCTCCTGGAGATTCGCTGACCTTTGAAAAACAGACTTGTGACTGGAAGGACTACAGTTTGAATTTAAAAGAAGATTGGAAACTAAATAAGGAAATGTCCTCCTCTCCTGCATAAGTAATGCCTAGGTGAAAGACAAAAAGTATCCAGTGCAACTTCTGGAGCTGCTTGTTGGCAGATTAAAGGGTTGAAGATGTGCACCTAATTACATGAAAGTTAAATCATCTTCAGTATTGCCCTCAGTCATGCCTAAATGACAAAATAGTTTGTCATTGTGTTTAAAAATGACTTATGCAAGTATTCTGCTAATGTGGCAAGTCACACCAAATGACTTGATAAATGTTGAGAAAAGTTTGTGGTTTGGCAACCAAAACTAAATGATTAGGGTTAGAAAAAAAAAATCACAGTTAAAATAAATCAACAGTGTAAAGCCCACTGTTCCGTTCTGTCCCTTAAAGCTTGCATCATGCTTTAAGGGAACATGCTGGAGCATTTTATACACTGATCATGAATTATTTCTCAGACTACCTTGTGACATACATTAAAAAATAGATTTTAATGTTAAGTAAAGCATAATATACTGATATATAACATCCATTCGAAACATCTTTTGTAAACAATTTAAAATCCTTGGAGACTGTCCCTGTTGTCATAGCAACAGAGGTGGAGGTACACCTTCGACAGTTTGCCAATCTATTAGAAAACAGATTGGAAGAAGCTGGAGTGCCTGGAGAAAACCCATGCAGGGACAAGGACCCTCCTGCTGTGAGGCAACGTGGCTAACCACTGCACCACTGTGCTGCTGCCCACATAACACCATTTTTTTTTGTGTTTTGTTTAACTGTTAACTAAACAAGACGTAAAAGCATTTTTGTTTATGACTATTTAAGAAAACTGCTTTTGAGAGTACAGTCTCCAATGTAAAACAAAAACAGCCTAAACAGGACAAGTTGCTTGCTGGAAACTTACTCTGATGTAACAGTTGAACCAACAGTAGCAGCAGAGGCTGAGTTTATAAAATCACTGGGCTTTATCTCACAGGTCTGGCTTGTGCCTTTTATGATTGTCTCACTCCTAAAAAAGGTTAATGGTGTGGGACGTGGCACTGCTCTGTTGATTAATTAGATTTGGACTGAGGTCAGTGCCTCAAACCTGCAGCAAGAACTATAGCTCATAACAAACAACTGTATTTACATGGGAACTGCAAGTGGGCGGACAGCTCCAAAAAGACCTGCGCCAGATGAAAACAGTGCAGCCTCCAGATACAACTGTTATGAGTCACTAAAGAAGAGACCAGCAAATTTGCCCTTAATGCTTTTCCTTTTTTGTTTCTATTAATACCTTGTTGACTTATAATAATGGAAACTACCTTGGAGCTTTCAATTACCACAATAAAACCTGAGATCTTGCTCTGAGTGATAAGCCCTTGGAATACTCTAATGTGGAAAAAAGAAATCAAATGCAACTTCAGCTAGACGGTGATGAAATGAAGGCTCAGTGCTGTTGTATTGCTGAAGGTGTAAGAGAGGCATCATGTTTTATTCAGTCTCCGTGCACGAACCTCACAGACTGTATCCCTTCAAGTGACCAGCAGCAGGCCCAGGAAGCTCTGTCTTTGGGCTCCATCCTTTGGTCAATATGCATAACTGCATCAGCACACAGGCTTGTTAAGGCTTTCCATAGAACTGAGTAGTCTTGGTGGGAAATAGCAATGAATATGATCTATTTCACAGTTACTACTTTTATGTATATTGTGTATTTATTGCAAGCTTTCTGAGGATAACATAGATTGAACAATATTGCTTTGAAATGAAGTTTCTCTGAGTTCTATACAGCTATGCCCAGTTTTTCAAACAATCCAGCCTGACACATTAACTAACCGTTTTTGCACCCGGTGAACTGGCTGACAAGAAGTAATCTACAAACCATACAATATTGCGCCCGATTAGATCTCACACATCATTCCAAGGGACTTTTCATTTTCCAAATGAGTTATCCCGCCTGCACAAATGGTGTAGCCGCATGACATCAAGTGTTAAATAAGCTTTGGACCAAGGCTATCCATTCTACTTTGTGGCTAAACTGTAATGTCTACTCCACCATAAAAATCTTATTTTCTATGCAATTCAGGTAAATAATCTCCAGGGATATTCATGTGCCTGTTTAACTTTCTAAAAGGGTACTTTAAAGACATGCAGATGGCACCTTACAAAGATCAACTAGACCTTCTCAAGTGCATCCTGGCATGAGAACAGTTGACTCTAAAAAATGCATGAGAAATGTGATGGTAGGATGATGTGTGCTTTCCAGGGAAAACTGCAAGTGGAGGAGCGTTTTGTATTTATTTTCTGCCTCTGATGTTAAAGGTACAATGTAATACATTGTAGATAAACACTGGAATCAAACTGCAATATTCAGTATCACCAATCTTACCTTAGACAGCAACAGAAAATATTTGCTTGCATACATCTTCTAGCAATCTCGTTCTGTTGTTACTCAATTACAGTAATTTAGGAATGACAGAAGCTTCCGCTTACGTGTTTTGATTCTTAAAGGTGCGTTGCCCCTTAGATTAGATCTTTCAGAATATTTCTATCTTTTGCTTTTTCAAAATAAGCACCTATATAAGTATCTGCACTGTTACCAAATTCATGAACTGACAGAATATCTAATTGTGATGTAACTGTTTAATATAACACTGTTTATTTCACTGTTCCACAGTCAGAACCACCGACTATTACTCTTTCTGCTAAAGAAACCCTCAGCACCAATCAAAATGTCAGCGAGTGCAGTGAAAAACTCTTACTCATGTTTATAAACCCAGACAGAGCTGTCAGATGAGCAGAGGAGTAACACTGATTGAATAGTGTTATATGTGTTCATTGTCAATGCGGTGGAGCGAGCATAATACCTGTTTTGTAGAGGAATACATTTAATAGCAAAATGTAATTTTCTTCACAAATGCAGTTGATATTGCATCATTAATGTGTAATATGAAAAAAGAAAGAAACGCAAACACAGTATAAAAGAGAATACACCCCAAATATACTGAAAATATTATAGTACAAAAGGAAATAAAGATAAAGCATCTTTGTTGCCAAATTTTGAGACTAGAAGTGAATTTGTGGATTATGTGTTCATCTATCATTTATATTTTTCATGGACAAACTGTAATGATATTCCTCTTTGAGACACTGCCTCTAACTATGATATAGTGTTTAATTCCCTGCAGATATCAGACTCACATGCATCAGCTGGAATTGATGTTACCAACTTATCAAGGTTTATTGTTGCCAAAGAAAATGCAGCTACAGAGCTTAACACACTTAACACACTTCTCTGTCTCTCTAAGAAGAAGCAGAGTGGTTTGGGTATTGTTTTTGTCACTAATTTAAACAGGGCTTGGACTTTTGGAACAAAAGGTGGCGTTTCCCTCGCTCCCAGTGGATGAATTTCCTCACTTCCCTTTGAGCTACATACCTTGGTTTGAAAAGAAGAAGCCAATATTACTTAGTGAACCTCAGTGGAAACCATTTTTAAGCAACCAAAACAGCAGACTGCAATGCATCTGGTACTGCATTACCGATTTCCAAGGTAAGTAGTTAAACTATCCCTTCCTTAGCATTATTGGCAGTGGACCTTTGGATCACATGAAGAGTACCTCCATGACTCAGTATCCCAAATGGCTGTACTTCTAGTTCCCTGACTTAGTCACACAATTTTGTATTTTGGTGATTTGTACAAAAGCCTGAAATGTTCTAAAATATTGTAATCTAAAACCTTGTAACCAGGAATTTGGATAGATGGATGGATGAGTGGATACTGATTGGTTGTTTTAACTTTATTTATATTCATACATGCATTGGAATAATTTGACTTATGATTTGCAAATACATGCACTAGCACATACTAGTGCATGTATTTGCTCTTTTGTACTAGCACGTACAACAGAGCTCTGTGCACTAATCTAACATTAGACATCAATAGAAAAAAATTGAATACATCATTAAGCACTGGTATGTTTGTCTCTCAATAAAGTTAATTATTTAGTGACAAAAGCTTCCACTCATGTTCCTTGTTTAATGTCCCTTCTATATTCTAAATATAGATAGATTACACTTTTAAATTGCATGCTAACACTGTATTAATTCAAGTGCATGCGTTCAGATGTGTTAAATTTCACCTTAAAGACACACATCTGTGCGCATGCACTATGACTCCAAACCGAGATCAAATTTCACTCAACATCTGCAAAACAATCCCAGAAGGGTTGAAATGTACATTAGCCTGGGGAAATCTGTTGGAATGGCTCACCTCACTAGTTTTAGTTCTGTCCTAAAGTTTCAGTGTGTTGTTTTATATCAACAGCTGAGGTGTACACATCACCTCTCTAACAAAGCAACCTGTTCCTCTTAAATCCCACTGTATTTCCCCCTAGTAAAAACCATAAATCATCCTTGGTTCGTTATGACAGTTCCGGCCACGCTCCACCACTTTACTTTGGGAAAACATTACAGTTACATGTCCAGATATCCCGAATCCTAAAATTGCTATTTGGATTTAGTTTTTCCTCTGTGCCTCAGTTGATGCAATCATGATTTTAATCATAGTTGGTTGGTTGGTTGGTTGGTTGGTTGGTTGGTTGGAAGCATGAGGGAATGTGTATGCCCACGTGAATCTAATTTTGTTTTAAAACTCAAAAGATAGAGTTGCATTCAAAACACAAACCATGATGGTTCTTAGTCAGTGTATGTCTTGTCCAACATTATATTACAATGTCAATTCTACCATTTAAAAATATATACTCTGCCTATTTTACAGTCAATAATGAATTAGGCCTGGCAGTTTAAAAGTCGAACGTGTGATATACGCTAATGAGCCACAATATTAAAACCACCCCTGTATACCGTCAAAACATCTCCGACCTGTTTGTGTATAGATATGTGACTTCAAATGATGTCTTGTGGTGTGTGACAGACAGCATTATTCAGAAGGCAACTTCTGTGGATTGTGGGGATATCACACTTGTTACAGCAGTCTTTGAATGCCCATGATCTGCAGGATCTGGAGAGTTCGATCGCTACCTTGAGCTCTTTGTCGTGTTCCAGTTTTGTAGTGTGATGGGACGTGTTGCTAGTTGAGGAAGCAAGTATTCTGGAGGGACATAAAGCAGTGTGCTTGGACTACAACAACTTTCAGGTAGCTGTTCCATTTCAAAGTACATTCATATAAGTGTCAGGCCCCAAGATTGTTACAGCACACTACAACAAGGTGATCAATGTTCACTTCATCAGTTTGGGGTTTTAATGTTTTTACTAACCCATTTATAAATGACATCTCATACAAGAATGACTTGGATGGTAAATGTAATGCATCTCAGCCTGATGGAAGCAGTGCAGTGACAGTTCTAAATATATTAATTTGCATAGTGGAGATGATGTTAACAAAAACCTGGCTAATTAATGCATATGTTTAAGGATTAAAATTAGCATTTAAAATTACTATTGTGTGCCATTTTTGTCAAGTTGCAGCAAATGCAGTAAAGATCTGTCTGCATCACACGTCAGTCAGAGAATAAATATATGTCCACGAGTCCATTGACATTTGCCTATGAAATACAGCATTGCAATATTTAAATCTAAACATGCAAATGGTTTCTTGTCTTATAATCACCCTGATGGTAAAGAGACACAGTCTATGGTTGCTTTTCAAGGCGAGGAGTCACATCATATAGTCGCACAATCACACAAAGAGCCATCAGGGTCATACTATTTTATCCATTTCCTTATCCATCCACATTCTTAACAGCTTATCCAACTTGCTTTGCAAGAATGCTTAAGCTTATCCTAGCTGTCAGTGGCCATGACGCAGGTTACAATCTGGACAAGTTGACACTTCATCCACATCTTCAGCATATTTAGAAATCACCATTTAATCTAACACACAAGTCTTTGGATTCATCAGTTTGGGGTTTGAAAGTTTTGAAACTAGAGCACTCTGAGTAGCCTCTTTGAATAGAAAAACCAAACCACAACATCAATATGAGCTGGTAATAAATTATAATGAGCTTGAATATGGATTCCCCAACATGCAGCACGTTTCACACGTTGTGGGAGACATCAGTGGCGCCTGACAGTGTTTCCACATTGAGCCTGGCTGAAACATGAGGCAAACAGAAGGAATTTCCACATCGGAGCATGTTTATTGGAGCTTGTTTACAAATTCACAAAAGGTCATAGAGTACACAAAGAAGAGTGGATAACTTGATTGAGAACATGGACAACCCATTACAATGTTCAACAAAAGGGCTTTAAGCTGTGAAGTGTTTTCATATTGGTGTTCAGCATTTTGTGCAATTTACAAATTAAAAAAAAATGACAAAGGTGGTGGCTAAATTGGGTAGCCATCCATTTTTAGCTTTAAATTAAGCATACAGGATTCAGAAATAATGGATAATATTTTCCCTGCAATTCTGAGACAAGACGATGTAGTACTTATTGAGCTGCAGCACAGACAATGTTAGCAAAGATTTCCCATAAAAGGCGTACATTGTTTATTTACCTAACACAATGAATACCACTGCATTTATTCCCTAACTCTCCGCAGAGCAGATTATTTTGTTTTAATCCAGCTCAGAATGCCCCTGCACAGCACGCAACAGTCCTTCGTCATCATAACAGGCCAGGTATCGACACAGAGGCCCCTGTTTACCTCCATAGGGCAGAAGGATTATGAGCACAAGCTTTGATGTCAGATTTACAGACAGTAGTGGAGCAAAGCTAAAGCCTCTCACAGTTATTAGGTTATCCAAGTCAATTTCTCTACCAGACATTAAAAATGAAAGAAGCAGAAGAAAAGAAACATTTCTTACAAAATTTTAATCATCTGTATTTAGCTGCTCAGCTAAACTCAGTGGATATCTTGTAAAAAACAAAATCTCACTGGTGGTGGAAATTTCCATTTTACTAACAATTAATGAGCATTCGCTTTAATTCCCTGTTAGCGCACCAGTTAATGCTGCTCCATTATTTATTCTCTGCTTTTACAGTCAGATTTAATCTATTGTCCTTGCAACTGCTCAGAAGAAATACAAAGAATGCACTCACTGCTGTTTATGTGTGGATTTTACCGCAGTGCTGCCACTGTTGGTCAATGCTTTTAGATTATCTGGCAATTTCCCTGTTGGTCTATGCCAAAGACACCACCACCCTCTGTTTGTTAATACTGTCAATGTGTTTCTCTATTGACATAATCAGGCTAAGTGGTGCTGATGCAATGACATTTGTGGTAATAGGAGACCGATAATCCGCACACAATTGCCTTTCTGCTTTTGCACTATAAGGGAGACCATGGGGAACACACCATGGGTCTGCAGAAAATCTACTTCTTACTGAGTGACCGTGGACATGATAGCCCAGCCCTTACTCTTTAACTTGTATTACCCTGTGGAAAATGGGAGTCCTGCAGGATCAAGCTATGTGTGCTGACTTGGTGGAAGGAGAGCAGGAGGCCCAGCTGAAATAAAAGCAGCAAGAGCTCTCTCAAGTGGCTAAAAATGAAACTTCTCTCAGCTCAGCAATCAAGTCTTTATTTCTCACAGATTTCCCTCATCTAAGAAAGTAACCTTTCTGCCTAAAGGATTTAACTTCAGAAAAAAATGCAGAAGTATAACAGACGTTTAAATCCAGAGCCTCAACTGCAAGTATTTGAATGATTGCTTTTCTTTCTTTCTTTCTTCAGGGTATGTGCTACAGCCATTCTAACTGAATTAAAATGATAGATATTAAGTACCAAATCTAACCTTTAATTTAAGCATATTTAAATCAACATTCAAAGAAGTGGGAGATGGATCGTTTTGTCCAAAATGTGGAAAAACCATTATATAATCTGCAAACTCTTTGCAGCCATTGCCCTAAATGTTTAAAGCATAAACAGTACATGCTTAAAACTTTTCTCCCAGTCACAGCAGCCACTTTAATCAATGACATTCCACCTCTTTACCCTAAAACAAACTTTGGTCCCTCTAAAAACAGGAAAAAAAACTCCCTAATAATATAATGTTATCAGAGAGTTTCTGGAATCTGTGCACATCCAAAGCTCTTATATACTTCTGTGTGCATCCCATTTCCTTGATCAGCAGTGAATTGAAAATGCTAGTGTGCCAGTTCTACTGGCAGCTTTTAAGCTCAAGCTATCGTGAGATATTCTTGCTTTAGATTTTATCTCATCAGTCTACAGCACTTTGTTCCAGAACTCTAATTCTGTATTTTTTTGTATTTTTTAAATAAACCTTAGCCTGACCTTTCTGTTGTGAGGTCTCCCAGAGGTAGTCTGCCTCTGTGGCTCAGGTCATGAAGTCTTTTCTTGATCACTAATAAATAGGCAAATACGCCTACATCATGTAGAGCCAACAGTAGCCATTGCCTTGCAGCCACAATATTTCACAACATGCACGATTTTGTACATTTCATTTCATTTTTAATACATTAGCTAAAGGGTAAACCTTGTGGATATTCTTTGAATAGAAGCATGCAGCAAAATCCTATACTCCTAGTTGATAATAAATATGTCAGCATAATGCAGCACAACAAGAATATCAGAAAGAAGTGTTTAGCTACAGACCTCAACTCTGAATGCCACAGGATCTGTGTGCCAATTGAAACAGCCACATCATTTGAGTAAAGTAAGATTCACAAAGCTAAAAATGAACCAAAAATGCAGTTCATAATAACCGAGGACCCCCTATCAAGACAAACATTGTGTTTCATCTACTACAGTTCAATGTCAGATCTGCCTTATCCTTTTAAAGGTACCAGAAACTCATACCTCCACAATCTCCCTCTTGTTCCAGATCACTGCTGTCAGTAATTGGAAACCACTGGAAAAGGCTTTGAGCTGGAACCATTTTCATCTCTGGGACTCACTTACAGATATTTGTGGAGATACTTGCAGTTACTTTCTAAGTCAATGAGAACCTTGACAAGCCACAGTGTTTCCATGTTTGATCATCTGGGTATTCCCTGCTGCTGTTATCACCCATTTGTAACACAACGGCACCTCTATTTGAAGCTATTACTTTCAGTCTCCCTATACCCGAGTCTGCTCAGTGCTCTTCATTTCACCAATGACAGTAGCAGTGACATTCTTTTGATACTGTAATCATTTTCCTGCAGTATGGGTATAACCGTTGGTGAACAAGGATGTGCACTACATATTTTTTCCACTTTTAAGAGCTGAGTGTCCCTGATCTGATTTTAGACTAAATGAAAAATGTGCGCTTGGTTATCACCTTTTTTATTTTGCTTTTATTCTGGCTAAATAGCCTGCCCATAGTGATCACAGGTTGTTTAGATGTCACAGGTAAATTACTCATTTACAGGAATTCAGATAGAAAAACAGAGACATCAACTCTGAGACATTTCCAACGTTAAATTCAAAATCAAAGAGCATACAACTGGCATTGAGAGTATTTGTAACTGAATCAATCATTTGGTGGTAGCCCTAACCTTAGATTTTCTCTTTAAAAAAAGGTGAATAGTTTGTGATGTGCCAGTTAACTATTTTCTTTGTTCCTTTTGCGAAGAACTGAGAAAACAAGTGTGACATTCAGCACTCTTTAAGGCTGTAGTACAATTTTATGAACACGCTAGAAACTAGAGTTCACTCTTATCAGCTGTGCATCTCAAACTGTGGTGAATTCCACTTTCACTTCAGCAGTAAGTTCAACTACACCACTCAGTGCTCCTGTCTAGCAGATGTACTGGAGCAGCACAGAGAACTAGATGAATCTAACCACAGAGCTGTAAGTCAAAATAGCAATAAAAGATCAAGATCAAGTTAGTTTTATGTGTTCAAAGCTTATTCATGTTTATCAATAACAGATACAGTTTGGCTTTAATTTGTCTGTACATTTTTTGAATTAGCTAAGTTTCAACAAAGGGGTTTGATCATAGCTGATGAAGCTTCAGTATCCTCTTTGCAACTTTGTATTTGTAAGACTGACTATAACAGTTAACATATCACTTCATGACACCTCTTTAAGATAATTACTGTTATCAGCCCTGATAAATCCACTGAATCTATTGGGAGAGTGGGTAAATGGCCATGACTTTAGACCAATATGACAGTCAAAAACAGAACTGAGCATGCAAAATAAAGTTTACATTGCACATTTTAAACAACTGCACCACTTTTCTCCCCTCCCCTCGCTGAACATTTCTATTTCTGTAGAGTGCGCTAATATCTCCCACACAGCAGCTCCATTGAGCATGTCAGTAGAAAACAATTCAACAGCAGAACTATTACACTGTTTCAAATAGAAAGTTCTCTGTTATCACATATCCATAATAATTATATACATCTTATACATGGTATAAGATGTATATAACCTTGGAGTCATTTTTGACCAGGACATGTCCTTCAACGCACATACTAAACAAATATGTAAGACTGCGTTCTTCCATTTGCGCAACATCTCTAAAATTAGAAATATCCTGTCTCAGAGTGACGCTGAAAAACTAGTTCATGCATTTATTACTTCCAGGCTGGACTACTGTAATTCATTATTATCAGGATGTCCAAAAAACTCACTGAAAAGCCTTCAGCTAATCCAAAATGCTACAACAAGAGTCCTGACAGGGACTAGAAAGAGAGCAGATTTCTCCTGTTTTGACTTCCCTTCATTGGCTTCCTGTTAAATCCAGAATTCAATTCAAAATCCTGCTCCTCACATACAAGGTCTTAAACAATCAGGCCCCATCTTATCTTAATGACCTTGTAGTACCATATCACCCCATTAGAGGACTTTTCTCTTGCACTGCAGGCTTACTTGTTGTTCCTAGAGTATTTAAAAGTAGAATGGGAGGCAGAGCCTTCAGTTTTCAGGCCCTCTTCTGTGGAACCAGCTTCCAGTTTGGATTTGGGAGACAGACACTATCTCTACTTTTAAGATTAGGCTTAAAACATTACTTTTTGCTAAAGCATATAGTTAGGGCTGGACCAGGTGACCCTGAATCCTCTCTTAGTTATGCTGCAATAGACAGGCTGCCGGAGGATTCCCATGATGCATTGAGTTTTTCCTTTCCAGTCACCTTTCTCACTCACTATGTGTTAATAGACCTCTCTGCATTGAATCATACCTGTTATTAATCTATGTCTCTCTTCCACAGCATGTCTTTTATCCTGTCTTCCTTCTCTCAGCCCAACCGGTCGCAGCAGATGGCCGCCCCTCCCTGAGCCTGGTTCTGCCGGAGGTTTCTTCCTGTTAAAAGGGAGTTTTTCCTTCCCACTGTCGCCAAAGTGCTTGCTCATAGGGGGTCATATGATTGTTGGGTTTTTCTCTGTATCATGAAGCGCCTTGAGGCGACTTTTGTTGTGATTTGGCGCTATATAAATAAAATTGAATTGAATTGTATAGGTTTCAAATATTTGTACCGGTATTTGTCTTCTTTATTATCAGTAATATAGTAATCAGCCCCAGATGGTGCATATCAAGCCCTAGTGTATAGTTTTACTTTCCCAGTCTTGTTTCTGCAGTCAGTTTCAGCTATGTTCCCAGGTGTTTGCATATATCATTAGCACAAATAAACTGCTTGTCTTTTTAAATTCAATCTGCATCTCTGTATTTTGGGCCTCACTCGTTAACACTTGATAATTCCTCTTTCTATAAATGAACTAAGAAGACAAATATTAAACTGAATACTTATACTAAATACTTACTGAATTACTAGACAAATTATAGCATTATTAAAACTCAGAAAAAATAAACTATATGAAGTAAAATAATAAAGTATATTATCTGTCATATCAGTATAATATAAACTAATAAAGTCATAAAAAGGAGCAAAATCACACCTTTCACTATTTATTGCTTGAAAATGTCCAAAATTAGTTACATTACATACATTTATTCCTAAGTATGGCTTAATAGATGCACATGGTATATGTTGAAAATCGGCCTACCATCATTTGCTGTAGTTATAGGCATATGATCAAATATGGTGGCGTCATTTTTCATTCCTCAAATTTCACCAATTTCTAGGAATCCTATGCAAACAAAATCTATTTCAACTTTTAGAAGAACTATTTAACCATGTAATGTGTTAGTTTCATCAACTTACCACAGTTAGTTTTGATATTATGACCTTAGGTGTAGGAGTATTGGAAAAAGAACACATTTTCTGACACCCAGAAAAAGTTTGCAATGCTTTGGGCAACTGTTGATGAGCCAGATGCATACTGCTACTTTCTTTCACATAGTCTGATTTTTTCTGATTGGCTTTTGCTGATTGTAGAACTACATGGATTTTTCCATTTAGTTCTACAGCCACAGACAGAGGCGTGATGGAGGCCAATTTTGATGTCTAGTTACCAAATTGCTCCTGTATGCTGCAAATTGAGATTGATATGTTATCTTAACTATTTTGGAGAAAAATGTACAAGATCATTATTTGAAATTTGGATAACTTTAATTGATAAAAAGAGTTTAAACTGTGCTGTACTAAATATTGCAATCAAGTGAGTTTTTCCATTTTTTGATTTATTTGATTCACATTAAGTGTATACAAAATATAAAATATTTAGCAGGATAGAAAAAAATCAGTCAGGGTTGCATAAAGTTATGGTAATTTATTACTGTGCAGAATGAATATTTTCCTTTTATCTCTGCTGCTTCTCTTTGTGGAACATTGAAAAATGTATTCACATGAAACTCTTTGAGCAGGCAAAATCTCCCATTGGTTACACTGTTCATACTGCGACAAAGGTTTTCAAATGGATATTGCTTTGATCGAAGGGGGTCACGAACCACTAATGTTTTTTTATTTGCTATGTTTTATTTACAGTATTGGAAATGATAGTTTATATTGCAAAGTACAGCAAATTTCTGCTGTTGATGTTAAACGATACTATAGGGCTGGGGTCGGCAACCCTAGGCACGCGTGCCACAGTTGGCACACGAAGGATTAACTGATGGCACGACCATAGCTGGACTGGCCATCGGGCATACCGGGCATTTGCTCGGTGGCCCGGTGACTTTTTTTTTTTCCTTTGTAACAGTATAAATAAGGAAAGGTGGTGGATTGGCCAGGTGCTGGCTGGTGTGTAAAATAACTCAGTTGTTTGGTGGTGGCTATGGCGGAGCTTCCACAGATTCAGTAAAATTAACAAGTGGTGGAGGCCAGCATGTGGATGAGGGAAGGGGAGGCAGGAGAAGGAGAGACCCGAGGCAGCTGCCGGTCCGAGTGTCAGGTGAACTGAACTTCAGGTAAGAAGTTATGACCTGCAGTCTATCTGGGTCAGATATAAACTAAGTTTAGGTGGAGTTTATTTTCGTTGTGCTGACTTTTTACAGTCAGTTACAATAACTCGTACTGGGTACTAGCTAGCATGACAGAGTTTCTATACAGCTGGGTGGGTGCTATGATGTTACTGATAGTGAACTTTATTTTATTCATAAGGTTAGTTAGTAGAGTTGCCAACCGTCCCGTAAAAAACGGAATCGTCCCGCATTCAGAGAAATTATTACGCGTTTCGTGTTGAGCTGAGAAGGGACGCAGTTTGAGACACAAATGTGGATTTATTCTGTGGTTAGGCTGCATAGCTGCCTCTTCTTCATTCTCTCCCCTCTCTCTCCTTTTGCTACTTTAATCATGAAACTGATCAATGATCAGCTGATCGGCTTTTCTTTCTCGTTTGTTTATCGCCCACTTTGCGCCACAAAGAGGAAACCGCCGGATGTCGCGCTAAAAAACAGCAGCATGTTTAAGCTTGATCAGCTGTTGTTAGAATTTATTTAATATTAATTTCTAGTATCAGCTGATGTTTGCTGGAGCCACAGCTGTAAAAGCTGCTGGTCATGATATCGGTTTGTATATCTGGTGAGAGGGAAACATGAAGATGTAACCAGGAGATGTCCTTACTGAATCATCAGAGCTGAACAGGTGATGGAGAAACAGGTTTACCTTTTAGGTGACATGAATGAGTTGAAGGGAAGTTATGAACTGTTTCTGAGAGACAAATAACACCAAGATCCTTTTCTACGTAGCTGACAGCTGGTAACTGTGCAGGGGCGGGTAGGGCATTAACAGGGAAAGGGGGGCACTAAGAAATACTTTCTTATTCTCATTTAAAATGTCTGGCTGTTATTAAATAATTATCTGAAGCTTACAACCAAAGTTTTTATCAGACATAAAATGTATAGCAATCATACATATACCAACAAGATTGTACATCACTGTCACAACAGCATTTGTTTTCATTTAATGGCTTTAATACCTGGGGGGCCGGTCTCTAGTCTAAATGCCCGGGCCGATTTTTTGTCTCAGTCCAGGCCTGGGCACGACACGCAGTGAATTAATCTGAGAAGGTGCATTAAAAATATAAATGGCCGCGCCAGCGATGCACATCGCAAATCAGCTCGCATAGACACATTAGTTGTACCTCTTCTTAATGACAGTATCTTAGCTAACAAACCCAACTACTAGATTCAACTTGTAATTGGCTAAAAATAACTTGGGACGTTGTTAGCTTTCCGCTAAGCACAGCATCAGCACCACAGAAATATATGGATAAATCCGTAGACTCGAGACACAATGCATTTTTGTGACTTTCAGGCGTATGGACCAATGTTTTATTTTCTGATCAAACCAGAAATCTTTAATGAGCAGCTAGATTTGACTCACATTAACTGGCTGAGTTAATGCCAGTTAATGCAACATTAAGGCAGCTGGAATCCATAGCTGTGCGTGTTCATGGAGCTTGCATTTTCACCTGCTGGACATCACTACCTGACAAGTTTAACTGTCTTCAGAACATTGCAGAGGCCTTATTGACAGTATTTGGCTCTACATGTCTGTGTGAGCAGATTTTTTCTCACATGAGTATCCTCAGGTAGCCGTCTGAATGCTGGACACTCGGAGACCTGTGTCTCTGAGTGGGAGACCAGATATCAGATTAACATGTGTGTCTCTGTATTAACAGACATGCCATATTGGCTTAGTTTATTTTTCTTATCATTGTTGTGAGGAGACCATAAATAGCATTTGTATTTTCTGTTGTACAGTTCATTTGCTGTTATGGAGTTCTTGTTATGGATTTGTTTCAAATAGCTGATAACTATTCGCTGATAGCTGCCAACATCTGCAAACAAATCTAATTCTATAAAGTGGTTCTTTATATTGTGTGTGACTTCTGAGGAAATTTTAAATGGCCATCAGAAAGGTTGCCTACCCCTGCACTAAACACATGGAACCACTAACAGAAAAATAAAACAAGAAGTCACTAACACAGAGACGAGGACTGAACACAAGAGAAGACAGAGGAGACAGGAAGGAAAGAGAGACTAACAAACCTGAAGAGTAGAGGTGCAAATAATAAAACAACAGGAAAACATATGATCAATCAAAGTGGTAATG
The DNA here is from genome assembly GCF_041146795.1 of Maylandia zebra. Taxonomy (NCBI): domain Eukaryota; kingdom Metazoa; phylum Chordata; class Actinopteri; order Cichliformes; family Cichlidae; genus Maylandia; species Maylandia zebra. The sequence goes on along the minus strand of NC_135180.1, from coordinate 33,261,022 downwards.
AAATTCATGAACACAAGGAAACACAAAAAAATATTTTAAAAAAACCCCGACAAATATAATCCACTTTCAAAACTAAAAGAAATTATAAACCAACCAAAACTCCAAACTCTGTGTCATTGGCCCACACTGCTGTTGTGCCAGTACATTAAGTACCATAGATTAGCAGAGCTTTATTTGGATATCTACACATGCTCAATTTAGTATTTCTGAAAGCCTTTTGATGACAATTATAAATGTTGAGAAGGTCAGAACTGTGGTAAAACTTGTGTGCCCCAATGTGGGTACATGTGGTTAAAGGATCATTACTGTGGTACCAGCCTGTACTACAACTGAAGGTTCTGGGAAACTTTCAGTTGTACCACTTTACAGCAACTTTACCAAGCACCTAGACTGGATTGGTACGTATATAGTGCTTTTGTTACTCTAATTGAACACTGAGAGTTCTTTTTACCTTATCATCTACAAATTCATAGAGTGCTTCAATTCTATGCCTAAGCATCTTGTTTAACATGTATAGACTAGCATAAATGCATCCGGGGCTATTCGGGGTATATTATCAGTTTGCAATATGAAAACTGGAAGAGACGGGATCAAAACACCAACCGTATGATTAACAGACAACCCACTGTACTTCTTGAGTCACACTCACCACAAACATGTATTGGAACTTGTTGAAATTGCACTAAATGCAAACCTTTACATAGCTTCTTTACATCAAAAATGAGTTATTATGCAATTGTTTTATTTCTCTACGCAGTAATTTGAGATATACTAAGAGAAGTACTAAAATAAAGCATAAATTCTATGATAAAAGCAGCACAAAGGAGCAGCAATGATATTAATAATCACATACAATAAAGCAACATTTTTTCTTTAGAGGTATAAGAGCTCAGTTACCTGTAGAGAGCACAAGGAGAGTGATGAACAGAACCATCATAGATATTTTTACTGATGGTTCTCAGTTTTCAAATACGCAAGTTGATCAATGTGTATATATACTTTGGTACAGATATTGCTAAGTGGAGGAACATCTGCAAGCAGTAGGGATGATAGGCAACTATAGCTTCTGATCTGTGTGGATGCGGCATCATCTTCCTTCCTTCCTGTGTTTTTAGTACCACAAACAACTTACTAGAGCTTTCTGAGAAACAACCTCTTGCACAAAATCCACAAACACCCAAATGTGTCTATGCAAGGGTCTCATGTTTTTTACATGAGTTTTTTTTTTCTGTGTTTTTGAGACTAAAATCAAATCATCAGTGGGATTTGATTTTCCTGGAAAAATTTAATAAATTGAATAAAATGAACAGTAAATTTTGGGGCGATAAATTGTTCAAAAATTTAGCAAACCAAAGGAAAATAAAAGCACCCAGTATTTGTTGTAACGGTTATTATTTTATGATAAAGTCCTATGGCCAGCCACTTTATTAAGTAAATCCTGGTCACTTAATTTGGCGCACCTGTGTGCATTCACCTGTGGCCACTCTATTAGGTACACCTACGGTCTTATAAAGTAGCCACTTTGCCACTCATGGCAACAGTTTGTGTGGTTAATAAAATGGCCCACCATGGATAGAGTATGCTTATGGATAAATCAAACAAGCAAACACAAACTATCATATAAAACATTAGGGTTATTCTGTCTCCTTCTACCAAAACAACAAGAGTCAAATGAAGCCAGGCCAACAGTATTTGTATAATACTATTCAAACATGGCAAGAGTGTTTTACAGAGGGGTTGAAAGAGACACTAAACATATGTGAACATGTCATGATATAAAGCAAACACATACAATCATGATAAAAATGAATCTTGATAATATACGAACTGTAATAAAGTGAACAATAAGAGTTTTTCCAATGTTTACAGACGTCCAGTTTATTCTGGTGTACTTATGTCTGTGCTGTGCGGTATGCAGTTTTTACTGGCCTGCATTTCTTAGTTAACAGGATGCAGATGTATTTAGTGCCAGAAAATCTCAAAGTCCACCTCTGCTTCCGCCCCCTTCTCTGATTGGCTAATAGAAATGGCAAAAGTTAGGGGAGGAAGAAATCTCTGTCCTGCTGTAATTTTGGTGGAATGATTTTTTCTTCCTGTCTTTCTCTCCTTGTTTTGCAGACACCAGTAAGACAGTAAGATGGCCTCGGCACATGACAGAGCTGTACTGCAGGCTATATTCAACCCCACCACCCCCTTTGGAGACATTCCCGGCCTAAACCAAGAGGAGGAATTAATTGATGATGGTGAGCATGAGCTTCTGACTGGTGTGTCTCAACATATCATGTCACAGTATATTGAATTTATTTGAACACATTCCATTTCTGGGCTGCGAAAAACATGACATTGTAATCCAAACTGATTTCCGAGTGACATTTCTCTGTTTTCCTTTCCACGGTACCTGTCAATTGAGTTTGAGTCCTTTTTCAACCTGTTTATCTCCTCCTGCCAGACAGTGGCTTTGACAGAGAGTTGCTGAAGCAAGTGAAAGAGCTGGAGATGCAGGGTGTCTCAGCAGCAGAGACTGGGGATTTACAAACTGCGCTTCAGCTGTTCAGCCAGGCAATCCAGATTCTTCCTCAGCGAGCCTCTGCCTATAACAACCGGGCACAGGCCCTGCGACTGAAGGGGGACACAGCAAGTATGTGCAACAAATTCAATAATAACCCTTTCCAGAGATGCCATGGTGTGCCAACTTATCAGACTGCCGAGTCTAAGGCCAGCGTGAATACCGGAGCTTTGTCTAGCTGATGCACTTTGTCAACAGCGATGGTGCTCTGAGATAGTGTGGTGTTTGGTTGCTTTTAGCTGCTGCCTGACATAAGAAGGGCAGGTTTGTAGGCAAAAACAACAGTCCTTGACTCACTAATGACTAGCATGTCACTAGCAACTGCAGATTTCTAAAAGAACGTCTATTCATCTGAAAGTCATTGTTATGTGTTGTTGAACCAGTAGAACAAGGATATTACTAATACATATAAAGCTTTTGAATGGATAATGCTCGGTTATGAGCAGTTTACTTGAGAATGACTTTTTGTTTTTTCCTCATTATTTGATTTCCACAGTACTTGAGAGAAAAGTAGTTCAAGCACATTTCAGCTGTGTTTATCAGAATGAATTTTTCAGTAGCCTGACCCAAAGCCAAAGCTGAGTATCTTAGAACATCATGGCCTAAAAAAAAAAAATCAACTTTCCAGACATGTGTTTGGTTCACGGTGCTGTTCTCTTTGCAGGAGCCCTGGGGGATCTGGACCAAGCGATTGCTCTGAGCGGCAGCACTGGGCGTACTGCCTGCCAGGCGCTGGTGCAACGAGGCCTTTTACATAGACTAGCACGCCAGAATGATGAAGCCAGAGCAGATTTTGAAAAAGCAGCTGCACTTGGAAGTGAATTTGCTCGACAACAAGCTGTGGTCCTTAATCCATATGCTGCCCTGTGTAACAAAATGCTGTCAGAGGTGATCAACAAAATGCGCAACCCTGAAACATCTGACATGCAGTGATGTAAAACATTAGGTGTTCGTCTTCTCTGAAAGTCTGAAATCAATAAATTAACCTTTTTATGATGTTCTTTAAATTCTGTTCATTGTGCTGCTTTAAAAAAAGTCACGAATCCAGCTAAAAATCACATTTATTCACATATGCAGATCACACTTATTTCAAACTGAGTTGTTCTCATCACAAAGCAAGCACTGCTGTATTTTATTAAATATGACACATGCAGCATGTGATGTAATCTCCAGCATTAAAATGCCAAACCACACCATTTGATACAGATGGGATACTTAAGTTTTTATCCACTAGATGTCAGTCTTGTCATACTGAAACAGTCATCAGCGTTTCCCCTTCCTTGATTTTTCTTTCAAACATTGCCTTTCACCATAAGAATGAAATATGCTGGAACAAACAGCACTTGTCATCTCAGTCATGCCAAATGGTTCATCTAATATCATGAGGATGTTCCCCAGGCAAAACATGCCCAAATGCGAAAATTCGAAATGCAAAAAAGACTTTTAGCATTCACGTTTCTCTCCACACTACACTGCATGACAAGATCCATCTCAGAGAATTTTGCACACCAACGAGAAAAATGATCTGAGTAAATGCTTTAAAAAAAAAGGATGATTACATCACCAAGATATCCTGTTACACTAAATTATTCTTATTTCTAATATACGACAGATTGTCTTTCTGCAGGGCTTTAACACACTGCAGCTCTGATTTTATACAGCAGCTCTACATGCGGAGGCTTTTTCCACTTTTCAGATGAGTGCATACATGTTACGTCTCAGTGATTTCAAACAAGGCATAACTCGTGTTGTGGTCTGCCCGCTGTGCTCTGAAACGTGAGCGTTATCTTTTATGCTTTAGTTTCCCATGTTTGTCTCTGACCTCTCCCAGGCAGGGTAAAGCCACCGGCTCAGTGCGATCTTCTCTCTGGTAGAAGGAGCAGGTTCCCAGGTGATTTGACATGGAAGGAGTATCGCTGAAGCTCCATCTGTCCACAGAGGAAAACTGAGAGCTGAATTTCCAAACCTGTAAAACACAGAGGCAGAATTGAAGGAGGTGTGGGAGGCTGTCATGGCATCTATCAACTGTTTTGCAGCTACAGTATACTGCGATGAGGAGGAATCTATTTTTAAATACCATGGAATCTAGATCGCATAATACTTTTATCACATGTTAGGGCATGGTGTTATTTCTGTTTTGATCCGTGACAAATGTATACAAATTATGCAATTCATCTGAGAGCAAATACCCAGCTGTTGCCTACACAGTCTTATTAACATCCTATGTTTCCATGAATGATCACATATCTGACTTGTTATGGTAGCACTCTGTTTACTGGCAGCAAAGTCTCAGGCCATTCCACATCACTGATGTCATCGGCATGCTCTTTGTCTCATGATCACTGCAGTACAGAGATAGTCAATGCAAAAATATACACACGTGCATTGATAGTGTTTTTTGCTTCATTACCTCCAGCAGGGGGGCTTTGATCACACGTTTGTTAGCAGGAAAACTACTTTGTGTAGCTAAAAAATTATGAAAGCAAGTACAACCAAATTGCAACTGAAAAATAGATGTCTTATCTATCCCACCTTCATTTTCGCTGCTCACCAACAACAAGTAATTTTTTTTTACCAGCATATTTAATTTGATCTTCAAAAAATCTGGAACATTATAGTTGTGTTCTCAGTCAAAAGATTTTAATTATTTCATTTTGTTATAACTCCCTAGCTGCCAAATTCAGGTATTTCTGTAAACTACCAAAATTCTTTAATAATAATGATAAGCAGGCATCTACAGAGCCTGAAAAAGTTCTGCACAGCTCAACGTTTGTCCTGAAGAGATGGTACTTTAATGAAACATGCATTTAAATTTCCACAGCTCAGTATTCATAAATCTGAACCACTTAAAATGTGAACCCTTTACTCAGTTCTAATAATTCCAGAGAGGATTTAGTTAATTTCCGGCTCCAGGACCAACAGGCATCCTTGTGGGGTAGTGGCCTGAGCCACCAAGCTAGCTAACTGTGTGACTTTAACCAGGGTTCAATTCTAGTTGTCGTAGGTGAACCTCTAATAATGCCCAATTACAATCGCCTTATTTTTCTTTATATGCTATGTAGTGCTTTTTTTTTTTTTTTTTTTTTTGTTTCTTCTGTTGCTGTTAATTAGCAAACCATTGCTTGGGCACCAACGTCAGGAAAGAAAACTAAATTTCATTTCCTTGTGGTTCCTGACCTTAGAAGAAGCTGATATTTAGCAAGGACACAGACAAAGGCAGTAAATCTCCAGGGTCTAATTCAGTGGGAACTCAATAACTGTTGCCAACACAACTGCGGCTCAGTTTGTAATATTGTTAGAGAGGACTATTGAGAGTCAGGAGTGTTTATAGTGCAGCTGCTGTCATACTGTATGAATGACTCAGATTTTCCAGTGAAAGTTAATAGAATGATGCCAGGTACTAAAGGGAAACTGATAGAGAAGTTTGACATGATGTAAATAAATAGAAATGGTAAAACAATATGGTGCACACACTTATCTGTGAATGCAATCAAATTTACAGGTCAGGGAATATAAAGTGACTATAACAAAAAAAAAAACAAAAACACATTTGCAAAAGAAAACCAATATATCTAGATAAATAAGATTACTTGCTTTCTTTTGGCAAATCCAGGAACTTCCTTCACTGGAGTGTTTCTTTTTCTCCCACTTGAGGGAGACCATCCCTCTCTCCTGCAGCAATGTGGCACACACCTCTCTCAATAGATGGGAGACTTGGGACAACTGAGACAATGTAAAACTGTCAAGGTAACCAGCAATATGCTGAATGATCTCCAAAGGAAGGCTGCTTAGGGGATCCAGATTTTGTGCATCATTCCTTTTAGGACTGAAGGTTTTCCCACCTGCACAGAGTGATGAATTGGCTTTTGGTTGGAGTACCAGAGTGCTGCCATCTTTGGAGAACTTAACTATTGCTTCCTGACCTGTTGGGTGAAACCTCATCTGGGTGAAAGTACAACCAAGGTATGCTAAAGGGCAACGCTGCTGAAACCAGCCATTTAGAGAGGCTTGTATGTCAGAATGCACGTTCTTGAAGTGAAAGCAGTATTCATCACGGCGAAAGTAGTGGCCACACATGTAGCTGAAGGCTGAACTTGTTTTGTTGTGTCTTCTAGTGACAGATTCTGCTTCGATGTATAAATAAAGACGACAAGGTTTACCTGCTATGACATCAGCTAAGGAAGCATCTTGCTTGAAGGGTGCAGAAGAAAAGATGTACGTTTGTGTTCCTATATCTGTGTAAAGACCATCTGTCGACACACTCTCTGAGATCGAATGTCCCTTCAGTTCTTTTTCCAGGGAGCACAGAAGTGTTGTGCTAACCTCTTCACACTTTGGAAGATCCTCAATTGAAATGCCCAGATCTGAAGTGTCAACACTCTGGTGTGTGGTTTGGGCCTTGCGCGAGGGGTCTTTCAAGTGATTGCGCTTTGCTCGATAGCTGGTAGGCACATTAAATGTTCGGACGCTTTTCACCTCAATGGGCTCCAGACTCCCATAGACAAAATCCTTTTCTCTTGGTGTGCAAGCAGCAAGTTGCCCAAAGTTAATCAGCATTACCCCATTGTGCACCAGATACATATTATATTCTGCAATGTTGACTTCTTTGCCTAAACGCTCAAGGACCCCATCTTGCCATGGTGCAAGGCCAGTGGCACCGTCCATGGTTCTGGCAGTTACAGGACATTCTCCACCCTGGTGTAATTCTTTCTGACTCTTTGATGATTCTTGGTCTTCCTTTTCTTTTCCTTTTTCTCCCTTATTCAGGTTTTTGATGGTTTGCTTGCATCCCTCCTTCTCCTTATTGAATATTTTCTCCCAGGAGCTATAATTTTGAATACTTGTCACATCTGTGCACTTTGCCAAAGTATCTCTCTCCTCTTGACTCAGTTCTTCGTCCAACTTTGCACTGCCATTTTCTGTATATTCACCACTGTCTACAGAACAGCAAGCATTATCTGCAGGACTGTTGATTCCAGCAGCAATGTTTTGCACGGCAGAATCCTCCAATATCAACTCGGGAAAAATGTTCTTCATTTTGATTGATTGAAACAGCTGCTCTTGGTCCCTATGAGCCATAGCAACATCAAGATTTTCCTCAGTGTTTACCACAGGGTTTTCAGAAACATTTCTATAAAAGGTCAGGTCACTTTCTGAAATAGGCCAGCGGTTCCACTCCTGAGAGCAACAGACCAAGCTGGCAGGACAGACCTCTAAGTGTTTGGCCAGCCTGTGGCGCAGCATGGTGAGAGGACAGCCATAATAAACATTAAGGCAAGGCACTATCTCATTTGGACAGAGAAGCTGGTGCTCTTCTTGCTTGCACATGTGGAGGCTTGCACCACAGTTTTTGTGACATTTCACGACTATACATGAAACAGAGGTCTGCGCAGGGACTTGACAGTGGACATTGTAACACTTGTCACAATGCTTATGATAGCCCACTGGCATCTTCATGCTTTTTACCTAATGAGAGAGATAACCCAGCACAGAAGGTAGTAACAGTAGTAAAATTTTCAAGTAGAGTAAGACTTAAACATTTCTGATAGTTTTAAAAAGTGAAAATTACTTTACATACCATTTTGGCTTAAGAACACAGCAGCGTGATCATCTAAGAACAAGTCAAACCAGAAACATGTTTACAGTCACATGCTGACCAAAAAACTGAAATTCACAGCTGATAAGTTGAATTATATGTTCAGGTTAAAAAGAAAAAAAATATGAAAACCACAAATCTCAAAGTTTTTCTTTGAAAAAAGCAATAAGAGTGGAGACAATAAGAGAAATATTTCTCACCCTTTGTTCCTTTGTTCACTGGCACCTCTGAATAACCTCTGCACTGTGACTGGACAATATAAATAGACACAACAAAGGGGCAGACAGGCCAGTGGGACGGGGCACCATTGTCGCACAGCCATTAAGAGCCAAGGTCAAGTTACAGTCTCTACCACTGCTTCACACTGAGAGGGTGGCAATCAAAGCAGGTCCTCACATTCTTAAAAAAAAAGTTACCCTGTGCTTAAAAACATAAACATTTCAACTTGTTTGATTTACTGAGTTTCCAACATTATAATGTTAAAACTTTATAATTCTATTCCCACTGATTGAACTTATTTGTTTTGATTTCCTTTCAAAATAACATATTCCATAACTGAATGAATAAATTACTTAATAAATATTTTTTTTATTTGATTTTATAGATCGGTGGCATCTAAAATACCAAATCAGTTTTTAGATTAATTAAAGTTTTTTTTTCAGTGATTATTTAATTAATCAAAATTTGAACAATGCAGTGTGTTGGGTTAGGTTAGGCTCATGTCATGTCTTCCACTAGGTGTCACTCATACACTTTCAGAAACTCTACCAATGTTTCGCCAGCCAATTCTTACTACATATTAGTTACATTTACAAAGAGAAGAGAACATACTGTGTAGAGTTTCCTGCCCCATCTCATCAGGAGGAGATAAAACAGGAAGCCAAGGCCGTCACTTAGGCACCGTAAGATAGAAAGAATATGGTTTAGGCTTTATGGCCCTGGGAAGAAGCTATAAGAGTAACTGTTAGATACTTCGAGATGTTGCCAGACACCCTCCTGTGCACATCTCCTGTCCGGACATTTGTAATGCTCAAAGTGTTGTATGGAATAATGAGAATCGTATGGAATAAAGAGATTGTTGATTGAGCATTTATACACCGAGTGTTGCTCTTCCTTCAGCCCAAAGATCAAAGAATTGGGGTATTTAACACTATACAAATTTTATTGATGTTTTTCGAGGCTTTTTGAACTGGAAACTGATGCAGTTGTGGGAAACATGGTTCTGTCGGGAATTATCTTCATCAAACAAAGCACTGGTTTAATAAATCAAGACTAATCCACTCTAAAAGTCTAGTAAGCAGTAGATCCAAATAGTGCATATTTAAAAATGTTTACATTGTTTCTCCCCCATTCTCTTTCAGAAATACTGTGCTATGGTACAAATTGGGAGACATTAAACTTGTTAACTAACTCTAACTAATTACACTCATTCAAAATGAGACTGGTGGAACTACCCTTTTTTATTTAACAGCACCATCCTATAAACATCTACTGACACCTGTTTTCCACCCTATGTTAAATGTGCTGTAGACTGAATTTCACAACTGGCATCTGGAAGTTTGGAGGTTTATTTTTTCTTTTCACCTGGCACAGATTACAATGCAGAGCTTATCAGAGGCAGCTGGTTCACTCTCTATAGGCTCTGCAATCAGCATACATTACATCGAGCAAGAGACAGAAAGAAAAAGAGAGAAAGAAAGCCTACTTTAAGTAAAATTACTTTTTGCAACAGAACAGCAGCACAGCTGAGACTGGAGTTAGATTAGTTGATTAATGTCTGAAAATTGCTTCCAGTTGAGTTCAGAAATGATTTATCAGCTTTGTAAAATTGCTTCAAAATTTACTAAAACTCTTTTAAATAAAATTCAATCAAATTAAAACTTTGATCGTTGCATTGTTCCCCAGCATTTAGAGTAAGAAAATGCTTTTTATTTTGTCTCTGCACATTGCTGGTGATGTGATTTTCTGTGCTGCACCGTGGAACGACCAGAAACTGTAATTCGAAGGTTAAAAAAATAATTTGCATCATCCAGTCTGTGTTTTCAGTCACATCTGTGTTTTTAAAAACAAGCACCAGGTTTAGATTTTTTGATTTCTGGCATAAAGTTGGTGGAAAAAATAATAAATCAACACCTTCCTCATAAGTGTTTATTTAATATATGCCTGAAGCCAGCAGCTGGTTATGGTAATTTAGCATAAAGACTGAAATAGAAAGACTGGCTCTGTCACAATATCTAGCTATTGGCACCTGCAATTTTCAATAATTGCCACACTCTCTTCACTATCTTGTTCTTAGTTGAATAAGACAGTATAAATGTAGCTTTCATTGCATTTTCAAATGAGAGGTACAGTGCTGTAAAAAGTGTTTTTCCCTTCTTGATTTTGTAGGTTTTTTTGCACAGATTTTCACACATGTGTAAGATAAATGAATTTTAATTTTAGACAAAGATAACCTGAGTAAATGACAGTGATTTCATATATTAACTGAAAGACACCCAAACCTACCTGGACCCAGGTGAAAAAGTAATTGCCCTTAAATCTAATAACTAGTTGGGCATCCAGACTTTGACTAGACCACTAATTAACACTTTTTCAAGGCATTGTAGTGTTTTTGTTTGTTTGTTTCATTTTTTGTTTTGTTTGTTAGTTTTTAAAGTTTTTATGTGACCAATGAGAAAATTAAAAACAACATCCCAATCATGTTTTCAAAAAATGTAATTTTCATACTCAAACTATTCAGTGTCTCTTCTTTACTAATGGATGTGGTCATTGTCAAAGATTTCCAATGACGCAGCTGGAAGGCAGCTGTAGAATGGGCCCAGTCAACATAATTATCAAATTTGCATTACATGGCATGCATATGTATTCACTACGTTTAATATTGGAAGTATTTTAAAAATGTCACTATATGTTTAAGTCATGGTTCTACCTTGTGAACCAAAGCCTAATTTATGCAGTTAAGTTTTTCTTATGAACTGAATTTTAGCTGCACATGCTAAGTCAATTTGAACTGTGCTGATTAAAAGTTTTCTGAAAAGTTTTGATAGTGTTTGGCATACCAGGTAAGTGTATTACTTGTACTTCCTAACTGTGCTGTCATTTATGGAAAATGAGCACAAACCGCACAAACTATGTCACAGTTGGATGTTTGACATGCAGCACAGCACTATAAATTTAGTTAACCAAGCCAAGCAAAAAACAAAACAAAACATGGTGCTTCAAAGTAGAAGAAGGAGAGAAGACAAAACGATGAGAATATTCCCAGGTCTTTGGACCTCAACAGCATTGTCAATACTTTGTTCAGTAAGAAATGTTGAAAAATATACACTAATGTGTGTGTGTGTGTGTGTGTGTGTGTGTGTGTGTGTGTGTGTGTGTGTGTGTGTGTGTGTGTGTGTGTGTGTGTGTGTCTCTGTCTGTGTGTGTGTGTGTGTCTCTGTCTGTGTGTGATTACATTAAGATAAGATGGGTCCTAAATATTCAGGTCCCATCTTATCTTAATGACCTTGTAGTATCACCCCATTGGAGCTCTTCGCTCTCGCACTGCAGGCTTACTTGTTGTTCCTAGAGTATTGAAATGTAGAACGGGAGGGAGAGCCATCAGTTTTCAGCCCCCTCTTCTATGGAACCAGCTTCCAGTTTGGATTTGGGAGACAGACACTATCTCTACTTTTAAGATTAGGCTTAAAACATTACTTTTTGCTATAAGCATATAGGGCTGGATCAGGTGACCCTGAATCCTCCCTTAGTTATGCTGTAATAGGCGTAGGCTGCCGGGGGATTCCCATGATGCACTGAGTTTTCCTTTCCAGTCACCTTTCTCACTCACTATGTGTTAATAGACCTCTCTGCATTGAATCATACATGTTATTAATCTCTGTCTCTCTTCCACAGCATGTCTTTCATCCCGTCTTCCTTCTCTCTCTCCAAACGGTTGCAGCAGATGGCCCCGCCCCTCCCTGAGCCTGGTTCTGCCGGAGGTTTCTTCCTGTTAAAAGGGAGTTTTTCCTTCCCACTGTCGCCAAAGTGCTTGCTCATAGGGGGTCATATGATTGTTGCATTTTTCTCTGTATGAATTATTTTTGGGTCTACCTTACAATATAAAGTGCCATGAGGCCACTGTTGTTGTGATTTTCGGTGCTATATAAATAAAATTGAATTGAATTGAATTGAACGTTTAGACATCTTTGTGAGGACAGAAAATTGGCACATCACTATACTTGAATTTGAAGGCATTTTTGAGGCTCAATATCTGGTTTTAGTGTCAGGGTTACAATTAGGTTATGGTTAGGTTTAGGCTAAGGGATAGGGCTGGGCTCTCATTTTCGATGGTGTACAGCAAGCAGCGTGGGAAAGCATTATGTCAATTAGATGTCTGATTAAGATATGAAAACAAGTGTGTGTGTTTGAGTGATATATCTAGAAGCTAGTTCTCTGGAAATAATTGTTGAATAAGTAATTTTGTAAATGAGTGTGCTTGTTTGGCACGGTGACCCATCCAGTCTGTCTGTGAGGATCTGTTGTTAATGGGAGTCTCTCTTCTGTTCCATGCTTATAGGCTTTACAGTTGTCTTCATATTACTTTAGTTACACTAAATCTGTTTTGGGCTTGTGGTAGACAAGTTGAACCATGTTTATAGCATAAGCTTTAATAAATGTGTCCATTACCCAACTCCTGTATGTTGTCCATCATGCAGATGAAAAGCTGTACTGATGATACTGATATTGCTTTGTGATCTTATTTTTGCACTCACACAATGTGTATGAAAGAGAGATCGAGCAAGTAAGTGAGTTAGTAAGTAAGAGAGAGGGGGTGAGAAGATGATAAGAGTGGCTGCCCAACACTCCCACTAGATCGCCTCAACGTAGAGATCAGGGATTCAGGAATGTCTAAGGATTTCCTCTGTTCAGTTGAAATATAGATGCCACTCAATAATATGCAATTTTGTGATAAATATTTTTCTTATTAACTAAAAGTTTCACTAAAAGTTTTCAAAGCAACAAAATTTAACAGAACACTGAACTCCCATTTAATGAAACTCAACTGAATACTCAGCTTGAGCTCTTATGCAACCGGGCAGCTCAAGAAGAAGATAACTGCCGCTTGTTCATTTTCTGTGGCATGGATTTGAACAATTCTGAGGCTGTGAGGTTAATGATTCATGGAAGCTCCATGTCATTTAACTCTAATTTAATGTTCTGAAATGTGACTGGACAGGTTTAAATGTTGAAAGAAAAAAAAAGTCAAACTTGATTAATATTGAAGACATTCAAAATCTGACAGCACACAGCAGGACTGCTGGAAGTATCACAGGTTTCATGTTTTAAAATGAACGTTTGCTTGTTTTCACCAGCACATAAAACAGTGCAAACTTCTACTCTCTGTAGAACTTCCTATAAATCTCATCCATTTTTTGGACATTTTCACTTTTATTACCATTCTTCTTAAAGAATGACTCTATTCCGGGACCTCCATCTAGTTTATTATACCTGGTAAAACTAAGCCTAAACAACTGGGAATGCAGAAAGATGAATGTATTACTGTTGAAATTTCAAAGGCTCGGGAAAATGTGTTGGTACTGTGATTGTTACAGAGCGTGGCCTGGCATAAATAAGCTCTATGCTTTTTTGAAAATCAACAAAAGTGAAAACATGAGGTCTGTATTTAACTGTATTTTAACTTTTAGGCTGATAAACCAAAGACTTTTTGCAGTGTCTGGAACTTACGGAATGATTCGATTTCTCTTATGAATCTCACAAATTAGTTAAAGAGTGAATAAATTTCGTTTATTCTGTGATTCAGCGCTGAAGGAACATTCAAACTCCACAAAGAAGGCACTTCTGTCTTTGAGGTGGTAGTGCTAACCACTACATTACAGTGCTGCATTACATTGCTTATATGAACAGATTTTTAGGTACACCTCAAATCATGTGTAAAATGCTATTTGAGATAAACTGCATTCATCACATGTGATAAAAACCTCTCATACTGTTTTGTAAGCACTTGTTCCCCTTCTGTGCCTGTATCATATTATTTATACATATATACATACATACATACATACATACATACATACATATAGCTATGCTTTTTTTCGATTCAAAAAGGTCTATTCAACTCATTAAACCATCTCCATCATTATAATGTACTATAGTCTTTTTAACCTGACACTGCAAATTAGCGTGCAGCTGGAGGATACATTTAATAGTATATGCCTTTGGGTGTGTATTATACTACGAAGCCCTTCTGGACGACATATTGTAGCATATGGTCATCCCAAAATAGAAGAGAAAATGTCTATACTCAACTTCACACCTAGTTTTTACTTTCTCATTATACAGCCCCCCTACTCCCTTCCCACTTAATTAAGAAGGTGTCATACACATTTTCTTTTAAATCCCTCTCCAGTTCAGCTCTCCAGCCTCTTGTCGGATCTGACTGAGTAACGAGATGGTTTGCTAACCCTGACCAATGAACATGCAAATGTTTATAGCCATATCAATTTAGCTTCCGGCCTTTCTGCACCCAATATTCTGCTTTTAATTACGAAGACTAATTAAAAGTACCTTGTAATGAAGTCTGTGTAGGTTCCCCCCGGGGCAGGGTACTTTGTGTCATTTTGCATCATTAATGCAGAATAGGCTGAAGAATGACGAATTTTTAAAAGTTGTAAATGAGACATTTTACTCCACTTGTTCTCCTAATGTCTGGAGCTAATAACTGCAAAGAGAGGGAGGACACAGTGTAGAAGAAGTTTTCAGTACCAAGTCATTTCATGCCCAACATACAGCAATAATAAATGACAGATCATATACAGTAAAATTCATGAAAGAAGTAAAACAGTTGTTGTAGACAAGTTAAATAATAAAGTTCACTGAAGCCATTTATCACTTTGTCTCTTCCACAGATCTAAAGTTTTCACACTATTGTTGGTAAAATGACACACAGGGGGGTGTCTTTGTTTGGCTTGTGTGTGTGTGTGTTACATCAAGTGACAATATGACAGAGGAACAGTTTGCGCTTGCATGATTGACTTAATGCAGATGGAACAACTTATGTAGCTATGATGCATATCAGCATCATAGCTATTGAACAGTTATTGTTGGGTCCATTGAGGTGATTTACCATGCATTAATTGATTTCTTGGGCCATATATCTGATTGTATTTCCTTAAAACATTTTAATGGGTGATTGTAATTTTGTGATTCCATCCAACTAATAGCCCATTCCAACTGAACACATCATTTATCATATGAAATTGTGGGCAAATTAAAAACTACTCCAAGCCAGAAATGTCCATATGTAAAAATCTAGGATTCACCCTCTTTGGAATTGAAATGGCATTTCAATGACCCTTGAGGTCAATAAAACGATGAATAGCCAATTAACTTGTGTGAAGTGTAGCATCAGCAATTTTGCATTTAATGTGCATTCCCCATTCTGTGTATATTTTTCTATACTTGCATTGCCATTAAACTGAAAGCACAACAGCTGAACTGTTTTTAAATATGCTGTTTGAATAAAAGTGCTTTGACATGATCTATCTAGCCCTGAGCTGCTCTCCAAAGCTGCATTTAAGTTAAATGGTAAATAGCCTATATTTGTATAGCGCTTTACTCAGTCCCTAAGGAACCTATACCGCTTTACACCACATTCAGTCATTCACACATTGGTGATGGCAAGCTACATTGTAGCCACAGCTGCCCTGGGGCGCACTGACAGAGTCGAGGCTGCCGGACACTGGCGCCACCGGGCCCTCTGACCACCACCAGAAGGCAATGGGTAAAGGCAATGGTCTTGCCCAAGGACACAACGACCAAGACTGTCAAAGCCGGGGCTCAAACCAGCAACCTTCCGATTACAAGACGACCTGCCAACTCTTGAGCCACGATCGCCCGTAGTTAACTTACATGTGTACCTTTAGGTTTTGGGGAAGACTCGTGTAGGGTTGATGATAGCAAATTTGCTGCAATACCACAATGAGCTAACTGTGGTGAAAAGTTCCCATAGAACTGAATGTGATTATAAATAAGTTTTGCATCTATGTTAATCCTTTCTACACAATTAGGCATTGTTAAAAAGGTTCATTGACGTCTCTAAACACTTTCAGTCTCTGAACATTTTTGAAGTATATCATAGCACCAGCCGGTAACATGCATTCATATTTCTTTGGTTTATTTATATTCAGCTAAATGATGATCAACATGTTGAGGCTATTATTAAAACAAAAATCATCTTAAAACACAATCACAAAATGAACTGATGCGTAATGGTGGTTCTGAGTGAAAGAGCCTCTGACGGTTGCTGCTGTTTGTGAAAGTATCAAATAATTTTCACTTATCGCCTCCCCATTTCTGCTGTTTGTTTGCACTGAATAATTTCATCTGTGATCCATAGGAAAAAAAAGCCACACAAGAGAATGTCACGCTATAGACAGTGATAAAGATAATTTCTTGTCAGGTGCAGGTAGAACAGTCTCTGTGTGTTTCAGCTGCTGTGGGGCTGAGTGATAAGCAGCAGACACTGATAAGAGACCTCAACAGACTCACAGGATGTGACTCCCACTGCTAACCTTTTACTTTTCCAACAAGTTTAGTAATGCACTGCAATAGTGTGTTTAAATACACATGTTTCAATTGCAATTATTCTAAAAGCAAGGAAGCTAAGTACTATGAGCGTGCAGCATTTTTCTGTGACCGCTGTGCTTTTAAAACAGCAGTTGGGCATATTTACATAGATTTTTGTGTTCTTTTGTCTTCTGCTAACAACTCCAATGTACAACATGCAAATTGGGGTTTTTTTTAGATAACAGCAAAAGTTATTACTGGGAAATTACACCTGTGTGTCATAAAGTGCATTCTGAATCCTGGAAAATCCAGCTTTCAAAGCTATTTTATATCATGCTTTCATAATTTTAAGGTGTTCATTTCATCTAATGTTTACACATGTGCCTATAGTTCCTCTATAACCAAGACAGGATTAGGAATTAATGCAAAAAGAAAGCAGCAGACACAGACGGATTGATTGAGAAGGAGTTCTTTAAACAAATGTAATGAAAAGACTAATGATATTGATTCAATACAAATACAGCACTAATAGCTCCATTGGAGCTCCTCTAAATTAGAAAAACTGATGGACAGCTACAGCTTAGTGTGTCTTTTCTTTGTCTACACTTCTATTCACAGGTAGAGTCACTGTATGAAAACGTACTCTGCGCCTCTGAATTTTGTACTCATTCAATCAATGAAATCTTGACCTATAAAACATGGATCATACATCATGGGGGGGAGGTTCACAAGTTTACGTGCAAAAACTGGGAAACACCTCGAGCACACAAACAATCACCTCTTTTCACCCCAAAAAGCCCACACTCATTAGATAGTCCATGAAGCCACATGGATCAGAAATGTATGAAATACCCTGCTGTGCTCATCTCCAATTACTGCCATCGATGTTTACCCCCGATTTGGCCCAGACTCTCACAGCATGCCCTGTTGGTCTCAGTCTCCTACAACTGCTGCCTGCAGCTCCTCTCCAAACGGGGGCGTGACTCAGCTACACAACTCCGGGGGAAATGCCACTCTCATGCTCCATTAGTCTCTGCGTCCCCAGTGGATGAAGAAAAATGTATTCACTACTGGGATATTGCTGCCACAGACATCTAAATAGCAACCATTCGTCCTTTCTGCTGTATCCTCAACGCATGGAATGACCTCATAAATGGAAGCATACTTGTGGACAAATCAGTAGAGGAGAAACTAAGTTTATAATCACAGCATGCGAAGATCAGGAGGTTGACAGCAATTATTTTACCCTGAAATTGCGCTACAAGATGAATATGGGTTATTTTCATGCAAAAATGAGCAACTGAAAAGAAGTTGAAGCTGAAAAGAATTTTGTGAGCATCCAGCTGACTATACAACAAAGCAGCACAGTGACCTTCAGACAAGGTTTTTCAAAGGTTTGCTGCAGGAGGATAATGATGGCTTTAGGTATCAGCACATATGTACATCTACAAGTCACCATGGTTTTTTTTTCCATTTGGAAATCATGATTTTGTGAATATTTGTCAGTCAGCCAGCCCTGTAGCTCTAAATGGGAGGAATCACGAAGCAAATGCTCAGGTCACTGCTGCAGTATTGATTACCAATGGAAGATGTCTGATTCTCTTTCTCAAGTCTCACTCTTTACCCTGCCACAAACACTCAGGCACACAGAGGCGCACAACTAAATTATACTTTGCTGTTAGTCTGAACTCATTTGCAGTCAAACTACATGCTGGAAATGTTTATGCACAAGCTGTACAACTTACCAAGCAAACAGCACATACTGTACATGGTGTTTGCTTCAAAACCAATTTCCAATTTACAGTTGAAGTGTTGTGCTGTGGGTGTTTGTCGAACATACAGTATCATTCATTTAGCAGACATTAAATCTGAAAGCTTGGTGGGGTGTTTATTGAAGTCCTGACCCCGTCCTCCGCTCATTAAATTGATTCATGGATTCAATAAGTGGGGCACGGGCAGCAGGTGCGCATGTCGGTGCACACACAAGGCTCATAGGCATCCATCACACTGATCAGGTATCTTCAGCTTCTTCACCATGCAGCACTCTCACACAACCCCTGCAGATGTTGCTGGCTCACAGCCCAGTCACACCACAGGCTAAAGTGTCTACTGTGGCCTACACATACACATTCTTAAAAAAGCTAATAGAGATACAAGAAGATGCAAAAACACGCCCAGAGAAAACAGGTGCGGACGTCTTTATTCTCCAAAACGTTGTGCTTGATGAAAATAGCTGTGTCATTCAGGTCAAATGCCAAATGAAGTTAAATTGTCTTCTGGAAAAAGATCATTCACGCTTCACTGGACATTTAGAGCCTGATTCTAATCCGCACATCTAAAAATAGACGCACATCTTTAAACTCCACCTCAGTGATGCTGGAGATTTTTTGAGGTTTGGTGAAACTATCACATCATCTACGGTTTTGAGGAAAAACAAACAGCCTGAGGTTAAACGCCATCTGATTTTGTCATGGGTAATGTATCTGAACTTGCAAAACTGTGTTATTTTACCTCACTATAACAAACATCTGACTCAATTATACTCTGAAATGGGATAAAAGACTAAGCTAGACAAGATCTTTAGGAATAGTTTATTATTTGACCAATGATAATGATAAAGTGAACATGAATAGATAGCGGGTGAATCTCTCTCTTGCTTAAGAAAGCCTTTGAACTGACGTGTGAATTAATAGTAGGACCATCAAACCCATTTATGACCTTTAGATTCCTTTTAACTAGTTTCAAGTTTTGATGAGCAAAGGGTGAGAAAGAACAAAGAAACCCTTGCATGTTTCCTGAGAACACACGCTGGACAGGGAGTGTTCTTGTGTGTTTGAGAGAGGAAACTGGGACACACTTTGCTCTATACAAAAAAAAATTCAACAGAAACCAAACATTTATGGGGACACACACAGCACACACACACATTTAGACTAAGCCTGATTCTATATTCATCTCTTTCCCGCCTACGGCTCACCGAGTTGTAACGCCTTCCATCGTTAGTGTGTATGGATACCTTCAAATGAATTATACTGAATCTGATTTACAATATTTATGAAGGCATTTTTAAGGTTTCCACCAGTGACTTCTGATGTGCCTGATTTCCTTCTGTAATTTGAATTAAATAAATAAAAAGTTACAGTGAATTCAAATAGATGCATTTCTATTTAGCCAGCTTTTTTGCTTATGACATATTATTACTATGAACTCTCAAGATAAAGATAAATAGCACTTAGGATTTAATTCAGTGGTGTATCTTCAAAAATGTGGATTTTGTTTAACCTCATTACATATAATGTTTACAGTGTCTTTCACTTTTCATTGAAATGTGGTCACAATGAATGGGAAGCATGTGATTTGAGCATATAAACCAGTCCATAGAAAAGTGAGTGAAAGTTCCTCTTAAAAGTTTAGTGTAAAATTATCTGAGTAACCAGAACTTTGTAACAGAAAATTCAGTCCCTGCAGCCCAAGTAATAAAAGAGAGTTCTGGGTCATCACTTGGAGTGCTCTGTTTGGGTGTTGCCACCATGGGTCAATCATTGGTTTGTGGACTACCATTTTAAAACCTTGTGTTTGACATTTTGGAAAGCACCGTCTTTATTTTTTAAATTTTATTTTTAAATGAAATGGTGCATGATTTATTTGCTTCCAGAAAATTATGATCCTGACCTTAATCTCTTCACTGAAAGCTTATTTTGTCTGTCAGAAATTCACCTTTTCTAAACCATTAAAAAATATTGGTGACAGGGAAGGGATGGCTATACTCTGCGCTGTTATAGCTTAAATTTGTAGCTGTAGATATATTTAATAAAGTGCTGATAATAGAAGATTATAAGAGATGCAGAGCTTGGGCCTCAGTTCTGTTCAAACGTTACAGCATGCAGTGGAGACTTGGATCCAGACAGTGTATCATTGCAACACTGATACATCACATTTTAACAAGTACATGCTGCCAAAGCAAATTATTCTATTCCAGCATATTTTTCTATAGTCAAATTCTTGGTCAAGTGTTCATTATAGTGGACAAGGTTCAGGTTTCACAGTGAAAACATGCACTGGTGAGAAACCAAATAAATTGCTTCATACCTGGAACACTATCATTTCCCCACGCACTGACTAATGACATACCGAGAGAATTTGCTTGTTATGACCTCATTAGCTTTGGAAAATAATAAGTTTTTGCTAAGGCATTTTGTTTACCCAAGATTTGAACTTATACCTGTGAGAAGAGATAAAATCACCCCCATCCCCCTCAAAAAAAGCACGAAATAAACAAAATAAATAAATAACTAGCACATGATTAATGTTGGATAATGGTACCATTACTTGGTGTTGGTAAACAGGATGAGCCTCATTAACAGGCTGCCATCAAATATGTTTATCATATCTAGCAGAACAGGACTTTTTTTTAAGACAAGAGGAGACTATTTTGAGCGCCACGAAAATGTTTACACGAAACCATTAATATCACACTTGAATCCATTAAATCATTCAAACAGAATGAGGAAAGAATGACAGCAACAAATGCACAGTGAAAAAGAAACTGTTTTAGATGTGAAAACTGAACAGGAGGAAATAGAAAGAAACTCTGAGCCATGGCTTTCAGGTGGAAAGTTTTTTGCTTGTAAACTTTTAATTTTATTTAACTAATTACTCAATGTTTTTGTTTTGTTTTTTGTTAAATTGAATTCTAAATGGAAAAAGTAGTTCTAATTAATCCACACACTCAGCAGTTCTCTTCCTTAGATGAACACTTATTACCACACAATTTCTATTTGTGGCAAAGCTGTGCACTGTCTTTCTTATTTTGCTGTAGCCATTGTTTAGAGTTCAGCCTGTGCTGAGGTGACAGTCTGTAGAATTGTCCAGAGAAAATGTACTGTGCCAAGACTTGGACCTCAAACAAAGCAGTGCGAGATTTCCTTTCTTCTCTGGTGCCCCAAGTACAAATTCACTCTGAGTCAGTTTAATGTCTCTGAGGTAGAAGTTTATTTATAGTTCAGGAGCAATGACATCAAAAGAGAAAAGGGGGAAGTTAAGAGTACTACTCATCCTTAACACTGAAAGGATATTTGAAATCCAGGTTTAAGAGTTTCATCTGGCTTACTGTATGCTGGACCACTGCTGTCACTGCAGTTCACATTCAGAATGCCAAAAGCTCTCAACTCTGCTTAAGGAGGCACGGTTGTAGATGTAGGGGGAAGCCACTAGTGTCCTCATCAACACACAAATACTCCCTGCAACTGCAGCCATGGGCATGAAGCCACAATTAATGGGAAGTGCACGTCCTCTGGTCTCCTCTGAGCATTACATCTCTCACTCGTGCCTTCCTACAGCCTCTCCAAGTTGGTGCTTTATGGCCAAACATTGGCATAGCACTCTGCTTAGAGCTGTGTGCACTCACTGTGACTGACTCTTTTTCTCCTAGTTAGAGGTAAAAAGCACGTCATGCTTCTGACTGTCCCCACATGCACTTTCAAAATTGACAGTTTTCCTCCTTCCACAATCAAAGTTCAGTAAAGATGATGAAGCGGGCAGCTGACAGGTTTTTGTTGCTATGCAGTGTAAATGTCACTGACTGGCCAGGTCATGTAAATATAGATATATATATTTTAAGTGATGAAAACTGGAAAGAAGCATCTCATTTTAGGCATACAGCCCTTCCCACCAGCTCTTTAAAACTTCTGTTTGTAGCAGGCACCCAATCAGAAGAAAGCTCATTTACAGGCGGGGTTTCCTTAAAGAAATCAAAGCTAAAGCTTGTTTGACACAATGAATGAACAGTGAGCGGATACACAAAGGCGTGGGATAAAATTCAGAATTCAAAAGAATTACTGTGAATCACACAAAGCTGCTGCAGCAGACTACAAGGATAAAAATATGGAGCTGAAAATGAACGTTTTAAGCAGAATAATTTACGCTTTTCATCTCAGTTTCCACATCCATAATATTAAGACTACCATATACTATAATGTGCATATGCAAATTTTAAAGATTGCAAAAATAAATATTCGGATCATTTGAATACCCCTCGCATGTTTCATAACATCATAGTACTCTCATTTTTATGACATCTTCTAATTAAACTTTGGAGATGATGTTCCCAACTTGTGATTAACATCAGTGCATGATAATTATAGAGGAGATCCTTAATATGAGAAAATGTATGCAGTACATGTATTCACTTTGAACTGACTGGCTGCAAAAATAAGTATGAAGGAGCAGCAGAGGCCTAAATATATGTTGTTTATTTCTTTTCTACACCAAATTTTATGATGCACTCTGTGTGTTTGATTGACAAGAAACTAAGAAGGTCTAAAAAAAATATGTAAGGAAAATGCACAACCACATAAACAGCATACAAGTAATCACAGCACTGGCCTAGTATCAGTCTCCCAGCTATCACCACTGAGGCACTGTGGTCAAAATCTGACAAGTCTGTACCTGCTGACTCCTCCGTGGCAGATAAAAAGAAGATAGACTTGAAGCTTGCATCAGTTCTTGAAGCCCTATATTTTTGGGGCTGACAAATTTTAAAACTGCACTGTGAGAAAAGATACACCACATCTACTTGATACTAGTGCTTGGACACGATGGCAATGCTATGCACAGACACTAAAAACCATCCAGTTAAGCAAAAGGCAAGCTGCCACTGGTCTGCTTTCACTCCTCTGAGGTCAGTTCAAAATCGGCACTTTGTGTGGAACCACAGCTAGCGTTAGCAAGTAAATGAGCTTCAGTGATTTAGCATTGTAAGAGATGAGCTTCTTCTTGCTAACCACCTTGGCCAACTTGTGTGATGCAGAGAAGATGGAGCATGAAAAAAATGTTAACTTTATTAGTTCATCAGCAAGGAAATCTTTTACGATGGAGACAGGACAGCAACTCTAACCATGTGCAGTGTGTGACAATACAGCCAGATGCAGGCTCAGCATCAGATTGGCATCTATGAGAATGTCTGAATGTAATAAGTCTAACCAGCTGTTTTACCAACACTCCACCTAACATTTTTCATTCATATTTTAATCCCTCCTGTAGATATTGACAGTTAGCCATGTCTACTTAAGCCTTTGACCTCAGTTGTTTTTTGTTTTGTTTTATTTTTCATTATCAATACACTTAAATATACTTTAAAAAATGTGGAAAACATGGAAAGGGATGGGAATGGCCCATAAAGTATAAATATTATAAAATAAATAAAATAAAATATTTCAGGAGGATGTGCAGGTTGTAGTTGAAATTTTAGCTCCCGACAGACCCTAAAATTTTTCCTTCTTGGTTTGAATGTATACGGGGACCATTTCTGGACAGGATATGGACTTATCTGAAGAGAATGTGGACAACATACTGTTAAAAAAGGCAGTCCACAAACACGGCATGTCAGTGATGCAAGAGTTTGTTGTTGTTGTTTGTGTTGGTTTTTTGTTTGTCTGTTTTGTATGTTATGATTAGTAATTTTCTTCTTTTTTGATGAATGAAAAACTCAATGAAGACATTTTTTTTAAAATAAAACCTTTCACTCTATATTGAGCAGATTTGATCTGGTTAGTTAAGTAGCAGAGAGGGTTGTTAATTTCAGCTGCTTTGGTGTGTTAATGGAACTAACAACAGATGCACTAGATGGGCAACAATGAGAAATCTGCAAAACAGGAATAGTTTTGTAAAGCAGAGGCCACTGACATTGTTTCCCTCCTCATCATTTCTGTCTGTTTTTTTACACTTATTTTTGCTTTTTGTTAGGGTCCGTGTTGCAGCAGTGCCTACCCTACAGAGGTTGCACAGGTGTTCCAACTCATCAAGGACAGCAGATCAATATGTGCCATTACCATAAGATTCTCAAGAGAATGGACGAGATTCTGAGAGACAGGCAGTTACCCTAAGAGAGCCAGACAGGGAAGTAGAAGCCCCTTAACCCGTCAGTAGGACTGCTATCTGTTCCTTTGTGTATTGAGAAACAGGGTGAGCATTGCCAGAGCCCTACATAACAATGTCCAGCAAGCCACTTGTTTGAATCTCTCTGAACATACAAACAGTAACAGATTTCACAAGGATGGCCTGAGGGCTTGACATCCTCTAGTGGGCTCTATGTCCACTCCCCGGCACCGTGGTGCATTTGACATAGAATAACAAGTCCACCACTGACACCCTGTGTTTTTCACAGATGAGAGCAGGTTCCCCCTGAGCACATGTGACAAACATGAAAAGGTCTGGAGAAGCTGAATGTTATGCTGCCTGTAACATCGCATAGCCTCATCAGTCTGGTGGTGGGGCTTCTATGGATGTACAGAGACCTCTGCAGACAAGAGAATGGCACCCTGACTGTGAATCCTTTGATCCATTGTCAGACCCTATGCTGTTTTCACAATTTCCAGGAGCTTAGTGATACCCTGATCCAGATCTGGGAGGCAGCCCTCCCATTGGTTGTCTCATTAGGAGCATGCCCTGATGCTGTCAGGCATGCATACATATAAAAGACAATTCTGGCTTTTGTAAAAAAGGACTAGCCTGCCTCATCATTTTTTTCACTTCGATTTTTGGGGGTTGTATCATTCCCGGTAGATTGATCATTTTCATTTTCATCAAATGATGTGGCATCCTGTTGTTAATACCACATTACCCAGTCTATATCAGTATAGATATCCAGAATGTTTTTTTGTTTGTTTGTTTTTTCCAATTGCAAATTGAAGCATTTTCAAAGTGTTTGTTTATTTTTTTCGAGCAGTACATATATATTTCCCTTCAGTGAGTCAGCATGCCAAACATCTGATTCAATTAATTGTTATTTATATAGCACCAAATCACAACAGCAGTCGCCTTAAGGCACTTTGCATTTCAAGGTAGAGACCCTATAATAATACAGAAAAAACCCAAACAATCAAAAACCCCTTTGAGCAAGCACTTGGAGATGATCTGTACTTGCCTGTGGCAGTCATGACATAAGGGTCAGGGTTGGATTAGAGGCTACGGACTTGTATCAGCATACCAGTTGTGCCATGAAGATACAGCAACTTGGTCTTCAAAGACTACTCAGGAAATAATAATCCCTTTTTCATTTCTGTAAATTGTTTTTGTTATATTTATTTGCATGGAAAATTTTACATTTTAGTTTTTACTTAAAAAGATCCTCTGTTTGTTCAAGGAAGAGGATTTATCCTTTTAAGGAAAAAAAGCAGCTAAACTGTGTAACAGTGCCCCAGTGATCCTCTATTGTTTTGTTAAGCGAAGAAGATCCTCTCGAGGGAAATCTAGGTACATGATTTGTTTGCTGAATAAAGAGGGACTGGGCCGGGTCATTTTTCATTTCGCCAGTTGAACTGAATTGGATTGAATTGAATTCATTAAATTGTCATGGATCGAACTGAAACGCAGGTGTTTTTGTATTTCTTTTTCTTCATTGCTTTTGGTGCTTATTTATCAAATTTTTCCGAGAAAGACTTTTTTATTTTGATGGGCTTGTGTTTATAATACACGTGTTTATAGTAATTGTGTGGACATCTGTTTTGAAATGTGCTTCAAAATGTGAGTGCTTTTGAGTTAACGGAGTTCAAGGGGCCACGAGATCCTAATTCATAAATCCAGGTGGGGAATTAATCCAAAACATCTCTCAGATGAGTGGCGTCTGAAAATAAAAGGACAAAAGAAAGGTCATTTTTGGAAAGGACAGATTATGGCTCTCTTCCTGAATTCAGTGTCCCCTAATAGACAGGATATTCTTTATCTACCAAGATTTGTCTATTAAGCAGCAACCTTACAGAGTCCATGCAAAACTATAGACATCACTGACAAAATGTTTGGAATGGATATCATCAAACCTTTATCCTCTGCATAGTTCTCTCCGCTGGTCCTTATTCCCTGGATAAACAGAAAATGTTTGTCAATTACACAAAGTTTTACACTATAGGTTGCACAGATGTTTATCCATTACCTACTGTTTAAAAAAAATTGGACTCCCTTCTCCAACACTGACAGTGGTTGTTGGCAATGTTAGACAGACATGTACAGCACTGGGGCCAAGAGGAGAGTTTTCCATGTCCTTTTGGCCTTTTCCAACTCAAAGGTATGCCTTTTGGTATTAACAATGTTCCATCTACTTTGCGGAAGGTGATGGATGTGACCATAGGTGATCTCAGAGGCTGGATCTGTATCTTCTGCTTGGATGATAATACCGATACTATATTTTTTTTTTCCCTCCAAGCGATACTGGACATAAATGAGGTATGCCAAACTCACTTTCAAACCCAAACTCTTCCAAATGTCATTCCAGGGCCTCTAGTGACACTGTTGATGGAAAAAAAAAAAAAATGTGGACAAAATTGTCTGTCAAAAATACAAATCTGGAAGTTTTAAGCTGGTGGGAAAAATGGATCAGTCGTTTTAGACAGATACTTGAAACATCTGTCCTAAATGTATTTGTCCACCTCTTTAGAGATTTTGGGATATCTAGAAGATCTGCTTTTTTGTTGTTTTTATTTTTCCCTATCCATTAAATTCCAGGGGGAATTGTATTCATGTATTCGTGGATTACTACTCTCATTGGGTTGAATTGTACACACTGCAGAAAACAGCTGGGGTCCAACACAGATACAAATTTTGGTTCCAGATGCACTGCAGTTATTTTCTGAAATTCTGCAGTGATCTAAAATAATATAAAGGCAACAAAACAGGTAAAAGGTATCACGTGAGTTGTTAGATATTTGATAGGAAAAAGATTTAAGACACGAATGTTCAATAATTTTTGATACTAACTTGGTCTGAAAGGAGCCTGCTTTCCCAGGAAAACATCCCAACCCGAAGAGGACATTTCCCTTTATGGAAGCGTGTCTAACCTTAATATGAATCCCAATATGGATCACTCATAGATGATTTCATCGCAACATACTAAGAACATATCAACAACACTTGGGGAACACAGGAAATATGACAGGAGTAATGCTAATCCAAAAAAAATGATTTTTTTCAATCTTTAAAATGCTCTGTTCATACAGTGTAACATCATAAATATTCATGTATGTTCCCATCTTAAGGATGTTTGTGCCGTGCAGGTAAATTGTCAAAAAAGTGTCACAAAACCAAGGACATATATTTATTGATTTGTTTTTAACTTTTTATCACCGATTCTGTTCATATTTTTTTATGGACAGAATTTCTGGGCGTAGCCAAGTGGCGAAAGGCTTTCATTTCGGTGGCCTCAGGATCTCATCTCTGCTTTTTGCAGGTGATGTGGTCCTGTTGGCTTCATCAGGTGATGGCCTCCAGCTCGCCTCGGAACGGTTCACAGCCGACTGTGAAGTGGTGGGAATGAGAATCAGCACCTCCAAATCTAACGCCATGGTCCTCAGCCGGAAAAAGGTGGAGTGCCCACTTTGGGGATGAGACCCTGCCCCAAGTGGAGGAGTTTAAGTATCTCGGGGTCTTGCTCACGAGTGATGGGAGAAGGGAGGGGGAGATTGACAGATGGATTGGTGCAGCGGTTGCAGTGATGCAGACGCTGTACAGGTCTGTTGTGATGAAGAGAGAGCTGAGTGTAAAAGCAAAGCTCTCAAGTTACCGGTCGATCTACGCCCCTACCCTCACCTATGGTCATGAGCTGTGGGTAGTGACCGAAAGAACGAGATCACGAATACAAGCAGCGGAAATGGGCTTCCTCCGAAGGGTGGCTGGTCTCTCCCTTAGAGATAGGGTGAGAAGTTCGGCCATTTGGGAGGGGATCAGAGTAGAGCCGCTGCTCCTCCACATCGAAAGGAGCCAGTTGAGGTGGTTCGGGCATCTGACAAGGATGCCCCCTGGGCGCCCCCTAGGAGAGGTTTCCCGGGCTTGTCCCACTGGTAGGAGGCCCCGGGGCAGACCCAGGACACGCTGGAGAGATTATATCTTTGGGAACGCCCCCAGATAAGCTGGAGGAGGTAGCTGGGGAGAGGGAGGTCTGGGCTTCTCTGCCTGGGCTGCTGCCCCCGCGACCCGGCCCTGGATAACCAGAAGAAAATGGATGGATGGATGGATGTAGAATCTTTTTACACTTTGAATTAACAGATCTGTCTAAAATGCCATGCTAATGTCATGCTAAAGTATTTATTTGTATTCAAAGGAGCTTGCAAAGAAAAGGGTCTGGACTTCTTTACACTTAGAGTCCCAGAGAGTAACCATTTGGCTTTTCTACCTTTAAAGTTACTTGAAGACGTTTCACCTCTCATCCGAGAAGCTTCTTCAGTTCTAAGGTCAAATGGTGGGGAGTCCCAGATTTAAACCTAGTGGGAGTAACCCCCCACAGAGGGACAAAAGGACCCCCTGATGATCCTCTAATCGCCTGAGCCAAGGTGTGAAACTGGGTGTGGGTCCCAATCAGCCAGGGTTTCGGGTGTGTTCATTGTGAAACCTGGCCCCACCTTATCATGCGAATTCCTGAGGTCAGATGGCCCAGGATGTGAGTGGGCGTTAAGGCGTCTGGGGAGGGAAAAATTAAATAAATAAGAGGAGGAATCTAATTTCTTTTTATTAAGAGTAGAAAGCAGCTTCACACAAATCTATATCTTAAAAAATTCAGATGCATAAGATTTAAAACTCCATTTCTGTGCATACATATATGTTATGATCAAAGAGGAATCAATTAAAAATTGATTTGTTTTACTGAGAGCGAGCTGTGGAGCTGAACTCTTGGACTGTATTTAAAAAAAAAACTATTTTGAATTTACAATGATCACATTACTTTTTGTTGAGGAGAGAGAGAATCAGAATCAGAATCAGAATACTTTATTGATCCCTGGGGGAAATTATTTTGAGATGCAATCAAGTTAGTTTTTAGCTAGTTTTTAGCCATGAAAGTAGCTTTTTTTCTTTAGCGAAATTATTATTTTTTATTTTTAGATGAAAAGGTAAGGAACCTATTAAACTCAGTGGCAATGCCAAGAAATCCCAAAAAGTTCCTTGAGGCTCTTCTGTTTCTTAGACTGTATGTTAAATTAATTTATTTTATTTTATTCATCACATACACAATCATACACAGTACAACATGCAGTGAAATGCTTGTGTCCGAGCAGACAGGCTGCAGACCATCTCAGGGCTTGGTTTAGCAATGGGAGGGTCTAGCCAGGACCCTTACTAGATACCACCCCCAGGTGGGAATCTAAGTTTCAAAGGTGTGTCGTCGTATCACTACGCTATCCAGCTGTAGTTGGATAGCGGGTTTGTTTAGTTCAGACAATATTATTGCTATGACAAGTTTGTCTTTTTATCAATTCATACCCTACTAATTTATAAATTATCATTTTGATACAATTAGACAAGATCATTCCTGGCCTTTACCCATCATTTAGTATTTCATTAACAAAATCAAAAACAAAGCCGAACAGGACCTTTTTAAAACCAGTTTGCAAAGGTTGCCCTCTGACTTAAATGCCTCATTCCTCATCCTTGTAACTGTAACATAAATGTCTGGGTGAACATAATGGTTATTGATGGCTCTGATGGCAGTCATTACACATGCTGTGGGCAGCATATATTCTTCCAGTGCTCTTGAAAGTCCTGCGGGGTTTAAAGAAGGGCGCTCGTCTAGACCTGAGTGTTTACACCAAACCAATTAAAGTATGTGCCACTACTTTTAAGGCAATCGCGTGTGCATTCATAGTCGATAAATCTGTTGCCATTTTTGCTCATTATTGTGATGTTAAATTCACTTAAGGAAACAGAGCATGAAGAGGTCTCAAAATATCAATAATGTTACCCTTCCTGGGAAAGTGTGTAGCTACCATACATAGTTTAAAGTAGCATTAAGCAATAGTATACTAACAGCACAGCTCAGTAATGTATGAACGTGAAATTTAGTTGAAACATTTCACCTTTGTTGTTTCATGACATGCATCACTATAACACTTTGTGGAGGTGTGAGATCACTGCTTCTCTGTAACATCTCTATGACGAACATCTCACTGTTAAAGGTTACTTATTGATTCAGCCTGAGTTATAAATGCCATGTCTGTAAAGTGTATTTGCGCTCCACAGAAACACCAAAGTGAAAGAAAGAGTCAAGTATGACATCAGAGGAGTAGCTCTCTAAATAAACATGCAGTCCGGATAATTGTTCCAATCTTAAACAATAAAAAAAAGAACAACAATAAGTTTTGAAGGTTGTCATATATTAGTGAATGACATGTGTGACTGCTTTCATGGTTGCGATTTTCCAACACTTGTTCCATTGGGGTGGGGGGCAGCAATTTCAAGCTACATTTATCGCCTTGAACTTAAAAAGAAAAGCTGTGATGTTGCCATGAGTGATGACTGTTTAAGCTAAGATGTGCCACGAGCATGTGTTTCACTCATCTTTCAGAGTAATATCTGAAATTCTGAATTAGATGTCAGAGGTGAGCAGTCGACTGTAGACTAATGGACATAGCTGGAGTGAAGATTCGGAGGGGTATTTTAATCTGACGTCCAGTAGGGGAGAGAAAAAAGGCAAGCTCAGTTTAAAGTTTGCAGATAATGGGCTTCCCCATTACAGAGTGAGCCACATGCAGTTCTTGTTTTAGTATACATTTATTCATAGGCCTCTTCACAAAAACATAGGCTTTATGAAAAAAACATTTTGGAGGGATTTTAATTCTCTTTTTTTCTGAACCTTAAAACAGGGCTTTTCTTTGTTTTTACTTTCAATTTCCATTGTAACATGCAATGTAAACATACAAAGTCATAATTGATCTATCTATCTATCTATCTATGTATATATGTATATCTATATATATATCTACGTCGGCAGGCAGGCAGGCAGACTAAATGGAAAATACAATAACAAAATAAGAAGAACATTAAAAATTGTCTGAATTTTGCATGGTTGGGCTTTGAATATTTGAAATTCAGTTGTTATTATTGAGCACATCACATCTCAAATCTTGACATTCAGCCAAAGGTTTCACATGGGTTTTGGTGAGCATTGAGTGCAAACATATTCTAAATAGAAATTCAAATAAAATATACAGACAAAAAAGGACATGTTATTCTACTTGGGTTGAGTGTATGATGAGGTCAGATAGACTTTCATTATGGAATCTAGGCTTTGTCCCCATCTAAGAAAAGAAAACACAATGTGTGTATAGTTCTCAAAACTCACACCCACACAGGCCACCTGCTCTCTGCTGTCAGGCCAGTCTTTGAGCTCATCAACCGCCCCCAATGATCAGCTTGAGATGGCGATATAAAAAAAAAAAAAAAAGTGTGAGCACAGAGTGTGTATAAGAGAAAGACATAGCCTCCAGGTCTGAAAAGTGAATGGTGGAAAACTATTAAACATGCATTTTTTGTACTGCCAGACTGATGGTATTACTTTTGTTTTTTGTATTGTATTTATTTACAAAAGTTATTTTTTGTCTTTTCCACATATTCTGGCATATTTGGCTCCTGGTTGTTGACGTTGGTTTGTTAATGCCCTGACAGTGTGTCTATGACTTTAGCCTGTTGATTAAAGATTTGGATCAATTCCTTTGGAGATTGCTTAACATTTTTTCACAAGTCTGGTTGAAACAAAAAACTGCCAAATGTGTTGCCATGACATTTGTTTTATCATGGTCCCTTCAGAACAATGTTTAATAATCCCTCAACTTGTCATCTAGTGTCATTAACAGGTCACAGTTAATTTATCTGCACAACTATTCACAACTAATCCTTTATGCAATGCTTTAGTTTAAATGTTATTTGTTTAAAACTGTCATTGAATACATTTTAAAACATCAGTAATAGATGTGACCTCATTGGAAGGTTTTACCTACTAAAAAAGTTTCACATTGTATTGTTAATAGCTCCCCTTATGTTTATGTGTTTCTAGAGTTCTCAATAACCTGTTTATGTCCACATACATTTCTGTCGCCAGGTAACATCAACTCAGTGCAACATAATACAACGTTATAATCAAAGATGCACTATGGGTTTAAAGTATCTCTGTGACAGTTTCATAAGCTTCAAGGTTTTATTTAAAGTTGATTTCATTTTTTTTCCTTCAGCAAATATAAAATGCTAAATGCAGCTACTAAATCCTAGAGTGAAACCAGCACAGGTACCTCGATTTCATAGATGCAACAGCTTGCGTTATTAAAGTTAATGCTGTTTATGTTGGTCATTATTGGTTTATACACATGCATTACTTTCCTTAATTGCCATATTGAAACAGAGGGAGTCCAGTGTGATTAATTGTTTTCTGAAAAAAAAAAAGGACCTAACGCTCAAGAGCATGCATAGTTTAAACACACTTTGATCCAGTGAGCCACTTTTATGCAGCACCATTAAACATTAGCAGTGAGAGTCCAAAATGTTAATAAATTCACCAAAGTGCACATATTAACAATCATAACTTCATGTTTTAACAGATTGCATAATTTTACAGCACATCAGTGGCTTCCAAATGAGTGAAAAACATTTTAATTTCAGAACATTTTGCCAGCTTCGACCAAACAACGCTGTTTAACACTTGTTATTTTTGTGATTCGCTTAAGATGTTTTCTAACTGAATGAGAAGTCTTTTTATATTATATTTACAAAAGGCACTATTCTTCCATTTGTTCACAGTGAAGCAGCTCTCATCTGCTGTGTTCATGTGTTAGGAGTCCATGCAAAACAACCATTGCAACATTAAACATATCCCTCAGAAGACAATGAATGCATTTTTTTTAACCACATTCCACACAAAGTATAATGTTACAGGCTTGCAAGGTGTTTCTTCCTACTGGTATTTAACACATCAAACAGCAGAACATCTCAGTTAAATTTATTTGTTATTAAAATGACTTAAAGGTCCTTACACCACAGTAGAAAATTATACATCTCTTTGAGATTTCTTGTTTAAAAAAATATGACAGACAAATGTAGAAGCAAGAGACACAGAACTTTCATCTAGATAAAAGCAGAAGATAATAACCGATTAAATGTTGCTTACAGTTTTACAAATTTGAGCTCATTAATCCTGGACATAAGGAAAGAAAATTCCTTCAAGGCTCCCTGACTAGCCTCATATTCTATGTAAAGTTACATTTATTGAGGTAGCAGTAGCTGGTAATATCTATGGTGTCTAAATGCTTGTACATCAAAGTTCCATATAATGTGGAGATGATAAAAGAAGAGAAGAAGCTTAAATTAAAATTATTAAATTAAATTATTGATACTTGTGATATTTTTCATGATGCTAAAAAATAAATAAATAGCAAAATAAACAGAGACAGCAAATAATATCCGCTTTCTTTTCATTGGGTAAATTATTATCTTTTATTCAGTCTTGACTTTTGTTGCTGACCTCCTGTTTGAGCCATGGGGTTGTAAGATATAATCCTGTGGCACAGGGCTTGAAATTTTAATCTTGCTTTGATGACTCTATTTTGCTGGTGCATCCACACAATAGGCTCACCTTCCTCTACCGTAGCAGAGAAAAAATGACTTTGCATGTCCGTGAACATACGGTCCAAATAGTGGCAGTTGTTTGTTCAGCTAACAGCTCTTTGAAAGTAGTTATTAGTCATAAAATGCTCCTTTGATATTTGCATGTGTGGTAACATTTTCAGTCCAATAGAGGTGTGATGGTTCCCAAGGAATGGCAGATTTATCCTCCCCTGCCAACATAACAGAGGCCCTATTTTCTTGTTCAGTGAAGTGGAAGTGGGTGGTTCAGCACTGTTTGCCAATGTAATACCAAACAGATCTTCTACAAACGCAATTAGAGCAGTGTTTGGTTCTGTTGTGCATAAAATTGATTGACAATTGGGAAGTAGCATTAGTCAGATGAATTTTGCAGTCTTCTGAGCGATTGTTTTCTTCAGAGGAGAAAGAAGAGGTATTCTTCCTGTGAAGGTGAAGACTTATCCTCAGAGCTGCAGGTTATTATGCTGAAAAATAATCTGCGAGTCCCCAGTGGTTTTAGATTTACAGGGCTGTTTGAGCCAATCCAAATATTCAACTTTTGCTCAATCATCTCACCCGAAAACCCAAAGAGAAAGACATTAGAATATGGTGACTTCATTTGTGAAAAATACATGCAAAATTATACATATTCTTAAAGACTAAAATACACATGAGCACACTGTAATGCAAAGCATTTTTATCTCAGTGCTCTCTGCTGCCCATCTCTCCTTCTTTCCACCATTCTTCACTGCATGATTTGCATTGCGTGAGCCTAGAAGCCCCCTACAGTGGGTCTCTTTGATGTCGGTCGGCAGATGGAAGTAGCGCATATACGTATAGTGATTGCTGTGAACCACAAGTGTACCCCCCGCTGCTCTGCTTTTCTTTTTTTTTTCTGAGCTTAATCTCTGTATTATTATGTTAGATAAAAACAGTCTGTGCTGCAAATAGCAAAGACTGCTAAATAAAAAGCCAGATTTGTTAGAGAATTGTGTTTTCTTGGAGATTTTGAAAGCTTTGTTTCCCAAACATGAATGGATGGAGGATTAAATGTGGCTTTCTTTGTATTTAAAATTTGGAACTGATATCATCAATTTACCGTCAACGTGTTTTTGATGTTCTGGGGACCTGTTTATTCCGCCAACGATGGCTTTTTGGGAAGTTATTTTTCATGTCAAATTCATATTAATAAGCTATTAAGCCTTGTCAGAACTTAAACTTCTCTTCCCCAAACAACCTTGGGCTTCATTAACACTTTGAACCTTGGGTGTGTTTTCTTCTCGCTTCAGTGATTCTGCTTCAGTGGCATTTCAAACTTTTTCCGTTGTCCCTTTTGAGGCTCAATAAGATGACTAACCACTGAGAGTTGTGCAGGTTTAGTAAGAATAGTTCTGCTTGAATGACTGAGTGAGACATTATGTGTAATTCACATGCTAAAATGGGTTTTAATGATCTTTTTAATCAGAATTTGTCTAATGCGGTGTTCACAGCAGTAGAGAACATACACCACAGTGATCAGTAAAATCTCATAATCGCACATAAAAGTGTGATGGTCACTTTGCCAGTGACACTTGGATGCTTCAGCTCAGTTTCCGCTCCCCAAAGAAGATGGTGGTCATACTATTTCTGCCAACAAATTTAGATCTCCTGGTAATGTGAAACTTATCTCAAGTCAAATATTTGCCTTTAGATGCTGTCAAGGAGAGTAAAGAGCCAGGGGATGACGGGAGACAGCTCTCTCCAGCCCCTTCTGTTTGCTCAATACTCATGGGAAGTCCTGATACAGACAAGTCAATAATGGAGGAAGCGCCAAAGCAAATGTCTCCTCGGTGGATGAGGCTGGCCTGGCCAATGTCTGTTAGGGATCAGGATTTAGACATATATCTTAAAGGGCTTTTTTCTTCAATTCAGTTTGAATCAGTTTACTTGTATTTTTGGATTTCAACTTTTATCCAGTGTTTGAGTGCTCCTTAATCAATTGCACTGACTCTCTGAATGCCTGAAAACACAATTAGTGTGAGGCTTTCAATAAATGCAAATTCTGCATCTATTTGTTTGAGAGTTTTGAATGTAATTTTCACACAGTCTTATGCCACAGAGCCTCAGAGTTACACTGCTGGTCAGACAAAAAGGATGCACTCCCGGACTGAGCTCTTATCCCTGCACACGTACTGCACCTTAAACCTGTTTGTGCCACTCTTGACAACCAACTTATTCTCATTCCCAGTTTGTTAAAATAATTGGTTTGGTCTAAGATGTTGGCCTTACTGAGATATATGCACAATGTCTGTTGGTGCTCTGACAACTGTCCATGACAATGTTGGATGCAGAAAGTAAAAAGTCTCCAGACAGGTGGCATGTGTTTTTTCAGTTTTGATGAGACAATCCTTTATCTACTAGAAAAATACCTTTCTTGGAGCAAAACATCTTTATACTAGCATACAGAGACAGTCATTTCATTCTGATTCCCTCCACATAAATGTGTATTTTTTTTGTCTCGACAATGGCAGTCCCAGGTGTTGCAGACAGTGTATTTATTCAGCAATATGCTATTGTAAAGAGGAATGCTGAATGGGGATGGATGATCTCAAGTCTTGGCCCAGGAGACACAACAGCTAAAATGATCTACAAAGCATTTGATAAATCATTCATTGAGTCGGACCAGTGCATTTATTGATAGAGCACTCAGTCCTATAACACCCCAGACCAGATGATGACTTCATTTGTTGTGGCTGCTTTTAGGAAAAAGCTGTGATATTCTGCACAAAGAGCTATTTAGGCAGCGAAAGGCAGAATGGCTAACAGTTGCCCAGAGGTTGGGTTAAGGGATATAACTCTGTTAGTTCAGGGTGTTCCTCCATCATCTTTAAAATAAGACAGGACAAGAAGACGTGTATGGGAGTATCCACCTTAAAAGAGAGAATAGAAGAAGAGATATTGATTTATGGCCTCCTGCAGCTTTCCTCCCTCATTCATCATGCTGTCTGTGTGCACGCCGCCATCACTCCCCTGTAGGGAGCTTCTCTTCCTCAGCCAGCCACTCATCCACATGTCTGGGTAACAAGCAGTGTGCTCCACTCAGACCCCCAGCAACCCCCTCCAACCCCTTTTCCTCCACCGATTCACTGTCACACACACAGAGACGAACCATGACAGGATTACTCACAACACGCAGGGTTCTGAAACATGGCAGAGCTAGATATGTGCGGACGAATACCTCCTGTCACAGCACATCAAACAGCCTTTTGATTCCAAATTCATGAACAGAATTCTCTGTTTGTCAGCTAACATGTTTGAGGTCACGTTTCTCTTTGACAGACATTAATAGATGATGGAATTATTTTTTTTATGTTGTTATTCCGTCTGAAATAGTAGCTCGGGGGGGTCGTACGTAATGCTGCTTTATCATCACTAATTGACACTGATTGTGGGTGGTTGTGCATGAGTGATTATTCAGTCAAAATGAACACAGCATAGAGGAGCGAGCATGACTAGAAGTCAACAAAGTTGTAAAATTTGTAGCATTTAATCAAACATTTTGTTGCCATGAACTTTTGACACAGTCTTCACACTCAGCAGCCTAACAGCGTGTCTCTTATGTTGCTTGTATCATTTTTGTCATTTTGCCACTCCTGAATGTAAGGCCAGCACATTCTCGAACCGGCAGGAAATTGGAGAGCCTCATAATTAGTCATGTTTTTACTTAGTCAAATTAAACTATGATCCACTATGAAGAAGGTGGGCCACTTTGCCACGAGTACAAAATGTGTCTCAGCCTCTTCCACTTATTCATAAATGGGAAATCCTGGTCTGCCTGCACTGTGAGTGCATGATGTGGAAAGAATTTCCATTTGGTGTGAACCAATGACTGCAAGGCACTCACTATGTGCAAGTATGCTCCTACATCTGTGGATATATGCAGTAGAAACTACTATATCTGTTTACAGGTGTGAAATTAAACTGAACATCGGTGCATTGAAATTAAAGATGTATGTATTTGAAGTATGTTTTCTGTTTGCACTGAGATCTGAAGAAAGGGACTTGCATGGCCTGTCCATGGTTGTACTTCAGAAAAGACATCAGACAACATGTCTACAGACATGGAACAATCATACGGCACAGCAGACCACTGGCCTTGGAAAAGTGGAGCGACACTGAGCGGCTGGGTTATTTTTGACTTCCTTTTTGATTGAAGTATTGACCTTTTTAAGTCGTTACAATATTAAAACACCACTAACAGCCTGAGATATTATCTCTTGAATATAAAAATAAACTAAATACTCAAAGCTTTTTGATTTCTTTTTTTTGCTTCTTTCTGTTGTATTGCGTATTATGCTGATATTTGCACATGTGGCCTTTCACAGAGCAAGTTTGACTTCTGTGCACAGGTCTTAACAAGCCCTAGAAACAAGTGTCAGCTCCTTCATTATTCAACAAAACAAAGTGACAATTGCACCTGTGTGATACTGGCTCATCTCATCATGCTGAAGTAGTCTAATGCTAATTAGCACCGTTTCTCGCTGTGGGAGGTCTAAATAATTTAATTGCTCAACTCTGTTGCTACATTCAGAATGCTATTTTTCTAAAAGGATGCATTATTGTCTTGAATTTTAATGACCTCCTTCAGAAAGTCATACACTCTTATTGCTTTTTACTGCTGCGTTCTTTTTAAAAAAAACATTTTGTGTGTCATTAATGCATTCAAAAACAGAGGTCTACAAAATGAGCCGTTTATGAATATTCAATAGAGGCTTTGCCCTTTTGAGAGAAAAAAAAAAGATGGCCTTTAGTGATGTACTGCCAAGGAAAAAAAGAGGGAGATTTCTCCAGGAATCTTATAACACTGGGCTACGTGGTGGGGGTTTTTTGGACTTCTTTTCTTTGTCAAGATCTTGTTTTGAATCTAGAAAAGACAACATAATGATATGAAGCCAGAAACTACATTACAGTATGGTATTATTTTTTTCTCTCCAGTCACTGACAGAAACAAGAGTGTCATCTCAATTTGATCTTTCAGTTTGAGTAAGATCTTCCTTCACAGCAATGCCATTGGCTGGGGTCATCCTTCCTTCACCCATACAAGGGCTTCACGAAGTTGTGCAGCCTACCTCACCTAACATTACCATTGCCTCTCATCTTCCATGAATATTATCCTGCAGCATAGCAACAGCACATTCTCATTCTATTCCCTTTCCCTTCCTTCAAGGCCCTCACAAAGTCAACCCCAATTTATTCGCAAGGGATGGACTCATCATCACTCTGACCTGCCTCGCGAGCCGCTCTCTGCATAGGGATAACAGAGTCCTGCTGCTCATTCACATGCTGCTGTTCGCACTGTATTTCATATATCTTGACTAAGTCAAACCGATCCCTACTCAGTCAGAGAAAATTAAAAACAGCAACTGCATTTAGATGAATGGGTGTTAAATGCTCACAGTTGAATGGAATATCACATCACTTCAGTATTATTCTTTTTACCGGCTGATCTAATAATCCTGTTCTTCGGAAAACATTTTAAGTGCTGCTTTTATCAAATTACCCAAATAGCCCAGTCAGCCTAGTTTATGGTTGGATTTTACTTTCCTAGACTGAATTTGAATGTTTTGGGGTTGTTGTTTTTTTCAATCCTGTGAGCACAACAAAGGGAAATTTCCCTGACCCTTGTCATTGTGGGGTGAAGGCACAAATCCAAAAGCCAGATTTTTCAAAACGCTAACTCAGAAATATTTTTCATGGGTACATGCAGCTGGGACTAAGTGAGAAAAATGTGCTGTTTGTGTTTGGTTATATCCATCTCCTGTTTACTTACAATTTGCAATTTGCTGATGTGGCAGATGTGCCAGAAGAAATAATGGGTCAAAACAAATGTGCATAAAGACAGATCATTTATGTCCAATGTAACACAACATGTGCTTTGACTTTTAGTAATGCAAAGAAACCAGAGAGTTCAGACTTCTAACCATATGGGGATGGCGATGAAACCTGAACATTATGACCATCAATAATACACGAGGCTTTCTTGTTTTGCTTTCGTTTTCATTTTTGAACCGCATCCTAATATCTACATAAATATCTAACATTTCCAAGAACTCATCAGAGGCCAAAATACACACACGAAACTCATCTTTCCAAGAAGGAATAATATGTTTTGAATGTGAAAACTGAATTATCCTATTCTCTGCTTACTCATGCTGTGAGCATTGTCAGTTTTTGATATTTTTACTATGAATGGTATCAACCTGGGCCAGCAGCTGCTGGTTTTGGATTTGCTGTGCTGCCTGACTGATTTCAAAGCAAGAAAGAGATTTTACTACCCTCCATCATGTATGCCTATGTCAGTTTGGAAAGTTTCATGTCCTTCAAGAACAGTTCTAACTAATGAAGCCAAACTGAATCAGAGGCACCCAGGCTGCACAAATTGAGCAGAGGATCTTTTTCATCCCAGCTCATTCCAGGAACAAGTTCTTGTTAGAAAGTACTTTGAGATTTTCCCTGTGCACTGGATATTCTGCTTGCCATATTCATACTAATGCCATATTGAATATGTATATATGCGCTTTTAAAAGTGAAAATCTTGCAGTGGTTTGGAGCTTATAAAGTTTGGGCTGTATCTTAAAGCTAAACAGATATTGTTGTTAACAAATCATTTTCAAAGGTGTGCTTCGTATTCACCATGTCTTAGTTGTCTCCGAGTGATGGAGAGCATGTGTCTGTGACCACGCGTGCTGTTGCGTGCTCCAGATCACCCGCTGCAGGCGTGACCTTCCCTCTCTTGCTGCTTAACCTAATCAATTATGGTTCAGAACAGAGCCAAGGGAGAGGGGAGACAGAAAGCCCACGACCTTGTCAGAGCCCCGAGGAGACTGTGAATAATTCCCTTTGAGCCCCGTAAAGAAGGTTTTTCTGGCAGGGGGAGAAGAGTAAAGGTAGCTTGTTAAGCAAAGACGAAAGAAACTTAAAAATAAATAACATGGTAACAGGTAGAAAGCAAAGATCGGGAGCCACTAGATTATCTGAGAACCTGAGTCAAGTCAACTATCTGAGTTATGGACTGTCAAACAGTGAGAAACATTGAAATTACCCCAAGTATAGTGCCTTCACTTTACAGCAAGCTTCTTTGATCTCCATAAAGAGGATTAAAAATTTTTTTTAGATATGCCTCACATTTCATTTTTGTTTACAAGCGCAATTGTAAACAAAAATTAAATAATAATAATAGCAATGTGTTGATGTGACAGTACAGTTTTTGTGTTTCATTGTTACTGCTGTTTAGTGCTTATCGTTTTCTGATTGTTGTGACTTGACATAAGATTCTTTTGTATCTCTCTCCAAATTAGAAAATTTCTCATTTCTATTCAGAATATGAGTTCTTACTTGTGACGATGAAAGGCCTTAAGCTGTGCCAGATGTCTGCGACGCAACTCACTGACTTTTTTTTTTATTATTATGTTGGGCATGTACAACAGAAATATTGCTAACAGCTACTTAGCTTTAGTGGCTGTGCTTCACAAAAATTGATTTGAGGCTTTTATAAACACATAAAGACAGAGACACAGAAAATTGTTTTCATTTATCAATACAGTGACGTTTTGATGTTGATGCGGCTTAAAGCTCAGCAGCTGGGGGTCTCCTCTCATTTCTCTGCAGAGGCCTGAAAGTCACCCTGGCTGTCCACTGGGCTGCAGAGCTGCTCCTCAGACAAGTACAGTAATTAGAGAGTGTGTGTAGTAATATGGAAGCTTCCATAATGATTGATGCTTTCCTGATCAGCGGAGAAAGCCTTGCAATGCTAATAGGCTGAGGGGCTTCAGAAGAGGGGCTTCTATAAGAATACCAACTTCACTGATTTCTAAGAGCACTAACTTAGAGGATTAATCTTATCTTTTTTTCCTATTTAGCTCCTATGCTACCAGGATGCAATATGACAGAGTTTTTCTTTAACTGTAGCTTCTGTTAGCTTTTATTGTTAGTGTAAGTCAATTTAAGCTTTTATAGTCAGTGTAAGTCAATTTCGATGGTATCTATTTTTTCATACTGTCATACCCTCATGAAATTGATCCAATACTGTTTTTAAAACTGCCTTACTTTTAACAGATGCCCAGCTGATATCAGTCTGTTTACAGCCTCTCTTTCTTTACTGTATGTACAGAAGGTTAATCACTACTTGTAGCATTCCAGCCGGACTTTATTCAGACGATGCACTCAATGATCATTACGGATGGACCATGGTGGGGTATTCCAACCCATTTATTCACAAATTGCCATAGACACATGGTAAGAGCTGTAATCAT
This sequence comes from Maylandia zebra, assembly GCF_041146795.1. Classification (NCBI taxonomy): domain Eukaryota; kingdom Metazoa; phylum Chordata; class Actinopteri; order Cichliformes; family Cichlidae; genus Maylandia; species Maylandia zebra. Next base: position 33,218,631 of record NC_135180.1, on the reverse strand, counting down.
AACATAAAACAAATAAACATTCACTTGATATAACCACGTTTCTGTTATGCTAATCAATTCACAGAAAAGGCACAGGAGGTGCTAGCATCAGCCTGCTAGATCGCTCATAAACTTATTAACAATCAAGTAATACATTTACAAATTGTCCGAAATGTAAACAACAAATACAACACACAAACATACCTGTTTGCCTTCCAGCTAGATGCTAATTTTAAGATGGATGGAAAACGATAACCTTCTCATTAATCCTTTCTGTGGCAAGCAGTTGCGGTACGATCTTCCTTCCCGGAAGTTGCCCGTTCCGAATTTCAAAATAAGAGTTTAATCTATATTATAAGGTATAATTCGTTCAGGGATTTAACTATTTGAAAAATATCAAATAAACAAATAATCTGGGTCATTTACACTACTACATGCCCTCCCACTGGTACAGCCTACAATATGATAGTTTGTCTTCACACTGCAAGTGGGAAATAAATCTCTGTGTGTGTATATCTCGTGTTTCATTAGCAAAACACAGAAAAAGTTTAGCTAAAAGTAGAGCTGGGCGATAGAACGATAACGATATGTATCGCGATATAACTTTTACTCGATAGAGAAATTAAGCTATCGCGATAGACCTCGCCGCTCTTGTCCTCAAAAAAAAAAAAAAAAAGGTCAGCCAATCCAAATTAAGCAGCGCAGAGCCGAACCAATCACAGCCGCAGCGTCACGTCGCGTGACTTGTTACGTACAGCACAAGTGCCAAGCCGCACGTGTGTTTGTTTGGGAAACAGCCAGCGGGTAATGGAGCCAGCGCGTAATGGAGGAAATGAGTGTGCCGACTAGAAAAATCAACCGAGCGCGACCGAAGAGAAAACAGATGATGGTTCCAATGCCGGAGAGATTGTCGAACGGAAGAGCCATAGAAGTTCCGTAGTGTGAAGGTATTTCGGCTATTTCAAGTCTGACAAAAACAGAGTAGCGTGCACTGTAAATGTGCCGAAAGCAAGTCTGGAAATACAATAAACTGGTGCATGCGTCACACTGTGCGCCACGTTATTGTTTCGGTGAAATGAATTTCTACAATACTGTTAATTCTACTCTCTGCAGTGTTTAAATGCTTACATATACACACAGTTACTGTCCCTCCACACATACGACTCGGTTCTGCTTCTATGCCCCAGCTTTGTTTACTTTTTCCCACCGAGGCTTCTAGACTTCTGATTGGCCAACATTTCTGCACGGTTAGGAATCTAGCGCCACCTGCTGCTTTGGCATGTTCATAGCAGCGTTTTCCTTCATTTCTGCCTTTACGTGTGGACGGGATTATTTTTTAAAACGAAAACGGAAAATCTCCGTTTTCAAAAATACCCGTGTACGTGTGGACGTAGCCTCAGTCTCTGACTGGAAGCGCTAATTCGTCATTCGGCTTTTGTCAGACTAAAGTAACTGTTAAAACTGTTTGAAAAGCTAAGCTATACAACAAGGAGAGATTGAGAATTTCCTTTTAGTTCTCAGTTTATTTGATATTGACAAAGGTTAGTCAGTTTTGTCTGTTCTTCTGTAAAACAAACTAAGATTTATTTTTAGAATTAATATTTTGTTTCTAAGTGGAATTGACAATTTAGTCTGTTTCGTTTGTTCTATTTTGAAACTTAAACGCTTTAGCGGCTGCCTTTTGTGTAGTTTGCAATATTTGCCTTTATTTATCTGAAAAAGTCTCATGTTCCTTAAGTACATCTACCCTGTTGAACTTATTATGGGAAATAAATATTTAAATAAAAACAAGCTGCTGATTATTTCACATTTTACTTGTGAGCAACGGCACATTTAAATCTTACAAATATAGTTATTTGGCTTATATCGTGATAGATATCGTTATCGCCTGAAATGAAAAAAACATATCGTGATATGAAAAAATCTCATATCGCCCAGCTCTAGCTAAAAGTGTAGTGGTTTATTGTGCTTTTCTTTCTATGCCACACAAGCTGCATTACAACATGTGGATAGTGCTACATTAACCAATGGATCTGATCTATACGATCATTGAGTATGTATGTAAATATTTTATTGTATATACACTGACTGGGCACATTATCAGGTACACCGTGCTCATACTGGATCCCCTTTTGCCTTCGGAACTTTTTTATTTCTTTTTCCATTAATTCAGCAAGGTGTTGAAAACATTCCTCAGAGATTTAGGCCCATATTGATATGATGCCATCATGCAGTTGCTGCAGATTTGTCAGCTGCACATCCAGACATTTCCTCTTCATCTCTGTAAACCCGAAAGATGGTTGTGCAGGAAAATCGCAGTGTATAATTCTATAAAGCATCTTGTGTGGCAATGTTCAAAGTTCTTCCCAATTAACCAATCATCTTAACCATGTCTAGCATGCGAAAATACATTACTGTCATATTATTATTAACATATTATATATGTGTTAACAATCCATTGGACAGGTGTAAAACAAAGTGACTTGTGACTGTTGCTCGACAGTCAGATGACACTTGTAACTGCAGCAAGCACATCAGTGGGCTGAATGGAGATGATGTGATGACATAGCTAAAAGAAGTTATGTCAAGAAAAAGTAATTGGCAGTTTTTTGTCTCACCTTTTGTCCTTTATAACTTAACGTTCTCCCAAACAGGCACTGAAGCATTTTTCTTTTCCAGCACTCCTGGTACCCATCTTTCTGTCTCAGCACCTGTTCCACCCATAGAGACTGCTGCCTGCTTGCCAATATTGTGTAGTTCACTGCAGTACATTGTCAGAAAATCCCATCTCTGTATCAGTTTAAGAAATAGGGGTGTATGCATGTTTTTTGACAACACTGGAACTACCACAGCATCAGAATTTTTATAATAATTTATAACTTTTGGATGTTTGGATAATAAATGTCAGAGAAAGCACAGGTATCATTTTAAATCAGCAATGAAATCAGAAACGCATTTTATTGTTCATGTTCATGGTAGAGCATGTAGCATGTGGTAGACTAGCCTTGATAAAATGGCTTAATTGGGCCCGGCTGAGGCCAATTAGAAAGTGCTGCATGTGCCAGCCTAGGGCCACTAGGATGTTGACAAATCTGGCCACTGGGACATTTATTACTATTCGTATTTGTCTAAAAGCCAGCTGGAAATCTTATTCATTCATTTTTCTGCACAAACTGTGGGTAATACCAAATTGTTTCAAACAGGGGTGCAGTTGTTGTAACAGGAACTGCTTTACAGCAAAATTTTCAAGACAAAATTCAACTGAATTATAATATCCATGGTTCTGGTTCTTTAGCTGTCAAAACTTCAGTGTCATAGAGTAATAATATATGACACGTACATGTGAACAGCGAAAATCAGGCAATCATAAATGTTATTTTTATTTTGTTAAAAAAAAGATTTATTCATTCAGAACATGCAAGCACATTTCCTGCAATTCTTATTTCACACTCGGCCAGTTTCACACACAGTTACATCTGGAAGCTGCCCAGTGCAGCCACAGTCTGTGCTGAGATTAGTATTCAGGCCTCAAGAGAGTCATTGTAAAGGACACAGTAGTGGTTTGTGTTGCACAAATTTGTTTGGGTATTTCAACTTGCAACTTTTAATATCATTAGGCTTCGCCTACATCACCCGGGTTAAACATAATCATCTGTAATGGCTGCAGTGCACTCTACAAGATTTCTGCATTCTATTTCTATGGCACTTTAAAAAGGCTGGGCCAAATTATATGAGGTTATGTTTTACACAGCAGTTATTCATTTGAAATTGTTTTGCTGAAGGGTCGGGTGGTAATGCAACTTAGAGCCATTTCAACAGCTTGTCTCTGCATGAATTCTTGTCTTTAGAGCAGCTTATTACCTTTTCGCTGCTGTATTATAGCCTGGGGAGGGCAAAATGTTGAGTTGGCGTTACTATAAGACATGGTTCTAGAAGGTTTTTACATCCCCTACAGTCTAGTGGGTATTTCAAATCACCAAAGTGTCTTTTGAATAGACAAATGCAATAGCAAATCATGCAGAGTGATGCCGAATATAAAATTTGTTTTCATACGTGCACAAATATGCTGTCAAAAGATTTGTGTCCTCCCACTGTTCAGCTTTCCTCTTCTGCATTTTTGCTTTGTTTGATAGTATAACGTTCAGGAGCTACAGGCAAAACCTGATCCGAACCTAGATCTTAAACGGAGGCTGAGACGATAAAGTATGCATGTTCCCCTTACCAGCCTGACCCGAAGAGCTGCAAACTACTGAAAGAATTTCATTAGTAAATGTTTCAGCTGATGATTTAAGCCTCCCATTACATGAATTTCATAGGCTGTCAAAACACAGCAGAAGCTCAAACTGGTAACTGAGAAAAAGTATCAGAGTAAAACTCTGATGGAGACATCTCATTATTGTTTCACCTTATTACAGTTCATGCTTCTGTTGTCTCGACTGTTGAGACATCAGTTTGAGCTTCTGTTGGCTGATCAGTGGAGATTCCTACACAATTACTCCACAGAGGGGAACCCTGCTGTATGCTCTGTAGCCAGCTGAGTGAGCAGGACAACCTGCTGCCTTTCATATTAATTGGTGATAGCAGTTATGCCTGACCAGTGAAAGTACTGAAATACTTGGAGGTACTTCTGTGAAAGTCGGCTGTTAGAGCTCTAAAACTAATGCTCCACTGAACATCACAGGGGGTCCTTCTTCCTGTGGCTAACCAGTTATACAATTCTTCCTCTTTCTGCTGAATTAGTATATTTTATAAAGCATTTTTGTTACAGAGATTGATGTTTAATTTTGGGGTTTTTTTTATTCTAATTAGCTTCTGCCAAGTCTAAGTATTAGAAACTGATTTTTTTAAAAATCACAGATAAAGATTAACGTTCTGTGAAGGGAGAATTTACTGAACTGCCACATCCAATGCATAATCCCAAAGTTGCACGAAAGACAACCATGTTTAAATAACAAACCGCATATGAACACTTTGTCATCAGGAAGTCAGTGAACATATGGTGAAATGGATACGCCCTCCGCAGTTGGTTTACCTGCAATTTGCAGTCGAGCCTCCACACTGATTCCTGCAGCAGCCGATGGTAGCTTGTTTGTTTCTAAAACATCAATCATAGTCACCTCCTAATGACTTATTCATTAAGTTCTCCAAAACACACATCTAGATGATGAGACTGGAAGGAGCATGTTTCAAGACACACAGTTGCAGAGTCTGCAGTCAGCATTCTGTGGAATTAAAGCCACTATTAATCAATTTTAGCCAAGCTGGAACAGATCCCAGACGCATGATCCTAAGAGCAAAAGACTGAGAAATGTGCTCTGTGAGTTTCTGTGTGTGTGTGTTGTTGGTGTGTGAAAGAGACAGGGTGGAAGGAGTGCAAATTCAAATACTAATGATGACTTGTAAACCACAGATAAACCGTGATGTCAGCACAAAGAGCTTTATAAACTGGAGAACAATTAACTCCAAAAATGTATCTCATTTTCTGGTTGAGTGACTTTCTGATGGTTGCGCACCTTCATATTGCAAGATAATTATTTTTATAATGGTGATTAGGAGCTTATTCCACTGTTGAGTCCACTGCAAATCACTTGAGATGAAAGAGCCAGTTACACGCCCAAAATATTGTGTGATTGGCACCATAGGAAGCGTCATGCCTTACACTTTATGTTTTCCGGTCGGGTAAGGGAATATTACTGTGATCAAGGGTGAATTCAAAGTGTAGCTCTAGGGTACAGAAAGCCTTTCCTGAGCTTCCTGCAGGGAAAGGACGACAACGTGTGTCCAGCTGTCAGGCACAGCTGCTGGCCTCTGAAGTGATACCCTGGGAGGGTGCAGTCTGCAGTGGGTGGTTGCAACACAGCTCCTGAGGTGGCCCCGTCAATTGGGTTATGACAGTGCTCTACCCCTATTAAATATCACTGTGTCCTTGGATCGTGCTGCTGTGCTACTATTATTGCTCTTACATAATAGAAACATTATGACTTCGATATTTTCTTCTTTTGAAGTAATCCATGCAATTTGGTGTAGAAATCACATGCGGCTCCAGCAGAATTGAACTGACCACGTTTGGAGGAGGGAAAACAGTTTTTTATGTTGAGGGAAGCAGATTCAAAGCAGCAATTTTTTGTGCGTTGTATGTTTGTGGATTGTTGGTCGTTTTTTTAACCCCCTTGAAAACACTGACCAGTTTTCTCATTGGCAGTGAAATTTATTTTATTTTTTTTCATCGACAGAAACACATTTTTCATAGTCCAGAATTTTGCCACAGAATCAATTCTGCATTGCGTTCAAGACTCCAAAACACAGCTGGGACATCTTGACTGACATATGATACTTTGCTTTGTGAAAAACTCACACTGGCTGCCACATATTCCTTTGCGTATGCTTGGTTTATCATCTGTGATTTGGAATGAAGACAGGTGGAGTGAGTAGTGATTCTCTCATTTGAGGGGCTCTTGGTTGTGCTATGACACATGGATAATCCAACAAGGAATCAATCATTACATAGTTATTGAGGTAATAGGTGAGCAAATATGTTTCCTGGTGGCTGTCCTTATTATTCTGGGGCTAGTGGGGCCCCAGGAGACTGTAGAGCCAGATGGAATTGAAGTGTTGTCACTACTGACTGAACAGGTAATGAATTACTCCAGGACAAATGGGCCGCCACAAGGGAGATGAAGAATCCTACCACAAAGGGAGAGAGAGTGAGTGGCAGCATCCACCAACACACTTTTCCCCAATTTTATCCCTGTAAATTTTTTTCAGTCTAACAAAGAAGTAGTGAATGGTTTGTGGGTAAAAGAGTGAATGGATGATTCAATTATGGGGAACCCTTAGAGACAAAAACCAAAGGATCAAACTAAATATATTCAGATCCAAGCAAAGAAATTGTGACACAGCATTTTTTTTCCAGAATAAAATTACATGATACACGATAGTCAACCTTTCCAATTATAGAGTCCAACCCTTCCCACCCTCTTCTTTTTCTGGCTCCTGTTCTTGAAACCAGCTGATTTGTTATGACATTAGAGTAATGGTATTTCTCTGGTGACAGTCATTGCTAAGGGATATGATTACGCTGTGGTAATTATGATTGTTATTTCCAATCACAGCTGAATGGAGTCTGAGTGTGTTATTTCAGCAGCGCAGAAAGCACCAGAGTGACTATCTGCACTAGATGATTCTGATGGGGGCGATTCGAGATACAAGCGTTCTGCTGGCACAAGCACTGACAAATGCATTCTGTATTTCTGCAGGGAGACAGCAGACAATCTCACATTCTCTGCAGGTGGATCTACTGGTCGCTGAGACAGCTATATGACTTTGACAACACTTCAGTGGCTAGAGCACAGAGTAGTATGAAAATAAACAGCAAACTCGGAGTGTGATTTCTTTTTTTTTCCGCCTCTCTCTGTTAAACTAAAAAAAGCACACTGTGAATAATCTAAGAAAATGTTGCAAATTAGTTTTTACTCAAATCATTTGGAAACAATTTTACACCTGAAGAAACATTTATTATGTTGAAGCAGCACTGGCACTCATTTGAATTGTTATGTCTGCCTGATTAATGCAAAACTATCACTGATTCCATTTACTCTTTTGGGAGGGGAGTTTGTAAAATTTTGGTGTTTAGCTGTTAAATGTTCAGAGTCGCAAATCACATTCCTGATGGTTCTGTTCAAACTTTGCTCCAGCGGCCACTTATTATGTACTGTAGTTTGTTTACTTTCAATAAGCTACAGTCATGGAAAAAAGAAAGTACACCCTCTTTAAGTTTTAAAGTTTTTTGCATAACGACATACAAATTAATCAGATGCTTAAGAAGTCTTTCACTTAGGTTGACAACAACGACCAGAGATAAAACATAACACTTGACATGTTACACTGTTTCATAAACATTGCCAAAAAACAGGGTGTATGTAGATTTTCACACATTGCTTCTCACTGTTTTCATAGGGATAAAAAGGGAAAGTAACAGCCAGGTGCTCCTAATAAAATCAACTTGATTAATCAGCAAGTAAAAACGTTTTGGCAGTTTGCTGGTCTTTCTAATTCAGGTGTGTGAGAACACGATGACAAGACAGAAAGACACTGGCAACCTTAAAGAAGCATTTGCTGCTGCTTATCTGTCTTGGAGGGGCTATGAGGCCATTTTCAAACAATTTAAAGTCCATCATTCCAGAGCAGGAAAGATTAGTCACAAGTGGAAAACATTCAAAAGGTTGCCAATCTTTCCAGGAGTGGACATCCCAGAAAACTGATCCCAAGGTTAAACTGTACAATGCTCAGAGAAACTGCAAAAATCCAAGGAGCTGCATATCAGACTCTGAAAGGCTCAGTTAGAATGTAAAATGTTAAAGTTCATGACAGTACAAATAGAAGAAACTGAACAAGTCTGGCTTGCTTGGAAGAATGGCCGTGACAAAGCCTCTTCTCTGCCTGTGCTAAGATGCTCCAAAATGCTGGCAAATCTCGATCAGCTAAAAAAGCAATTTTAAAGAAAAGCCAAAATTCGTCCACAGCAATAGGAGAGACTGATACAGGAAAGCATTACTTCACTGACTTGAGACCATTACTTCAATGTACTTGAAGTAAGGGCTACCTTGTGTATAATGACACTATGTAATATGCCATGTGTTGTTGTTCACCCTAGGTTCTCTTTACCTCATTTAAGACCTGCTAAGAACCAGATTATTTTCATTACCTAAAACATAAAACGATAGAACTGAAGAAAGGTGAACCTTCTTTTTACCAAAACTTTAAGTGCTTATTGCTGATGAAACACACCACATTTCTACGGTAGGTGACCATGTCACTGTTCCTACGCAGCTCTATAAGTTCTTACCAGTGTTGATTAAGTACCATTAGTTTAGTTTTATGTTCAGTGTGTTTCTAGCTCAAGCTGGAAAAAAACAGCTCATATCAGCATTACACTAATTGCAAATTAGGCTTTTAATGTTGTGCTATGTGAAACATAGTTGTTCCCATTAAACAAAAAAATAAATGGTTATCTGAGGTTAATAGCCCAGCAGCCTTTTTGAAATAGAGCGAACACATTAAGACTGAATCACAGCTGATGTGACAGCTCTGTTGTCCCCACCTCACGAGCGAGTGGAACTGCTAACTAGTGCTTAACAAGTGCTAAATGCCAAACTAGTGATCCGTTCAGTGACAATGGTGATTCAGTCAATAATGAAACTTCACTGCTAAAGATTTTTCCTGCTGGACACGTTTAATGATCACCAGCTAACTTTGCTTATCTGCCATGTAGTCCTTAGCACTGCTGGCAGAAGCACCAGAAAAATAAAATAAGGGCTGCAAAAGTTAACCAACACAAAGATGTTGAAGTTGATAACTAAACATAGAAGAACCACAACTACAACCAAAAGAGTTTTGTAGCTCTTTGGGAAACTTTTGGGTAATAACTGTCGCATAATCACAATGAGCAAGTGTTTTCATGTTAAACAAAGTGACACACAACATTGATTCATTTTATAAAGAAACTGATTGAAAATATATTAAAGGATGTTTTTTCTGAAAACACATTCTTAAAACATGAATTTATGCATAATACTGTGCAAAGGTTTTGAGCCACTCATCATTTCTTTACATTTTGCTTCCATGGGGCCAGACTTAGTTGTCAATGTTCTCCGGACTAGCAGTTGTCTGGAAATTTTTCTGTGAACATTGGTTACTTTTTCACTCATTTTCAGCCTGGTCCTTGTACAGTAGCAGGAGCAGAATGATGTTGTTGTTGACAGGTGACCTGTTGAGGGTGTCCCCTGCCTGTCGCCCTATGGTAGCTGAGGTAAGCTCCAGCCCTCATCCCGCCAACCTGACAAGGAATTGAGCCATTTGCCAAACATGTTGCATATCTCTGCATGGTGTGCAGTGTGTCCTTAAATTTGAGGAAACTTGTCAAGTGGAGGACAAAAGAAGAAGAATCAGACCAAAAAATGATGAACAGTATCTGAATTTTAAGTCCTTAAAAAGCAGAGAAAACCTGAGCGATGCCTCTGGCCCTGACTCATCTACTGTTCACCAAAACTTCAAAAATGGTTTCAATGGAAGTCATCAGTGTCAGGTAGCCATTCATTACGAAGGGTATGACAGATTACATAAGAACCTAACTAGCATATATCCAAAAATTTTGTTAGTGCGAGGTGTGAAAGATAAATTATAACAGGTGATTTCATACAACAAAAATCATTTATAATTTATTCATTTTTATTTTACTTTACTGTTTTACAAAAACAAAATACTTGAAGACCTGTTTCCCTTTACAGGAGCTGGAGTGGGCAGTTGGCTGCATGTAAAAGGTCGGAATGGCCAAACCTATGAAATGCCTGATGTCCCAGGTCACTCTTTCTTTCCTTATGCTTAGTTTTTGGACATACTTCCAGTTTGACAGAACTGACCACTAGCCAGATCTCCACACCTAATCTCATGTTTATTTGTTTAAATAAACAAATTAGCTTTTAAGTGAATGTGTGTGCGTGGACTGCTTCTCTTGTTACAAGCTTAACCATGTTTGTAACACTACCAGGATACACACTCTGAAACATCCTATGCATTCTGTCATCCGTCTGATCAGTGGACCTGACTATGCCTGCATTCTTGCTTGTATAGTTTATGACAAGTCAGTCCAGTCGCATGTGAAATAGGAATGAGAAAGTGTTGTTTTGAAGCAAACGAAGTGTGGCAAAAAGTGAAAGCTGTTTTAATCAGTTTCCATCCTGCTTTTTCTTGCACGATTGAACAAAGTATGCCAATGAGCACTGCGCTTAATATCACTAGCATACATATAGTAATCATAATATAAGAGAAATACAATTCAGTTCATGTAACCCTTTCATGAAACAGTACTCTGTTTATTACAGTACTCTGTTTATAGTAACCATCGTCCTTAATGTGGGGCGATCGTGGCTCAAGAGTTAGGAGTTCGCCTTGTAATCGGAAGGTTGCCGGTTCGAGCCCCGGCTTGGACAGTCTCGGTCGTTGTGTCCTTGGGCAAGACACTTCACCCGTTGCCTACTGGTGGTGGTCAGAGGGCCCGGTGGCGCCAGTGTCCGGCAGCCTCGCCTCTGTCAGTGCGCCCCAGGGTGGCTGTGGCTACAATGTAGCTTGCCATCACCAGTGTGTGAATGTGTGTGTGAATGGGTGTAAAGCGCTTTGGGGTCCTTAGGGACTAGTAAAGCGCTATATAAATACAGGCCATTTACCATTTAATGTAAATATGTAAGAAAAATTGTGTATGTTTCTGTTCTGTTTCCTGTGTACTGTTTGTTTGTATATGTGTCTTTCTGGCTGCTTGTTACAACCAAATTTCCCCTTGTGGGACAATTAAAGGATTATTCTATTCTATTCTAAATACTGTGTTACATGAAAAAAGAAAAGTAATCATAAGCCAAGGTGAGCTTGCAGGTTTTTTCAGGCTTACAGCTTCCATGAACAGCTGGCATCAGACATGTGAACTGCCTCCTTGACCTTCTTTCAGGGATCTTCTGGTCTCTGGTCGATGAACTTCAACCCTTCCCACTTTTGGTGATGTGCGCAGATTTGCTCTGGCGCTGTCCGTTTTTACTGTTCATGCTATTTCTATTCGTTACTCTTATAAGCAGGGAAGCATTCTGAAAACTCAACCAGACCTTGAGTTGAGATTATTGTGAAGCTAAGAATGCACTATTTGTCCCTTAAGTTGTAAAATCACAGGTACATTCCATTTGTCATTATGTGCCAGGGTAAAATGGGTAGCATTTTAAAATACGGATGAAAAAAATATTCTTGTTTTTTCAAACTCTTTGGTCTGTTCTCAACCATAAGGTGCTATTGGTTTTCTTTTGAATACGTAGTGTCTTTTCGTTGTATCTTAAATCATGCTGTGCTTATATTTGTAGTTTCATTTCATCTCGTTTACATTAAACAGACTTTAAATCTTCAGCCTCTCGCTGTGACTTTTTCCAGCCACTTGCATGCATAAAGACTCTACTCAGCAGATGTTGGTGCTACCAGTAATGAAAAGAATCAGTCTACCAACCAAATAATAATTTACCACCTCTATCCAGTCAGCATCTGCTGAGCAATAAATATAAATTGCTTAAATTTGCTAGGCATGTTAATGTAACTCACCATCTGTACTAGTATACCTTTAGTTTTTTTCTGCAGTTTCTATGGCTGGCACGTGTGAACAGACAGATGCACGACTTAGAGAGATGAACATACGTACACAAATACAGTATAAACTATTTAAAAGAAATGCTCACTCCAGCATTTTTGCTAAATTGAAAGTACTGTCAAATATTGACCCAACAGAAATATCATGTCAGACATTTCCTCTTTTCTGCACCAAAAATATGTGCTCTCTTCTATATTAAAAGCAAAAGTTCCTGCTGCAGACTAAAGCAACGGTGAAGCAGAGAGCAGTGTAGCACAACACAGCTCTCAGAGTGTGTAATGAAGATAAATTAAGACGTTTTGTTCGTGGATACTGCTGTGCTAGTCCAAATGCTGAGGATAGCCATCTCCTTAGCCTTTTCTTGGGAAATTGGGATTCAGTCGGCTGCAACAGAACATACCACGATACAAACTACAGATGTCACATTCTGACAATGTTAGAAGTGCGAAAGTGTTCACTCCAGCACTGACAGAAAGAGACAGACTTGAAGGAAGGAAGATTATGTAAAGAACAGGTCCTGCCAAGTAAAATGACTGATCAGAGACGTGTTCCAGCCATGCTGTTGATTTTACAGCTATAGTACTCCGGCATGTGTCTTAATCATAAATGAGAGTGAGTGAAACCCCTCAGGAATCTGCCCAAAACAATTTAAATCCATCATTCACAGCTTAACATGCTTCCAGCAAGTCCACATCAAAGTTAATTATTGTATTTGGAAGAAGAAGGCAATGTGGCGCTATACTCACAGATTTAACCCACCAGTATTAGTTTGGCTTAACAGTTAAGAAAGTTTTCGAACCTGCCATGCAAATCATGGGACATGTGTGTCAGGTTCTAATTTTTAATCCTTTTCTTGCTGCAAAACACCACCTCTCTAATTACATGGCATGGCTGTCTTCTTAGTGCCAACAGCATGTTGTCATGTTGTCCCCCAAAGCTGTAATTACAGTTCATATGAAAATTAGTTGGTTACCACCTAAATGTCTACTCAAGAAAAGAACAGCTCTATTAGACTGGTGCTAATGGGGACCAAACACAGATTATCAGTACTCTTGAGGTTTGTAAAGACTGGCTGAATGTCTCCTTCCTCCTATATAATCAAACATTCTAATGTTGCGTGTTTGTTCCATAGCTGTAAAGATGCAACATATGCCTCTTTACTGACAAACAAGGCATAAATTTAACTTGTGGTGGTAGAAAGCAGGGTAATAGGGTAATAGGTTACACTACAACAAAATAGTGTAACCGGTAAGATTCAAAAGTGAGGCATTGCTCTTTAAAAAGTTCATTCCATTTGTGTTACTATCAAACTTTGGATCAAAGCGCCTCCTCTACAACCATAATAGCATATTGTTCATACAACACTGAAAAATACTAACTGATTGATATTTCATATCCTCTCATCGAAAATAATCCGCTGACCGGAGGTAACGCTCTAAAATGATGATGTGTAAGGTAGTACACACAAAATATAATGGGCTTATCTTCTGACAATTCATAATGTACACTATCAGGAAAGCTCTCTAAACGATGTAAGTGCCAACAAGTAAAGCTGTAAAAAGGACCCTTAAACTACTTCTTCTCAAAAGATGTGATCTAAAAGCTGATAAGAGCTACAAGCAGCAGAATGGATCAATTGTGCAATAGGAAGAGCATTCACTCATGGGTACTGTTTAATTAATGATGGGGGATAGAGATAGGCTGTTAGCTCCATATTGTCAGTCAAACACGCACAGCAGAGGGTGGCAATATGAGCTAAGTAACTGATATGTGAAACAGAAGGCACTAATCTATACTCTCTAGTCTAGAACCATTAATGTTCTGTTGAGAGGATGGGGATGCTGCCACATGACACACAATTTTTTTTTGTTTTAAATGCAGAAAAACAAACATTATAATAAATAATAAATATATAGAAATAACATTCATTTATTAACGATATAATAAAGTCTTCAAAAAGTATAATTTTAGGTTGTGAAAAGAGCATAAAAGAAGCAGTTGCACAGAAATGAACTGAGGACCCATGTTTAATTTTAAATAGAAGACACGTCCCACCAGACATAACTCAAACAAACGCTCTTTTCCACCAAAGGATTCGCCTGATCTTACTTTGAAGTTCAGTGAGGTAGTAAAGCCTATTGATCCGGGAAGTCTGCATGGATCTGAAGTCAATCATGATCATCAATAAACACTTGTCCTGTCAAACAGTCCCTTGACAAGGAGTCAAACATCACCTTCAGCTCTTTTCTTGGTTTGTTAAATAATTGGTTTTTCATTTTTGTTTTCAGATTCAGTATTAGTTTTACTATTGATATGGTTTTAAAATCTGGCATCAAAGGGTGTGGATCTGAGGGAAAAACCAGGCAACACTACATATCCTTGAACCTGCTTTATTGTCAGTTTGGTCTCTAAATATGACCTGAATTCACAAATGTAAATCCTGGAGTATAAAATAAGACTTTAAAAAATGTGACTGACTTCATAAACTTATCATGAATTTACTAACCTCACAGATCAAGAGAGCATTTTCTATCGACATCTACTAAGACTTCTTTATAGAAGAATCTCCACCTACTGGTCATTACAAAAAAAATGCAGCTTTAAGAGGCTCTACATTAGTTTTACTTTTCAGACCCTAAAGTTAACAGGTAACAAATTTTCCTGTTTAAATGAACACAGCGGAACACCAGGTGTTTGATGAAGAAGGAAAAAATAAGCTTCAAGTTAATTTTGTATTTAAAACTTTAATCTGCGAAATTGGTGAAACATGCTAAGCCAAAGTTAGCCATTTGCTACATACAGTAGCTGTTTATTGCTTAATACCTTAACAAGGTGAATGTTAAAAATAACGATGAAAAAAAACATTTTTGTCATATTTCACAATAGGCTAAAAATGGGGAGAAAATTCAGCAGCAAGACTCGACTGGAAATGTATATAAAAATTAGTTTTAATAAATTATCAGTGCCTTACACATGTGTTAATGGGGCTGTAGACGTGTATGTATTACGGTAATGAACAAAAAGGGGAGAAACCCAAGTCAGCATTATATGCGCACTCTTGAAAAGAGGGGGTATATTCAGCCATTTACAAAGCAGGTTTTTTCCACCCCCACTTAATCAACTTCAGCATCAAAGGGACCAGCAGATAGAAAAGCATATTCCGACCAAGATCTTTGTACAGTGGCAGAAACCGATGCACTGATGCAATGCCACTCCTTATAACTATCTAAGGGCCACCTTTTTTTCCTCAGCACCAGGGAGATGGGATGCTGCGCTGCAGACAGAGCCTCAGCCGGCTGCAGCGGTGGAGGCTGACAGAGAAGAGACTAAACCAAAGCTACGTCCAGCACGACGCACGGCACATCCAGTAAGCTCCCCGAAGTCGAGGACGAGCTTTCACGCTTCTAGGGGGTAAAGAGCTCGAGACCGAAAGAAGTGTACCTGTTTCCTGCTGTTTGTGCTTAAGGATGTGCTGTTTGCGCTGACTAACCACATAGAGCGGCAGAGAGGAGGACCCGGACTTCACTGGATATAACCGCTGCCATTCCGTCGTTTGGGTCAGCTACCACAGCAGCTATCACCCGGAGACCGAGGACGACTTTTTTGTATTTCCGTGAGTATTTTAAAGTATTTCACTTTACTCGCATTTCTTTTATTTTTCCCATCGATTGTAGAGCTGGATCTGTAAGAGCGAACGCGGGTTGTCTAAAGAGAGACAAGTTTACAACCTGGAGATATCCATGAAAAACATAAAAATAAATAAATAAATAAATAAATGAAAACCTGTAAGGAGCTGAATAGTTTTGGGGGGTGCATTTTAGATTTCAGACTGTCCGCTTTGCTTACTTCCAACCACGCTGCTTCAATAACTTCTACCTTTTCCAAAAGAGTGACAGAGTCAAAATTAAGCATGTGGGCGATGGAGCTGTTTCAAGATGCACAAAACACACAACAAAGTGTCAAATTGAACCATTTCAGCTGCTCATCGCGCCTGGGGCTAGCTGAAATAATGACTTCAGTTTTGAAGTCAAATTAGCGGTGTCCTACAGTAAAGCTTCAGCAGTCTTAAAAAGAAAAAACAATGTGTAGATTTGAGCTCTAGCATCTCAAATGGGTCCATTAAATGTTCTTTGTAAGAAAAAGAGCTACACTGTGAGGGCAGGAGAAGATCTGTATTTTTGGAGGGAGGATTGCATTTTTAGGTTAGAATAGAACAGGAGGCTTCTAACACACCACTTACCACACAAGTAGACCCATAGGAATTATCCAATCAGAGATATGCAGATTTGCCAAACTCTAATTTTGCAGCTTGGCTGTGTTGAATGCAAAGTGTAATAGTATGGTCTAAGTGCACTGGTGACAGTTGGTTGTCCACTGTGGCTTTTAGGCTCACAGACTTGTGTTTGGTCTTATTGATGTGTTTGGATGGTGCACAGAAATGAAATGGCTATTATTAAGCAATTACTCAATTAGGATATGTTTTCTTTTCTTTTTTTTCCCCCTTAGAAGTTTGCGTGACTTTCTTCTCAATGACAGTAATTAGCCAAGCGGTGGCAGAAGGAATTAAGTCTGTCAAAGAAAAATGCACCCTTTCAAGGTCTTTCTGCTGTCAGTAACTCCCCTGCTGCTTGGGGTTTTCTTCATTTTTGCCACTCTGAGGCACTAAGAAACAGCATTGTAATAATTTAAGGTCACTAAGTATGTCAATATAGAAACTAGTTTTTTCTGCATCCTTCAGTGGTTCCCAGAAGCTGACATGTAGTAGCAGATGTTCAGATCTGCTTTGAAGGTGGTAGATGTTCATATGCAGCATGTATCTGTGAAGCTCAAGAAAAAGACAGACATTTTCCAACAGTAAAAAAACAAAAACAATAGTTCTTACTCCATAAATTGTAAAATTGTGAAATATATGGCATTCGCTTTATTGACACCCAGCGTGTTACATACGCAATGGTGTAAGTATAGTTTGTGTATGTGAGAGTGGGATATGCTGAAAGAAAAGTAGCCTTCTCTCTCTGATTTGCCTCATGAATTATTCTAAACTCTGTGGCCTACGTCACATACAATACACCGTGGCAGAGCTACACTGCTTGCAACATGGATGCAGTCAATATGGAGTTTTACTACAATGTCAAAAAATTCAGGCAAATTCAGCAAAACCATTTGTATCTTTGTTTTCTTACAACAGTGGCTTTCTGTTTTATTTTCCCCTGATTCCAACTGGTATATTTCACTCTCAGCATGAGGACAAGGCTCCACTTTAACAAACATGGAGCATTTATGACTCAAGGAAGCTTTCCATATTTCACCATGAAAAAAAAGGGTAAAAAACAGAAACCTCACCTAAATATAGGTCAAATTTAACACCAATAGCTAAATAGCTTTGAATTATATCTCTAAAACTGTATAGCAGTGTTACAATCATATAACCCACATCACAGTGTGGCTCTATGGTTTTCTGTTAGTGTAATAGAGCATCCATTAAGACTTAATGATGGAAGTATAACTTGGAGGCATGCTTGGGATTTCAAATGTCCTATAATTTGCCTTAATATTATTATAGATGTATATCTATATTTCATAAGCCCTATGTGCTTAAATGATTGCCATATCAGTTCATTGTACAGCTGGGTTTAATTTCCTAAGATTATCTGAAAATGGCTCATCTCACCAAGAGATGTATAGTTCAAGTCACCAGATGCAGTAATCAAAAGGAGATTCACCTGCATATCAGGGGGAAAGGTGGAGGGAACGCACAGCTGTGCTTGTTTCACTTGGCATGAATTAGAGGTTACCCCTATCTTTATCATATGTAAATCAGTTATTTGCTTGCAGCGCATGCTTTAAAATGTTTGTAAATCCACATGGGGGCAGGTGCGAGATGAAATGCAAATTAGTAAATCGGCTAACCTTGATTGAAATGAAAGATGTCTTGATGTTACAGCTGCCCCATCCTCCTAAATTAAATGACTATTGACATGGGCCAACAGACACGCATTTAGGGTATGGCTAATTAAAAACGACAACTCTGGTGAAGGCCTTTGAGACACTTGGGGGAAAAAAAATGCATATCAGCAGTGACAAGAGAGAGGCTAGGGATAGAAACTGTCTCACCACCCAAGGGAATCATATTTTCACTGACAAATCTGCAACTAATAAAGTGAAAACGGACAAAAATGTTGTGCGGAGCACAAGTGGCGCTCAACATGTCCCTGTAGAGTGTTGTGAGCAAAGCTATTCAAAGGATATCACACTATATCCTGCTTTATTGTATAGAGCACTCTGAAGCTACTTCTATGGTGACAAAAGCGCAGTGAGGCAGTGATAGGAAATTGCTGAGCATCCTCAAATATATAAACAACATGTTTTTCACTGTCCAGAGGATGCAAGGGCTTAATTTTGTGCTCAAAACATAATCGTGACTAACAATGTAGGCCCTGGGAATATTCCATGCAGTGATTTGAGATGACATGCATTTGTTGGATTAAAGAAATTCCTTTTAAGAAGTGTTGGTAATCTTGACAGTGGCAAACTCCTCTGTGGCTGTCTTCCTATCTAGCACTTTGTTTGTAAGGCAGGCTGGTCTAGCACAGCCTGGAAGACAAACATCCCTCATGACCCATCTGACAACTTAATTTATATAATTGCTTAGAAGCATCTGTGTAACAAAGACTGACTTTCAGCACCCTCATCCACTTGTCACGGTTATGAATGACTTGGATTTGATGTCCAATGAGTCAAACAGACAATCTTAAGTCGCACTGACATTGCAATGCTAAAGCGTGTGTGTGAACAAAATAAGTACTGTTAATTTGAGCGCAGTTTTGCATCCTTCAGCCTCGTATCTTCATCTCGTATGTACGTCGCTGCTTTGATCTGACTCGTGCGCTGCAGCCAGGAGGTTGTACAAAAACACCACGCACCATAACAATTGTGTGAGTTAGCAGTGTGTAATTAAAACAAGTGACGTGACTGCATCAACCTGGGGCTTTCCTTTCTTGATTTCTACTGCTTTCAGAATGGCTAAAATAACTTATTTTGGTTTGCTAATATGTCCCACAGCCTCAGGTTGGTTAATTATGCTGCCCTGGTATCATTTGTCTTTGGGCTGTCCTCAGTGTGTTTAATTTGAGCAAGTGATCTGAAGATACCTGCAGGCTTCCTCTGCGCCACAGCTTAAATATGTGCTTTTAAAGTGTTAAAGGTTATTAACTGAAACAAAGCAATGCATTTATGAAGTAGTAGTTGAAATGAAAACAGGAACACACTTGTAATCAAAATATGGGTCTCTCATTAGTTGAAATGGTAAATCTAGTTGATTATCGGGGCAACAAGGCAAACCTTTTGACTTCATTGATGAAATCTGCGCAGTAGCACCCTGTACTCAACATGTTACTTGCGTGGTGTAAGGAAGGACTTTGTCAGTGAAGCGAACACCAAGTATTTGCAGAGATGGTATGGAGAGAGTAGTGATGATGGTGGGGAATAGCCCGAGGATGGAGTGTTTTTCAGTAGGCAGCTCCTGATTTTATGTGACAGTAAAGGGCCTTATCTACCAGGGCCATGATGAAGCACAACACTCTTTGATTTTTTATCTTCCAAACGTCTAACAATCTCATGCTCTAGACAGATTAGTGAGATGAAGGTGTAAAAACTGGCTATGCAGTTTCATGGGAGTCAAATACAGGGTCTAAGGCTATATCTGCATCATGCTGATAGTACAAAATGAAAGATTAGCTGAATTTAGTGACACTTTTGACTTTCATATGAAAGAAAGTAAAATTTGATTATATAAATAAATAAAACATTTAAAAAAATATATGTAACTGGTAAACGAGTTTGTGTTTGTCAGATTGGGAATGCATTCAAAAGTGTTATAACGACAGACAAAAAGGGGTTGCTTGCAAGCTATGTGTATAATCTTCAATAGAATTTGAGGCATAATAAGTCATTGTTACCTAAGATTCATAATTTTATTTGCATTCTTTTTTATACTGTTATATATTTAATTTTTGTTTCTCATTACCTCAAGCAGGGCATTGATACGCCAAATGATTCCTAGGAGGCAATTTTTTTATGCCTCACTTAAAATTCATTGGAGCTCACACCAGACTTTACAGCTCCATATCTACTCCTGTGGTATCTTAATAAGTCTTACCTCCAAAGACACGGAGAGCATGAGCAGTGTTTATAGAAATCAAAGGAACACTGAGAAACCAGTGATTTTAATGTAACATTTCACAAGTCCTGAGGCCGCGCCCATAAAAGTAATCCAGCGCCACCCCCATCAAAGTAGTTCCCTTCTACACCACTTGCACCTATTAAATGTGCGTGATGCTCTCAGTTATTGGAAAACTGCAACAGTCTCGGAACTTTTTAATCATGTCTTGAACATAATTAGGTCGAATTACCTTTCACATTTTAATCTTTAACCCTAGTGAAAATGTCTTTAGGCCCTGTTGCTTAACGGCTGTTTTCTAGCTCGTTATTGCATTAACGATTTTTATGTGCTGTGTTTTCTCTTGTAAAAGTTTGATTGGAAATGAGGAATCATCTTGAGAACAGTTTTGTTTGACTTGTGCTGTATTTTTATATGCATGTTTACACCATTGATTCTAATTGCAGGTTACTGTCAGCTCTTTCAGAGTGCAGACATATTCTTTCCAGAACAGTAACCTCAGTAGTTCTTGGACACATTTCAAGTCAAGTCCTTCGTAGCGTCTGCTCCTTCATGATGAACCTAATAGTAGGGATTTTTCCAAGGGAATGCTGTCCATTAAAAGAAGAGAGTGTTTTAGGGTCACCTTTCTTGCATGTTGAGTTGTTATATTCCACTCTCATGCCTCTTTCTCCCAAGAGATGAAATGTGTATGGAGGAATCTGTTGGAAAACAACTGAGAAGGCTGTTGTGCTTAGCTGTCTTGTGCAGTACCTCACCATTCGGTCTCCTGTGACAGCAACAGTGAATTTATTCTATTCTTATGAATGCATAAATTCTGAAGTATTGTTTTGTTAGGCTATGATATAATGGTACTCATATGAATGGGCAAGACCTGATCTTGGGTGATTTTCATTTTCTGTACCTAACTTTGAACTTATATAAACACGTTAGTTAAAGTCAATGATCTTGGGATTGTGTGATAAAGGAATTCAATTTAACACACTTCAGTATATAGTATCCATGGTGTTAAAAAAAGGCTTTTTTGTCAGACTTAATAAGAGTAAAATGTCTTCCAGATATTAGGATGATGTGAGGATTCATTAGGTGTTGGGATAAGACAGACCCACTGATGCATTTTACAGGAAATAAAAGAAAGGATGCTGTTCTGTGAAGCATCTATACAAAGCTGCTATTGTGTTGTGAATGCTGATGTTTGGGTTTACACCATTTCTTGATATCAGCTGTCAGCTTGCTGTGAGAAGCATTGTAATGATACTGAAAAAAATACAAGCGAGATTAAATATTTTATTTTTTTCCTTTTTTGCATTTGGTTTCATTTTCATTTCTTTCCCGCATTTCACAGTAGCTATACCATTACTTCAATATGTGCAATTAATTTATATGGTTTATATTTTAATTTTCAAGTCAACGTTATCCATTCTTAATATCTCTTTAAATTGTAATGCTGTTATGCTCTTAATAAAACAATAAGATAGGCAACCTCTGAGCACTGGGTGAGAGGCTGCTGGATTGTTTCATTTTCCAGCAGTTTGTTGGAACAATGAATGCTGCAGTTAACATAATGGGAGATTGATGAGAGATGTGACAGAAAGGGGGGGGCTACACAAAAATGAAAATGCCAAAAGTGCAGCCTGTGAAAATAAAACTGGCCAAACCTTTTTTGAAAAAGTTCCGAACATTCACTAAGCTGTACAACTCTACAATTATTGACTGTAATTCTCATTCTAGCACATCATAAGCAACTCCGATTGTTCGGCAACTGAAGGCTTGTAATTAATCAGCTACAGTACGTAGAACATCTGCTGTGCAGGAGAGAATCTCTGGTCTGAAACGCACACACTTAGATCTACAGTTTCTAGGTAATTGAATTAGTTTAGCTTCAAAGGGAAAACATTTATGGGATGGTTTCAAATGGTTTAAAGGGCCATTCTCTTTTTTTCCAAGTCTTATTCTACTTACCACAAACTGTTCTGTGGTAAACAGATTAATTTGTAATCAAGCCTCAGAGTGTCTAATCTAATTTTCTGCGTTACCTAAGCATATTTAAAAACATGCAGAGAGCCATTATAGTGAAGGAATTTTCAGCCTGTTTCTTTATCTCAAAGACAAGCCCGAGAAAGAGTCATTGCTTACTGTCGTTTGTTGGAAATCTTTTATTGCTCTTACAATTAGAGAGCACACAGTCTTCAATTCGAGCAACATTAAGTTCTAGTAGTATCTCCTTTGTTATTTTCTCACTCTGTGTGGGTGAGGAAAGGATGAACTTTCAACATGGAGTGGAGCACACACTGAAAACAGCTGGAGTGGTGAAATCAGAGCAGAGGAGAGAAAAGCAACTAAAATCACAGATTTTTTTTTTTTTTTTGCATTGTGCTAAAAAAAAAAAAAAGAAGTGCATATAAAATTGTTATTTTTTTCTTTTTCCTCATTTAATTTCTTTTTTGTATGTATGTGAATCTACTGTCTGTCTGAGTGATCAGAAAATGTTGTAGTAATAAAATCTGGATTTAGCACTTCAAAACAGCAGCTTGAATTTGATTTGGATGTGTCTGCTGGTTATTACTATTGTCTCAGTGGATCATGTTTCTTGTACTATTTCATTTTTTTTCTATTATCTGATAAAAGGAAACATAAATATATGTTAACAATGACCATTTAAAGGGAATATGTACTATATTAAAATATAGTATATGTGAGCAGAGTAATGCAGCAGTCAGATTATTCACCATTCATGTATATTTTAAGACCACTAGCCTTAGCCTTAAAACATTGTGAGCCCAAGATACCTTTGTCAGCAGACAGGTGTTCTCTGTGTTTGACAAAAGTTAAAAACAGACTGCAAAAAGTAAAAGTAAGTGCATTAGGGCGACAGGCACCGTGCACCCTGGACAGGTCTGCAAAAGTCCATACATGGAAAATTTGTGCAAGTTACCTTCTGCAGACTCTCTTGGTTGTGAATGAGCTGACTAAAGTTTTTCTTTCTATTGCAAGTGCAACAGAACAGTTTTTTAACTACACTTGGAGCTGGATATATTTCTCAGGGATTGCGAGACTTACGTTTGTTTCACTTTTCCACTTGGTAAGTAACCAAGAGGACTTAAAGCAACTTAAATGTTACACAATGATAGCTCTGAAATAAGATCCTGTAAATGACAAGTAAAATGTATATTTAAACCAAGTTCTGCAATAGCTAAAAGGTATAGTGAACTTTTAATTGTAAAAGTTGTAATGTAATGCAATGAATGTAAAGTGCCCAGGAGGTTACATCTAAATGAACAGGTTTTCTTTATATATATACTGGCTCAATCAATCACATAGTAGATAAACCATACTAAGCTGAATTCTCCTATACAATAGTTCACGACTGGTTTACAGTCAGGTAAAGCCCTTTACACAACAGACGTGTAAAATCAGTGGAAATCAGACTCACCTATGCCTAATGCAGCTGTTCATAGCGGCGGCATAATTTGGCTGGACAAATATGAAGCATTTGTTTTTTCAAACCATATTCAATTTTTCAGATCCGAATAAAGAGATCTGACAACTGCATTTGGCAATCATCTTTCTGCTGTTTTACCTCAGAAACACAGCTGGATGCAGCTCTGTGTCAATCGACTCTCTAAAATTATTTCTCTGCAAATCACATGTGGTCCCAGCTGTGCCAAGAAGAGCTCAAACTTCCCCACTGACATTCTGAAAAATGTATGAAAGCGTCCACGATACAGCTTCAACTACATGATCAAACCATACAATTCTGCCTGTTGCTGCCTTCCCCTGAGAACTGAATCTTGTTGACTTGATTTTTTTCCACTGTGCATTTTTTAATATGAATTTTCTGCAAACATGCAATCATTTGATGTTTTATATGCGTTACACGATGAGTTTAGATTCAAAAATTTGGGAAATTTGTGCAGTTTTTTTCATAATGAACTTGGTTTGTAATGGTATTCAAATACAAAATAGGACGGAATAATTAGGACTGAAAAATGAAGCCCACCAAAATACCAGTTTATTAAAAGCATTGCCTCATTTTGAATTTAACATGTCTTTAATAAGTTGGGACCAGGACAGCAGAAGGCTGGAGAAGTAAATGGTTAATATAAGAAGCTTTTACTGCATTTTTGCTATTTACTAAGTTAATTGACAACCGGTGAGTAACACGACTGGACATAAAAAGAGAATCTTAAAGCTGTCTTCCCAAGGTCAAAGCTCATTAACTGGATTGAGACAAAGTGAAAAACTGTTTTTTGGACAGACAAATTGAATTTTTGGTTTGGAAAACATTAACACTACATTCTCTGGACTAAGGAGGAGAGGAACCATCCCACTAACCATCAGCATGGTTTTGTAAAAACTGCATCTCTGATGATATGGGGGTGCATCAGTGCCTATGGAATTAGCAGCTTGCACAGTGGTGAAAGATATATATGTGATTTAGAGCAACATATACTCCCATCTTGATCTGTTTCAGGGAAACCCTGCACAGCAAAATCTCCAGTGTTAATTTAACACTGGAGATTTTGCTGTGTGGCATATTCCAATAAGACATTGCTTTTTAAACAGCATGGCTTTGTAATAGAAAAGTCTGGGTGCTGAACTGGCCTGTCTGTAGTCCAGATCTTTCATCAACTGAACACATTTAATTCAGGACTGTTGATCAGCTAGAATCGATCCTATATCAGACAAAAATGAGATAACATTTCTCTTCCGCTAGTCCAACAGCCGGTTTCCTCAGTTCTCAGATGTTTACCAACCGTTGGTAAAAGAAGAGGTAATGCTATGGTAAATGTGGCCTTGTCCCAACTAAAAACATATTGAATGTTTAAACTCAGACATTGTACTATTTCACAAAAAATATGAGCTCATATTGAATTGAATTGAATTCAATAACATGTCTCAGAAAAGTTAGCGGCGGTGCCAGAGGTATGCTATGAAGATATGAAGCTCCCAGTGCATTATTTCTGCTGGTGTTAATGCCAGAGGAGGCAGTTATTGAGTCAGCAGAGTGCTGATGACTTTTGTACAGTAGGAACCTCGGTAAGCTCTTTAGAATAACTCAGACTTTCACAAGTCTTTGGAAAACGAGACTGTGTGGTTAGATGCTTGATTTTATACATCTTTAGCAATGTGTTTGAAAAAAACAAGAATTCTGATGTTAAGACGTGTGGTCCGATACTGTTGTCCATATAGAGAATAAAAGAAAAAAAATTCCAAGTGGTTAAATTCATTGTTTATATATGAACACATAACTCCAATTTTAGCCAAATTACATTGGCTCCCTGTTAAATATCGCATAGATTTGAAAATTCTTTTGTTCACTTTTAAAATTCTGAATAATTTAGCACCCAGCTATCTTTCTGAACTACTCCACTTATACAATCCCAACAGAGCACTAGGGATGGGGATCGTTTAGGTTTTATCCGATACCAGTACCAAACCGGTACTTTTGAAACTGTGTCGGTGCTTAAATGGTGCTCGAACTGGTGCTTAAAGAATGGAGAACAAAAACTTTGTCATGTTTAGCTGTTTTTTTGTAAAAAGATAACAATGTTAGCCTTTTCTGCAACTATAGGGGATTTATGGCATCACTCTTGGCTGGAAGCAGTGCTTAAACAATGGGGGGGAAAAAAAACACCAACTTTGTCCAAAAACCTCTCATGTTTAGCCGTTTTCCACTTTTTCTTTGGTCATTTTAGCCTTTTTGGCCAGGGTGAAGGGAGTATCTGCCATCAAACATGAAGACGGCCGCATGTAACTATGACGGTGTTTGGTAGTTCACCTTACATGCATTAATTTAATAACGTGGTTAGCCTACTCAACGTAAATTACACACGAACAACATTAAGCTACTCACGCAGAGAAGAACGGCTGCTGCTGCATCATCATCCGTCATCATTTCTGCTACACTGGCAGTGCTAGGGGCCAGGACTCTCCTCTTCGGGTTTTTGGGGGATGTTGCTAACTCCGGGTCCGATAACAGGCAACCCACCCGCAGTAGATCAAATACGGCGCATTTCTCGGCTTTTAACAAAATGCTATACGTCGCCAGGTGTTTCATCAGATTCGAGGTGTTACCTCCTTTGACAGTATCACAGTATCACCTTAAAGCACTTGTTGCAGGCTGCTGAGTTTGCATCTTTTGCTGTGAAGTACAGCCAGACTTTTGACCGCTTCACCCTGGGCATTTTTAATCTGTAGCTCTGCTCTAAAAGAACGTACGTACCTGGTCCCGCCTACTACGCTCGCAAAGGTAAAATGATTGGCTGGAATCCAAAGTGTATGGCATCTCAGGGAAAAAAAGAGCACCGAAATAAAGCACCGAAATGTGCGCTGCTTTTTGGTCTGGTTACTATCGTTTATGTCAGAACCGGTGCCATAATGGCACTGGATACTGGTACCCATCCCTACAGAACTCTTAAATTGTCCAATCACATGCTCCTAGCACAACCTAGGTCTCGATTGAAGTCGAGAGGTGACCGGGCCTTTGCAACCGTGGCACCTAGGCTCTGGAATAAACTCCCTGTTCATATTCGTACTGCCGAGTCTATCCAGTCTTTTAAATTACGTCTTAAAAC
This sequence comes from Maylandia zebra, assembly GCF_041146795.1. NCBI lineage: Eukaryota > Metazoa > Chordata > Actinopteri > Cichliformes > Cichlidae > Maylandia > Maylandia zebra. The sequence goes on along the minus strand of NC_135180.1, from coordinate 33,191,720 downwards.
GTATCTTTGTACTTTGGCTTTTGATTCTAACTAGTTGGCTGTTCTAGCTTGTTGTGTTGTTACCTATTGTTTGTTGTCCTGTTTTATTGTTTGTTTTAATGGTCTCGTGCTTTTACTGACTGTGAAGCACTATGGTTAACATTGTTGTTTTAATATGTGCTATATAAATAAATAAATTTTGATTTGATAATTTATTATCTGGAAGTAGGGTGTGTGTGTGCGCGCGTGTGTGGCCATTTCTTATTTAGATTTACTGACTGTTCCATATACTTGTGAAAAGCCTTGTGTTTTCAAAGTAGCCAAGACAAAGGCTGAAATGCTTTAATCATGTTGATTATTGTTCATGGTCATCTTACAACATCAGCCTCGGGTTTTCCTACAATACAAATCTATTTTTGAACCACAGTTTCACTGGTGCAACATAATCAAATTTGCATGAACTATTATCTGTAATTTGTTCATTGCGATTAGTGATCCCGCTTTAAAAAAATTAGAAATAGAAATTTAGTTGCTTATATGAACTAGTATATCATCACTGTGTTCTCCATAGTAAAAATGAAAGCACTTTATCACTTTAGGATCTGGACTGTTGAGATCAGATTCAAATAAATTGAGGCTTAATTAGGTGTATATATATCATTGCCATAAATATTACCACGGGACTGCACTGAGAACTGCACTGGGAATGAATGATGAAGAAATACGTGGCTATGTTTCAGTAGCTGTTGTTTTTAATTTTTAAGTCACGAATCTTCGAAATTGACCACACATTAAAAAATAGTTATTCCTAATCAGACTGTTAATGCAGATTTCTTTTAAAAGCATCTTTACTACCAGCTTCCATTCTGTGGACCACACTATAGTTACCATAGCAACTTGTGCCCCTTGATTTGAGCGAGGAAAATCAGGTCACATTATTGCTATGTTGGAAGCGACCTTTACTTCACATTACAGATCTAATATTTGGATTCCTCTTTCCTGCCCACCATTCACTTTGCATCTCTGCTTAATTGTCTGCATTCAGTCAGAAATCAACATAATCCCAAACATGAATTTTAATCTTGATTAAATGCATTTTGGCTAAATTGCAGAGATTGTACCATCAAAGCAAGATTTTTTAAAATAAAAGCTCATCTTAGCATCTCCTTTATTTTTCTTTTTGTCTTTTAGCAGATAAATCCATTTACACCACTTCTGTTTCAGAGCACCTCATTTAATCATCTGTGTACCAACAAAGAATTTACAACAAAATGCCTTTGCTTTGTATATTTCTTCTCATACATCTATTAAGAGCTACTAATTTATAGAATAAAACATCATTAACACATTCGTTTAGTTGGTTTTATTCAAATGTACCCTGTTACTTTGTTCTTAGCAATACAAGTGGATGCGTTAATTGTGCAGACCTGAGCTCTAGAGATCCAACAATTAGTTTTGAGACAGTCTCCTTCTGTGCCAGATCACATACTCATTAACTCTCAATTTTCAGTAGAGCTCATTTAAAGCATAATTGTGTGACACATGGAAACTGTGGTTCTGCCAGGGAAAATTTAAAGTACAAAGTTTCAGGTCCTCAAAACTGGTGTGTATGTGTGCATTTGTTTGTGTATTTGTGTGTTTATGAAGCAGTCTTGCCCAACTGTATGATACTGCAAAACCGTGTGCAGAGGGTAAACAAATGTAAATGTGGTAATGTTTCCCTCACTATTTACACACACATATATATCCACACACAACCTATTTTTAACAAAGCTGTTAAAACAAGTTGTTTCTGTCCAAAAAGCAGAACAAAAGAGGGATATTCGAGAGGAATATTTCTGGGTGCTGGATTGTTTAGTGCCAGCCAGCCAGTGCATGCAAAGCTGTATTTTTATCGGTGTTTTAAGGTTAGAAGAACGGATTAATTTACATATATTTTCTGATGAAAAAGTAAATATAACCAGCTGCTTTAAGAGATTATGCCCTTTGGTATACGTTGGTATTGCGCTAGAAATGTGTTTAATTTATGGTGAGAGAAAGTATTTTAATTAGAGCAGTTAAACAACTGTAACATATAATTTATACCAAGCAGTGTATAATCTGCAGATCTGCAGTGCTTAGCATTTTATTGAGCATGGAATGATATGCCCCACAACCCATTTCACATCCAGGAGAGGTGTGACCTCTATGCTCCCCCCCAAATCTGCTGGTGGACACTTGTAATGAAACAGAACCAGTGAGCTTTTTCTTTACTACTTTCCACACTTTGATCAAATATTTCTAGTTATTCATTTGATACAAATACACATGAACTTGAAAATTAATTGGACATATTTTTTGTTCAAGACGTTTTAAAAGTTTTTAGAGTTCAGCTGTCTCCTTGATTGTCTCGAATCAGCAACTCTAAACAAATGAAAGCAGTAATTATAGTTTGGGGTGAGTGACATAACCTCAAAATGATATCATGCTATTTCAAGGAAATTTGCCAACATGTTATCAGTAATTGCAGCTTCCAGGCAGCAGCATTTATTAGTGCAAATAAAATGAAGGACAATATTCTTGCATTTTTTTTAGTAATGTGCTTTGCAGGAGGTTGTTGAAGTAGCTCCATTTTTACTAAATCATAATGAGAGGCTACCATGTGGCTCTCACTGTCAGATGTGCCTAGACCTGACTGATTATCATGTGTGCTAGGGAACATAAACACATGGTAGCACTATATTATTGATATTGTAATATTACACTTAAATTTAAAGAACTATACCAGTAGGATTGCAGATGATATGATATGGCACAGCGCTAATTAAAATATTCAGGGCTAAAATGAGTCCTTGACACTATTTCAATATGACCTTTGTTATACTGTCATCTAGATGGATGGTAGAGCTGGAATACATAGATAAGACACTAGATTTCCAACATTCATTAGAGTTGGTGCATTTTACATTAAAATAGTAACTTTTTCAACTAATATATAGTTGACCACTCATTTTACATTCATCAGGAAATTTTGTGAAGATCCGTTAATGGGTGTCTATGCTGTTTATTCTAAAATGTGTTGACTTTGCAGTTTGATTTGGATTTAAAACTCCTTTTGGGAATGCTTTTTAAAAAACTGGAGATCAAAATGCTGTTAGAGCCATTTACTCATGAAATACATCCTTTACAAGGTTAGACACTATTGATTTTTTTTTTTTAAATATAATCATTCACACTAACCTCAGCCAAAAAAAAAATCTTTACATTTATTTTTCAATTGCTTTACTTTCTTAATAGAAGGCCTGAGAAGGCACCACACTGACTGAATTCACAAAGAAAACTTGAATGTTTTTGTATTTTGTTGTTCACCTCGCTGCTAAAAACACAGTGTGAACTAAAGCAAGACTTTTATCAGTATAAGTTACTAGCATGAAAGCAAAAAGATAAACAGGAAAACAGGCTCTCTTTATCTTACTGAACCTTATAAATATGACATGTTCAAAGATCCCTTGAGAAATGTGCACCACTCAGAGAAGTGGGAGACAGGGGAATACATTTCAAATGGCCTAGTATGCGCAGAGAGTATATCTTTTTGGAAAATTGAGTTGAAAATCATTAACATGACAAATTTGTCAAGTCTTACAGTTTAACGATGAAGGGTTTACCCTGCCACTATAACAGTTCTTTCTGAAGCAACAGTCTTATTTGAAGGAAATTAACATATTTATGACTCAGCTTTCATTTTGATGGGGGGAATAAAGGTTTTCACCAGGATGAAGATGACCTTTTTTATATAGCAAGGAATAATCTAGCCTACATTAGTTGGTGGACATAACTTAATATGTTTTAGTTGTTGCTACATAAGTAAAAACATATCTTGAAGACAGCTCTTTGTTTACTTTGTCTTTTACTTTGTATTTTTTTTTTCTCAATTTGTTTATTTATGAGTCAAAATGGCTAACAGGACCAGAAGGCTAATATGGTACATTAGCAACTTTAATGGTCAGGTTTTGCCTAAAACCCTGGCGCTTTGAGGGATGTTCACTTAAGACTGGTCTCCCACTGGGCTTGTAATACACTGGCAGAAAACCCACATAACTATTCTTTGTAATGAACTAAATGAGGTAGTTCAGGCCTATGCAGAACAGCAAAAAGAAATCACCAGGTGCTATTTTGATCCAGTCAGCCAGATTAGAGTTGGCTTGATTAGACTCAGGTGTTGGCATTCAGGCTATTGCTGGAGGTTAACACATCATTCACAACATTAAAGGTATTCTGGTGTCCTTACCATTATCACTCTACTCTTGTTTTGCAGTATTACAGATGGAAAATTCATAAAAAAGTCTGCCAAGCACAAAATGATAAAAACTTTCCACTTTTAGCTGTTGAATTGGAAACAATCTGCTTGTTTTAAAGTCTGAACACAAATGTATTTAGAAATGGTGCCTGCTTTAAAGAGGAGATGTCATGAATATGACAATATTTAAATGGTTGTTAACATGCATGTGTCCTTATATATGTTCATGAAGTAAAACTCAGAGTTTCTGTGTGAACCTTGTACAGAATTTTAATGTTTACATGTATTGTTCTTGCCTCTGGATCTCTCGGGGTCTTTTATCCAGACTGCTTTACGTGGAGCGCAACAGCTGGCCTTTTGCTTTGACTCAGTGATGTTCAGCCAGTAGCTGCCATGTTGATCTACCTGGGTCTACTGTCACCTGAGGCTCTCTTTGGCCCCATCTGTACTTGCAGATTTGAAGTTAAGGCAGTTCAACAGGGACTGATGGCTGGCCTTGCAGGACAAGCTTTACAGTAAAAAAAAAACCCCAAAACAAAACGCATAGATAGTGTCTAACTATCACTATTTTCCCCCACTACCTTCCATTATTTCTTGTTTTCCATGTATTGTTTTTTCATTTGAATTATATTTAAAGTTTGATGTCATTCCCTTTTAATGATGTTTGTTAACTTCATGAATCATTCATCCATCTATCCATAATGGGGAGGCAGGTGAGTGGGATAAGTCATAGGGTGAGGTGCAAGGTACATCCTGGCCATGTTGCAAGTCCATCACAGAACCCAGACAGACAACCAGTCATGCTCAGATTCACAGCTGTGGCCAATTTAAAATCACCAGGGATCTTAACAAGCATGTCTTTGCACTGTGGGAGAGAGCAAGACTACCCGGGAAAATCCCACAGTCACAGGAAGAACATGCAAACGCAACACAGAAAGGCCCCAGCCAGCAGGTTGCTTTGAAGCATAACCTTGTTGCTGTGGGGTGACAGTACTTACCACTACACTACTTTGCTTATTATGAATACCCATGTTAAATAATCCAGATCAGAAATCCTGATTAGTATTTTTGCCTTACTTGGCAGGCTTCTTGATGCTATGTGCTTCCTTGCAAATATCTGCTGAAGGTCAGTTTAATCTCTAGATGGGCTCTGTAGTAACTCCAACATTAAAATAACATTGAAAACAATGATTATCTGCCACAATACAATATAGGAATAATATGTGATTGTACTGGTTGTATTGCATTAAGTTTATACTTTATACTTTGTCAAATATATTTTCCTTAAACTTAAACTTTTTTAAAAAAAAAATATGTAGAATACATTGTCAGTCTTCTCCTAAAAAAACCCAAAATGGTATTCTTTGCTTTCTGTGTATCCCAGCAGCTGCAGAGACGATAACCACTTGCAGCTTACTCAGTCCAAAAACAGACATTTGAACAGCCTCAGTATGCATCTTTGCTCTGATTTTAAAACAATGGTGGATTTTAACATTCAGTGCATTCATTTCATGATGATGTAAGTTTGTGGAATGTATCACATTTTTACTGTAAGGATTATTTGCATAGTTATCACCAGACTGCCAAATTCTAAAAAAAAAAAAAAAAAAAATGCTACTTACCTAATAGGAAGGCAATGTCACAATGAAAAATGTCTGTATGGTTGATGCCTCTCTTATCCCATGTTCCAACTCATCTTAGCTTGGCCTGAATTCTTTTACATATCTTCATATATGTGTGCCACGTTGCTCATTTGGCTTAAAAGTGTCAGTATGTTCTCAGATTCAGTCTTCTCTAAGGACATATAAGTATTTCAGGCACACACTTAATTCTCCCTTTTTCATCACAACAGCCAGGCAGCACATGTAATTTTAACACTGTGAAAGGAGGTAGCTCCATTCAGGTGTGCACTATCTCATGGTGAAGACAATAATTGCCTGTGCTCCTCTTCCCTTTGGTAATTGTCTTTTGATTGAGGTCATCAGGACAATTAAAACCATTGAGGGGTGAATAGTGGCAGCCAGAGACTTTAGAAAGCAATGCTAGGTGGTAGAACGGATGAACAAAATGTACAGAAGAGATAATTGTGTGTGTGGGAAGACCTAGTGAAGTCAGGATGAAACAGAATGACTTGGCGTGCTTTATCACAATCTATTAATTCTATGCCTTTTTCAAAAATCTGTTAGGGTAATAGGAGAGTGTTCATAGGAGTGCAGTTTTCCATTTTTAAGAAGTTATACGTCTGTTATGTAAAGTAGTCACTCAGATTTCAGATCAAGTGACAGAAAGCTGTTGCTTTTTTTTATTAACAACAGACACTTCAGTGCCAAAGGCCAAGATAAAATGAACTCGAATCTGTTGAAGTCAATTTAACGTGAAGTACCTCTTACCTTGATGTCACTCGGCAGTAATGGAAACATCTACTTTGTTTTTACAGTAGGATTTTAAAACGTCAGTTGAGTATATTAGAACATAAAACTTTACAAATTAGCAAAGCTTGAAGATTTACCTATAGTTGAATACTTCCATTTCACTATGCATAATAATGCATTATGCACATGTGTTTTTTTTAGAAGCAAAATATAAAGAAATAACAGTGAAGAGTTTTATATGTAATGTGTGTGTGTGTGTGTGTGTGTGTGTGTGTGTGTGTGTGTGTGTGTGTGTGTGTGTACACACATGCATATGTGTAAGTGTAGGTCTGAAAAATTAAATTTGTTTTAAGAACAAATTAAGATATTTTTCTTTAATTATACAAAATTATAAAAACTGTTTTGATTAAAATTTTATTTTTCCCCTCTTTGCTCATTTAAAATAAAACATTTTAAGTGGTGAGCCTTCAAGCATACTTTGCATTTTTATGTTGAATTAGGCTGGATGATAATTATTATTAGTTGTTGTTATTGTTATTATCATTATTGGTGGCTTTGAAAGCTGACATTTAAATAAAATAAAGTAAGTGCTTTGAGGCGTGATGAGGCGTTGTGATTTGGTGCTATATAAATAAAATTGAATTGATTAAAAAATGTGTACAGAACAAATGCAGAGTGACATTTAAATGCTTCAATTTTACTTTTAGAAATGTGTTTTTTGTTTTAAAATAACATTTACATGTAACCTAAAAGGTAGACCTAGAGCTGGAGAGGTGGCTCAACTGCCATGATTCTTAGACATAAATTCATTTTAGTTAAATCTAGCTATTCTTTGTAATTGTGCATGAGAAGAAAGTGGGTAGAAATAATATTTTCGTATTTTGGTAGTCATGATTTCAAGACTACCAAAATAACTTTAGCTGCATTAATCATGATTTCACATAAACCCGTGGTACCAGAAGAGGTAGCAGCTTATTGCGACTTTAGGGCATACCATAAATATAAGACTGATTAGCAAAAATATTCGTAAATACCAACTTTTGATTTATGTAATTGTGCCAGTATGTTAACAGGGCAAATTACCACATCTTAACTGCAGTTACATTATGATGTTGGAAAAAAAAAAAAAAAGGGGGGGGGGGACACCTGGTCATACTTCTGAATTAAGTGAAATAACAAGTGCTTTTGCAAGAAGATTGTGAACTATCATTGAAATCATTTCATTTGCATAGATTTCTGCTTGGATTTCCTCAAGACCACGAAATGAAAATAGAATTTTTAAAAAAAGTAAATTATGGCTAGAAATATACATTATTACTCAGTGGAGAAAGCTTGGTAATGCGAGGATGTCATCTCTGATCTTTGGGAATGTTCATGAGCACTATTGTTCCATACACATTGTCTGTAGTTCTAATCAAAAACAACAGCACACTGATTAGGAACATTCATGTTGTTTTTGTTAAATTTACACCTTTCTCCATCAACGTGAGATTGAGTTGAAGCTGAGACTGATTAGAGTGGAAAAAATATGCCTTTCTTTAAAACAAAAAAAGCAAAAAAAACCTACTTCCATTAATTCAATTTCAATTCAGTTTTATTTATACAGTGCCAGATCACAACAACAGTTGCCTCAAGGCGCTTTATATTGTAAGATAAACCCTACAATGTGTCACTCGATTAGAATTTGTAGTGACAGATTTTTTCCTTCTAATTTTGCCCTGTATATAGTGGAATCTACAGCAAACAGTAGTGATTTTTTTAAAGTTGAAGATTTAAGATTAATAAACAAGGTTTACTGTCCAGAAATTACAGCTGTTTTTCTAGTCCCCCATTGGCAGAGGCTCAAACGTAAATGGACAGTTGTTTGAATTCAATGAAGAAGGTAAACTAATGAAACCTCTGGATGTTAGTGCCACATTTATACTTATTGGTAGCTGCTCCCTGGAACTCGCAGTATAACGTACATAGAAATGTTGATGCAGTGATGGAGGCAAAGCAGGTCATCTCTTAATTGGAAGGTTGTTGGTTCGATCCCTGGCTGTTCCAGTCTGCATCCCATGTTTATACAAGATACTAACCCAAAGTTAGGTAACTCCTACAAAGCATAGAATAAAAAGTGTTTATATAACTGGGTGAATGAGGCACGTTGTATAAGCATTGTGTGTACTCAGGTAGAGCTGAAAAGCGCTATATTAGAACCCGATTTACCATTGTAACGTTGGACCCAAGAAACATACGCTGGAGCGAATATGATGACAGCAGAACTTTTATTTAATACTGTGGTTTTTACTGGGACACAGACACTCCCGCTCTCTCTCTCTGCTGTCACGTCCGCTTCCCCCCTCCAGCTGTCACTGCCAACATATAAAGAGACACAATCACTGTCAGATCCCAGGACACCTGTTCACCCCAGGAGCTCACTGCGTCACCCCTCCTCTGCAGCTGGCCAGAGACCACACCCACGCCACAACCATATACTGGAGAATTCAGGAATATCAAAAAGACTGAAAGACCACAAAAGACAACTAAAGTTAGTTAAGAAAAACCCCTGCACGACAATTTCACAAGTCAAGAACACTCACTGACAAGTTCTACAATCTAAAGAGTCCTTTTTATAGCAAGGTGAAAACTGTCAAAAAAACATTTAAAAGTACTGCAATCCTGCAAATCTGATCAGGTTACCATAAATAAATAAACTTACTGCAAAAGCAGCCCAAGGGTTTTGCAAAGAGTAATTATAATTTCAGTTACTGAAGACAAAACTGAAGGCAGAAAGACCCACAAACAAGCTGCAACTGCTGCTGGCTGCAGTGACGTGGCCTAGCAGAGCGTCTTTGGGGAAAAAGCAGCATTTGGTGATCTCCATGGGATCTAAACTTCAAGCAGTCATTGACTGCAAGGATTAAAATGCTTTTTTTAATATAATGATATTTATTTAATATTATATAAAATAAAATATGGAATTATTTTATGCGTTTAGTGTGTTATATTTCAAACTATCTTTGTCTAATCACTTTTAAACCTCTAAAAATGTCGGTCAGTGGAAAATAAATAGGTGTAACTCATAAACAGATAATGCAACCCTTTGGTTAAAAGCCACATATTCTACCACTTTAAAACATATTCATGTTAGTCTCGTCCGTCCCCAGAATGCACAATTGAAGTTTCACATATATTTTTAATATTGCAAAAAAATAATGATAATGTTAATTTTTCTGAAACATGACTGGTACTGGTTTGCATTTCTAACAGTTCATTTAAGGAAGAACAGCAAGGACCAGCCAAAAGGAACAGTGCAGCGCACGAGTAGATTACACAGGCCTGAATAAAAAAAATAAGTGTTTATTCTAAATGTGACTGATTGTTTTGCTTTTAAATGTAGCAAATTTCTCAACACGGTCGTTGTTTTAAACATGTGGATAAAGATTTTGTCAGTGTGTCAAAATCCAGATTTCAGCTGTACAGAGTAGCAGCTTGGCAAGTGGCTTGTGTGTTAGCAGTGTTTCCTATGGTTAATGGACTGTGGTAAAGTCCATATTTCATTGTGTTCACAGGATCAGAAAAGGAATATTTATATGATAACAGGTTTATTGTGAATTTGGCTGTATTAAAGAGAGAAGGAAAGAGCGGAGGAGAGACACAAACAGATGCAAATGAATGAAACAGAAACCCAGCTGAGTTTAGCAGCACTCAAGCACTTAGAATGACATGAAATGAGAGAAACACATACCCCATACTACTATTGGTTATAAACTGGACATTAACATTTTCAAAATTCATTGTTCTCCCTCAGCATTTGATTTCCATCAGACCTAAGAACACTGACGCTATCAGCAATGATTGGTAGCTAATTCCTATTCCTGTGTGGACATGGTTGTTTGAAGTATTCACTACACTTTCAGTTCTTAGACTGATGGAAAAACATGAAAGTGTTAATTTAAATTGAATTCTAATTTGAAGTCGAAATTTTGAGTATTTTCAGTATAGCTAAAAACTCATCTTTTTAAACTTGCTTTTGGTTGATTTATTTTTATGTTTTAGCTTCTGTGAAGCACTTTGTGATTTTTATCTTGAAAGGTGATATATAAATAAAATTTTACTTATTTATTTGCTGTCACTTAACCCTTCTTTGATACACTGATTTTTTTTAAAAATTAAAGGATTTGAGCAATTGGCTCGGGTCAGCGTCACTACCAGTGGTATGATGTGATACAGCACCTGGACCCTACAGAGGTTGCACAGGTTTCCTTTTTCATCCAGGTTTCCTTTTGTTTGTTTATTTATTTGGGGCAGGGCCTTCAGTTACTTCAATTACAGCCTCAATTTAAAAATCATAGTGCTTTTTGCTACTATCAGCATCACATCTAACATGTGTTTTTACCACACGCTATTATACTCTGCTTAGCACTAATATAGGAAGACCTAAGCAATGAGGAGACTGAACACCTTTTAATGTCAGCTAACATTAGTTACCTACTTTAGTTTAAGGCTTGAATGTCATAAAAACCTCACAATGCAATGGAATTTTATTCCATTGGAACCTTTAAAGCTGAAAATCTAAAATGTAGTTATATCTGGATTGTTTGATTTAAAATCTACTGTAGTGGTGTACAGAGGCAAAAGTAGAAAGTAGTCTTATTCTTCAAATACTTACACACCTAACTGTATATTAACAAATTCAGTGTCTAATTCAGTTTTTGTTTTTTCTGATGCTGTCATGGTGCACATCAAGACTTGAAACCTGATGTCATGAAGTGACCTTTCTGGATTCATTATCATTCATTCATTCATTCATTATTTCAGCCTTTCTGGAGCCAAACCAGTGAGACTGAAATAATGAATGACAATGACAATGCGGGCTCGGATGATGGTATTTTTGCATAGTGTATCAAAATGAGTCTTATTTTAATGTAGTTCTATGATTCAGGGATTGTCCCCATGTCCCAGTGAAGGCATTGTGGATGCTGTTCATGTGTCAGGAGTAATGTTATGACTATAGCAGCTCCAGGATTTGTCTGTAGATGTCTAACTGTCTGTTCATTTGTGAACAAGACGGTGATCAGATTTACTTGTTGATGATATTGGTCAGGATTGGCTGATAATAGATGTTATGGTATCAGCATTATAATTTGTATTTGTATCATAATGCAGGAAAAGAATGATAGTGGAGTGTCTATCATGTGACTGTGGTCTTGATAGTCTTCATCTTAAGTTGCTTACTATTGTAGTTCGTGCAGATACATTTTTAGCAATGTATTCCACAGTCACTCACAACATTAAAATCACAGACTGGTGAAGTGTACTATTCTTTTGACAAACCATAGATCTTCTTCTTAATACAATTTGTTGGGCTTCAGAGCTTTAATAGTGAAAACAGGAGATAAATCAAAACTTTACACGGGTGACTGTGACTCTTGTACAACAAAATCACCAAAAATATGAGTTAAAAATGTCTTTGCTGTGTTTGGCTCTATTTACTTTCAAAATTATCACTGAGGCTTCACTGCTCACTTACCCAAGGCGTGGGGATTGCATGTTTGTTGGCGCGGAGGCGGCATGGTTCCTGTACCATCAGTGGAATGTCATTGGCTGATATCTTTGCTAAGCAGTAGGATACTGTAAAATTAAAAAAAAAAAAATCTGCTAAAGTTAGCAACAGTGAGATGAGCTCAAGCATGACAGTCTCTGCTGTAAAAGAGAAGGATGTCAAGTGGACAAGGTGACCTAGTATCCATTTCAAAAATGCAGGAAAAAAAATCTGATTCCCAGAATAAGCCCCAGAATTGAAAACAAAATACTTACCCAGTAAAAAAAGAACTAAAACCAAAACCACAAAAAAACTTAACATGAGCACTTAAGCAGCATCAAAAAGAACCCAATCCTTCTAACTGAGTCTCCATCAAGCAAACCACAAGCACCCAAAGTTAAGCAGCATGCCCTCTGAAGACACCACAGGATGTCTGCTTGGGTCCTGTGTCCATGCTCTGAGTGATCAGATGGGTTATTGCAGGATATGAGGCACTTGCAAAATATTAGGCACCTGCCTAGTATTTTGTATGCCATAAATACTGTTAATGATCAATAGATTTTGTACCCTAACTGGTTCATACTGACACATTTAGGATTCACTGGTAAACATTCACATACTGTCAACAATATGGGATCAAACATAGAAAGCCTTAAGCTTACTTTATCTAGCAAACACTAGATCCCCATTGTAAATTTGCACAATTCTTTAACTTAATAGTTTTTGCTTTAATTTGCTGTATATAATTATCAAGTTTAATGAGTTTTACATGTTTTTTTCTCTCTTCATTAGTGGAACAGGTTTTGTTTTGTTTCACCAAGCTATTCTTTTTTTTTTTTTTTTTCACACTCACAAAAAGGTTAGAATTGGCACATGTAGATGCACTGTTAAATGTTAAATGAGTCACTTATTACACTGCTTCGTGTACTACGTGAGGCAGCTGAAAAAAAAAATCTTGAAAAATGTTGCTGTTATAATTTGGTGCATGTTCTATAGTAGTGTTTTGCATTAGATTAAGACTTCTGTATGAGTTTATGGTCCCGGTGGAGTTGTGAGTAATATATGCTTTAATAGCTGTCGATGTCGGGGTGCTCCGGTTATAATGAAATAATAATGAATGTAGTTGACATGGAGACTGTGAGATGTTTAATTGATACATTGGTTCACAGTCAGGCGCAAGTAGAACGGGATGGCTTTATTTCTATTGTGGGTGCAGTCAAGGAGTCTGCTTGCCCCTGTTAGAGCAACAGCCTCAGGAAAGGAGAAACTCAGCAAGACTCTGTGACTGCAGTATACTGATAGAATACAGAAAAAATACAGAGCCAAGATTAAATTTATCAGGAAAAGACGTTTAAATGTAGACCATAACAAAGATCAACCACACCAAGAGAGAAAGCTGGTCAAAAGTAACAAAAACAGGGAGGGAGTGCTACCAGCTTTGTCTCAATATGCACTGAAATATAGAGTCTGCCTACTTGCACCTAAGAGGGAAGAGATGAGAAGCAAGTGGGGTGGGCGAAGAGAAGAGATACAAAAGGGCATGTAATAGCCACAATGTAGACAACAGTGGTAAAACACTAAAAAACGCAACAGAGCAGAATATGTAAACGCGCAGTTGGCAGGAGGTGTTCTAAAACAACCTGAACACTGACATGGCTCGCAGATTGATTCCTTTTGTTGCATTTGCCACCTGCTTCACCCTTAATAGTGTTATGCATACTGCTTACCTCACCCTGAGGTTCCATGTTATTTCTAAGCACACATCTCATTGAAACGAGTGGCAGGACCAGGAACTTACCAACTAAGGGGCTCGACAACAGGACAAATAAAACACTGTCTGCCTCAAAGCAAAAAAGAACCATTTGTTTGTTTTTTTTAATGGGGTTTTTTTTACACTTCAATCTAGTAGAGGGGTTTGTTTTCAGGACACATTTTCTTAATGCTGCTTACTTTCTAATGTAATGCAGTTTTGTTCGACTGCACATTATGTGTAAGATAAGATAAGATAGAACTTTATTAATCCCTCGGGTGGGTTCCTCTGGGAAATTCGTGTAGGTCCATAGACACAAATGCAGGCAAAGTGGGTTGCTCAAGGGCACATTCAGTGATATTAGTTGAGGGGATTCATCTGCAATGTATTTAGTATATATTCCAAACATTCCAATTCAGGGACCAAAAATTTAAGTCTAATCAAAAGTTTGCTTCTCTAACATTCATCATTATCCTCTCTTGTAAATGGTCCAGCTTATTAGTTGTTTTTAAGAGTTTGCCTCGGCTTTAACGTTTACAAATGGCTTGTCTTGGTCAAAGGAGTGAAACGGTGGCAAGATTAATCCCAGTATTATTATCATCATCATGTTTTAACCTCACCCTCTGCTTTCGGATTAAAACCTCTAGAGTGTGTAACGAGACATTTTAAAGAGCTTAGTAGTTTGTCTTGGCGGAAATACAAATATATCACTAAGCTGTGTTTTCTGTTATACTTATCTAGATTTATTTTACCACAGCAAATGCATGAATATGAACATGTAAAAGAGATGATTTAGCTGAAGCATATCTAACTCCAAATTTTTCTGTACATATTATATACTTTAAGTCCTGTAGTGTAGTATCAGAAGAGGAACCAGGATGCATATGGACAACAGATTAATAAATGGGTGAATAAAATACAACTGAGTCATTCAGCTGTATATAATTAAGTTTGTTTTAGTCTGTTTTCGGAGTTGCTTCCAGACCTCTTATAGGAAGAAGCTTGTCACTATCTGCTGTGTGGCAGGCAGGAGGAGGACCCAAAAGCAGGGCTCGGAACACAGAAGGGTAAACTAAAGATGGCAGCTTTATTGCTGGAGAACCCCAGTACTTGTACAGAAAACTAGATACATTAAACTCAAACCACAGAATTAGTGAACCCAGAACTAGGAAATACTGGGGTTAGGCAGGACACACAGACAGCACATGGGAGTGGTACGACATGACAACAGATAGAGGAAAACACAGGGCTTAATACACCAGGGAGTAACGAGGGGATGGGAAACAGGAGGGAAGCACAGCTGGGGCTAATCTGACATAATGAGATAAGGAAACAAAGCAGAATACGCTGACATAGGACACAGACTGTCAAAATAAAACAGGAAGCATGAGGCATTCACAAGGACGTGGACTTGACACTGAGACAGACTGGAGAGACAGAGGGAACGTGGAGACAAGAGTGACTAGATGTGGAGCGTGGGACACGGGAAAGTACAGCGTAGACATGGGAACCGAGAATAAACACAGGCTAAGATAAATACTAAGGGAGGAAGAACTACAATCACTAAGAACTAAAGAAAACCAAAACTGAACAACAATAAATCAAAGAATCAAATAATATAATTACAAAGTTTGAAACAGAACTACTCAGTCGCAAACCCAGAACTCTGACAAAGCTGATCCAGAGGGTTTAATCTCTATGAATCTGCTGGTAGAACCTGTGGAGGGAGCCCGTTTTTGGATGCTGACAGACATGTGATCTTGGTCGTGTTTTAAGGATTTTTAAAACTAAAACCAGAAATGTTCAGCTGGAGCCTCCATTGGCCCCCTAGCTGCTCCGAGCATCCCACAGTGTCATTGCTGCAATCCCAGTCTACATCCCACAGATATAAAAAGGTGATGGGGTCGGTCAAAAAAGGAAGCATGAAAAAGATGATGATGTAAGGTTGGGATTTGGAGTAGCTTTGGAAATTCACTTAGTCCAGTATGATAATAATATTTAATCACAACAACAACAACAACAACAACAACAACAACAACAATAATAATAATAATAATAATAATAATAATAATAATAATAATAATAATAATAATAATAATAATAATAATTTGACAATAATAACAATAAAAATAATACAAATATGGAGAATAGAGTAAAGGAATAACAAAAAAGCATCAAAAACTCAATTTTAGCAATAAAAATAGTAATCGTAAACAGAAGAGGAAGGTTTTTATGCTGGAAAAAATTATCAATCGTGGTTAATAAACTATATCAGAACCATGGTTATGGTAAATTAAATAAATAATGACCTAATCTTACCTTTCATACATTTCCCACTCCTCATTCCCACATTCATTTCAGTCTAATCCAATTAGTAAAAAAAAGAAAATAGTTTAGCATATATATATATATATATATATATATATATATATATATATATATATATATATATATATATATATATATATATAAATATATATATATATATATTGTTGTATAAAAACATTTGTGGTTCTGGTACAATGTGTACATGTAATGTTACAATAAGGTTCAGCATTATCATTCTTTGATAATTACAGGAGCAAATGAATATGAGTATGATCAGTTCAGTCCACTAAATATGAGCAAAAGTCTTCCTTACACTTGACTACATTCAAAATAATGTTAAGCTACTTAGCACTGACCTATGAATCATTCAAGAATTACAGTGAAAGGCACCTAACTCAAGGCATGAACCACTGTTGTCTCTACACAAAACAGCCAATATTGCAAGCAACCAATTGTAAATCATATAGTTTACTTTTACCTTGCTACTAGCAACATTATTCAAAAACACATTATTGGTTCCCATTTCTTTAGTTGAATCTAAGAAAAAATGGGATGGGTGTAAAATAGTATTTTTGCTACAGATTACAGAAAACATACACAAGTATTTTTGTACCTAGCAGCTCTTTGATTCCCAATTAGCTATTAGCTGAAAACTTGGCGCATCTTGGCATGTTGTGCAGTATGTCCTTAAAAAGTCTGAGGAAACTGGACAAGTAAAGGACAACAGAAAAAGTGTCTTTAAAGAAAGATCAATAGCAGATGAATAGGATCTGGAGGTCTTGTCCTTTAAACTGAGGAAAATAGCTTAACTGAGACCTGACAAAGGACCTGCCTGAGAGATACATGTGACCCTAAAGTTGATCTTCCTTCCGTTCACTGAAGCCTCATCAGACATGGTCTCACTGGAAGGGTTCCCTGTCTTATGAAAAACTGAATTATGAACTAAATTTGAATCAAAAATTTAATTAATAATATCTTCAACACATAGAAATGAGGTCAGAAAAGCAGTTGAGTGAAGAAGAAAAGGAGTAAAAGGTAAAAGAGTGGAGGTTCTGTCATGTCACACACACACACACACACACACACACACACACACAATGAACACTCTCAGTCATGGATTGGCCTCCCCAGAGCCCAGACCTCAACATTATTGAAACATTGCGGGATCATCTTGATAAAGAGCTGAACAAAAGGCAAAAGGAGCTTTGGGATATCTTTTAAGAAAGCAAGAACGATTGTGTTCTTGTTCTTGAGTTTTATTGAAGAATAAAGGGGGTCATGCCAAATACTGACTTTGAAGCCTGTTAGAATTGTGCAAAAAAGCCTTTATATACATTTCCATTTATGATTTTATTCATTAAATCTTTGCACTTATTTCCCATTTTCCTTGAAAACTATAAAATAATAAAGGGTGGCTCAAGACTTTTGCATAGTGCTGTATATAATATATAGACACCAAGTGTTTATATGACAGTATCCACAAATGAGTGAGCAAGTGCAGCAGAGATGAGCATCATAGACTTGTGAAGTGGCTTCACTCATCACCTCTTAAACATATTTTTAGCATGATTATAGTCAGATGTTTGCAGAGGAGCAGGCAGATGTTTGTGGCTGCCAGTGTCCTGAGTATTTGTGCTTCTGCTGTTGGTATATTCTACTGATGCAGATGCTACTGGAACTACTTTGTGTATACTACAGCTACAATTAGTTTTGTACATGTACAAAAGATCCAACACCATGTTGCCCAGTTGTTTTATTACTTTATTTACTCAGCGTGTTGACAGACTCTGAGAGTAAGATGACAAGTTACACACTGCTTTTTGCAGGGCTGGAGAATGTATCTGATTGCATACATCTGTTAAATTTCAGCAAATAAACATTTTGTGTGTGCGTGCGTGCGTGCGTGCGTGCGTGCGTGCGTGCGTGCGTGCGTGCGTGCGTGCGTGCGTGCGTGTGTGTGTGTGTGTGTGTGTGTGTATTTGAATGTGTTCCTATCAGTGACAAATGCTGTAATATACTATTGTGGCACTGATTACATTTCTGGTCTCAGCATTTGGTAGACGTACCTTTCCTGATCCACAAAATGTATGCTAATTGAAACAGGTGACAAGGTGAGGCAAGGGAGCGTGAAAATGATCATTACAACCACAATCTGGATATCTGTGGTAGCACATTTGCCATCATGGCTTTCATTTTCCTGAATGACTCAATATTTGTTGTGCTGATACCTTTGTTAAAAAATACAAAGGTTACATCCAAGACATCATTGTTTTCAAGCAAAAATATAAACATGTCCAAGTTGTTGAATAATCCATAACAAATTGATGAATTTCAGGGGGGGCTTAATATTTCTGGTGACAAAAAAACTACAAGCATACAACAACAACAGGTCCCGTCAAAATACATAAGTGTCACGCTACATTGTAATTGAATCATCATAATTCATTCCATTTTTAGAAGGCTGTCGGAAGCATCTAAATTATGTGCTTGTCCTTCATTGTGTAAAATTCCACAATATCCTGCAATAAGCAGTTAATGAGAATATAGCTACCTGGGGAATGTTTTCAGGCAATGTTTGCAACTGGTGTTGTTCAGACTCAGCCTGACAAACAATGTCTGCGCATATTTAATGGAATTCGTCTTGTGAAAACACAAAGTAGAAGCATCACAATGAGGACTGTCAGTGGACATTGTTGTAACCTCTGCACCACCTCATTAATGCTCCTCTAGCTAAGCTGTGATCGGCTGGACAGAAGTGTTGCAGGATTCAGCTCCACAGCCCCCTAATGTATATAAATGAAAAGTTGCAGGCTACTGTGGAGTACTGAATATTCACTCTTTTTGTAGATCACTTTGTTATGTAGAAAACAAAATATTTGTCTTTTAGTAAAATACAAACTCTTAGAATTCTTCAGCATATGATAAGAGTGACTAAATAAAATCTTTGAGTAAAATGTCAAATTAAGCGTACATTAATTTTATGCTTGTGAATTATTTACTTTTTTTGGGCCCAGTTTCTGTTTGTACAATATCCATTGTATTGGCTTGTGAATCAAAGGCTATCTAAAATTGTTTTTCTCCCATGTGAAATTTACGGTTGACTGGAAAATGAAAGCTGATTCAACAAATGGCATGTCTGGCAGAATTCCGTGAAACACAGAGCAGTTGAGTTGGTTAAACCTTAGGTTGTCTAATTACCAACACACTTTACTTGATACATACAAAAAGGACCCGTGATCTCTTAAAATGACAAATACCTGACAAAAAAATATATATATATGTATGTATTGACATTCCACTTCCTGTTAATCACAGGTCACAGGTGATGCTAAATACTTTAGATTTCTTTAAAGAACCCTATTCATTCATTAGTATATTTTGATGCCTAAACTAAAGTGATGATCTTTATTTCGTCCTGCAAATATGAATAAGCCATTTATATCTGACTTACAGCAGAACCAAGAAACATTTTAGCTTATATTCCACTTATTGAAGGATTACACTTCAAACTCATTGTGCTATCAGACAGCTGCCTAATCAGAGTCTAAGCCTAGATAAATGCGCTCTGCTGGAATTTAAAACTGTGACATTTATAAAAATGTCCTTCTCATATACTCATACGCTTTAGTTTCTCTGGTACAACATACCAAATACCCCGCTACAGCAATATTATGTTTGCATCATAAGACATCAGCGCTTTAAGAAATCTTTTAAAATAGGCCATGATGACGTGCTAGCTCTTCTCTACTAAATTCTATTAAGGACAAATGAACAACAACTCACACAAGCAATTAAAAAAAAATGTAAACAGTTTTCTACTGCAACTGAAAACATAAGATAAAATGACCAGAGACACGTCCCAGCCATTCCCAGACAGCAGAAGCTGTCCTATTGAAAGTACACAGGTTTGAGGAAAAGCAACCCAGTGTCTCTCATCAGCTTAAGTGTGCAGTGGACTGATGTGAATTTTACTCCTCAGTGACTCTCACTACAACTGAAGCAGTTTCTGGGCTCACATACCAGACAAGCTATAGCATGAATAGTATTCAAAGGCACTGCACCTTTTTCTAGTAGAATTACTGCGCTATATTTTAAATAGTCTTATTACACTACCTGCAAATGTAAGTGTAAACAGTATGAAATGGTGTGGGATATGAAGTTTACTTAAGACTGCTACTAAGGCAACCTGATACAGAGTATCATCTTTTTTTCCTCTAATATCCACAAAAAAGAAAGACACTTCTGGTTTCACTTATCACCTGGGGAGTAATGTGGGAGTAGTTCAGTCCAACGCGTGTCCAGGAGTTTGTGTGTCAATGAGCTGACCCATGTGTTCAAGAAAGAAGAGAAACTGCTTGGCTGTCTTAGGTGATTTTCTGTGTTTTAATGTATGCAGAATCCTTCTGCTCATGTTCTCTTACGCTGCTTTTGTATGATCTATTTTTACTCCCTTGTATTCATGTGAGACGCACAAAAGGTCAGAGAGAGGTGAAGGAGGGTGAACACTTTTTTTCCAAAAAGAAGAGAAATTTTCAACAGCCTGTGCAGACAACTGTCTAGACAGCATACAATCAGTTTTTTAATTTATTATTTTTTTATATTACCAAGCATGGAAAGGAATAAGAAATGGCTAAGAAATAGGAACATAAAAACATATTCCTCATTTTGAGTCTGAGTTTGACATTGTTTTTCACCTGTAAAGAAAAAAACTTTACAGGTGCCTTATTTATAGGGAAAATAGCTGATTGCTTGCAGTGAACAAGCTGAGGACAAAAAAAAAACTGCATATATTACAAGTAAGAATAATCTGTTTACCTTGCTTTCTTCTTTCTCTTTCATTTCCTTATGTTTTTCTCTCTTTCTCTCTCTAAATAACAGCCTAATTTCTGTGTTACTAATTATTTAACCCAGCAGTACTGCTGCTGCATTGTGCATTGCAGGGGAGTGAATGAGGTGAAGCAAAGACAAGGACGGATAAATAATGAATGTGACATAACTCCTACTGGATCTGGACATGCTTCCCTCAACCCTCAGAGCTGTCTGTGCAGCTGTGTTAATGATCTAAATGACACAGACTTAAATAAAGATAAGAGACACTGTCACTGAGATAAAAGTGGAGGGGAGAGGGAGGGGAAACAGGAGGACAAAGGAGGGAACAACTAAGCTGTAGTGCCTCTTCACCTCACTGTGCAATACCTTTTGTGCAATACTTTTGTAAATAGTCAACGGTGCAATAGACTCAATACTTGAAATGTGCAATTCACTTGTATTTTTATTTTTATTCCTATTTATTCTATTTATCCCCTTCGTATATTTTATTTATATTGTCTCTGTATTTATATATATGTGTGTGTGTGTATAACTCTGTAACTTCTGTCGGTGCTGTGCTTTTTTGGAAATCGAATTTCCCAGAGGAACCCACCCGAGGGATTAATAAAGTTCTATCTTATCTTATCTTATCTTATCTTAAGTGGAAGAGAGCAAAATAAAAAAAAGAGATTTTAAATGAATGCACTCCTGTCAGATAACTGGAGAAATACCACTTTTTAATATAGAGATTATTGACAATGAGCATGAATAACAAGGTCAGCAAACCTTATTCTTTTCAAAGCACAGGCCCACAAAAACTGTATATTATGCAATATATATCCTGTTAGCACTGTAGACTCATCCGTAAGTTGAGGTGCAGTGGATATTTTATTAGTGTTTGCTATTGTGATCATGTTTTATGCTTAACTTATAACTGATGGTACTGAATGGAAAAAAGGACATTTGTGCAGGAATGAAACATACTCCAGTATTTTTATTTTTATTTTATTTTTATTATTTTATTTTTTATGTTTATATTTGTTAAAAAATGCACTGGGAATGATCTTTTAATAGATCAAGCAAAGCAATCATTAAGTTTGAACAAGTCTACGTTACCACTTTGGCTTCCAACAATTATAAAAACAAGATAACTGAGATTAAACGATTATTGTGTCACATCAGATAATGCAGTAAAGCCCCAGTTTGCTCTGCATTATCAATCCATTTTTTGAATATTCACCCACTGAAAAGAGAAAGGTGAGCTTGGGCTTTTACCGTCTTAAGGTAGGTCAGATTTACTCTACTGATGATGTGTTTTGGAGTAGTAAAACGCTCAGTACGAGAGGAACCGCTGGTTCAGACTTTAAGTGGATGTGCTTGGATGAGAAGCCAATGGTGCGAAGCTACCATCTGTGGAATTATGACTCAATGCCTGTAAGTCATAATCCTGGCTAGATGTGATGATATCATAGTGCCATGAAAAGTTGGTGCAGGGAGCTGTTCACAACGCAGCTGGGGCAAAGCGCTGGATGATGGTCAGCTCTCTGCTGTGTTGCGTCACCTGTTTGTGGAGAATCTAGTGTTAAATCACCTGCAGATGACACAGTTATTACTATTCACATATTATTGTGTATTTTAGTTTGAAGCTTAAAATAGGTTTAGCTGGTCGTTGAATTTTGTGTATAAGAATTGGTTTATAAGGTTTGTTTAGTTAACAAAAAAGCCTCTTTTCTCTAAATACAGCTGAAAATAATTACAGACTTATAAAACACGCTCCTTTTAAGCGTTAAGCAAAAAAGTTAAGCAAAAGGCGAACGTAGTGCTTTCAAAGAGTCCTTTATATATTGTAGCTGCAAAACATTCTTTATCGTGAAATTTCAAGGATTTTGTTGCTATTCACAAACTATTCACACTGTGTAACTGCAGCATGCATTTGTCACTTCAGTAGCCAAGTTGGTGTCAGTCACTATCTGATTACATGATGCATGTTGGATTTTTCTCAGTACAAGATGTACAGCAGTTCTGTGGTATAATGGGAATTTAATAGCCGTGATAGACTGCATGCAATTAGAGAGGGTGTGAAGAGCCCAGGATGGGATAGTAGTCTTGCCCACTGTATAAATTTTGCATGAAATTATGGAGTGGGAGCAATCTTGTCATGTGTAACCCCCCTGAAGTCCAGATTGTGTGGTGTGAAACATCCCTGTGATCATGTGATAAGAAAATAAATGCACGCTCTATTCAGTGAGATTTTCACAGGGATTTTTGATTGACAGCTGTTGTGTTCTACAGGGTTCTTCTGGTTGTATGTGATAAACAGAGGTACATCCTCCCACCAACTGATTTGTTTCCTAATGTTTGTAGGCGCAGCTTTAATGAAGAAGCAGACCTGCTAACATTCTTGCAGAAGGGACCTCTTCAACAAGTATGGGGTCACCATGGAAACCATTCCTCCTCCTGTCTGTCATCAGTGGCCTTTCAGGTAAGAAATTCAAGAGCTAGTGTTCGGAGACTATTTAGAAAATATGTACAGAATAATTTAAAGTATTAATATTACAAAAAGAAAACGATACAGTAATATCTAAAATGATAACTTGCCGGGGATAAATGTGCCACATGTAGGAGAATTTATTTATTCATTCATTTATCGGTGTCAAATATCGGGGATATTTTTTTCACTTTCACATCTTTAAAAAGACACGTTTTGTATTTAAATCCAAGAATTTATGTGCCAGGTTCTTCTTGGTTTCTAAAGGAGATAAAATTGGGAACACCTTTGCACACCTTCTGTGGCTGCTGTACAAAGTAATTACTCATTACCAAGTTTTATTTTATACATACCTTTCTACCTAATTAATAAAGAAAGAATAAAAGTAAATTTACGTAACATGAATGTATATCCAATTACCTTTAAAGTATCAGGCAGGCTTAACTGGCTTAGTAGTAATTAGTTTCAACATACCAGTGCTCCGCTTTATCTGTCTGCTATCCATTATCTTCCCATGCTACATCTTCACTAATGTGTTTAGCAGTGAGCGCAAAATTTCAAGTTACGGATCAAGCGACTCCCTCAGTCAGTCTAGAACATGGATTTGCCGGTCTAATGGATTCTGCCCTTTTAACAGTTCTTTCAACCCACCAGAGAAGGGTTTGTGCACTCTGGGCCTTTCTCTGAGCTTCATTTATGGAAGTCACAGAAGCTGCACTGACCTCACTGGTCTGCCTGTTAAACCATAATAATAAATGGAAACAACTGTTTCTTGAGTTTTAAACATTGTCTCTTGAGGCTGTTTGCTTCTGAATAAATTGTGGGCATATTTTTTAAAGTTAGGTATGCTGCTGTAGAGCAGTATTGTACATTACAACCTTACAAAGTAACAAAGTGAGATATAATTTATTTTTAGCTGCTAAAAAAATTATTTAACTTGTATAGAAGTGACATGAAGCAACAAAGAAAAAAACCCACAAATCTTTCTTTTCACTTTTCTCATTTTATGGTTCGAATGAAAATAGCTCATCCTGTATAAAACAACCATTGTTGTTCAGGCAACTATTCCTGATTCAGTATTGTGTGTTGTTAGCCCACATTTGCCACAGACAGAATTTAGGGTGGGCCACTCAGATATATTAATGGTCAATTTGGTGACAAATTCAAAAATGTCTAGCTCCAACCCACTTCCTCTCATTTTCCCACCAACGGGCTGGCTGGACAAGTTGCCTCTGTGATGGTCCTTGATATCACTCAGCTCCCTCTCCAGAGAGCCTTTAATCTTGTGGTCAGACAGACTCCCACTCCACTGTCTTGGACTGATTATATTTCTTAGTTAATGATTTTTCACAGGGTACTTGGCAATTTAAGTATTTGCATAGGAGCACTAAACATAATTCTGTGGGGGGAAAAAAAACACTTGAATTATTATTCAATAAAAAAATTTAACATTAAAATTTGTTTCTTGGGACTGTCACATAGGAAATATCTTTTATACCTTTGATTGTGACCCACTGTTTTGCATTCATTAGATTGTGAATATATTTTATATATTGACATAAATCTATTACACATGGTTTTTTGTAGACAGTACAGTTTGTACCACAGAATGCCAATTATTCACAGTGCTGCGTTAACATTACAGCAAACCAGACATTTACCACAATTTGAAAATGTTAACATCCCAGCAACTACTGTATACTGTTCAAGAAAGCCAAAGTGTGGGCTCCCAAACCTCTGCTACTGGTATTAGCAGGGAAGCTGCCTAACAAGCCTCCAGTGGTAATTTGAGCTTGAACTCCATCAGCTGACAGGCCTGAGCTTGTATTTCAAAAGCACCATAAGGTTTGATGTAGTCTAATCATAAGCATTTTGAACTTCTGTCTGTAAACTGTAATCATTGCTTCCCCAGGGATTTTGTAAAAGCAATGCATGGAGCGCGTGGGAATGTGTGAAGGAGATGGTAAAGCTGATGACTGACAATTTTGAGTTAGTTTTTAATCAAGCTGTTTTTCGTCACAAAGTGTCCAATTTTCAACTTTTAAATGCAATGCTTTTACAATACTTTTGAGTCCCATTTAAAACCTTTGAAAGCAATGGTCTCAGTAGAGCTTTATGATACACAAATAGAAGCATAAATATAAAAGGAGTTGTTTAACATACTGTGGAACACTCATGTTTGGTAGCATTTGACAGCTGACCATCACTGACAGTGCTGACCACTGTCCATCACAAAGTGTGAAGGAGGATAATTATAGTGAGTTCCTGTTTTCTAATTTCTGTATAGCTTTTTAATGTGCCCTAAAGGCATGAAGAAATGTAAGAGTTTATTCTCCCTTTTTAAAAAAAAAAAGTATTTTAAATTCACAAGAAGAATCACTGCAAAGTGCAGTGACTATTGAAAGCTTTTCAGCCCAACATGAGCACTTAAGAAATTTCTCATAAATGGCTTGTGTGTCTCTATGTGGGTGTCTCTTTGCTTTATGTGCGATAACAGAACAGGCCACGGTTGCTATAGAAGATTCTGATTTTTCAAACATGAATAGAGAAATAGGAAAACTGGTTGGAGAGTCAACAGACTCTGGTTCACTAAGGTCTACTATGGGACTTAACAATGAACCGAATCTTACAGTAGTAGTAGTACATTTGGCACCAATTCCCAATGAAAGCAATACTACAAGGTATTGGTGTATGTATGAAGGTGGTAAGAAGATATCAATACTAACAGAAATTCCACTATTAAGTAACTGTGACTTGGACTTTTTAAAATTAGCTGACAGGAAGTTACTGTGGAAAAGAGAAGAGTTTTCAGTAATTCTTTTTCTGTTTGTCAAGACTTCAACAGTTTATCAAGTTTATGGACAGGGACTTAGCGGCTTGTGTAGTTAATTTGGTTCAGTTGAGCCAATTCTGTCCATTGATTTTTGATCTCAGGATTTGGTTTCCTGGTTCCTTAGATGTGTACAGTTGACAGAATTTGCTCTGCTTGCTCATTATGGGTGTCTCATCTCAGTACTACTACAATGACTTCTGTTGTCTTCCTGCTTTGTAAACTAGCTTCCTTTCAGAAAAAAAAGAATGCAAGGTTGTTTCTCCTTCTGGAATATAGGTGAACATATGTTCACATATACTGTTATGTACAACAAACTCAAGTATTTAAATGCTGTATATTTTTGCTATATTATTTTTAACTTGGTATTTTTTGCACTACACATATAGTGACATAGAAAGAAGGAAATACAAAGAATGTCATCAATTCCCCTACACTGATGGCTGCAGTATTCACTGAACATATCTATGCAATTCAGCTGAAAATTGGATACAGGAAATGCAGTCTTTGTTTCATTCTTGTGTGATTTAGTTGAATGACAATGCCAGGAGATTTATCACAGTGTAAACAAAAGTATTTCATGATTGCATAAAAATCTAAAAATAAGACACCTACTGTTATGCATGTGCATATTTTTCATTTTCTTTAACCTTTATTTAACAGCATGATATGACTTTAGATTAAATTGTCTTTTGCATGTGTGTACAGGCTACAATAGACAGCAATACCATCAACAGAGTAGTAGTGCACGCACGCACACACACACAACAAAACATCTAAATTACACAAAACACATATGCCAATAGAGAAAAATACAAAAACAGCCAAAATGTATGAATTATAGCATCTGTAAAGCATAAACCAGTAAACACATTGTCTTGAGCCAAAATATGGGGGTAGTAATATTGAGTCAAGACATTGTTTTGCAACCTGAATAACATCCTAAAAATCACAAATTCAGTTTGTGAGACCAGCTCCATTTAGTTGAGGACTCCAGGAGGACAGAGCTTTAACTCAGAATACCCTTTTCCAAATATTTGGGGCAGATATTGTTGCTTGACAATGACAAGTTTTTAAATTTGTTTGCCTTCATTCTTCTTCAGCCAAACTTTTCAAGGGACTTGAATGCATCATTCATCCATACATTAACACTAATTTTTGTCTTGAAGGTAACTGAAATGAATAGAGTCCAATTGTTGCAAATTTGTTGCAAATTGTTGTTGCCTGAAAACTGTGATACCACAAATAGTTTGGGTCATAATGACGTTGAAGTTGAATCTTCCATATGTGGACTCTGAGGAAGAGCTGTTCAATTTATACAACACGTATTTGACTAATGTTGTAATAATTTATATATATATATATATATATATATATATATATATGAGAGAGAGAGAGAGAGAGTTGTAGTTCTCCATTTTAGTCAGAACAGCACTGTGAACTAAGTGTGCTTTTAGTACTCACAACTATCAGAGACGTGTCACATTTTAGTAAGAGTGCCACACTTCAAACTGGTTTTCAATATTATCAGCAGTAGGAGCCGTGAGCAGCTGTTCCCACGGGTGTGATGCTGTCTTTGTCTAGTATAATACTTTTGACACAATGGTTTGTATAATGGATTTTTGACCCACTGTTCTCCATGAGAACAGAAAATACTCAGTTTGAAGACAGTAGTTGCTCCATTCTATTTTACTTTCCCCTGTGCCTCTCTTCGTTGTCATAGAAGGGTGTGGACCCTTCTATGACATAGAAGGGAGAGGGCACTAACAAAGTGGGTTGGGCAGGCATAATGTCTGGGGCCATTTTTTTTTCTTTTTTTTCCCACCTCAGTCCACCAGTGATTGAAATATAATATTTCTTGGAGTGTTAAGTGTGGAATGGTAATTCAGCTTTTCCTTGGTTAACTCAGAGGTATCTCAATATTAAAAGTGGGTTGCAGGGAATATAGATGTGTAGTGCCGTATAAGTGATGCATGAAGTAATTTTCACCAAGGGCAAAAGAGTCAAATGACAGAAATATGGCTGTGTGTGGGGAAACGAATGAGTATTTGCATGCAGTACACAGAGCCGGACCATGCAATGAATATATATTGCTGTAATTGTATACCTTGAAAAATAAACTTTAAAATATGGAGTTGTTATAAAAAGTGACACCCCCATTCCATAACTGCATCTCCCACTAGCCTAGCATTCCAATAATCCAAAAGTCATGGTCTGTTAGTCAGTGTACAGGAAAAGCAGTCATCAGTAATCACAAACCTGTGCTAACCTGGTACATTTAAACCGTGTTGAATACAAGGAATGTGGATGTCATGTTCCTGTGTTTCCTGTACATTATTTGATCAGTTTAAAATGTTTCAAGATTAATTAATTTCAACATGTTGGACTTCACCATCACACCTTGAACAAGTTGTTTTTAACTTACTTGTGTTTCCTATTTGTTAATTCCTCTTCTATTTTCACTGTCTCTTGTGCTCTGTATTTCATTTCATTTCATTTCCACCGCTGTCTCATTACACCAGCTGTGTTCACTTCCCCTAATTGCCCTCTTGTATGTGTATGTGTGTGTGTGTGTGTGTGTGTGTGTGTGTGTGTGTGTGTGTGTGTATATATATATATATATATATATATATATATATATATATATATATATATATATATATATATATTTAAATAATGGTGTCTTTCCCTTTCACAGTGTCTGTTTTTGCTCCTTGTGTCATCCCTGCCCAAATTGTCGAGTCCTATATGAACCTTGCTATTTGGATTTTGGGATTTTCCATCAGTTTGAATAAAAGTGTTTCCAGTTTGTTCGATTGTCTACAGAGTCTGCATTTTAAGTTCTGCAAATGCATGACAGTGGAGTCTATTTTTGGTCCAACCATCAGGATAAAGAAAACGTATAACCTCTGACTTTTTTTTTTTGTCCGATTATTATGCATCTTCAATATGAATTTTATGTTAAGAAAAAAAAGGAACAAGTACAAGCAGCATACTGAATTTACTCCCACACTTGCCATCAGGAGGTATGACACATTAATACCATAAATCATACAGTACCATTGCGGTTTCATTGTTACTGTGGCAAGGTTGAAGCAACTCATACAATCCCCACCGTACGCCAAGGATCATGAAAAAAGACTGGGTTTTAGTAAGTAGTCCACTGTGATATGAGGTGAAGTGAGGTTGCATATGATGTATGGATTGTTCTATCTGTAATGATATTCCACTGAATAAATGGTCTCAAGCATAATCAGCTTCAGTCAATATAATCTTCCTGTGAAGGTCTTCATTAATCTTACAGGCTATGCCTAATCATGTCCATCTACTTGAGCACCCACGAATGTCTCACCTACTTACTGTATGTTATTCTAATTAATTTTTCACACCATTGTCCAGAGGCTGCCGACAAAGCCCCACAAGACTCGCATATTGTGCCCTGCACAGTGTCAGCCCAACGGCCTAATACAAGTGGATAGGTTTTCAGTGTTTCCCCAGTGTTTGTTTCTCCAGATCTCACCTCTGTTAACTCGAAACGTGTCATCCTCCTTTAGCCTCACCTTCACCTCTGTTGTTGTTTTGTTTGCATGTTAAGTCCCTTGTCTCAAATCCATGTACGTGTCCTTTGTAGGCACACTGCATAATAATTTAGAGTAGCTTATTACAGAAAGGTGATCTCCATTAAAGTAAACGTACAGTCTAGTAGTTTAAAACACACGTCATAATAAAGACAAGGTAACAGGAATGTTTGACTTTTTGTTCTTTGTTCAAGTATAGAATGGCTGTTGCCTCCTTTGTTGATGTTATCATGAAGGTGGTGTTAAGACCTGAAACGATCACCGATGGCATTGCTCTGGAGCTCCCTGAAATACAGCAAGTGCAGGCCTTTCAGCAACAATGAGTGTGACTGATTTTGCACCCACTGAAAGATAGGGATCAGCAGGATCTGCAAGGGTCATTGCTTTTATCAGATGAAGGTGACAGCTGACAAGTGCAAGTGCCCGTTGGCTTCAGCAGTCAAACAAATAAAAAAAGTTATTTGTCTGACTGCTGTGTTTGTCAGGATTTAGGAATGCTATTTTTCCTGAGAAAAGACAGTGATACGTTTTATAACCTCCACCACATATTATGTCAATTAAAGCATACATGCAGTTTGTACAACATCCCTTTAACGTTATGTTATGTTTCTTATAATAGTAACTTTTTGTTTGTCTGCTTGTCTGGTACCTAGGATGCCAGTGTATAATTTTGCATAGTTTTTCCAAACAAGCCAGGGAGCATGCATGTCTCTGTTAAAATCAAATATGTATAGTTTTATTTTAGTAGCAGCATCAAGATATCTGTTTATAGGCTCTGCTTTTTTCTTGTTAAAATTTCCTTGGTGGTGCCAGAGGTCAGACAAAAAGGGCTACACTGCTTCAAGCTGACAGGAGGCAACAGTAACTCAAATAACAACTTGTTGTCCAAGATATGCAGAAGATCATTTTTGAATGCACAACACATCCTACCTTGAAGCAATGACTGTAGAGCAGATCAGCTATAGGAGGAGAAGACTGCACTGGGTGCCACTCAGCCAAGAACAGAAAACTGAGGCCACAGTTCATAAGGAACCACCAAAATGTGACAATTCAAGATTGATAAAATGTTTCCCGGTCTGATGAGTCTCAATTTCTGCTGCGGTATTTGGATGGTAGGGTCACAATGTGGCATAAAAAACATAAAAACACAGATCCATTCCGCCGTGTGTCAACACTTCAGGCTGGTGATGGTGCTGTAGTGAGTATATTTTTTTGGTATACTTTAGGCCCCTTTGTACAAACTGAGCATCATTTATATCCCACAGCCTACCTGAGTGTTGTTGCTGACCATGTGCATCCCTTTATAACTACAATGTACTCATGCTCTGATGGCTGTTTCCTGAAGGATAAAGCAGCATGCCCCAAAGCTCAAGTAATCTGAGAATGACAATATATGTAATAGCACCTTGTTAGATGTGGTTGAATAGGAGTTTCACACCATAGGAGTACAGCAAACAAATCTGCATTAACTGCATTATGCTATCATGTTGATATGGACTAAAATCTCATAGGAATGTTTCAGCACCTTTTATATATAATATAATACCTAAAGAGTGGCTTGTGAGTGTATATCTTTTTTATGAAGTCAGTGGAAACAATAAATAATATTTGGATGGCTGTTACAATATAAATTCATTGAAATGACAGTAGCTTAATCACCACTGTTGTTATGTACTTTACAGGCACTGCACTTTTACTATTGCATTAAGTGGTAAAGCTGTGTTAGTAATTCACAGTATTTTATTGTACCATCTTGAACCCCTGGCATAATGAGCAACGACTATGTACTAAACTCAGGTGTGTCTGCATTACTCATCCATAATGGGTGAAACTAAGCTGTTCATGTGTGACTTAGAACTAGTTTACTGATATGAAGGAGAAAAAGGCTTCATCGCTGCTTCTTCTCTAAACACCAGATGCATAAAATCCATGCCAATATTTCATGAGTTGAAAATATTTTTCTTACTCATCTACTCTTAATGCAACCATTCACACCAACCATGTAATTTAACTGGACAAATTTGCAACTTTTTTTTTTTTTAAATCAAGCTCAATTTTTCTGATTTTTTTTTAGATTTTTGGGGGGATCTGACTAAACAGATCGGACAAATCAGATCACTGAATTTCTGTAGATGTGCAGTGAATACACAATGAGGTGGAAATAGTAAAATATTAGTCTTTCACGTCAGACACAGCGAGATGCTGATCCGGGTCAATCGGCTCTCTGAAATGATTTCTCTGCCTTTTCAGATGTGATCTCAGCCCTGCCAACAAGACCTCAAACTGCCCTACTTACATCCTGCAGTATGTACAAAAGCATGATACAGTTTCAACTCCTGGATCAAACTACGAAATTCTCCCTACTGCTGCCTTCTCGTGAGAATTGGATGAACCAGAATCTCAGTTTCTTAGTTTTATTGTTAAGAGAAATCAGAACCAGCTCATCATGCCTCTATGTTGACGTAATTTTTTTCATAATGCATTTTTTTGATGACTAATTCATCACAAAAATGCAACACGTTCAGTGTCTACATACGTTACACGGCAACTTTCGATTTGGAAATTCGTTTGGTTTTTTTTTTCACAGTGCATTCAGTGTGTAACAGTCTAATGCTTGATTTAGTCTTCTGCAGGAAATATGTACATCCCAACTCAGGTTACCTAAATCATGTAACCAGAAACTCCTTTTATCCCTACACTGCAACCTTCCATGACATTCAAAGTCATTGTGGTATGCCTCAGCCAAACTAGTAGTACATACAGACATTTCTCGGGAGATGCACTCCAAGTTACACAGAAGGTTGTGGCATTGGGTTAAAATGGGGTTCCCGTTATGGCGAAAGTTACGATGTAGATCTGACGCAGAAGTATAATTCACGTGCTAAGTCTATATATGTATTGTAAAAGCTATTAAAACAATTAATAATACAATTAGACCTATAAAAGCAATGACAAGTATTATATTGTTTCACAAAGGGCAAGACAAGATAGGATATAAAAAATGCTTTATTTATTCCAACGGTTAGGAAATTACTGTGTTACAGTTATTTAGCTACACAGTAGCTTATGCCGTTGATTTAACAAAAGTCGCACACGGGATAGCACAAATTCACAAAGCCACCAATCCAAAAGTTTTTCAGAAAATCCTTCAAAAAATACCTAGTAACCAGTTTCTTTAGCTTGTATCAACCTGACTGTCAGGAGTTATGACTGTCTTACTGGTTTATTACTTTAGGGACACTTAGGTACATCAAGTATAATACAATGTCAAAAAAATGAAAGCTACTTAGACCTTAATATTTAAAAAACACTAGATTATCATATCTGAGTGTGTCAGAATTGTGATAGTCCTACAATAGCTACAGTATGTTATATATTAAATGAAACCATAATGTTGCTCAAGCTCATGAGTATTTTAAAATCCCATGCTCCCAATAAGTATGACTCATTTTGTACTGTGAAAAACACTTCTGGGCTATTTTTTTATGGTTCCGGCCCAGTCTGAATTTGCATCAAAGGCTTGTGTTAATACTCTTGGGGTAAGCTTTTATTTGATTCACTAGTCCTTTGGTAAAAATTACCCCTCATAGTTTTGTACTCTCTCAGGTATCCTAATGATTTGATTCTGATTTTAGGTGCTGTGGTTTGGTTACAAAATGATACATCCGTTTCTATATATGCACATTCATAGTGTTGTAGTCATTATTATTTATCACCTTTAAAGTCTGATGAATCTAGTAACATTATTATTTATTTCCACTGCAGGAAGTATGCCAAATGGCATTGATGAGATACGGCATGTTTACGTGGAGATGTCCTGTTTAGCGAGAGAAATTAGCTGTATGTCCTGACAGTATTTTAAATCTTGACTAAATGAAGTCATTGCAGCTGTCATCTTTTAACAGATCAACCTGTTTTATTACAAGCTGTTTCCTTGTAATCATTCAGCTTCTTTCAACCATTACATCTTAGCTGTCAGTCAAAGATACTAAGTTGCTTTATACATTTTTGCATCAAATATGCTTAACACCAGTCTGCTTCTGATAGCTTGGCCTCAGCTCAGTTATAAAAAATTCAGTTATATATTATGTTCTGAGCTCTGCTTGAATTGCGAAAAAAAAAAATCAGTGTGACAAACACGATCATAAGCAGAACTTTGTGTGACTCACTCTGTATTCCTGTGTGACTCTAAATGTTCATTGCAGGGCATGACAGATCTTTCTAGTTTTTCTCCAGGGTTTCTTTACCCTACACCAGGCCTACAGGGTCATGTTGCCAGGCTGCATACCCATCATCTCATACATAAGTAACTACAATACTGTGCAAAAGTACACCTCATGTCTATATATTTTGTCTACTAAAGAGTCAAACTTCTTTGCTATATTTTTAAAGTGGTCTCGAGCAATTGTCTTCAAGCGCTTTCAAAGTTTTTCACCCGTTTCCAATGATTGGATTTAAAATACACTGACCTGACCATTTTCATAGATTTATTGGCACTGACCTGTGAATCCTTGAAGGCCCCTAACTCTAAGGATGAGACACTTTTGTGTCTACACATTATAGATAACTTAGCAAAAAATGACATTTAAATCATATCTTTAGGCACTTTGTTACTAGTAGCCTGTCACAAAGAGAGCATCTCTCGTGACTGAGGGCCCTCGTCTGTGTGGTAACAACTGGGTTTTCAAAGCTCGTTTTTCTGAGGGTGAATGTGTCACTGCTGGAAACTACACCTAATACCATGGGTCAGTTTCTCAAGCAGCCTTGACACATGAGACCCACATTCCATCTCTACAATTCCTTCCCTCCGTAACTGTGAAAGCATGCTGACCAGTAATCGTACCTTTAGACCAAATATCCTGAAGGTCTTGGTATCTCCTGATATGAGAAGTTGCCTGTCCATTAACTCTGCAATACGCTGACGGGTCAGCTATCCATACTGCTGGTTGAGGGCATCCATTG
Source organism: Maylandia zebra (assembly GCF_041146795.1). Classification (NCBI taxonomy): domain Eukaryota; kingdom Metazoa; phylum Chordata; class Actinopteri; order Cichliformes; family Cichlidae; genus Maylandia; species Maylandia zebra. The sequence goes on along the minus strand of NC_135180.1, from coordinate 33,156,821 downwards.
TGTTGGTATAAGGGAACCTAAAGTTGCTACAGGAGTCGGCAATAAGCAGCTTAAGGTGATCCAATAATATCTGGAAACTGAAGCGTTTTGTTGCATCTGCTGGGAGAATATTTTCCTGGGCCATCCTCAACCATGCAAATTCCACTGGATTTGGGTATACAAAATCTAGGATGGTAGGTATGGGACCCTGTAGTAGCGCTCCTGACCCCCACTGGACTCTGATGGGGGACCATGCTCCTCCCATGCAGGTAATGCATGGGATGACAGGATATGGCATTATTTTTGTGCCTCTATTCTGGGCGCACATTTAAAAAAAATTGCAAGTGCAAATGTTGCATTTTGAGGAGAAAATTATTTTGAGCAAAGAAAAGCTTAATTTGAGCAAACAAAATTCATTGCTGCGTGCAAGAAATGTATTTCAGTGTTTGCTATTATCCATATACACACACAATAACAGCCCCTCTCGCTCAGTTGTTGCATTTGCTCTTGCTCAGATTTCTGCTCTGTGTGCTGACAGATATCTGCGGACCTGCTCTCAGTGTGTTGCTCAACGTCTCTGCACCCTACACGCTCAACTCTTTCTGTACACATTATAAATGTTCCACAAAACCAACCATTCACAGACTTGGATGCGAAGATTGTGATTAGCTGTTTTGTTCTCCAATCAGCTCACTAGCTACTCTATTCCGGAAGCACTGTCCAAAATGTAGCCAAATCCAGTGGAGTGGTTTGCTTTAAGCTAGATTAAAACCAACAATGGGCTTAAAAATTATAAATTTTTAAAACAAATAACATACTAACCAAAAATAGGTTTAGCTACACTAATACATTTCTTGTACGCAGCAGAATTTTGTTCGCTCAAATTAAACTTTTCTTCGCTCAAAATAATTTTCTCCTCAAAATGCAACACTTGCATTTGCAAAGTCTTTTTATGTGCACTCAGAATAGCAGCACAAAAATAACGTCATAACAGGAGCGCTTTTTAACAAATACTGCATTTAAAATATTTATGTTGAACATTACAAACAGTGCTAATATAAATGCATTGCATTATTACAATGCCATTAAGCCGTATTACTGAGGCTCTAAAAAGTAGCTAAAATTTTATTTTGGAATTCTCTCTCAAGTTAATACGATTTGTACCTTTCCAGGTGTTAAAGGCACATTTAATGAAGTACTGAAAGGTACTGTTGCAGGCATCAGCAGTGAGAATATGATTTATACCACAAACTAAGCTGATTTTTGGCAGGATAAATGGTTTAACTGACTACCAACCATCTACTAATTGCTTTGCTTTTCAATGTTCAAACTCACAGTATCTTTAATTTCAAATGGAGTTCCATATCCTGTTTCTCAGCAGAATATGTAATACTGTAATTGCCTGCTCTCCATTTGTAGATTGCTTTTTTTTTCTTTTTCTTTTTTTGCAGCTGACAAGTCCCCAAGGACACATAATTATTTCTCAGTTTTGTTCAGTTCTTTCACAGCACTTTATCATGTAGGGTAAGAAACTCCCACCCTTCTTTGAAGATATCTGATTAAGTTCTTCTTGAGCTTTAAGATTATAGTCTTATGCATTTTAGTTTGAGCCATATATTTGCACAGGATTGGTTCCATAGTACCAGTAATTTTAGCTATTCCTTAGCTGTATCGTGCAGTTGCTTTGAAACGTGTGAAACGAGGATTAAATTTCAAGCAGAAAAATACACTAATTGTTTATGTTTTCTTGAGTTATATTAATAGTATCACAAAAGTAAAACGAATTGGAACAATACCATTAAAAAAGTGGACTGAATTCTTCAGAAATATGCTGCAGACATTTATGGTGACAGCGATGACTAGTGACAGCCTCGACATCTTTTTTCAGAGAGGATATTATTCTGAACCTCCACGGTCTCTTTGACTTTAAAGGAATCTGTTTCTCTCCTGTTCTGTTACACTTACCATTTTATTCAATTTGAGACTTTGATGACAGTAATCTCCAGAATATGCAGTGTGTCTGTGGTTCCTTTTAAGAACTGCATGTTTTCACCTAAGGCATCATAAGTGCCTTTTTAGTCAGTACATCAAATGGTGCTACGCAGCAGATGCTCCAACAAAAAAACAAAAAACAGACTGTATGAGAGGCAAATGGGTAAACAGACTCCTAGATTAAAATTGTAGAATAAAAAAAATGTTTAAAAAAGAAATTAGAATCTTTATGGGTAATTTCACACCTTTTTAACAGGTACTGTGGTAGTGATTTTGAAAATGACTTTTATATTAGGTGGATATTGGGACTTTAACAGACAGATATTTAATCTTACACAAATCTCTTAGACCTTGTGGTTACAATTTTACTCAGAAATTAGATCAACTATATCATTTCTATGCATTTTTTAGACATTGTAAGGTGTTTTTTTCTGTTTATTTCACTCTCTGAGTTTTACGACACACCTGCTTTCTCCTTTATTTTTGCCTGTGTGCTATGCCTCGTTTGTAAGCACTAGTTTGCTCCAAATTATTCTATTCCTTGCAGAATGAAAACTGACTAGAGTTGTTTTGCTGCTGAGTTTTATACTATACACTACACTGGAGTACTTTTCTCTTTGTTATTTATTAAAAAGGTTAGTGCTTTCATAATTTGTTCTTTCAATTTGGACATCGACTTGCTGCAACAAATATCCACTAAAACTGAATTTGTTGTTATTGTTGACAAATTTAACTTCAGTTTCAGTTAACATCCTGAACATAAATGATTTATCCTTAAACTGTGTTCCACATTTTTTCCCCCCCAGATTTTGCAAGAGCTGTTGCAGCACGGCCTATATCATATGCAGCAGTATTACGAATGAAGCCAGACAGCTCTTCTTCAGTGGTCAACTCACGCGGCAGACCTCAACACTACAGCAGTGGGCTGGTGACTCCTGACTGGCCTGCTTTCTCCAGTCACCCCCTGTCAGCCCTGAGTCTGCATAGCTCTCAGGAGGACTATAGAAGCGAAGGTAAAACTAATGGAGCAGTCAAAATCTCAGTTTGTTTTCTCTCAAAAGTTTTTGATTTGTTAGAGTTTGCGTTCATACTTGCATATATACAAGCAAATGTTTCAACAGGGATACATATATATAAACACAAAAGCTTATTAATGGGAGAATTTGGATAATTGTTTTGCTGCATAGAAGTCATCTCCCATTTTATCCATGGATACTTAATATTTGGATCCCTTTTGACTTAATTTACACTTTATAGTATACATTGTTTAGCAAAGTAGGAAGAGAAAGCTGAGTATGTTTTTTCTTTTATGGCATAGTATGTCTTACTAGCTATCAATGTCAGCTTCTAACTCCTTATAAGTAGAGAGCACCACTTTTTCACGCTATTTTCTGTTGTTAGTTCTGGATTACATTCTCAGTCGGGGTCAACTACTTTCAAGTCACCCTATACAGGAGTGAGACCTGAATTGTGAAGTTCAGATGACAGTGTTCTCACCCGCCAAAATGAGCCTAACCGAAAGGGAAGGCACTCCAGAGTTTGACTGAGCTCCTCCAAAAGTAATTGGTGTGAATGCACTCTGCTATGTCTGCACTCTGGCAAGAGTTTGCCATATTAGGTTTCTCTCTGTTTAGGTTTGGTCTGGAAATGAATTGTACCTATCCGTTATCACCGCATTCTCCGGGGAGACCAGGGTCATGCCCTTTGTAAAATTGAAGTGGGATCATTGCAATATTGTGCTCACTGTGCTTCTGCCAGCATAGAAAGAAATAATGGATAGCTATGTCAAAGACAAGATGTAATACCCAAAATGCACAATGGAAACACAACATCATAAATTTACATGGGTCACTTAGTGTCCTGATTTCAAGAATTAATAAGTCTTGAGGATCTAATGACACATTGATGCTTTGATGTGATTAATTACATCATGCTTATTGCATCTGGAAGGCTCATTAATGGAAATCTGAAGCAGTTTCTCTATTGTCAAACCGGATCAGTAGTTCCTAATAAAGTGAGTCATATTAGAAGCAGGCATAAAATTATAATATCTATCCTTTTTTTTTCATTTTTTGTTTCCTTTGTTACCTTCTTTTCTGTTCCAGGCGCTTGTCTATTCCTTTCTGCCTATCTTTCTGCCTTTTTTACTTTCTGACAGCATTATCACTAGGTAGCCATAAAATGACTTACATCTATATAACCAAGGTGAAGGTAATGCCTCTCCACTGTCAGTGTTGACAGGACCATTATACCATTGCACCGGATTGATGTTCAGTGGATGAAATGGATGCCAACAAGTAATGTACCGTTGGTGGATTGAAGGGGGTATTGCGTTTTTTGACTCTATGACTGACAGATGGCCATGACACTCGAAGTTGAATGACACATATGCTTGTGTATGTGTTTGTATTTTCTACAGACAAACACATAAACAAATACAAATGCACTTAAAGAATGATATGGGTTTTTTTTTTTTTATCCAACTCTCAAGTGTTTTCAAATTATCACAAACATGTTGGTTGAACAGCTCTTCAGTATTGCTGTGAAGAAGTAATTGTCCCATTCCTGATTAGTAATTTGTTTGCATATTTGTCATACTTAAATGTTTTAGACACATCAAACAGATTCTCCTATTAGACTAAGATACCGAGTGTAAAAAAAAATATATAGATTTTAATTGAAAATAGAAAAAAGCTATCCAAATCTACCTGGCAAAAGTCATTGCCCCCTAAACCTAATAACTGGTTGTGCCACCATTGGCAGCAAACCTGCAATCAAGCATTTGGCTGTTAAGTTAATTGGGATTCCTAGATTGGCTGTAGGTGTAAATATGAGCACGAGTAGCCATCTGTCTCATGTCTGTTTCTTTGTTAAACCTGTGATGCACTAGCAACCTATCCAGGAGGCTGTCTTTGGAGTGTGACTAGAAGCCTCAGAGGGAACCCACACAGACACAGGGAGAACATACAAACACACTGAAAGGCTCCAGCCAGATGGTGGATTCGAACACAGGACATTCTTCCTGTGAGACAACAGTGTTAGCTACAGCATCACCATGCTGCCCCTAAATAAAAATAAATGCATTTAAAAAGTGTTTAATCACAGTTAATTAATTATTTAACAAGCAGGGTAGTTACTTTTTCCCTTAGTAAGTTAAATCAGCAATTAAAAGATAAGATAACTTTTATTAGTCCCACATGTGGAAAATTTGTTATCTTACAGCAGAAAGTGGAGAGTACAAAGTTACAGTAGCAAAAACGTTTGAATAAGATAAGAGAATAAGAATAAGATACTGTACACAATAGAATAAGATACTATATACAATAGAATAAAATACAATGTTGTCAGAACAGAATTTTGTATTTACTCAGGTTGTCAGGTTTCTTTTCATATAAATGTCATTAAATTGTGTCAAATAATTGAGGAAAAAATTGTCCTTGAAGCGCAGATTCTTTCCCAGAAGCCTTGAAAATTGAGGGAAGTCTGGAGCCTGTTTATTTCTCCTTAATTGAGTATGTGGGTTGCACCCATGAAAAACTTTAGACAAATTGACATTCAACAAATGTATTAATTTAACAAGCAGGTACCTTGGTAGCATCTGGAACAACCATGCACAGCTGCAAAAGCCTGGCCTTTCATCCTCATGCTAGTGACCAGCATAGTACCACACTGCCGTGGGATGGCATCTCATTCTTCATCCAGCATTTGCAGCAAGTCAGCCAGTGTGATTGTGTGTTTCTGACATAAACAGCATGCGAAAGCTGATCCCACAAGTGTTCAGTAGGGTTAAGATCAGCACTGTAGGCAGGCCATTCCAACCTCTACACTCACAAGGGAGTCTGGAGGGAGTCCCTGATAAACCCTGCTCTGTGAGGACGAGTGTTGTCATGTTGGAGGATAGAGTTCAGTCTCAGACTGTGGAGATATGGGATTGCCACTTGTTGCAGATTCTCAAGTTGATCTCTCAGTGTCGGGATTGGCTCCAGTGATGACAAACGTTGCCAGTGAGGGATATGCTGCCCAACACCATCACACTGCATCCACCAAAATCCACCAGCTGCCAGTGTACCCTGTCTTTGACATCCCATATTATATGGAACTTGGCCTTCAAATTGGAGAGAGTACTAGGACACACTAAAATAATGCTGCAACCTGGGTTTTGCAGAACATTAGCTTGAAGTTGCCCTGTCCAGATCTTTGGAGCAGACACCAACTGACCACTCTAGCTCTTTCTATCAGTCTATCAATCAATAATTCAATCATTCTTTTTGCAATGTGTCCTGGTGGATTTCTGTGTGGATGTTCTCCATGTGCGTGTGTACTCCATCAGAGTACTCTGGCTTCTTGTCACACTCCAAAGACAAACTCTTGAGATAAGTTGCTAGTGCATCACAGGGTTAACAAAGAGATAGCCAAGAGACAGACAGCCACTGATGCTCACATGTAGACCTAAAACCAATTTAGAATGCTGTAGGAGGATAGAGTTCAGTCTCAGACTGTTAACAGTCATGCCTTAGACTGTGGGAGGAAACTGGAAAGCTTGGAAAAAACCCAAACAATCACCAAAAGAACATTCAAACACCATATAGAAAAGTGCCAGTCATTCAGTGGTTCAAACCCCGAGGCGACTGTATATAGCACTGCCCCACCGTACCCATAGTAAAGTCAGTTAAATCCATATTATGTTTGCCTTTGAGCGCTAACAGAATGCATATGAATTTTTCCTGTGGCTGTCTGCACAATAATGCATTGTAAATAATATACTGTGTACCAGAATTACAGTGTTGCCAAGAAAGACAGTGATAGTCATTTATTGTTTAGGCTCCAGCATACTGGATTTAAAATTAAACACTAAGTGTGAAGCTTAAGTGTTAATTTTCTGCTTTAATCTGAAGGTGTTTACATCCTCACTGATTGAACACTGTAGGAATTCTCTTCCTTGTTAAACATATTTCCCTCACTTAAGGGGATGAAACTTAATTTAAATATTCAATACTGCTGGATGTTATTATATATTATATATTATTATCAGATGTAATAATATATCATTCTTATAATAATATGATTTAGACTGATGAATTAGGTCCACATATTTGTATGCTGATTGACATCACAATAAAAATGGGTGCTGCTCAGCTCGATATTATCTAATATCACTTCCTGAGTTTAATTACGTTTTTTAGGTTGTCTGTCCCTATGTTTTTCTGTTCCTGCAATATATAAATATAAATATAAATATCATATAAATTCCATGTGAATGTATATTATGATAAGTCAATTCTGGCATTTCCTGCACCTTTTAGCAACATATATTATATGTTATGACATGGACTCACCTGAAACTTGATTGTGTTTGAAATACAAATATTTTAATAATTTTCAGTGGCCCATTCGCTAAACTAAGCAGGACAGGTGCAGCACACTGATATTGCTGAGTTTATGTCTGAATGTGCAGACAGAGAGCCGTGTAAATAAGATGCAGAAAATGTAAAGACCTGATGGGCTTCTTTTATTTTTAGAACTAGTAACACTGCAAGGACTGACATCAGTTGCTTTATATGCACTGTAAGGTTTGCAACTTAATATTGATTCATTTTCCTCCAGTGATGAGGATATTACTTCAAAAGCTATTTATTTCCCTGTAGAACAATGAATTGCTGACAGTATGAAAGAGATTATATACAGCACGGGAAGAAAAAACAACATGATTCCCATTTTGTCATTGGATTATTTCTAAATAGCGGCAAATACTCAAGGTTGAGTCACTCGTATTGTTGCATTGCTGACATTATGTACCAGATCAAATGCAGTGTCAGCTAGTGATGAATGCCCTAAGTGTATTAAAATGGGTTCTGGGGATAATTCTCTGATTGTTATTGCCATGTTTATCTTCCAAATGTTATCTCTCCAACTCTCACACACGATGATGCTCTGCTCTTAATGACAACGGTTAACTGAACTAAATCTATGGTTACAGTTGTGGCCACAAATGTGACAAATATTTTGGATGTCAGAGCCAAAACATGGAGACTGTAAAAAACAATCTTGAGAAAGTGGCTCACATCCAAACTGGGTGCTGCAAGAATTTCAGTTCAGTAGTAGAGAATTCAATTGAGGATTGTTATGTAAGTTAACTAAATTATAAAAATTACATTTTACACTAGCAAAGTTGCCATTAACTGAATGTACTGATAGATTCTGAAACTGTTAGTGTTATCAGGGGGAAAAAAATCATTTTTTGTGACAAAATAAAGCAGAGTTACTTCTGTTATTTGTTTCTCTTTTCGCTCCTAAACCAATTCAAAAGTATCACATAAATAAACAGTATTGCAAAATATAGGATAAAAACCTTCCCTAAGGCCAACTAAAGCAAAATGCTCAGTGTAATTATGTCTGTTAACCAGTTGGTTGTTAAGCTGGCTGTCCCATTGGCATTGCATGGAGCCACTGCAGGTTGGAAGTTCAATGATTATGAAGTTAACAAAAATAGCTGATATTATCATGCTTAGCTTTGAGTTTTTTAATGTCAATGAAAGGTAGGGAAGGTACGTGTTAGTCTCTGACGAGGGCATGCTGCTGCTTAAACTACTGATTTAAACAGCAGCATGCATGACTTGCATATATATATATATATATATATATATATATATATATATATATATATATATATATTCAGCTACTATATTCTCCTGTGTCACATGCAAACTTCAAAGAAGCTCTGTTTACAGAGCTTAGAATATCCCTAAATGTGCAATTCTTTTGAAGAACACAAGATTCAGCTGTCTTTTGCAATGTCTGTAAATCTGATGTGTAATGCAACTAGGAAGCCTGCCGTACAAGGTGCATCACTTTTCTGTTACCAGCCGAATGAAACAAAGAGCACTCGGAAGAAACAACACAACTGCAACAGGGACTGTCAAGCAGAAAACTCCAGGGCTGAATGATACTGAAATAAATAAAAAAATTACTGACATTTCGCTTCTGTCTATTATATATTTCTTTTTTTTTAAAAGGCAGGCTTTTTCCCCGGCTGACTTGAGAAGCTCTGTTTGATAATAATTAATTATTCTACAATCTTTGGGATGATTTTTTTTAGGAATGTGCACCAGTATAGAAAAACTGAAAAATATTTTTTGAGTGTAAAAACGATCAATTCGTATACTTACTTACTTACTTACCGCTACAATACACCGAACACTAGAGGAGACGCCCCTCTGAAGGCCCATCATTATTGCTCCCTTCCTCAGGAGTGAGACTATTTTCTCCAGCACCATGCTTGTCGCCGAAAGGTGGATGCTCATGGCAGAATGTGTAACCCCTCCTTAACAGGTCCCATTTTGTGGGAGGGAGGAGTTGCAATCTGTTCAGAGAAAAGCAGAAGACTGGCACATTGAGAGAGGATGTACCCATGTGCCCTGTCCTGCTTGCTGGCAAGAAGGCTGCAAGGACGCCTGCACAGTTTTGTTTGGCCTGCACCCCAAACTCAAATGTTGCCTTTTTGTTAGATGCTCATTTTGCAGTCTGCCGCTCAATAGGTAACAAACTGGGTGTTTTGTAAATGGATTTTAAAATCTATGCACCAAAGAACCCTTCAGTTGAAGTAAATCAACTTATATGTGTCATAACAATTTAGTTTTCCTTGTCTGACACATATCCTCTGATGTGATTATTGACACATTACTGTGTCAGAGCTAGAAGGACATTGAAAACATTTTACCTCCAAAAAACATTGATGTCTGGGTAAGTTTTTTGTAACCTGTAGTTCAGTGGCGTTTACAACTAAAGTTTTCTCTGTACTGTTGTAAAACAATCGTGTCTTGTATATATTGGTATAGCAAATTGGTTGACAGTTTCATCTTAGCTCTTTCATAAAAATCTATTTAATGAGGTCACACTGTAGGTACCTCTGGACTCCTAACAACCCATGTGTCCCCCATGTATGCTGCACGCTTTCAACTAAAAGAACAAAAGTATGACAGTTTTCCCTTTGAACCGCGCACATGCATTTGATGACAGTTGTGCTCTGTGCCTTAAAATGAAAGATCAAAAGTGTTCAAAATGTCATATTTCTTTGCTTTTGGGATATCCTATGAGTTAGGAAGTCAGTGATGTGGTAACGCATGGCTGGTAATTTTCTAGTGCGCATTATGCATTTATAAGTTTAATAGTTCATTTACCTACTGCTTACTAATAACAGAGGCTAAAATAATGATCTAAGATAGATTTTTAACTTGAGGTCACAAAAGTAACAGAGTAGTAAATGCCTCTAAACAATGTGCAGTTATTAATTTGGTGTAAGAAATAAAGATACAAGATAACTGATGTCAATAAAAAATAAACAGAATATAAAATGAACTGTGGAACAATGGTCAGAATTCCCATAGTTCCAGCTTCAAGTCTTCTTCCTGGAAGACTTGAAGCTTGTATAGCTGCAAAGGGCGGGCTGATATTAAACCCTATGGATTAATAACGGGATGTCACTCAAGTTCATATGCATATTAAGGCAGACAAGCAAATACTATTTTCAATACAGCGTATTTGAAATGAGCTTGTGTTCCCATTTAAACGCAATGGTCTGTCTTATTACATTTGTTTGTATATAGCAATTGATTAATACCATATTAAAGCACTTATATTAGAGTTACATACAGTAAATAATTTTGCTGAATATCAGATAAGGTCCTTTTAGTGTGTGTGTGTGTGTGTGTGTGTGTGTGTGTGTGTGTGTGTGTGTTGTTGTTGTTGTTGTTGTTGTTTTATTTTTTTTTAATGTATTCTTCTGCTTGCCAAGAGTGTTATTTTAAAAAAGAAAGAAAGAAATAGAGGCCTGGTATCCACCATAGCAAAGAAGGTGAACACTGCAGAAAGATTGACAGAAAAAATAATGCTTGTGTTATAATATTCCCTCCAACAAATAAAAAAAATGCCTGTTTTCTGCTCAGTGGCAGCATCTTTAAATTATTCTGTAAAAGGACAGAAACAAATCTGTAAGAAGAGAAGATGGATAACAATATCGTACTAATGTTATCAGTCCCCTAACATGGTTGTTTACCATTTGATACCTTTGTTTAGCAAACTGTATGTGCTTGGATATCAAGTGCAAAGCCCAAAGAGATAGAAGATGTACACTCCCTGCTTTGCACTCCCAAGCCAGGGCAACAAAAATACTTTAGTAAATAGCAAAGTCAGGACCATCACTTGTCTTTCGTTAATCACTCGCCCATTTAGTCAAACAGCAGTGTGTCCAAAAACGTCTAAAAGAAATGGGATAAAAGCTTAATGGATAATCTTAAAGGTTTAACTTATATCATCATTCATTTTTAACATAAGAAACCTAAAAGATTACCCTGAGGAAAGGATCACTTCTAACTTCAAAAGCTGTTATAGCTCTTGGAAGGACAATGCTTTTCAGGTGTTCTTGCTCAAAATTCAGTTTAAAGTGCCATTTTGAGGATTACTCAGTTCTTTGTAATGTTAGAACTAACAGATTAGTTATAAAATATATCGCTCAATCTGGAATGCACTAATTAGCCACAATATTAAAAAACAGACAGGTGAAGGGAATATTTTGTCCATAGTGCAGTGATCTTCCCTCAGGTCCTCACATATATCTAACTGTTACTTTGACATGGACTAACCACTGGCAGCAACCTCCCTCAGCAGGAAAATGTAACCTGATGGCTTAAGAATCACAACAAGGAGTCCATCAACCTAGCCTCCAAGCTCTCTAGATCCCAATCTTGGTGACCATCAAAAATGCACCAAAGCAAGTCCAGTCCACAGCGCCCCATCTTGTAACCTAAAGTCCCCAAATCCCACAGTGCACCCCAGACTTGTCATGTCCTTGCCCTGACTTGTCAGAGCTGCTTTTACAGAATAAAAGTGATACACACAATATTAAGCAGGTGGTTTTAATGTTGTGAAAAATTGCAAATTTCCTACTGTTTCATGCACAAATCAAATTCCAGAGTTCATAGAAAGCCCCCTGGCACTCTGTTATGATAATTATAATCATCTTCTCTCCATCTCTTCTTTTGTTGTAGAAAGTGAAGAGTTTGGGCCTGTTTTTATCCAGGAGCCAGATGATGTTATTTTTCCTTTGGATTCTGATGAAAAGAAAGTGGTGATGCACTGTGAGGCACGGGGGAATCCACCACCCACATACAGGTGTGGCATTCGTTTGTCTGTGTGCTAATTGAAATTTCAGCTTTAACTCGAAAATAAGTTGGTCATTCATCACAAATATAACAAAAACCTTATTCCTCTTATGTTTTTCAGTTGGTACATCAATGGGACGCAGGTAGATTCAGAGGCAGATTACCGCTACACATTCATCGACGGAAACTTAATTATTTCCAATGCAAGTGAGATCACTGACTATGGAAAGTACCAGTGCAAAGCAGAGAACAGCATTGGGATTGTCCTCAGTCGAGATGCTTTATTACAGTTTGCATGTGAGTATGATTTCTCTGCTTTATTACACCAACTTTCTACCTAGTAAAGTTCAGATAACCGCACTGTAAGTCAGTATTTATTAAAACAAATGGAAAGTGCATTTCATTTTTGTCAGACTAAGAACTTCTATGAAGCAAATACTTAGCTTTAAGCCCTTTTGTCTCTCTGAGTCAAAATAGCCCTGTTTGGTTCTAGGGATAAATAAACACTATGCTTTGTTTTGTTTTGTTGCTGAATATAGTTCCCACAAGCTCCATCTGATACTGCTAAAGGGGTATATGCACTCGAGTGCAAGTGTTAAATGAGACCAAACTGCACGTTTCTTCCCACAGTATAATAAATATCAGAGGGTAAGGCAACAGCACACATGGAATCACCAGGGACACTATCCTTTAGTCAAAATGCATTGTTGGGGTGCTCTTCAGTTTCCTCAGGGGGCAATGACCATACTACTCTTACCAGTAGTTTACCCTTCCCAGTCACTGAGTTGTTGCTAGAAAGAAAGGTACACAGTCTCATCCAGTGTTATGGAGCTTTAGAGTTCCTACAGAATTACTTAAGAGGCATCACTAGATTGGCCTGCAGCTGTGTAGCAGGCAAAATGGATGAACTTCTCTATAAAAACACAGCATTTCTTGACGCCCAGAGAACCAAGTGCTTTCTTTACTTTTGGTTGCATTCATTCACAAAGTTTCATATATATCAATATGATCCAAGTGAATAAAAATCAAAAGAGGACCAGTCCTAATTTAAGTGTAAGGCAGATTGCTTGGCAGGCTGGAATGCCCAGATGGTAAAGCACAGGCTTCAAAAAAGTTGTGCCTGTTTGTGTGGAACGCAAGATGTACTTCAACATGTACCCTCATCTGTGTTCTCAAACATATCCAGATCTTTTTCTCCTCCTTTTTAAACTTAAGGGTCATGTACAAATTTATGCTTGAGTTTTTTACTTCTAAAAAAAACAAACTAATCTACAACCAATTTATCAGGTTGCATTATCTATACCTAATATTAGCATTATTTTACTGCTATGCTCTTATTATCCCATTTAAGCACCTAGTGTATTTATAAGTCTAAGCCCAAAGCATAAAGATGTTGAACATGGCAAACATGGGAAAGTATAGAAGGTGTTTCCTTAGGTTTCACAGTGGAGGACCCTGACAGCTAATGCTGTTGACTATCTCAAAGTAGTTCTCATATCCGAGGCAATGGGTATAAGAATAGATACATGTGAGTGAAAATTTAAAAGGTAAACATGAACCTTCATCCTCTATATTCAGGGAATCAAGTGGCTATGTTATACTACTGTGGGTATTTTGCTGGCGTTCTCATGATCCACTCGGTTCCTCTTGGAGGAACTGATGATTTTAAATTAATACAAAGTTGAACAAAGTTTCAGTTGGAACTGAAACTTTGTTCAACTATTTACCATACTTCCCATACTAACACACTCTGTTAATTCATTTAGGTTTTTTTCCCCCTTTTAGGGTATTTGTTTTTTCTTAGAAGATGGTTAGTAGTGTGCTTCTGAAGTTTTAGGCCTTACACAACAACTTCAGACAGCACTGAATGACAGCAAATGTCTGTAATCCCCAGTAAAATTAAGTAGAGTACCAAATAAAACTGTAGAGTCCACCATTGTTTCGATAAATTTAAACTGTCTTGGCCTGACTCTGTATCAACCATCATATTTAAAGAGGCACATTTGTTGTTTTTCAGCATTGTGTTTTAAAGAATCAGTTTTCTGTTTTGCAATGGACTCTTTATGTATAGCTTTTTTAGTTTTGTGTAAATACTTTTTAAGTTTCATTTCTATTGATCTAAAATCAGTAAAGATGCATTTTTTGGGCAACCTCCAGAGCATATGATTTGATTTGAAGCAAATAAGGGTTTGTGAGATTTGCAAATCATTCAATTTTTATTCACACAGCATTCCAACTTTTTTTGGAACTGGGGTTGTGGATCATATTTTGGTCACTCTTTGTTTACTGTTGCAGTTCTTCAAGTGTGTGCATTTTGCTTTGGTAATCATATTGAAAAAAATGTGGTTTGAGCAGATAGTGAGGTTAGGGATATGTTGTGTTGATTGGCAGGTGTGTCAGGTGAGATGATGGCCAACTGTCACACATCAACTTCATCCAAACAACCTTTCCACAAAATTGGATTTTCTAGTTTCAATAACAGGCAGGTCATCATGTTGTTACTATAGATATATATATAGATATATAGATATATCTATATAGATATATATAGATATAAAATTCAATGAGTTTCAAACACTGCAAGTACTGCTGTTTGATACAATCCTTACACATAGTTCATTATGCTAAACTGTTATACCTGAGAGCAATAAAAAATATGTATGCACAGAAAACAAAATTCATATGTTTTGTTATGATGTAATTAAAAAAATAAGCTCTAATAAGAGAAACTTTCTAAAAAATTTCAAAGATTGTGTACTATGTTTAACAGCTGCTTTGCTGTTTATTTAATAATGATATTTAACATGGGATTTGTGTGACTGAAGCTGCCTTTGCTAAACCATGAGCAGAAATAGTAGTCCAATCATTTCTTCTCTTCACTAGATTCATTCCAGGGTTTTTTCTACCATGTAAAATAACACATCTGTGTGACTGTTTCTTTTGCTTCATGCACTACAAATATTCAGCAGCGTGAATGTGCAGTAGGCTACATTTCTTTAGAGTGCAGCCCTTCAAAAGGCTAGCCACAGAAACAAAGAAAGGTGCCCTGCAGCACACATTTAAATGCAGAACCTTCCTTCGCTCTTTCAGCATATCAAATGGTGGGTATTTATCACTCAGCATGAAGCTCAACTTTTCCTTCCCTTTTCATGTTAGCACTGCACATTTTTATGCAGTAGCACAGTGGTTGATTGCTTTACCTGGTTCAGATTCATATGGGTACTTCTTTTCAATGTAAACTGAACGTTTTAATGGAGTAATTGATGCTTTATTGAACTAGAAATCAGTGTTCAAGCTATGTGACTTGTGGAATGCATTACACGCATATTAAACAGCATATAGAAACCTGGCTTCTTGTAACTTTGACTTTAGATTGGAACATGATTACCCCAGTTAGATTGTAGAATTTAAAGCACAGCGCTGTAAATACTAAAGTCCTTTACCTGGTCTGAAAGAAGCCTCCAACTTCTATATAGTACCTGCAGCAGGTTGAGTTTGATTCACGCCTACTTAAAATACTAAAGGTTAATGGGCTTGATATTGTTTTGCACAAAAACTTAATAAGTACTATCAGAGAACATCTTGAAAGCCTCATCATAATATCATCATAATAAACATTCACAGCCCTTGTGTGTGTGTCAGTTCACCTAAATGTTTTTGCTACTTTATATGACTCAGGAAACTTTTGTTCTCTATTTCACACATTACAGTAATGTGTGAATTGTAATGGATAGTGAGTCAGATGAGCTATTGCATCTCTGGTTATGTTATATAATAGTAATAATAATAATAATAATAATAGTAATAATAATTAATCTTATTATTCGTTTAAATTTATTTTAAATAAATACATTTTTTTAACTTATTGGACTGAATCAATTTGAGTAGGCTGTCAGTGTCCCTCATTTATGGTGGTGGCTCTATGTTAATGCACTGTATTCATTTATCTCGCTATAGATAGCGGCCATACTGATCACAGCCCTGCTTCACTGAGTCATGAGAGAGTAAAGAGTGGACAAGGCAGAGTGCATGGGGAAAGGTTGAGTCAAGGCTCTATATATTCTATCCACTGGTCGTGTACTCTGTTCGAAAGATGTTTCAGTAGGATGCTTTTTTTCTCTTTGTTTTGAAATTCTGAGCTACTGAACTCACACTTGGGCTGCTTTTCAGCCGTGACTTTAAGGCAGCAGGCAGAAAGGAGGCGTCTGATCTTTCTCTCCGAAGAGTCCTTCTCCCCCTCTCTCTTTTTGCGGACGTGAGGCTGGCCAAGGCTCAAGTCACTCCAAGCTGTACAGTAGTAATGAAATTATCAGGATGCTTTAAATCAAGCACTGGAAGAGCCACACACACCACTCTGATATGTTCTACATTATCAGATGTAAAGCTCATTGATTGAATTGATTCATACTGACCTTGAAACAACGGATTTACATTAAGCACCTGTTCCTTTGCTTGCTGAAGATTTCATCACTGACTGGGATTTTAAACATTTATATGGACATATGTTGACTTGTAATTTTTCTGGAAGCTTTAATGGCCATGTTTTTTGTTTTTTTTTACGTTATTGAAAAAGTCAATAATATTAACTCGGGTACATAGCTTTAGCTTGTAAAAGGACGTTATATTTTCTTCTGGTTTCATACCATATTTAATGACTGAAGCACCCACTTGGTCTTAATTTGTCCTGTATGTTAAATGATCATTCTGTCTATATAGCTTTTTGCACTTGTTAATCAAATAGTACTTCAGATTTCTTAGTGCTTACCTGATATCCCCCTTGTGTTGCTTCTTCCTGTAAAATGTTGAATTTCCTGTGTGCCTGGAGTTGTTTCCCAGGAATTGTCTACCTTTACCGTGTGTTTCAGACACACAGGGCAAGTGTAGGCCCTTAAAGTAAATATACTAAGGTCTGGAATATCATTCATTATTGACAAATTTAGGCAAGCTGCCTGGTTGCTGCCAACTCCCGCAGCCACGTTGTAGGTCTGTAATTACTGTGGCTGTACTCGTGTCTGTGTTATTTACTCACCAATTACTCACTCAGTCATTTCATATTTTATCCTATTTTATCATTAGATAAAAAATCAATGTAGCTTCCTCATTGTCTGCTTACTAATTAAATATATTGATCAAAGATAATGCATGAGTTATGTTGGAATAAAAAAGGGAAAAGATGTAGAACAAAGCTACACTGACAATAGAAGACAGGGTGGTGACAGCTGCGGGTGAATCAATAGGGAGCGCAGAGACAATCATTTCCATCCGTGCTCTGGTGGCATGCTGTTTCCAAATGGGCCAAGGTGTTATGACAGAGTATCTCTAGGATAGCTGTCCAAGACAATTAAAACAGGAAAAAATGGCAAGACAGCTACGGATGGGAATCAGAAATTGGTTCCGGTTCAAGAACTGTTCCAATCTATCGGAACTGTATTACTCCTGCTTTTTTCTTTTATCAGTGCTGGCATGTTTTCTGACATGAGCACATTGCACAACAGTGACATCAAAGTCATAACTGTGAAGCATGTGCAAATGTGCAAACTTTTTTCTTTTTCTTCTTTTCTTTTTTTTATTATTATCTCTTTTATTGGGACAGCTGTTGAACATAACAGTAGTTTGCTTTTTTACATTTTCTTTGCTGTCACATTTTAACTTATAATTGAAAAATAAAGAAGACAATGGTCAATGGTCAATGGTCAACTTGTCAGGCGCAGTGGCCCGTGGAAATGGAATGAACTCAAGTGCAGATTCAAACCCGGAGGCCAGGGGTGAAGTGTAACGAAATGAGATTTTATTTTACAATGTTCAAAAGCTAACAGAAAGTGCAGACTAGAATCAATGAACATAAACTAGATGTCTGAGGCGAGAGAAAATACTGTGATAATAACTAGATGGCAGGGATATGGAGTGCAGGTACTGGGCAGGGGAAACTGTGGCGGGCCAGGGCACTGAAACAGAGGAGAGAGCAGTCAGGGGAATCCCACAGAAGGTTGCGAGTGAGTCTTAGGATAGTGCACTGATCTTTCTTACAAACTTGCAGGTGAGGGTTGCGTGGAGAGGGGAGGCAGGAGAGGTCCAGGTAGGTGCTGCATGCAATGCAGGGAGGCAGGCAGGAAAGAGTGGCAGCTCCGACACGGAGAGTGATTTCCGGCGGCAGCAAACTGGTATCCAGGAGAGCTTGGTAGGTGGGGTTCCGAGGCTGACGAGAAAAACAGAGATACGATTAATACGTATGATGAGTCACCAATGAATTGACGTGAGGCCGAGAACTGACTAAAGTTGGCAGATAATCTGGCGACGACCAGTTGAGTGCGCCGGTCATAAATACTGCTGGTATGATTGCCATCAGGTGAGGAACAACAAAGACTCCACCCAGTGGGGAGGAGCTGATGCTGTGGAAAACCACCCAGACCACGACACAACTTTATTGTCCCTGACGGGAAATTGATTCGCAGTATGTCAAAAACGAACAACAAACATACAACCAACACATCACGTACACTCATTAAAAAAAATACTATAATATAATATAAGCCTGATAAAACAACCTAGATTTTCCATCGAAAAAAGTGCAATGTGCAATGGCAACAACACTTACAATTTAGTGTTGTTAATTAAGATAATAGCACTAGGTACAAACGACAATTTGTGTCGCTTTGTCTTCACTGCAGTCATTTTATAACGACGACCTGATGGAAGCAGTTGAAAACCGTCAAAGAGAGGATGATCTGAACACAACAGGACAGAAGTTGCCTTCCTCAGCACCTGCCTGTTATAAAAGTCCACAAGCTGGACCTGAGACCTCCCTGAAATCTTGCCCGCCACTTTAACCAGATTGTTAAGTCTGGTCTTATTATCCATGGACATACTACCGTACCAAGCAATGATACAGAAAGTTAAAACAGATTCAATAAAACTTTTATAAAAGAGATGGAAAAAGAAGAGAAAAGAAAAGAAGAAAAAACAAAAACAAACAAAAACAACCCCCCCCCAACAAAACAACAACAACAAACAAACAAACAAACAAACAAAAAAAACTAGGGTTAGGAGGCAACAGGGCAGGTAGGTTTACGTAGAACTCAGGGTTGTAACATCATACACAAAATCACACCTCATATGCTTAACATAGTCTGTCCATTTAGACCATATTCCGTAGAAGGTATCCCTCTGAAGTTTAAGAGAAAATGACACTTTTTCCATCGTATAGATCTCTTGTACAGAATGTATCCAGTCTTCTATCGTTGGTGGTTCAGGCTTAAGCCATCTTCTCGTAAGAGGCTTTTTACTTGCGGCCAGAAGGATATACAGGAGTCTTCTGTCGTTGGAATTCAGTTTATCCACTGGTGCATTGCACAAAAACATGGTCTCAAAAGTTGAAGGAAAAAGAAATGAAAAAACATTTTGTAAATGATCATGGATTAGAGACCAATACTGGCGAATATCTTTACAGTCCCAAAAGATGTGGAAATGGTTAGCTCCATCTCCCCCACATCTCCAACATTTATCACCAATTCCTCGATATCTTTGTTGAGCAGGGGTAATGAAAAATCTCATAATGCTTTTCCAGCAAAATTCACGCCAAACATTAGACCCAGTGGTAGCCCACTGTATCTTGCATGCGTGAGCCCAACACTTCTCTGTAATTGTCAAATTACCCTCCTTTTCCCACTTCGCTTTAATATGTCGTTTTTACACTGCCGGATGCTGTTATATAATTTAGAAATAATTTTACTTTGCACTTCAGATTTGGTTAGTAATAAGAATGTTTCTACAAATTGTAATTCGTTTAGGTTCACTTTTAAGTTTTGATTAAAATAATTTCTGATCTGTAGATATCTAAAAAAATCATCAGATCCCAAGTCATGTTTACTCCTTAAAGATTCAAAGCTTTGAAATGCACCCTTATGGACAAATGAATAATAATTGGTTATACCTTTTGAAATCCAGCTTTTGAATCTATTATCATATTGATTTGGAGTAAAATCCGAATCATATGCACACCATCTTAAAACCTTAGAGGCATTTTCCAAACCACCAATTTTTATTACTTCTTTCCAAGCTGATATCATTATTTGCAGTATAGGTTTATCTGCCATATGTATTTTATTCTGTAATTTTATGTCCGATATTAAAGCTGAAACTGGTATTTCTTTTACTATTGTTCCTTCAACATCTTTCCATCCGGCGGTGTAGTTTGGACAACAGAGACAAATCAGCGGTCTTAACTGAGCTGCACAATAATATTCTCGTAGACAGGGAAGCCCACGACCTCCCTTTTCTTTCTTTAATTGAAGCGTTTTATATTTAACTCTAGCTTTTTTCCCATTCCAGATATATTTTGACAATGTTCTATCCCATACCGCAAACTGTTTTTGTGGTATGGTAATCGGTAGAGACTGAAACAAATACAGCAGTCGGGGAAGAATATTTAATCTGATTGATTCAATCCTGGAGTGTAGGTCCAGAAATGGAATAGTGTTCCATCTTTGTATATCTGATTTTATGGGTTCATTTAGAGGGGCATAGTTGGCATTGAACTTTTTGGTGAAGTCACGATGTATTACCACCCCTAAATACCTAACGCTATCTGCATCCCATTTCCATTTATAACGATTCTTGATTTCAACTGGTGGTTCGTAATTTAAAGTTAATACCTGCGTTTTATTTATATTGACCTTATATCCCGATAAAGAACCATACTGTGATAGTGCTTCCATGAGATGGGGGAGTGCCTGTGAGGGACAAGTTAATGTTAAAAGTAAGTCGTCAGCAAATAATGCTAATTTCTGTTCCCCTCCTGGCGTTCGTACTCATGTTATATGCTGACTCTGCCTAATCCACTGACTTAATGGTTCTATAAACAAAGCAAAAAGCAGCGGTGAAATGCAGCAACCCTGTCGTGTCCCTCGTTCCAGTATAAATGATTCGGTGAGGTCCCCATTGATTTGGATTTTAGCTGTTGGTTTGTTGTATAACTCTGAGATAATATCAATTATAGATTTATCAAAATTAAACTTCTCAAGCACTTTGTATAAAAAGGACCATCTCACTGAGTCAAACGCCTTCTCAGCATCTAAGCTTAACACTAAGGTCTCTAATTTTTGTTTGTCAACTTGCCGCAATATATGCAAAACCTTTCTGATGTTGTCCTGGGCCTGCCTATGTTTAATAAAACCCGTTTGGTCATTATGTATTAACCTAGGTAATATCATTTCTAATCTCTTAGAGATAATAGATGTGAACAACTTGTAGTCAATATTCAACACACTGATTGGGCGATAGTTGCTACATTCTAATTGATCTTTTCCTTCTTTTGGTATAATGGAAATTATTGCTTCCCTCCATGAAGGAGGGATAATTTTCTTTTCCATTACCCAATTAAATGTCTTTATCGTGGTGGGGATCAAATGATCCTGCATTATTTTATACCATTCAGGGCCGAACCCATCTGGCCCCGCCATTTTCCCTCCCTTTAATCTTTTAATTGCCAAGTAAATTTCTTCTTTAGTTATTGTGGACAACAGCATTTTATTTTGTTCCTCTGTCACACCTTGCAACTTTAGACCTGAAAAGAAAGTATTGACAATAGAGTTGTTATCTACAGGAGATTGGGAGTAAAGTTTTCTGTAGTAATTCTGGAAGCATAGTTTAATTTTCCCCAGTTCAGTTTCTATTTGTCCATTAAGAGGATTCTTTATTCTATGTATAGTCCTCTCTGCTTGTTGCTTCCTAAGTTTAAGAGACAGAAGTCTTAGTGATTTCCTCCCTACCTCGCATTGCTGTTGTTTAATAAAAACGATTTTCTTTTGTATATCTATCATATTTAAATCATCTATTTTTTTCCTAAGTTTTATTATGTCAGATTTGATATCATCATCCAGCGTCACAGAATGTAGATGTTGTAGCTCAGGTAAGAGGATATACTAATTATTTTTCCTCTAATTACTGCCTTCAATGCATCCCATAATATTCCTGGAGATACCTCCTCATTTTCATTATACTCTAAATAAGTTTCTATTTCCTCTTTCAAACTCTCTTTAATATTTGGATAATTTAAAATGTTTGTATTCAGCCTCCATAAGGTTGATCTATTTTTGCTATTCAGGCAGATCTCAAGATTAACCGGGTTATGATCTGAGATGGTACAAGCGCCTATTTCACAGCTTTTAATTCTAAATAGGTCATTCTTAAACATGAGAATATAATCTAGCCTAGAATATACATTGTGTGGAATTGAGAAGTGGGTATACTTTCTGTCATTTGGGTGTAGATCTCTCCACACATCTAGTAGTCCAAAATCGTCCATAAAATGCACCATTCTTCTTCCAATACTCCTCTGATCGCCTTTTCCATTTGAAGAGTCTAACTTGGCATTTAATGTGACGTTAAAGTCACCACCGCAAATGAAAATTGCCTGACTCCTTGTTGTTGCCAAATTCAAAATCTGCCCATATAAGGACCAGTCACTGCCTGGGGGAATATACACATTTAAGAGAGTAGTCATTATACCCTGAATTTTACCCATTATCAATATATATCTGCCTTCTTTATCTTTAAATTCCGAAATATGTTCATAGTTCAAAGTTGAGGATATCAAAATTGCCACCCCCCTTCGCCTCCCAGAACTATGGGAGGAATAGAAGACATGTTTGAAACCTAATTTGTTAAGCTTTGCATGATCTTTGTCACCTAGATGTGTTTCCTGCATCAGAACAATTTCTTTTTCTTCTTTTAGGAAATTTTATTTAAAATAAAACAGTTGCATTAATTCTAAAACCCCAAGAAAAAAAAATACAGGAATCAATAAGCAGTTGGTAAATCATCCAAATTGTAAAGGTACTAGCAGTATTCATTCATTCATTCATTCATTCATTCATTTATTTATTCATTTTCAGGCACAACAAATACCTATATTGAACATAAAATACACAAAACAAAAAACAAAACTTGCCTGAAAAAGGAGTGGGACGAAGAAAACTTATTAAATCCCACCCCTATACTCACTCATCAACAAAAAAAAACAATAAACTTCCCGCAGCTACGCCCATCATTGCATACAGACCCATCAACAGCCCCGGGCAGATACAAGCATCTAAGCGGCAGCTCGCAACCAACAATTAGAGCCTTCATAACTGAATACAGAATATATAAATTATAAATTGCATTACCACAGGTAACAGGCAGTAATAACTACAAGTAACAGACACACATACATATACATACATATATATCTACACACACAAGTACATATATGTACATACATACGCACACTTTATTTTTTATTTTTTATTTTGGAATCCATACCAGCAATGGTAAGAGGACAGACATTACAGAGCACACTAAAACCCATCATTGAGTATACTGTGACCAGACCAACTGTTTGTAGAGAAATTTAAATCTATGAATATTTTTGCATTGTTTCAATTGTAAACTCAGACTGTTCCAGATTTTCACACCACATACAGACACACAAAAGCCTTTACGGGTTGTTCGAGTTCTGGGTAATTTGAATTCTCCAAAGCCTCTCACATTATAAACCTTTTCTCGAATTTCAAATCTAGTTTGTAAATTTGCCGGTAAAAGTTTAGTAAAAGCTTTATACAAAATTATGGATGTATTGTAATTAACCAGATCCTGGAATTTAAGTAACTTTGCCTGAAGAAAGAATTTGTGAGTATGATCTAGATAACCAGCCTTGTGAATAATACGCAGTGCTCGTTTCTGTACTGTGACTAATGGATTAGTTGTATTTTTATATGTATTTCCCCACACTTCCACACAATATGTAAGATATGGAAGAACCAGGGTACAGTACAGAGTACGAAGTGCATCTTTATCAAGGAATTGTTTCACTTTGTTCAAAACTGCGAGGCTTCTGGAAATTTTGGTTTTTATGTGTCTGACGTGGGGTTTCCATGAAATTTTGTTATCAATTATAACTCCCAAAAATTTGTTTTCACTCACATTATCAATTGGTACACCTTCAATGATAATTGGTAATTCTATATTATATTTTAAATTACCAAAAAACATTGCTTTAGTTTTATTTATATTTAATGATAATTTATTTATGTCCATCCATTTTTTTATTAATTTTAGCTCCCTGTTTACAGTCATTACAAGATCAGTATAATCATCGCTACTGAAAAATATGTTGGTGTCATCTGCGAACAGTATGAGTTTAAGTACTTGAGAAACATCAAAATTCCATCCATTTGCTTCCACTTATCCTTTTCAGGGTCGCGGGGGGCACTGGAGCCTATCCCAGCTGTCATAGGGTGTGAGGCAGGGTACACCCTGGACAGGTCGCCAGTCTGTCGCAGGGCTAACACACAGGGACAGACAACCATTCGCACTCACATTCACACCTATGGGCAATTTAGATTATCCAATTAACCTATCCCCACAAAGTGCATGTCTTTGGACGGTGGGAGGAAGCCGGAGTACCCGGGGCGAACCCACGCAAACACGGGGAGAACATGCAAACTCCACACAGAAAGACCCCGGCCAGATGGTAGAATTGAACTCAGGACCTTCTTGCTGTGAGGCAACAGTGCTAACCACCGTGCCACCATGCTGCCCCACTGGCAGTATTAGCTGTAAAACTCATAGAAATACCTATCTCTAAAGTCAACAACAGTGAAAAACATTGAAATGTGGACAAGCCAATTGTCCCCATCTAACACTGAATTGAATGTAAAATGTGACTGGAATCAATTTTAGATAAAAGATCAATCACAGTTGTTTGTAAAAGACATTAGACATTAAAAGAAGCTATCTTCAGTCATTGGGATTCCAGGATTTTTAATTTTGTGTGTTGTTGTTCCAAGATTGCTCACTGTCAGGAGCTGATAAACTGTCCATTTAGTGCTGGATCTGTCTCTTTCTAGGCACAGGAAATGGTGGGCATAGCAAATTGATTGGTGGTGTGGACTGAGTGCTTGCAAATCCGAGTTGTGTGGCAGGTCATTCTATTGGGTGTTTAAATGAAAAAGTGCCGTATACCCAATGTTTTTTCTTCTGTTTTGTTTTTTTTTCTTAATCTTTCAGTGTGGTCACTACCTGAACTATCCTTTAGTTATTTCACCAAAACAAAGTTCAGTAATCCAGTGAGGGGTTTTTTATTTCAGTTTTTAAAGACACTGACTATGCTGTGTATATATAAACATGATATTTAAAGGGCATGTACCACAATTCTCATTAAATGTGCCACAAAGTCGGTTTCACAAGTCACTCTGAGGCATAATTGTAAAGACTATGGAATGAAGGCCATGAAGACCTAATCACCTGCCCCAGGTTAGAGGTCTGTCACTTGATCTCCACACTTTGCCATTGCTTCAGCTAAATGTTAGCAGCCATCATTATGCTCCAAAAAGCTACAATTCTGGAATGAAACATCCATTGTTCTAGTCATGAACAGTAACAACAGGGTCAAAAAAACATACTTGGACACATAACTCTATAATTGTAAAGTTCCATGTAATTTAAATTAGAACTTATTAAAAAAGTAAAATAGAAAAGAAAATGCAACTTTCTGGTTTTTACTGGCTTTTAACATTTTCCTGTTGTTGTTTTTTACCACTGTAGTGGTTCAAAGTACGTAGTTTCAAAAGAAATACATAAGCTGTCTGTTTGTTCTTTGTCTCTCGCTGAGTACAGCATGTTTTTGTGGAGGTACTATCACTCGGGGAGAACAAAAGCTTTATTGTTACCTCACCAAATCAAAATTACTTCCCTCATCAAATGATGAAGTCAAAGGCTATCAGCAGAAATAATGATGGTTCTGTATAAATTCATTATATCTTACTGTATTTCTTTTTATTTGCACTGAAAGCTTTCGTTTCCATGCTGTTCTAGATCTTGGTGCTTTCAGTACAAAGGCCCGGGGTGGGGTTTCTGTGCGTGAAGGCCAAGGTGTGGTACTCATGTGTACCCCTCCTCCCCATTCACCAGGTAAGAGTTTAGTTTTTCAATCACAGGCAGAAGAAGAAATTCATTTTTTGCTTTTATTACCACTCCAGTGTGAGTTATTGCTCCCACTGTTTATTTTTATGTTATGCATTGTATTTTGATTATTTATATTTCATAGCTGTTCACTGTCCTGTCTATCCATCTATCCATGCTGTTCATATTAGTGTGCCAAGTTACAGTGACCAAAGAGCCAGAACTCCACTTATGAAAGATTAAATTTACTGGATCATTACAACTAGAAAGAAATGTTACACGGCCAATTATTTCACACAGCCACCATCTTTAATGCCATATATTTAATATCCCTCTCTATAGTCGTCCTTAAATATAAGCTCTTATGAGGTTTTCTGTTTGCATCAGCTCTGTCATTCTCCTGCACTGCACCCATGGGAACGTTTGCCAAGTGCTCTTCAGCACCCATACACATTTCTAGATGCCATTTTGCATCTCATGGTAGCAACCAGAGAGTCGGTGACAAAATAGCTTGTTTAAAAGAGACGCAGTCAATAATTAATGTTGCGTAATGACTGACAGATGTAAGTGTAGTACAGAGTTTTCTCAACCTTAAAGTTTTTCATCAGTCATAGTGCAGATGTTGCCCTTGCTCAAGGAGTATGTGTGAATATGAATTTTTCACAGGGAGTTTGAAAATCAACCCCTCATACATACATGCATTTAATTTTTTGACCAAGGTCTCTTCTTGAATGCTTGGAACTCTGATTGGCATGTGATTGAAATCAAACACTGGCAATGATGTTAGCATGATGACAGCATAATGGAAATAGTGATTTTCTGTCTTTTGAAATTTGTTGCAGTCTTACTACTATAAACTGTAAAATTGACCCAGGTTTCATAATGACATACTTTAAGTCCCCTGTGTTGAATTGCTTGCATTATATTCATTATGCGGGCCAAGTGGATCAATACAGAATATATTATACAATCACTCAGCCGTTAAATGCGTAATTCAGGGCAACTGCATTAGATTTAAAATTTATTAGTCTAACAGAAAATCAGCATTTAAAGAGTAAATAAGAAAATCCATTGAAAATTTAATCTACAAAATACATTTGTGCTACACAGAATAATTGAAGGACCTTAGCTTGTTGATTAAGAAATTTCTGGTTTCCTGTACCTGTTCCTTGTATATATGTGGTTAAATGATACAGTAAGATACAAACTGCTTGTCAGGGAACAAGCTTGGATATTGTTGTCTTGATTTCTATTTTATAAGCTTACCTTCCCTCAACTATAAACCTAAGCTTCTAAGCTTTTACAGCATTGCATTTATCCACAAAAAGCGTTGCTACACTAATCATACTTTAGGCCAAAAATGAATAGTACTTGATCTCCCCTTTTTATGTTGTGATATTAACTTTTAGGTTTAAAAGGGATATGAGAGGCCAGTCTCAACATGTTGTTGAGCCTTTATTTTGATGCTTATTTTTTCATATTTACAGATTATACTCAAAAACACAATACAGGTAAGATTATGATTTATTTCTTCGGCATTGCTTACACGAAATGAAAAATGATCTCAAAAAACTTTGATTAGATGCCTCATCCATAGAATATCCTACTGTGATGAATGCTTTGGTGTGTCACAGTTCAAATTCATATTGAAGAGGGAGTGCTAAAAAATGTTTGGGCTAAAATGGCTGTGGGAGGATTCAAAGACATTAAAATGTCACTTATTTTGCAAAGGCCTTGTGAGTAAAAATAGCTGTGAGTCACTGAGATATGAAAAGTTGATCATCTTCCGTTTGATGGTTTTGAGAAGTTTCTGTGTGTTTTGGGTAAATGCTGCGTATAAAGAATAGAAAGAGTGTAATGAAACTCTGGCGTCTTTGACAATGCTTATTGTCTAGAACAAGGTCTGTTATCTTTTATATCAGCAATGATATTCTGTGTTAAGTTATTCTTTTTAGTTTTACAGGGTCCTGTTTGACTTGTGGACCAGAATCTGGAATATCACTATTTTACCTGTTCTTCCCTCTTCGGGGAAGAATAGCAACATATGATGCTAACTTTGGACAGTAATCTGTTAAAATACAGTATTTAGGAGTCCACTAACACTGAGCTTAAATTGAGTGTTGAATTTAGTCATAAGATCTGTGCACTAATAATGTTGCATCTTTAAAACATCAGTTATTCATTATTTACCAAGAAGACAAGAAGCTTATCCTTTCTTTGTCTGTTTCTTTCATGGATTATGGATCCAGATCGAAGAGTTGTAGCACAAAAGTTCAATGTTCAATGGGATGCAGCGTTCCACAGATTGAATTTAATTGTGTTTCACACTTTAATATTGATCTTGGCTATGTATAAATGTGTAACACATGGAAATATGTCACAGTTTAGCTCTGTATTTACCATATTCATCTATCCATTTATCCATACATTAAACTGTCACTTCTGCCACATTCATAAGGTACAAATGGCTAAAATACAATACATCTTACCAAGTACTTTATTACAGGTATCAGGTATTTATATCTTCTACTCTTACTGCATTTTGTTTGAAATCTAAAAAAGATTGTGATCCATCTACATCGATAATCATTCAGAATTATTTGCTATAAAAGCCAGCTAAATCTGTTTTTAATGACTCTGAATACATTCATAAGCACGTTCATACACATGACCAAGCTTATTGGAATCACTCTGTCCTGGAATGATACCCTATCATATGCTAGTTTTACCTTTCTGATAATCACCGGTTAATTAGATTAACCTCCCTGCAAATAACAGGGTCTTTAAAGTCTTCTTCTCTGAACTTTAAGCACCTTAATATTATTTTTTAGATTAATTTAGTCTCTGATGATCAATTGGCTTTGTTGCTACATAAAATCCATACTCATGACTCCTTTAAATCATCACTGTTTCAGTATTATATTGAGCATTAAGCAGTGTTAGGCAATAAGCAGTAATGCAAAATGCGTCTATACAGTACTTTAGACCAATTCATAACCAGTGTATTTTTAGTATATAAATGTTATATTTCAGTACATTGCAATAGTTTATTTGTTAAAGAGGTTAAGAAGACCTTTTTGGGTACTCTTACACAGATAAAGAGCTGATCAAAATTCATACATGTAAAAGTTTTTTTCCTAATGTGTACAGTATCTGTCTTAACTTGCTTTTCAGAGATTATCTACAGCTGGGTGTTTAATGAATTCCCCTCGTTTGTCGCCGAGGACAGTCGACGCTTCATTTCCCAGGACACGGGAAACCTCTATATTTCGAAGGTGCAGCCCTCTGATGTAGGAAGTTACATCTGTCTGGTGAAAAACACAGTGACAAATGCAAGAGTTCTTAGTCCCCCAACACCTCTGACACTGAAAACCGACGGTGAGTGTTTTTTTGGGTACATAACACAGAAAATTTTAAAGTTCAATGTTTGTTTGACAGTAACAGAAAGCTAAAACTACATTTTATATTCTGTGTGTGTACAATATTGTGTAGAAATGCATTTGGAGGAAAATTTCAGATCAGATAGGTTAATAAAGTCGGGTGTTCTTCTGCTTTCCACTGAGCCTCATGTTTGTAGAGGGCGTTTTGAATTCCATACACACCATAAATAGATAGTGAGCAATGCTTTAACATTAGTGCGGGGAGCCTTCTTAGCTCACAATGTGCTTTGGTGAAACTGGCCATCGGGGAAATCATTTTCCTGCATAAAATTAACTGAATCAATGGCCCTTGCTGTGGATGGGAATTTGCTCTTTTATACTAGCCTCTCAGGAGCCATGGTGTGGAGCTGTTTGTTGGATACAGGTGTGGATTTCACCTACAGGCTTTTTTACATCCGACTACACAGAGAAACGTCCATCACTTCACGCAGGTGCCTGTCTTTGTCAAGGTTTCAAAGAGCCACTGAGATTACATCCCTAGTGAATCTGTGAAATGGCCTCTGTGCCTCAGAAACACGTTTGTTCCAAATGTTACAACGCAAATTTACCTCTTTACAATTACATGCCTTCCGGCAAGATTCTTGCTCTGTATTTGCATAACCTTGTGTGAAGTGGCCCTCTGAGACATACAAAACACTTTGCACATAACAGTGCTAAATTGGTTTGTGTCTCTGTAACTGAGCTGCAAAATGTAGTCATAAGGGCATATGGTCAGTCGGCTATTAGCATTTTAATATTTTTCATGGTTGGATAAAGAAACAGAAGATTAGTTGTTGCTGTGTTTTTTTTTTCAAATAGTGAATGAACGAAGGAAAATGAGTTCTGCACCAACCGTGTCCTATTTGGTAATGACACATGGGTTGAAGAACAGCACCCTCACCTGCAACACAACACGGCCAAATCTAATCACTACACCTGTAGGTCCATTACGCCAAAGAACGTCTTGGCATCTCTTGCTCAAATCTCATGATGCTTAGCAGCCTCTTATGTTGTGAATTTGGGTGTAAAATTCTGAAAATTACATTGGCGCACATCACAACAGTCGCCCAAATGTTGCCGTGCTGTTCCCACCCTTCAGTCATTGGAGTCTGACCAATTAGACACTGCAATCTGTGCCTCAGTAAAAATGAGTGATTATTACACAGCAGACAGTTCAAGCTGGATCTGTGCGTGGCTCACCACTGTCAGCTCCAGCCCTCACTCTCTTAATCAAAACAAGCATCTGGGTTCCATTATACCCAGCTGGAGGCCATTGATCGTCAGATCACAATCCACCTTCAGCAGAACGGGGCTAAACGCTAAACTCCAGACTAATACACCTTTTAAAAACAGTTCATCTCAGAAACACCTCTTTGATTTTCTGCTTTAGTGAATTTCGAAGCAATTGCACAGTGTTGCCCTACATAGCATTATTTTGCTGTGGTTCTGGATGTGAACCAGTGTAAAGCACGTACAGCATATACGTACGCAGGGGTGGAAGTAACGAATTACAAATACTCACGTTACTGTAATTAAGTACATTTTTTGGGTACTTGTACTTTTACGAGTAATTTTTCAAGTGTGTAATTTTACTCATACTTGAGTACAACTTACACCATGTAATCTACTTCGCTACTTATAAAATCAAAAGTCACTACTGAGTACGCCCACAATTTGAATTAATATTCAAACCTTTCGTCTGCATTTTTGCAGCCAATAAGGCCGTGCAATCGCAACCGCGCCAATTTAAGACGTAAGCAAAGAATAAACTCCGCTGCAGCAGCAGGCACAGGTGTCTGGAGGTGCTAAATGGTGGAGTATAAACTACTTTATAGACGAAAGATTTGGAGACAAAGAAGCCAAAATGGAGACAGAGGACAACACTGTCAACCATGAAAACGACGTAGAAAAGACGGAGGACGCGTGCCCGTGGCTATACCTGGAGGAATTTTTCGTGTACAGAGGAAGAAAAGGAGACAGCGTCCAGATGCAGTGCAAACTTTGTTTGACCTCTACAGTCATTTCAGCTTACAAGACTTCAGCATCTAATCTAAAAAAACACATTGAGGTAAGAGGTTTTACAACTATACGTGTATGATATTGCTTTCTTATTTTTCATGTGTGTTAAGGTTACTAGTTTGGCTAAGATATTGTCACCGCCATTGGTTAGCCTGATATTAAAATAAGACGGAGCTAGCTAATGTGCGTGTGTGCATGCATAATTGAGCTACAATTCGTAGGAATGTTTTAGCTTATTATTTGGATAACCACCGTCATTACAATAAATTAAACTTGTAGTCATTTAAAACTCACAGGCCTACAATCAGCTGGCCTATTTAAAAAAACAAACAAACTTGAACACAGTGCTGAGCTGCATCTCAAATTAATCTTCCAGCTCTCAGCTGACATGTACCAGAGCCCGATTGATGGATCAGTTGATCAGTATCATTGGCCTGATATAGGTCTATCATAGTGACATGGCTCTTAATCAGTAGGGTTATATGTTTCCCAATATGATATCTTTTTTTAAAGAACATAATGTGGATTGGTTTTATTTGTTAGCTGTATGGGCAGCATTTTTGTGTATGTGATCCCTTTTCTTAAATTAGATTTGCTAGATACACATATTTTGCTCTCTTAGTATTTTTAGGACCTGACTAATACTGAAAACTTTAGGGTGATACTGATAAAAAGGAGTTAAAAATTTAGATACTGATACATTGGTCGATACTCTTTTTACAGATAGTATACATATTACAGAACTTAGAATGTATACAGAAATTCATGTCTTTTGCAATGATCGTTCAAAATTGGTTTACACTTGTGAATAAATACAGCAATATATCTGCAAAATTTGACCAATTCACCACTCTTTTATACTATGCTCAACAATCAAAGATTAGCTCAAGTCTAGTTGAATAATGTTTTAAAAATGTGTTTTCTTTTAGTGTTAATCACAGTGATGTTATGAAGTAATGTATGAACCTGACGTATGATAATATTTATCTCTACAGAGGAAACATCCATCGAAGACTGAGCAGTACAATATCACTGTGGCATCAACATCTCGACAGCGAAAGACCACAGCCACACCAAACAAGCTCTCAGCAAATACACAAGCCAAGTTACCAGACCTGATGTTGAGAGCTGCAAACAAACATGTTCCACAAGCAACTGTTGACAAGCTTGTCATCAATTTCATATGTGAGGGTCTACAGCCATTTGCAGTGGTAGAACAGCTATCTTTCAAAGAATTGGTTACCACATTACAACCTCAAGCCAAAGTCATCTCCAGACCCACTGTCTGTGCCAGAATCTGTGAAGCTGCTGATCACATGAAGATGACTTTGGTTGCAGCATTGGATAAAGTCAAATTTGTTGCTACCACTACTGATTGTTGGTCAGCTCATCAGAAAAGTTACCTTGGAGTCACATGCCATTGGATAGAGGAAGCGTCCCTGGAAAGAAGATCTGCAGCACTAGCATGCAAAAGATTGAGAGGGTCTCACACATTTGACATGCTTGCTGGTGCGCTTGATGATATCCATTGCCAATACAAGATTAGAGGCAAAGTTGTAAGAACCACAACTGATAGTGGATCCAACTTTGTCAAGGCCTTCCACATGTTTGGGGCACAAAATGATGCAGATGAAGCTGAAGATGAAGCAGACCCAGAAATTATTGACCTGACTGACCATAGGGACTACCATGAGGCAAGTGCAATTCTTGATGAAGACTCTGGTTTGGAGTATCAACTTCCGCCTCATCAGCGATGTGCATGTCACCTGCTAAACCTTGTGGCAACAACTGATGCTGCCCTAGCAGAGAGCATGAATGAAACCTACAAGAGGCTCTCCCGTGCAACCTTTGCAAAATGCCAGGCCATTTGGAACAAAACTGGCCGATCTCATTTGGCTAATGAAGTGGTAGAGGACAAGTGTGAGCTACAGATCATTCGTCCCAATGCAACACGATGGAATTCAACCTACCTTGCCATTGAAAGGATAATACGCATCATTGATGAGAAGGGGGAAGATGCCATCAGGAGCATTTGTGAGGAGTTCAAGGTGAAAATGTGAGTAAAATTGGACACCTACCAATATGGTTTCAAATTTTGTGAATTTTCCTTAATGGATGGTTAAAAACGTGAGCAGACTCTTAATATTAAATCAGAAGATCCCTATTATAGTCATGGTGGGTTTTGTTGTTGTGTCTTACAGGTTGAGTCCTGCAGAAGTTGCATTCCTAAGGGAGTACTGTACCACCATGAAGCCACTGGTGAAAGCTTCAAACATCCTTCAGTCTGAGTCCACTTCCTTTATGGGATGGCTCCTGCCAGTAATCCAACAACTACTGTCCAAACTTAGCAGGCTGGAGACATCAAGCAAGACATGCGTGCCACTCATCAGAGCCCTGCAAAATGGCCTTCAAAAGCGTTTTGGAGCGATGATGGAGGATCCAGAGTTGGCTGCAGCTGCAGTCCTCTTACCCAAGTTCAAGACTTCCTGGACTGACAGAGCAGATGTAACAGAGGCTGGTAAGGATTCATGTGATCCCATTTTTGTGTATTTTTACATTTGAACACATGCTTAAGTGAGTATTTCACCTAATACATTGTAAGTTATTGATGGTCTGTCCTGAATACTAAACAATCCTTTTTGAGAATTTGCCGATTTTAAATTTGTGTTCAGGAATAATCACTGAAATTTAAATAACAAAATTGTGTTATCTACTTGCAATTACAGCCTTGACATACATCAGACAACATCTTGAAACGACAGAGCATGAGAGTGAGGATCAGCAAAGAGAGTCATCTGATGAAGATGAATTCTTCTCCAGACCAATCTCCAGAAGGCTGCAAAGTGCAGTTGAGCTTGATGGTTATCTTGCTTGTGCCACAGACACCATGGAGCTGCTGCACTCCTTCTCAGCCATCAAAAACCTCTCTCTTAAACTGAACACAGCTCTGCCTGCTTCTGCTGCGTGTGAACGACTTTTTAGCTGTGCTGGTCTACTCTTCACTGCCAAACGAAGTCGGATTGCCTCTGTTAATTTAGAAAACCAGCTCTTGCTGAAACTGAACAAAAGGTTCAGAAAGTAAAGTGTGAAAGAAATGCTAAGACTTTAAGACACTTACCTGCCTGTTGTTCAGTGTATGGGGAAAAGTTTAAATGGTTCTACGCATGTTCAGAAACATTTTTGTCATTGTTTTAACAAACAAAATTCCTCCTTTTATATCTACATTTATTTACAAAACAAGTTACCTTTCTATACCTTGTTCATCTGAAAAATGTGCTTTGAACATAAATATTTATACTGGTGAATCGAGTTGAATGCCTGCTATTGACAACAGAATAAAACATCAGTCTGTTAAAAAGTAATTAATACTCTGAGTAGTTTTTGAGAACAGTACTTTGTACTTTTACTCAAGTATTTTTTTAACACCAGTACTTTTACTTGTAATTGAGTACAATTTAACCAGTGTAACAGTACTTGTACTTGAGTACAAATTTTGAGTACTCTTTCCACCTCTGTACGTACGTAGCTGTTTTGTTGCTTTTGCTTTCCCTCTAACATCCTTCTTTTGTTTAACATATAGATATATTATTTCCATTAAATACAACACAAACCTCAAAGCAGTTTTACATTAATCAGCTTTGCGTTAGCGGCCTATCGTGTTTACTTTAGGTGTGCATGCTTTAAGCTGTCACATAATTGCCTTTGTTGATACTTGTTATGCATAAAAACATTACAAAGTAAATTGTCACTGATAGTAAACTGATTACAGCTTCAGAAGTTATGGATGCATGCTTTTATATTAACTCCGTAAGACCCAACCCATCAAAAAATAGCCAGAAAATTCCGATTTTTTTGGAACTGAGATATTTATTAACCCTTATTACAAAATCCACAAAAGTTTTGGGGTTTTTTTTGCTATATCATGGTGTTTATGATATCGCATTTGATACATTGGTTGTTTTTGGCAACTTTTTGTTAACAACAATTTTAGACAAAAAAAAAGAGTTTAGTATTGATCATGTTGATGAGATAGAGGTCTCAGAAACTCATGTATTAAATATGATACAAATGGCATTATAGGGATAAACAGTAGCTAAATCTGAGGTAATAAAACAAAATTCAAGAAACTGGACTAAAAATTGCAGATATATTCATGTCTTATGGTTAGTGAAAAATAAGGAATTTATCCATCAATAAATCTCATGTAGCTAGGAGAGTACCTTATAAATACAGAAATGCAACCAAAATCTATGGTGTATTTTTATCGTTTATACAGATAAGTGCTGCAATTTTTATTTGGGCTTCGGCAGCACAGCTGTCATTAATGTCATAACATATTTTCTGTCTCACTACTGTGTCAATAATATCAGTGAAAGACAATGTTTGCAGGCACATCTACGCATGGGCATGTTTTTCTCTGCTTCACTTTACTAAATTATTATTGAAGACCTCTGGTTCATAGATATATCGGATGTCAGAATGATTTTTTTGGCCAACATACTGTAGAGGCATAGTCAAAACAACTCCCTGTCCTTGAATGAATACACATTTGAAAAGGAAAGAAAATAATTGTCATTGTTCTTAATAGCACATTGTATACGTCTATGTTCTTTTTGAAGTTTAAAAACATTTAATTTAAAGAGCGTTAAATGTGCTATTTTTAATGAAAACAAATATATAATGTGCATATAATGCATATAATCTGTACATGCACAGATTAATTAATCAAGTGCATATATGACCCGGAGTTGTCAATTTATTATTTCCTTTTATTTTATTTTCAATTAAAGTTTCAGAAGTTTTGATTTTGATCGGCATCATAAAACCTATCTGTTGCTGGGTCAGAGGCCTAATAATACATTCTTTTAAATTTGTATTAACTTGGATTTTCGGTAAAAGTTAACAGGCATTATAGTTTGAAATTGGTTGGCAGAAGAATGAAATACAACGAGAAAATAATCAAATTTTCATGTGATTAATAAATGAAATTGGAACATAAAATATAATGCTACGCTGTAGGGTTGGTAATGTTTTAGCACACCGAGTCTACACATTAGTTCTTCCAATTCTATCAAGTCCAGCCACTGAGACTGAATATGATATTGAATATACTATGGCAAGAGCCAGTGAAATATTGCAAATTCATTATATGTGAAGGGCTGCTTTGGAGCCATAAATGTTGAGAATGAGATTGAAATTGAAAAGTTCTTTGGAACAAATATCATAAAACTCCTTTTCCATGCATAGTGGGCCACAATTCAATAACCCCACTCCCTTTCTTCATTCATTTTATCACATAAAAAGTGTCAGGTGCATGTAGTAGAAGGTGTAATTATGGTTTCTCAAATGTCAAGCGGGTCATTTGTCCTGGTGCTCATGTACTTTATAATGCATGTGGAGTCGTGCTACACATGCTCTGATATGTTTTGATGTGTATTCAAGTTCAGCTGTGGATGTGTGATGTTCAAATGCAATGATTGTGTATTTAACATTACCGTATGTCACCGTTCTCTTCACGCTGCTGCTAAGCGGCTCTCTTTGTATGCCTGCAGACTTTCCTGTTGGTTGTTTATATATGTATACACTGTTAATCTCTGTGTAAAAAGTAGTCAGTATTGCCTTCACTGGCACAATATTTTGCAAATCGTTGCCAGAGTCAGAACCCAGTTTGGAGAAAGAGCTTTAAAGTATGTCACCCCCCTTTTTTTCCTGGAATCATTTACAGAAGAACCTGAAATTGGCAGAATAGATTTTCTTTGAGGGGTTTTATATCATTTTTTAAGGATCAAAAAATGGTTCTCTTGGTCAGTGTGAATGCTCCTGAGGATGCGTTTGTTCTCATATTATTGCATGTGAACTGGATGCTGTATTTGCTTGCTCGTTGCTTGTTGTGTGTCAGTTATATTTGCTCATTTATATTTGTATTTGTTACAAATGCTGCTTCTATCCTGGCCTTGGCTCTTGAAAAAGAGATTTTAATCTCAGTGAGACTTTTACCTGGATAAATAAAGGATTTAAATATAACACATATTTTCCTTTGAGAAAAGTAAAACATTCAGATAATATTCGTATTGCAAACACCCATTTAATAAGACAGATAACAGTAAATCCCTTTAAATGATGATGTTTTTCTTTGTTACACTTTTTTTCTTTTTTGTTTATTACCATCTCTGACACATCATCCTAGTAAATGAAAATAAATAGCCGGCTTAACATACAGATGAATAAACAAAGGAAACGTCCTCTGGCGATGGCTTAGAACAGAGGTGTTAGTCATAGTGGCACTTAGCAAGACTGATAACATGTTATCACTTGTGTCCTTCACAATGTGTTTGTGAATTGTTGAGCGGATTACTAATTCTTGAGGACAATAGTAGGAGTCATTTTGTCTCTTCTGCTGGAGAATGTTTGTTTTTTGTTTGTACGTCATCTTAATGTGCTGTTTGTGTTTTCGTATAAAGCTAATATGTCACCTACAGACTTTTCCTTACATTCCCACATCTTCCAAGTATCTGCGACATATTAAGACAAATTAAATTGCAATCTACCAAAGTGCTAACCCTAGCTAATCTTGCTCATGCTTTAACCCACTGTTTTTGTAGGGATTCAAAATATAATTATCAAGTTGTGTGCTTTACAGCTCTGTCAATTAAATAGTCTTATTAAAATAACACTGTATAAACTTAAGGTTCATGGTTAAAATGATTTTCCAGATGGTGTGCACAATGTGCATTCCACACCTAAACACTGCTTTGATTTAACATACTGTTCATTTTAAGAGGTTTAACCAACACAAATCTCTAGGAAGAATACATTTATAGCATATAATTTTATCCTTCAGTTGTTACTCTTATTTTGAAAAAATTGCAGGTGAAAGAGGAAATGGGTGCCTAAATTATTTTTATTTCTTTGTTTGTCTGTATATGGGCAACAAAGTTGAACAAATCGCCATAACATCAAATTGTTAAATCACTGCTGTCTGTTTTTGTGTCCACACTGCAAGACGCAAAGGAATAATAGCAAACTGGAGACCAACCAGCTATTGCAATACCTGCTTCTAATGAGTACAATTTCTCTTTCTTAACCCTTTTCAGGTGTCATGGGTGAATATGAGCCCAAAATTGAAGTGCATTTCCCTACATCTGTTCTGGTTGCCAAAGGAGTCACTGTCAGACTGGAGTGCTTCGCTCTAGGAAAGTAAGTAAACAAGGACATATTGCGCAAATATTGGTAGTTGTTTATTACAGCACTATCATATTAATCACCAGGAACAGTAAAGTACAGCCTATCGCTGCTCTGTTGCTGAGAGATCCTTTAGATAATCCTGCCTGTGTTTTTTTTTTCTTTCTTCCTTAAATTACATTATTCCATTACCTGAATGGGAAGCAGGCATATCTTGTCTTCAGGCAGTATGTTAAGTGAGTGTAGAGAAGTGCTGCATCGTAGCTTGGCTGTTAGATGGCATGTTAGTGCATGGTGGGGGGGGGACTGAATGGGGAATTCAACCCTAGGGACCCATGTGTTCTTATAATTGAGAGCCCTAATGTAGCTGTGTTTCCTGGGTGCTTTCAGGGTCCGTTATGAATGTAGAAAGCCAAGGTTATGTGTTTGGAAGGGAAAAAAAGGGAAATTGGTAATAGTTGTCTGCCAGGAGGGAACACTCTTTATTCCACAGAGACTAAATCCAAACCACTCTCCACAGTTACTAAAGTTAGTGCTACTGGCTTCAATATTGCCTTTTGGAATATTTATTTTCTTTGTCAAAGTTCTGAAATTGGGAAAGACTTTATCTCTAAACACAGGTAGGCTAGATGACGAAAAGCGGAACTTTATTGGTAAAATCAGTCTAATCAGCAAGATTGCAAAACCATTGCAGTGGTGTTTTTTTTATGACACAAAATAATTCTGGTAATAATTTATCATCTTTGCTCTTTATTTAGTATTTATGCAGTATAAATTATTCATTCCTATCTTAAGTGCAAACAGTCTCTAATCTGCGGATGACTAAGGGCCTCATAATTGTTTACTTTGATTTAATTTAATTATCCACATTATGGTGGTCATTCCCTAAATATATAGACACTGTATTATAATCTCACTCCCCTTGGCTTTTTCTATCAAGCAAAGCAGGAGTTTCTGAACAGTCTGCTTGATGGGAAACCCACTGAACAGCCAAACAGCTTGAATTCTTGCCCTGTGCCTCCCTCAATGAAGTAATTTGTGCATGATAGCTTTCAGTCAGACAGTGATCCCAGTGACTTACCCTTTTACGCAGAGATGAATGATTTATCAATGCACCCCATTAAGAAATGCCAGTCTTTATATAGCACTGAAAATGAAGTTAAAATGGGTTTTGTACTCCTGTTGATCAATATGTATGATGGCACTGCTATCTAGTACAGGGCAGAAAAGCTCTTTGTGTGAATGCCAAAGCTCCTTGATGTGATTGTCTGAAGGGCGAAGAGAACAATGAGACAATGAAAACAAAAACAATATGAATACTGCTCTTAACTTGAAGGAATTTTGAACTATGTTCACATCATGAGCTATTTTAGTGATGTCTGTAGGAATTAATCAAGATTTTTGTTTAACTGCACCATGTAGAATTAGTAATCACTGTGGTTCCTGAGTTCCTTCATCCATAAAAAAGGTAAATTACAGCTTTGACTAGAAATAATAAGCAAAATACATATTACAGTTATACAGTAATTCCAGAGTCCAGTGACTTTGAAAGAACCTTTGAAAAATAATTTCAAAGGTATTTTTAAAAGCAGAAATTTAGATAAAGTAAAAATCTAACTAATTAAAAAGACATTTTTGGTTTCAAGCTCCACTCATAAATATTTGGCCTTTTGGAAGTTTTTATCAATGATGTGCTGATTTTAATGTTGCCTCCCTGAAAAGTCTGAGGCCTTTTTGAGGTTCTCTTAGAGAACGCTGTGGACTGAGGGAGGCCTTTGGATCATAGTCATGAGTGATGGGAAGGTGGGCTGGCAGATTAGTGCAGCAATAGCAATAGGACTGTTGTGCTGAGGAGAGAGTTGAGACGAAAGGCAAGGCTTTCAGTTTACCAGTCCATCTTTGTTTCAACCCTTACCTTTGATCACAAAATCTGTGTAATGGCCGTAAAAATAAGTTCAGAAAAACAAACAGCCAGATAAGATTCCTCCGTAGGATGGCTGTGCTGAACTTTAGAGATATGGTGAAAAGCTCAGACATCCAGAAGGAGCTTGGATTAAAGCCTCCGTGTCAAAAGGAGAGTTAGGTAGTTCAGTAGGTTAGGTAGTTAGGTTGCCTCCTGGGTGCTTTCCTCTGGAGGTGTTCCAGGCACACCCAGCTGGGAAGAGATCCCAGGATAAACCCAGAACCCACTGACAGATTATACATCTCATCTAGCTCTAGAACACCCAAGGATCCCCCGGGAGGTACTAGAAAATGTTGCTAGAGAGAAGAACATGTAAAAACAATGCTCAGCCTGTTATTACTGTGACCTAACTTTGGATAATTGTACATTAGATGGATTGATAATTATAAATGCCAGAACCACGCACCCTCAAGTTGAAATCCTGCCTTCACAGGATCATCTATAAGTAACTCTGGAAAGTGCAATTCTGTTAGCTGCTTTTATTTCAAGGGTTACTAGACTATGAAGTTCATTGTAGTTCAAAAAGCCTTGTACATTCGATGGGTTACACATTCAACCCACTCATTTCCACTTAAAATATAATATGTAGCATGTGTTAGAAGGTTTCATCCAAATTGCTTTAGAGTAGTAGATATACTTTTTAGTTTCAGTGATCCCAGAGGGAATCAAGCTCTTGAAGCCCTGCAGTTAAAGCTGACCACTTAGTCAGCATGAAACTGTACCTCTTAACACAGCACATTTTATACTCTCTGTGCTGTTGTTAATGTTTGTGCTCTGATACAAACGTTAATAAAAACACCTTTGTCTTTCGTTTGGATACTTCTTTTAAAATGGTTTGGAAATATTTTTTTTTTTAAAGAAGAAATTGAGAGTTAGCAAATTAGCTAAATAGTGAGGCATTATCTAGGAATCAAGTTCTTTATTATATTTTGGTATTAGATTTAATTTTGCACCTTTATTATGGAACAAGTCCAGATGAGGGCGCATCAATTGTGTGGATTGCTAATTAATATGTAATCTGCAGAGCTTGCCTTTAGGTACATTTTTCAATTGAAAACCATAACACCTCACATAAACTCCAGTGTGTGACTCATTCAAAATGTTAGGGTATGAAATGCTTACTTTTAGAGTTTGATGAAACAGACCACAATCACCAGGGTTTCAGAGTCTACTGTCTACCTGTCTGCAGCTTCAGGAAGATGCTGACAGGAAGACTTCATACAATGAATGAACCTGTTCCCTTCCAGTCCAGCAAACATGTGCAGGCCCAGTGCTTATTATTCAGTCTCCAAAGCAAAATCCTTCCATGGACTCAGGAAGTTTTACCCCCATCGTCCAACCTCTCATAGTCCCTACAGATTTCCTTTGTTATCTGACTTGTCAACAGTTTAGTTGGAGCAAAGGTCTCCAGAAAATTGTCCATCAATAACATACAATGAAGTGCATCACAGCAACTCAATGGCATATTCATGAATACTGATTAAGTCTTTGTGACTCTTTCTAGTAAAGATAAGAGTATACTCATGTTCAGAAATCTGGGGTTTTGGTAATTCTAACATGTTCTTTCTGGAAACTATAAACTATTCCTATTCACAAGTCACGAACATCACACGGAGGTTCTGTCCAAAATGAAAAAGAAACATTTGTTTAATAAAACGTGATATGAATCCTAATTTGAGTCCATTGCAGCTCAAGGGAGTAACATTTCTGTCTTGACTAAATGATTGATGGGTTCAGTGGAGCTTTGTATGGTGTCACTTTTCTATCTTTCACAAAACTGTCAAATCTAGTCATATAGTCACTACTGATACTGTGCTTATACATAGGATGACATTCACTCTCTGCATGTGCAAGTAATCTATCAAAGGGATCTTTAGGGGAATACATGAATAAACAGGCATTGATAATGGTTGCTGGAATATCAATTATTTAAAAAGAAAAAACCCTGATCTTGTATATTGAATAATGTCCCTTTTCCTCGAATGTCTGGTATCTGTTATATCTATTATATATATATTTACTGTAACAAGTGAGACACATCTATCGTGGGTGGTCAAAGGGTCATTGTTTGATATGCAGAGCAGAACATTAAATTACTATCATGGGTTTTCATGACTTATGTGCAAATGAAAGATGACAGCCAAAGTTGTCTTTTACCTCAAGATCTTGATAGAAATTATACAGCATAGTGATGGAACTAATTATTCAATCCCCTGCTGTATTTAGAAACACGCTCAATTAAATGAGTGAGTTTGTTCATCAATAAAATAAATAAAATGAGCAGTCTCTAATTTTTATGGTAGTTACAGAGAGACATGATATGAACCAAAAATACAGGAAAAAACATGTAACATGAAAAAGTATTTGATCTGCCACAAACCAGCCAGAATTCTGGCTTCCACAGATTGGAATCATTCAGTCAATTATAAATACTCCTAATCTCAGTGTGTATGAAGCACATCTGTCCACAGAATCAATTTTTGCCTTTCCAACCTCTCAACCTCACCTCACCAACCTCTTCACCGCCAAAGGAGCTGTCAAAGGACAGAAACTGTAGACCTGCAGAAGGCTGGAATTAGGGCTGTTTGATATAACGATATATATCAGATGACGATATAAAAACATCTATCGTTTCGTGGTGTCGCAAAATAAACTGTTTACGGCAATATTTTTTCATCGTTTTGATGGTCACTGTAGTGGCTATATTAATTTCTTAAAGTTCTCTCTTTCTCTTATATTTAATATAACCACACTACAGACGGACAAGCGCCTGTTTTTATGCGTTGTGGTTAGCAACAACAACGGTAACAGCATTACTA
The DNA here is from genome assembly GCF_041146795.1 of Maylandia zebra. Classification (NCBI taxonomy): domain Eukaryota; kingdom Metazoa; phylum Chordata; class Actinopteri; order Cichliformes; family Cichlidae; genus Maylandia; species Maylandia zebra. The sequence goes on along the minus strand of NC_135180.1, from coordinate 33,113,350 downwards.
TGGCGTTATTTTTATGCCACTATTCTGAGCACACGCAAAAGAAATTTGCAGGTGCAAGTGTTGCATTTTGAGGAGAAATTTATTTTGAGTGAAGAAAAGCTATTTCAAACACTGAAATACATTTTTTGCACGCAGCAATGAAGTTTGTTCACTCAAATTTAGCTTTTCTTTGCTCAAAATAAATTTCTCCTCAAAATGCAACACTTGCACCTGCAAATTTTTTTTACGTGTGCTCAGAATAGTGGCACCAAAATAACGCCATACATCGCGTGTCCGCTTGTTTATGTTCCACATAAACCTTTCGCAATAAAGCTCAAGATCCTGTTGAGACTTTTCAAAATAAACGGAATCACGTGAAAGAGCAGATTATTTACGGATGAGAATTAAAAAAGAGCCGCCAGGTGCTAAAAAATAAACCTTACACGCAGACGTTAGGACAGGCTTTTCCCCGCAGCACGCCGTGTAATAAATACTCACAAAGGAAACGGCGGCCTTTACAACTTATGTCTAAAAATGTATCGTTTCATGCATCGGTTAAAACACTCGACTCCAGGTACATGACGCGCAGCTGAAAACACTTCCCGCAAGACGAGCTGCCCGAGATTCACAGAATTTACAGAAAATTTTACATTTTTGTGATTTATATCGTTATCGGGACGATAGAATTCTTATATCGGGATATGAGATTTTGGTCATATCGCACAGCCCTAGCCGGAATGGCCTGCAAGAAGGTGATTAATGTTGCTGCAATTATTTAGAAGTGGAAGAAATATAACATGGTCATAAATCACCCTTGATCCAGAGCTTCATACAAAATCTTGCCTCATGGAGTGTTGATGATCACGTGGTGAATCAGCCCAAAAAATATGGCAGGAGTTTCAGAAGACAGTTGGGACGATACCCACCAAGAACAGCAGAGGTAACACAAACTGCGTTGTGATGGATTTTAGTCTTGCAGTGTCTGCAAGGTCCCCCTGCTAAAGCTCTTTACATAAAGTTTGTATTTGTATACATTTTTATGAGTCAAAAAAAGTTCAATGCAAAAGCACCATAAAGATTCTTACTTCAAACTTTTAAACCACTTGTTTTCATCATTCAAAAGTCAATGATCATTAAAGAGGGATATCAGTGATGGAGAGTTGAAGATGCAAAAGGTTTAAATATCTTTTAAAGCTTTCACAGGCTGCATATATTTAAAATTTATTAAAGACAAGTCCTAAATTTCTTGGAGCATTTGAAAGTGTCATTACAAGATCATTTATCTGTGACTATATGGTACATGTTATTCTAGTCCCTTTTCTTAAGGAAGCCCTGAGTTTGAATTTCTTTAAATGATTATTTCTGAATTGAATCATGATCGTACTGTATGTAATTCTGCTTGTACACTTTATACTGTAGTTCAGTATTATTTATGCTACTGTATTACATGCTGTGGTGTGCCATGCTACTTTCTTCTTCTTGCAGCCCAGTGCCAACCATCACGTGGAGGAAGATAAATGGCAACATCCCCAAGAAAGCAAGACTCCGTAAATCTCAGGCTGTGCTAGAGATTCCCAATATTCAACTAGAGGACTCGGGAACTTATGAATGCAAAGCTGAGAATCCAAGAGGAAGCACTGCTTTCAAGGGACATCTGCAGGTCTACAGTGAGTCTAAGTATTTTTACATGTTTTTGTCTTCACTGGTTTAGGGAAAAAAATGGCACATTTTGATTATGTGGTGTTGGCAAACACCCCACCACTACCACACACACACACACACACACTCCATTATTATGCATTATCTAAGAATGTGCTTGTATTAGAACAAGTGTTCATTCATTCCAGGAATGACAGTCTAACCAGCAGCTCTGCTATTTTGGTCCTTCTGAATTTCTTACTCATTTTTCATAAAGTAATCTTTGCCACTTAGTGTTTTCAAATTGAAGACTGTTCCTTAGGAATTTGCTGAACAGCCCGTGCTATAATTATGTATTGATCTACCCAAGATAATCCAAGAGCAAGGATTCATCACAGCAAGGAATGTGTTGTTTTGTTTGAGCTGAGAGAGAACTTAATAAGTGTGTCTTCTTCTAAACTACATCCCTGTTCATTTGATGCTTAATAGACTTCTGTGTTTGCTCCCAGGTGCATAATTTGATTTTTTGTCTGTATTGTTTATATTATTAACAATTATTATTTATTTATTGATGATACATCTCATCTAAAAAATACTGAAGAACTGCAAAATTTAATCAAGAATTTTCATTATCTGTTTTGTATTTGTGTATGATTATTCATTTTGGGGTGAATTTCACCTAAGAACAGTTTTTAGTTTTCTAATAATGAATTTCTGCCTGGTTTGTCGCCTTCTGTGATCATAAACTTATCTTTGAGGCTGCATGACTCCCAGTTCCTCAGTATTTGTGCCATGTGCTAGGCCCAAGATAATGGACTGCTTCAACCTTGGTAGGACACGTTTTCAAGGCCCTGTTCTTCTTGGCAACCTCCATTCTCTTGACATCACAAGGAGAATAGTGAGCCTAATTTGTAGCAGCCTCACACTAAATGTAATTTACACAGGTTAGCTGGTAGTTTGCACTTTTATTGTGAGGGAGACCTTTCTGACCATAATCATTCAATCAAACCACACAAAAAAAGTATTCTACTGAAGGTGCCATATGGAAAGAATAGAACGTGCTTGGCATGTTATTGTGAGAGAAACAGCTCAATAATGCGGGTGTCACACTGTCTGCACACTGCACAAGAAATAAACCACAGTGAAATGTGCACCATTTAAGTTGGGAAGGTGTGTCATAGTATACGCTAATATGGACATTATTTGGAGGATTTAATTTCTTAAACAAAAACATGCCAGAAATATATGTATAAGCTTTGGCTAAGCTAAGTAAAATATATTTAAAGTGAGTTCTAAAGCCAAAAACATCATCAAAAAGTTGTCACAAGAAGCATTACAACTTTTTGGTTAGACTTACACACACACACACACACACACACACACACACACACACACACACACACACACACATATATATATATATATATATATATATATATATATATATATATATATATATATATATATATAAAACACCCAGCACGCCCCTGCGGGCGGTTTATCCTTCAAGCTCGGGTCCTCTACCAGAGGCCTGGGAGCTTGAGGGTCCTGCGCAGTATCTTAGCTGTTCCCAGGACTGCGCTCTTCTGGACAGAGATCTCCGATGTTATTCCCGGGATCTGCTGGAGCCACTCGCCTAGCTTGGGAGTCACCGCACCTAGTGCTCCGATTACCACGGGGACCACCGTTACCTTCACCCTCCACATCCTCTCGAGCTCTTCTCTGAGCCCTTGGTATTTCTCCAGCTTCTCGTGTTCCTTCTTCCTGATATTGCTGTCATTCAGAACCGCTACATCGATCACTACGGCCGTCTTCTTCTGTTTGTCTACCACCACTATGTCCGGTTGGTTAGCCACCACCATTTTGTCCGTCTGTATCTGGAAGTCCCACAGGATCTTAGCTCGGTCATTCTCCACCACCCTTGGGGGCATCTCCCATTTTGACCTCGGGACTTCCAGGTTATACTCGGCACAGATGTTCCTGTACACTATGCCGGCCACTTGGTTATGGCGTTCCATGTATGCCTTGCCTGCTAGCATCTTGCACCCTGCTGTTATGTGCTGGATTGTCTCTGGGGCATCTTTACACAGCCTGCACCTGGGGTCTTGCCTGGTGTGATAGACCCCAGCGTTGCACCCCTAATATATATATATATTGATGTTTGCCTATAAGGTCTTGTTTGAGAGTGAAAGACATTCAAGCTAAAAGGGATTAAAATAAACTAGAAATACTCTGGATTTGTGACTCGCTGATTAGCATTTTCTTTCCCGCACAAGACTGACAGAATGTTCCTGCCCCAGTAAAAGGTTCTTGTATATTTTATAATCTTGTAAATGTACAAGAATTTAAAAAAGTCACAACCACAGATCAGAGGTGCAAGATTGAAAGAGACTAGAAGATAAAAAGAAAAACCTACAGCCTATACAGTGTTAAGATCTTGAGTTGTGAGAGAGATTTTCTGCAGTATGTGGAGTTGAACAGGAAATGTGGATGGAGCCTTGGGAACATAAGAAAGTAGGCTGTGGAGAAAAAGAGAAAAGTCTGATGGTGAGTCCCCAGGAAGGGCAGTTGCTTATTGCATAGTTTGCCTTGGCCTTGGACCAGCAGTGAAGTGGAAGGAAAGATAGAAGATTTTGACATACATGATACAAATAAGTGTAGCGAACAAACAAGCAAAATTGCTTCAGTGCTTACTCACTTGGGATTTGATTTGATTCAGTGCAAAAGTGCTCCTGTCTCTTGACATAAGTTTTAGTTCTTGATTTCCTTCAGTTACTATCACCTCCCTACAGTTTTGAGTATGTTAGCTTGACAATAACACAAAAACATGAAAGTGATCCCTACGAGAGTGGCTTTCTACACATCGGAGCCCCAATAAAAAGCTGGGCTTGAAATTTTTTTTCTTGCAAAATACATGCAAAAACAATTTGCATGGTCTGTAGTACTAATTAATATAAAGGTTTAATACACTTACTTCTTGTCCCCAAAATAAGCTATAGATCTGTTGTGCAGTACATGAATCAAAACTTCTCTTTTGCTTTTTCATGCTATTCTGTTTCATGTTACCAAAAAACATTAAGGAGTGCCCAGATTTGAGGACTTTTGTGTTAAGTGATAAACAACAAATAAAAAACATTAGTGTACATGAAAGAGAATGCAAAAACAAAAGACTTGATGGTTTTAAAGATTAAAATGCTCAAATTAACTAATTAAAACATAAAATATTACTGAGATTAATAAAAGCAACATGTACACAAACATCAAATACATGGCACATCTGATTTGAAACTTAATTTATAAATTAGTAATCGTAATAGTTTATTTTTAATCAGTGACTGATTTTATTCAACTCTAATACAAAATTCAGCCTTTTACGTTGTACGTTGACGATGTATTCATGCATGCACGTTCTTGTACCTGGTGTGCACTTCAAGGATACATTACTTATTCGTAATCTTTTTTTCTATCTTCAAGCCCTCCCGCAGTGGGTCAGAATGATTAATGATACTCAGATGGATAGTGGAGAGAAGCTCCAATGGGAGTGCAAGGCCATTGGGAGGCCCCGGCCCACCTATCGCTGGCTTCGTAATGGTTTGCCCTTGACATCGCAGGTACCCATTTTACTTCACAGTACCCTTTCTTTTGCTCTATGGAACATCTGAATCATCCTTGTGAATCTTCACATCGACTATATGCAGTACAATCCTGCAAATTATCTCCGCATCCAGGAGGGATATTCCTTTATTCTTTTTCTTTTTTTTTTTTTTGTTCCAGGGTCGACTTGAAATAGTGAATGGGGAACTGACCATTCACAAAGTGCAGCAGGCGGACTCGGGAATGTACCAGTGTGTTGCAGAAAACAAATATGCGGCCATCTACTCTAATGCTGAACTCCAGATTTTAGGTATCAGCTAAATGGATTTAAGTTGAGCAAAAGAATGTATCAAAAACAGAAAGGGTTGGTGTGAATTACTTTAATTATGTTACTTTCCCTTTCTGCATATTGTTTTATTGAATGTCTGCAAAGAATAAATTGCAGACATTCAGTATTGACAGTTGAATAAGGTACTACATGATAGGTAAGGGCGGGTTGCTGAAATGCAAGCGGAGAACTCTGAACTGTGAGATGTGCTGATTGCCAATCAATGGTCCCTGATTTAACCCAGGCGGTGGGCGGCATGAATAAAAGAACGCCTCTTATAGTTATATTCAGTGAGGTGTCTGCAAGCATTAAGCTTAGGAGAGTCCTGAATAATTCTACCTTATTCTGAAAACAAAAACCAATGACTTGTAGGTATAGATTTATACTAATGGGAGCAAACACTAAGAGGAAGACATCAATGGTTTCTTTGATGGAGTTTAATGACTCCATTAGAATCTTATCTTCGCTCTATCGTTTGTCATCAAAGCCCAGACTACATTACTTCTCCCATTACTTAGGAAAACAAATCTTCGATCCGGACATGACTTTCATCGGCCATTTATTAGTCAGTCATTACTATTATCACTTAATAATCACTTATAACCATTAATATATCGGCCTACATGGTCTATATATTGATGGTGAAGTTTTCTCATCATTTCTAACAGAGTATCAGAGTATATGTATCTTTTTCTTGTTGCTGGTTTGGTTTTTTGTACATAACAAAACCTCCATCAGAAGCACTTTAATGATATTAAAGGCCAAAGAAGCTGTGTTCTTTCTTGAGGCTCCTGGGTAAAAAACATAACAGTCATACTGAATAGCTGTCCACTGTTCTGTCTTGATGCAGTATTTTCTCCCTGTCATTTTCTATACTGGGACACATCTGTGACACCCATTCCCCTTTCATGTTTCCCTGAGGGACAGTTTGATTTACTGTCTGTATGGCTTGCCCTTTTTTGAAGGCAAGTCTGTGGCCTTTTGAAAATCTTACTGCAAGTGGATATGTTTTTTTTTTTTTTTTTGCCCAATATTTAAAAGATTAGTATAAAACCAGTGTAAAACAATCACTGCTCAGTTGATTTAAATTCAAAGGCTTGCCTGCAAGAACCAAAAGTGCTGTTTTTCTAAAAAGTTTTATCTGTGCTGACGAGGAGGTGCTTTTTGCCCTCCTTGGAGACAGAGTCACACTTGTGATATTTAGAGACTGTTGACGAATGTTTTCATAAGTATAACCCCCAGGCACATCTTCCTGGTGACCTGTGCTCTGTGGAGATGTCCACAAGCAAACACTATCAGGACAGATTACATGACTAATAACAGCCTGCAGATGAGCGATCACTAGAGGCTATGTGGGGGCAGCGGCTGCCCTCACGTCTGTGATCTTGTCCTCGATCCAGCTCTTATGGGAGCGTGGCGGGTGAAGTAATACGGGTACTGCCACCAGCAGCTGTAGGCCTGCTCTTATTTTGATTAAAACAAATACGCACAGCAACTGCTCTGTTTTCTGCTACTTTCGTGTCTAGAGGGACCTCTGCCACTCAGACAGCTACTGAGGCTCAAAGACACAAGTGTCACAAGGAGAGAGGGGGTCAGCCTGTAGCTACAGATGGGATTGAATTGTCATTGTGTATAATGTCACCTATGAAGCATCATTCAGAATTTGAATAATCACAGTTGACTAAGCCCTGTAGCCTGTAGATGGCCTTGATTTGTAACTAAGCTATATGCTAGCGCCACAACGTTAATGCCTGAAGCCTTTTTCTTACAAAATTATTGCTTCATTTGTTTTTGCAAGGCACTTATATTAATTGAAATTTCATATATATATATGTATGTGTGTGTGATTATAATACATAGCCAAAGTGGCTCATTTCACAGTAAATAAAAGAATACATGTATGCATAAAAGCTCTCCTTGTAATACTTGTTATGAAAATTGTAGTTATTTGCAGTAAATTTCGATTAACACAGTGTTCTGAGTCATGATGTGCCAGCCTGAACCCTCTAGCATTTTTAAAATAATTACTTTGAAATACCACAGCTGAAAAGTCAGAACTGCATTATGCTTTTAACTTTTTTAAGTTTCAGCAATCGCACAGTAATTAAAACAGCAATAAGCATCAGGTATATGGGGGTTTTTTTTGTTTTGTTTTGTTTATTTAGTTTTATTTCTTAAGTAAGCAGGTGAATTTGAAAACAGTTTCAGATGAAATAAAATAAAACAAGAATCCAAATTTCCACTGAACAGATTATTCAGCTAGCTTGTGGAATTTTGCTGTAAGTGGGGGCTTACATTCTGGTAGAAGATGGTAATACTGCATTTTGTTAGAAGTCATTTGATTCATAGATTGTTTTAAAGCTACATCCACGATCAAATGTCCCTTAAAATAAGCACTTAAAGTAGTGAATCTTTATTAAAGAAATATTTGTCGTTTGTCTTACACAGCATCAGCACCCGTTTTTCTCCCCAATCCCATACGGGTCATAGCCACACTTGGAAAAGATGTGTCATTAGATTGCAAACCAAAGGCATCACCCAAACCACGGATAACATGGAAGAGAGGAGACCGGAGGATAATACCAAATAAAAGGTACAAACATGACCACTCTCAAATGAAAGTAACTTTTAACATACTGGATATCTTATTTTGATCTTGTTTATTAGAATGCATGGAGTTTTTAAATTGTTTTTGTGCATTTGTCCCTTTACATGCAACTTGCAAGAACCTCAGCGCTAATAGCTCTGCTTAGGATATTTGAGTGTGTAATGTGTGTGTCATCATGTTAAACTTAGAAATGTGACATATGTTCAACACGGTGTATGGTGTGATATGGTTGTTTTCAAAAACCACTGTAGATACATGTCGTGTGCACTGTGTACAGGGGCTCAATGTTACAGGCGTGTCTATTAGTAGGGTAGATTTCTACTCTTAATTATGATTTTTGCTTTTAAACAGTATATCACCACAAGCCTAAGATTATGTACAAGTATTTGTGTAAAAACTAAGATAAACATGTAAAACACATAATCTATCTTAAGTAGAGCATCCTGTATAATAATATGTTGTTAGAATTGTTTCAGTGTTTGGAAAGAAATCTTTTAGACTTGACAAAGGATTCATTTCCACTTTTATCACTGGGAGAGGCAGCATACATTTTCTTTGAATAGTCGTAGATTTACAGTGCCGCAGCTCTTTTTTGTAATAGAATCTGATTTTTAGTTCATCTGTACAGTTTAGAGAATAAAATATTATGAGAGAAAGTTAATTGCTCTGTAAAATATGTATGAAGTCATGAAAAGTTTGTCTCCCTCGATATCTTTATATTGTTATTCATCCTAGTTTTATGGCATAAATTCCACTGTTATCATTGGAGCTCAGGCCCTTGAGGAATTGTCTACATGTCTTGTTGTAACACATCACAGTTTCATTACTGTAACTGAAATAAAGTGTCACTGTTAAAATAAAACACCTTAGGTACTGGCAAAGCTCTGGAGACTCATACTCAACCCCACCTCCTTCTCAAGGATGCTGACAATTTAGACCACACAATTGCATTTGGAATTCACATGCAGTTTGATGCATCATCTTTTATGAGAAACATCTCTCCATTGCACCTAGAGGGGGCTGAGCAAGGCGCGGGTCTATCAATCAAACTGAGCGATGCCGCTGAAATTATCAGTCATGGCTGAGCATCTCAAGTTTTGAGTGAGAGAATGGAACCTTTGTTTATCGGCCAAGATTCAGCAGTCTGTTGAACAGCCTCACAGCAAGGACAGCCAGTTGATAATCAGATCCTCAGTATGTGGCTCCTTCAAACAGGCAGGGACAAATCTTCCTTTCTCTAACAGGTGGAAGAATATTCAGGGATTAGTTTATCAGGACCGTTTCAGAGGTTAGTGGAAGTTTGTGCTATTTATTTCATTTTCGATTAAATTTAAAATAGTCTTCATAGGGTTCTTTTTGACATTTTTCTTGCAACTGATGGATGGGTCGTGATTAATGGCGCTAAGGTTTTTGTCAAACCTTTGCAGATGTTTTTCATATCACAACACAACCTTAATCTTGTTTAATATCTAACTTCAAATAAACTGTCTGAAATTGCTAATCTCTCCCCTCCTAGTAATATATAATTCACTATAAAGTGCGATCTTTAGATTTGTGAGGTGTTGTTTTTTTTCTTTATAAGCTCTACAATCAGTGTTTCACATTTACGTATAGATTTTCTCTTAACATATTCAGCGTTTTGATAATCGCAGACTCAGATCTAATTACAATTTGACATCTTATGCATTGCAACTTAAGGTCGCTATAGTAGGTTAAGCAGGTAATTGTGTGTTTGTGGGAGGTGCTGTTCAAATGGAGATCAATCTTGTGAGAGGACGATTTCTATCTGAAAAATCCAAAATAGAGACGAGGAGATATGCGTTTGCAGGTCTTGGTCAGAGTGACTCCTGTAAGGATTTTCTGCCATTTCCAATAGTAAAGAGTTTATGGGTGTAGAGACGTCCTATTCATGAAAGACCGGGAGGAATCGAGCGTCACGTTTATCTGGCATTGACAGCTGTGCTGACTTAATGAAGGTTTGTAATTAACATGGATTTCCACTAATGTTCAGGGCTTTTGTCTCTTAAATAGAAAGTATTAATCCTATTAGTTTGAAAGCACATGGCAGACTCATTTGAAATCTACAAACACTTTGTTTGAGAGCCAATCAGGAAGAGCATAATTTCACCATTTTTTTATTATTGCAAAATGTTTTCCACAAATAATTTAAATAGGTTACTAATTTCATATGTGAATTAGTATATTGTTGCAATCTGTTTTATTTCACTTCAGAGATCTTTCTTTAGATGAAGTTTTCAAATCCTATAGTTTAGCTGTGATCTTCTTATGTTTACATCACATATTCTGTTTACCCAGCGTTCCCTATCTTGTCCTTTCTGCCTCAGTGTCCTTGTCAGATGTAAATTTTTTTACGCTAATTTGAAAAATGTCTCCTGGCTGCAGATTGCCACAGAATTGTGTATGTGTGGCAAGATTTTTTAGTCACGCCCTCGTGAAGATCCCCTTGCCAATTTTAATCACCTTGCCCATGATGAAAGTGCTCAGTGTTGTAAATGTGAATGCCAAATAATGTGAATTAAATTACAGCAAAAGACCGGAAAACCTCACACCCCCTTGTTATTTTTGACGAGTGAAATAAATTTTCTAATTAAAAAGAAAAAGTACGTGGATGCACCTCAGTTGCCAATTGGTGCGAGTTCATACACTTTTATATATCTTGCCTCAAAGGCAAGAATTTGAAAAAACAAAACTAACAATAATTTCAAAGTATTAACCACCTCCCCGTTTAAAATTAGACATAACACAATGCCATACTTTAACATGAATCCTGCTCTATAGCCATCTGCTCACACACCTGCTCTCAGGCTTTTTGTATATAGTTACAGCCACAGCTATCTTATGTCAACCAATGCATTTTCCAGCTGTTATTTACAACTCAGAGAGAAATGTTAAAACCTAATTACTATTGTCTTTCAACTGGAGACGGGAAAGCTGTGGGATTGTGGCTGTTTCTTTTTGTGTCTCCGGTGTGTATTTAAGGAGGGCAGCTTGGTGACATGTACATCTGCATTTGACAGTTTTTGCTTTAGATACATTAAATGAACATTTAAGGTTTCTCTGGCGCTACCATGAGCAGTCTGTAAGATGAATGCACTATTTATGTATACCTAACAAAGAATCTTGTCATCTATTCTTATTATTTTACTTTGTGTAGTGTTCTCTGCAGATTTTGTACTGAAATGTTTCATCAGTGACTTTTAAATTATTCTGCAATTAGAATAAATTGCAGCTGATTGTGTTCTTTTAAAGATTAAATATAGCAAAGCATTGTAGTGGAATTGAAAGTCAGAGAAATAACTTTCTCTGTTCTTGACATCAAAACCTTGTCCTCATTATCTTTAAAAGCATTTCCCTTTAATCCTGTGCATGGTGGAGCTATTTAGTGGTATCAAAAAATCAAATTCATTTTCACATTTTTACTATGATTAATCTTTATTTCATGTGTTTATTTTCATAGTTTGTTGAAATTGAGTTATATAAACAACTTTAAGATGTAGATCTAGTTGTTAGTATTTCAAGCATATCTCATGAGATTGCATATGCTCTTACCGATAGTGAATGTTACTATTCTTGTAACCCGAACAACCCCAAAACATATAACCTCATGCTTGAACTTGTTATTTGAATTGTTTCTCATACCAGTATTGATTTTTGTGTCCTTTCTTATAGGATTATGCTGTTACGGAACAACACTCTGAAAATTGTTAACTCCAGCCGAGCGGATGAGGGGAACTATGTGTGCCGGGCAGAGAATCAGTTGGGCTCGGCAGAGATGACTGCCATACTGTGGGTAAAAGGTAAGTGATGCCCTGAAGGCCTTTATTTTCTGCCAAATTAGCACAAGTCGGCCACCAGTAAACAGTCCCCAATGTCATTTTTTCCTCCCCACCTTTGCTCGGGTGCCAGGGAATTTATTGTGCTTGCTCAGCCGTGAAGAAGGCCTCTCACATTCAAGAATCATATTACAAGGACACACTCTAGCAGTGTAATAGTATGTCTCATAGCTGCACTGCGCACAGTTTAGAACAGAGCTAACCAGGATATTTATCTGACAAAGGTGAGTGTTTTTGCCCAGGTTAGGCTTGGGTTCCCGTGATTGCTCTGCCTCTGATGTCACAGCTAAATGCACTGCCTTCCGTTAGCCTGAGGTGACAGTGCAGCAGCTTTGTGCTTTCAGAGGCCATGCGTGTGGTGCTTAGCCCGAGCAGAGTGGAGGTGACTGTCGGGGAGAGTGTGGTGCTGAGCTGCAAGGCGACACATGACACGTCACTGGATGTGGCTTTCCAGTGGTTCTTCAACCAGAAACCAATCAACTTTCAGTATGACGGTGGCCACTTTGAATACATCCAAACAGTAAGAGCCCGAGTAAGAGCAATAGTACTATTAACAGCAATTTTAACACATTTGCTTTTGTTCCTATCTAACTATTTATCTCTGTCTATCTAATTATCTGCATAAATATCCATATGTTCTGTGTAAACAGAAGGCTTTTTTCCCTTTTGTTTAATTTTAATTTTTCCACATTCATTGAGCCTGTCAACCAACCTATTTAAGTTAATTTTCCTACTAGTATTCTTATTGAACCGAACACTTGTTACACCTGAAAAAGAATCAGGTCCGCCAAAGGTCAGACACCCTTGTGGTATCATCAAAGCGAGTCAATAAATAACCCATTTATGCATATCAAAGACAGTCCTTTTGTTTTGAATTTCACCTGTGAACTGTGAAAATGAGACACTGACTCATACTGGCTCAGCTTTGAAGGTTTATCAGGGTCACCAGTGATTTAGTATGAGAGGTAAGGCTATTGTCAGCTTTTCTTCAAAGCTGACAAGCTTGGCTTGGTTATGGCAAAGTCTAAGATTCTGCTCACAACAAGTACACGGTAGTTATTCCCATCTAGAGTTAATATAGCACAGTATCTCCTCTTTGACTTTTATCCTCTAGAATTGACCAGGGTATACAGGATCAATGATCCTTTATATGCGATGTACCAGCAAAAGCAGAATATACACAGAAAGAAATGTAACCTTTGGCTTCCCTCAGCTACAGGACTGTTTCACTAACCTTGTCTTTTCACCTTCTTCATATTTATCTTTGTTATTTTTGCTGGACCGCTTCTGACCTCTATGTTTCACTTGTTTGTTTAGGACCAGCAGATCAATTGATGATCAATAGATCAATATATAATTTTCTGCCTCAAGGTGCAACATTTTTATACAAGTTAATTTAGTTTTGTGTTTTTTCAGAGGTGCTATTTTCCCTCTCTGCAAAAAAATAATTGGTCACCATAATTGTGACCAACCATAAAATGTTAAAGTTGAAAACAAATCAGCAAGCTACTAGCAGGGAGTCCTGTTTATGTCACTATTCCTTTATCAACAGAGGATGTTAAAATCACATCTGCCCTGATATGTCCTCTGCTACAACCTGTCCTCTAGGGAGGAAGTATTTGCAGTGACAATTCTTTACAGGCACAACAGAAGCCTGGCTGATGCATGGTTTGTAATTTTAATCAGGTTTCCTGCTAAACAGCTGCCTGTAGACTTTGAATTATTCCCAGTCTTGCCTTAGGCATTTCTCATTTCAGCAGAGAGAAAATACGGGTAGCTGAAAAATGTAGCACCAAGCAAGCACCTGAATTAAACAGGAATTTTTCAAGCCACATGAGCCTCTACAAGATGTAAAGGAATCACACTTTTTGTGTCGAGCACATTTAGGCTTGCCTAATACCTAACTTTTTAATGCTTTCCTTTCCCAATTGCAGCAGTCTTCAACAGTGGATCTGATGATTAGGAACATTTTGTTGAAGCATGCTGGGAAATACGGGTGCAGAGCCCAGACCAGCGCTGACACTGTATTTGCAGAGGCAGAACTTCTTGTGCGAGGTAAGCTTGTTATCTGGCAGTACACTGTGACGTCTTGCGCGCTCTTTATTGCTGGCGACTTACTGCTTCTCTTGAACTAATCCACAACTGCAGTACAGAATTACCGTATTGCACACTCTTGGAGAATTTAGTCCAAGTCACTGTGCCACTTGGCTAGCTTTTAGGTGAACAGGAACATTGACATAATGAAAAACTATCTCGGTGAACATATGGGCATTGGGCACATGTGGGCCCAAGACAGACTTTCAAATTTAGTGAGCCAGTGCTTTAAAGCTATTAGTAATTCTCTGAAATAATGTTAACAATTTCTTGGAATCTATTAAATTAGCCCAATTTGTTACAAGTGCAGCTCATCTGGGAAGTTGGTTAATTACAGTGATCATTAGAGATTTGCTCCTGCTGGGGACAATTGCGCCAAGACTACTTCCACATTATTGCCCCTTTTTGATCATTTCTACTAATTTTACATTATCATGGTGAATGTCCTCAGCAGATGTTGCATCTGCATGAACAGGTTTGCTATGTGCTGTTAAATAGATTGACTGAAATGTCTAGTGATCAAATGCGTTGGTTATTTTTTGATTGTTGCTGAAAATTGCCCATGCAAGTTCTGGGCTTTTTGTTTTTTTTGACTGTTGTAATGACACATTAACGCATTGTCAGGCTAATCATCATTTTATGAGTGACACTATTTAAGCCTCATTGCCTGGGGAGTTTTCATGGGAGATGGCAGGAATATTTATAATGAAAGCAAATCTATGTCAAGTTAAGCTTTGCCTGTTGATTGTCTGTGTTATAATCGGGCAATACTTTAATATCAGTGGTTGGTGAGTGACACTGGAATACTGTTGTGCAGGTAGACTCAAACTGTTAGTGTTGGGGTTTAAAGTAAACCTCGAATGTGTTTCATTTTCTCTCATATATAACAATTATAATTTCATAATTTCAAGTAATGAAGTCATCTTTTTAACCTTCAGCTAAAAAAATTATTACTACGCTTATATGTAAAGATGTCACTGAGTAGGGATGCTGTGGCATTAATATGGTCATCTCAGGCTTATAGCAGTAACCCATACCAGTTGTGTGACATTTTTGACAGCCAGCCAATCAGAGGGGAGATAGGTTGAAAGAAAGTTACTCTTTAAGGGAGAGGAACTATGAACAGAAACTCCACTAAAACCCAGTACAACAAAAATAGTTTTGTTTGTCGTTATTTTACTTCTTTTTTTTTTCATTTGACATTGTGGATTTTTCACTTTTATTAGAAAACCTATGGTGAGCAATCAGACAGGTAACTTGGGATGAAAAACGGTGGGGGGATTTGCAACACAGCTCCCTAGAAATGAATTATTATCTGTGCTATTATTAGCAGAGTATGTAAAGTATGCAATTTAATATGCACCTCTAGTTATGAGCCACAGTTTAATATGTTTTCATTACAGCTGACAAAACAAAACAAATGCATTAGTTAATAACAAAAAATATAAAACATGGTAGAGAAGCACGAATGCATCCCCCGGACATCATTATAGGTGGATATTTGTCATGTCAACTGCACATCTGCAGAAAGGATGGTATTTATTACTGGCAATGGCTAGCATGTATCGTTCACATTAATTTTGAGTTGATGCAGTTATTTGCATGCAGACTTCAGTTTTTTTTATATATAATGAAAATATCTTTGTTTCCAAGATACAAAACATCTACAATTCAAATTGTTATTTTAAGCATCTGCATCATCTGCAGATACAACATTTAAATACCATATACTATTAATAAGAAAGGACATAAAATAAACAGTAAGTTGTCTCCTACCTGTCAAAGCTTAAGCTGCTAACTAGCTGTAGCTAATAGAAATCAACTCATTCACTGCCCAAACACTGGCAAAACATTCCATATAGACGCCTATGACAGTAATTATTTGGATCCCACAGTGCAAAGAAATGGCCCTTGCAGTGTAGCTTTCTCATGGGCACTTTTGGGGGGACACAGTAGATTGATTTTCACTGAGCGCGCCACCTGTCTGCTTTTTCATTTACAGCTGTTCCCTCTAGAGTCCTTAGATGTTTGCTTTAGCTGCAGTATACGTTTACCTCTGAAGACTTAGGTAAACATATGTTCAGCTGTATTAAAACAGAGGAAGGCCTGCCGTCCAGTCACGCTGAGCAGAACTGGCAATTCCCTCCAAAAATCCAAAAAAGGAAGCGTCGCTATCCCTTAATCATCGTCAAATCCTTGGCAATGAATCTGTGTCAACCTGCATCCTGCTTCACTTTAGTCAGTTTAGTATGTTGTGTTCTTGTCTGGTGTCTGTTTGTGTAAAGATTACAACAGGGAGCTGGTTTTGTCACCATACACGCACAGCTGCATTTCCCTCCTAATGCTTCCGCAGTTGCATCCATTAGTGTATCTAATTGTAACAGCCCATAATGAAAACATCACAATGGGCCAGCTTAAAAATTGATTCAAACAGCAGCAAAGATTGATGATTGTTTGGTTTTTTCCTTTTTTGCGTGGCCATTTCAGAAGCGTTTTTTTCTTTTAAACTTTCAAACATGTTTTATCTGTGTCTCCTTTTTCTTCCACCAGGCCCCCCCGGACCACCTGGAGTGGTGATAGTGGAGGAGATCACAGATACCACAGCCACTCTGTCGTGGACACGTGGCGTCGACAACCACAGCCCTATCAGCACTTATAATATACAGGCCCGAAGCCCATTTTCATTAGGTTGGCAAACTGTCAAAACAGGTAATCAATAAGGAGCAAATTGCAGCCTGTAGATCTGGGAGGTTAATGTGAGGATATATACAAAGGTCGTAATCCTGCCCAAAGTTCTATACCAAGATAGAGAATCAATCCAACCTGATCAAGGTTACTGTTTTCAAGAGAAACAAATACAATTTTCTTTGGCAATCTTCTCTTACTTATATTAAAAGTTTGAATTCCTCGTTTTAAACAGTTGCTATAGAAAAAACTATGAAAACAGTGCTCTCTGATGCCCATGTAAACATTGCCTTCTACGTGTGAGATTTTTAACAGTAGGAATAGGATACGATAGGATAAATAAGAAGCAAATTGATCGTATTCACTGTTTCATTCATTCAAGTGTTTGAATGAAGGCTATGCCTAACAGAGTATGAAGTCACTCCAGTGCAGTCTGAGTTTATTTTAGTTCTAGTTTATCTGCTTGTCCATGTGAGTCATGAATATGCAGCTGAACTTACCTCTACGTCTCCTTGCACCTTGGAAGTTGGTGAATTTGTTTCTAGATAACCTGGTTAGCAAGTGCATTTTTAACTAACTGTAATATTAAATATTAAATTTTTTAATTTTAGAAGGCTTTAAAAATGCTCTTGTCGTGTATAGTAGTACAATTAAACAAATCACAAGAAGATATGTTAAAAGTCGATATCTATGAAGTTGTCTTAGGCTAAAATTAACTATGGGGATCATTTATGTCAAGTTTTAAACATGCTTATTTTTTCCAGTAAAGTTAAAATGAGACTCTGTTGGAATTGACTATTTTTTGAAACTGCAGTTTCCAACAAAATAGCACTGTCATATCCCGACAATGCTTATGGCTTTAAAAAAATACTGTCTTACCAAGTAGTAGTACAGTAGTACAAGTTTAAATAAGAACACTTATTAACTAATACAACATATTACCCTTCCCTCTTGCACTCATACCACTGTTCTCAAAAGGGTAATTTCATTTTGCTCCTTGCCTTGTGCGTGTTGAGCAAGAGTCACTTCATCTTCCTGCAGACACTAAGCGAAGGAGGAGAGGTGGCTGATGCGCCCGTTTGTTTCAGTCTTTGAGGCTGGTGCTGTAGTGCGACAGCTAGTCGGGCTTAATAAAGAACATGAAACACAGTTTTCTGTCATTTTCTAGTTGAATTCGGCTATTGTTCAGAGGTGCTCAGCAGAAAGTAATTTGAGCACATATCAAATGTCACTGGTGTGAATTTTAGTCAGTGTCATGTCAGCAGTAAGTAGGAAATTAACCTTTTGGGCTTGAATTATAAAACCGATCTATGTTCATTTAGTAAAAAACGCACTTTCAGTGCTTAGAAAGAAATCCTTTTCTTCTGTAACTACATGGAATAGCCATCAATTACTATCACTTAGCATTAAAGAATGAAGGCTTGCTAAGCGTCGTGTGTAATCCATCTTAATATGGCGTGTGATAATTATAGCAGAGTTTAAGGTGTGATAATGATTCATCCCCACAGATATATAAATCATACTTTGTATACCCTCCTCTCACATCATGTCTGTTCAACTACATTTAATTTGATAAAGCACAATTAGGTCTCTCTGATATATTGTCAGTGTTGAACTTGTTAAGATTAGCGTGAAGGGGATTGGGTTTTTAGCTCCTGCTCCTTACAAACAGAGTTATCAGCTCATGTTTGGAGAGCAGCCTGCTTGACAGAGTGATCTCATCGTGAGCCGCTGTGAATGAGAAGAGTGTAAGCTCCACTGCTTTAGAGACCTCTGGTTCATTTGTGACATGGATATGCTTTCAGTCAATGTTTGTTTGTTATTGCAGGATCAATATTGACAACGCTTGATTATGGCAGTGCTGAAGCAACTAGATTAGTTGCATTATCTCCTTGTAATTCTATTCTAAATACATTCATAAAATCAGATTTTTTTTCCTTTAGTCTGAGGCTGTAATTTAATTGCATTGGTTTGTTCTGCTGAAACTGCAAAAAATGGTTGAAATCACCTTCACTCTGTAACGTTTTAAGCTGTTGTTCATGCGTCAAAATGCCATATATCACCTTTAAAGCAAATTGTGTAACATCACCACCTGCTGTGAAAATATAACAAGTCACAGTGAATCTGTGAGGATGATAAAGAAGTTGTACAGTCCATAAGAACAAAGGAATCTTTTGTTGGCTCAGTTCACACTAGTTTTTAACTGAAAGGCAGGTTAAAATCTCCCAACACTGACATTTTGCATACAGGCATAAATTGTGACCCTTTTTTATGTCATTCTACAGTTTGACAGGATTAGATTTAAGAAATGTTATGCACAGTATGTTTTCATATGTAGACTATGTCAACAGACTTTGTAAAAAAAAAAATTTTGTAGGCCACAATCCAGGCTGTGTTGCTCTTCCAGATCTGTTCCACTTCTTGCCTGTTTCAGTGGCTTTTCACAGTGAAACACTTACTTAGTTGCATGATTGAAGTCAAAACCTTTGATTGTTTGGCCATAAAAAAAACCTCTGGCCTCTCCTGGTTGCATTTTATTTCTGTTTATTGCATGCTATACTATTCTTTGGAGAGGATTTTAGAAAAGGCATATGATACCTTACTGATTTATTCAATGTGCTTTCCGCAAACACCTTTAAAGCGCTAAGCTGGCACTTAGGGTACTTGCCTATTATATACTGTACATAAGGAAAACTGAAGTGCTATAACTGCAACGTTGTTCTGAATAAATAAACGCACAGGAAATACTCTTGTGTGCAGACCCAGAGCCAGTGACAGGAGACATGGAGTCAGCTATGGCTGTGGAGCTCAACCCCTGGGTGGAATATGAATTTAGAGTGGTGGCCACCAATGCAATTGGGACCGGAGATCCTAGTGCACCTTCGAGAGGAGTTAGAACTAAAGAAGCAGGTAATACAGATTTTGACAGACATCAGCTGTAAGAGCACAATTATATTTATTATAGTCAATTCAAAATCCAGTTGATAACTTATTGCTGTTAGAGAGCTTAGCTGTTGCCCCCATATGCCACTTCAGAACCATGTTGTATTCCCACTGTTTATGTACTCTATTTTAATTGGGGAGGACGTTGAAAGTAAGCTGCTTATGAATGTGAATTTCAACAAGTCTAGTGTTTCTGTAAAAGCAGCCAGGCTTTTAAAGCCCCAAGGCAACAACACAGCAAAATATAGCATTTACGGTGAGCAAAAATTCACTGTGCTGCTTCACTAACTGCTCATTTTCCGTCTACAAAATGCAATAATTATAAAGGTCAGTGGTCATTTCAAAGTGGCTTATTTAATCTGTCCCATCTCTTCAGCGTAATTAACAGACTAATAGCTGTATCTACGCACAGTTGTGGTAATCCATCCCAAAGTTACAATACGTGATCTAAATGTCAACAAATAGGTTCCAGTTCAAAACACAGCACTGGAAACCTACAATAGCTCTCACTTTGATTGACAGATGTTTCAGTGAAGGCACAGCCACCAAATAAGGTAGTTTTTTTTTTTTAGCTGTTTTCTGATGCTTTGACTATAGTTTTAAAAAAGGAGATTTTGTAGTCAGTGTTAACCTCTCTGTTTTCCACAGTCCCATCAGTGGCACCATCAAACGTTAGTGGAGGAAATGGGCGCAGACATGAACTGGTCATCTCGTGGGAGGTAGGTTTTCTGTCCAATTTCATTCAAGTTTGACAATGTGCAAAAAAAAAAAACCCGTTGAATTAAATGTGTTAAAGGCAAATCCCTTAATTTAAAAATAATACTTCTCACGAGCACAATATCCAAACATTGGAATTCCTCTGAGACCGTATAATCATAAGCAGAAATAGCACATAAATAACATATAGAAGGGTTTTTCTTTGAAATTCAAGATGCTAAATATATAAACATACTCCTGTTTTTACAGAATCTTATAAAAAGCTTGTCAATGTCTTGAGGCCAGATTGAAGATAGAAGAACAAGGAATAATGACTGCAATAATCAGTGCAAGTCAAAGTTACCCTGATAATAAATGTTACCCCAAAAGGATTTAGAAATACTAATACCATTTTTATTATCTTATCTCCGATTACTTTTATTCTCTGGATTCATAAAATAGTGCCTCTCGTTTTCTCTTGTGACCCTGTAGAACAAAGCAGTGCCTCTGGTAGTGGAAACCCACATGCATAAAGGCACATCATGATGATTATTTTTAGGATCATTTACATGAGTAAACATAAGAAGACATCTATAGCCTGTAAATATTCATCATTTAACTTGAGGAAGTATTACTCACTAGGATTAAAAATGTGATAATGGGACTCTGTGTAAGGAAATTTATCATCGCCTAGACGCGTCTGAAACAGCATGATGAGAATCAGTAATGTAATCCGAGAGTAAAAACGAGCCCACTGCAAGAAGGTTTATTGTAAACATCACTAAGTACATTTCTGACTTTATTCACTGTTTAACAGTGACTACTAAAAAGAAAAAAAATGCATATCATCTAATAATCATGTAGATGTTGCCATCACATGAGCTGCATGTGCTGCTCATCCTAAAAAACTTCACTTCCTGGGAATACTTGTCAGACATTATTAAGGAGGATAAAGCATGGTTGATGGATGACGGTAGTCCTTGTGGTTCTAAGCTTGAAGGAAATGGTCTGATGGTTTCACGATACACAGATGATTGCATTCATTTCCAGTCAGTTGCATTCACTTGAGGTGAGATGCGATGACTAGCTGCAGTAACGCTCGGTGTGTTTTTAGGGACTTGCATTTGATTGTCATGCTATTCCCAGAACCATCAGCGGGAGATCTAATTAACACATAGACAAAAGTTTCAGCAGCTCGAAAAAATAAAACGAGATCTTAGAGAAGTTGTGACTCTTGTATAGAACAAATTAATAGTACCTGTGATTACACTATCCTGCTAATACAAGGTTTTACATTTCCTTTTGTAAGAACCAAGTTTGGGATACAGCACTGTGCAAAAGTGGAGAGTCAACTCTCATTTCTTTATATTTTCCTTGGAAAAATTGGAAATGTGCTAACGTACATGGATATGTTGTTTTTGCTACGGAATGTCTAGACACAGAACTGGTTCATCTTTCGATTCAGGTGACTTTTCTGTGCTTGAATATATAAGGTCATAAAACACAACATAGGTTAGTGTTAAGTGCTTAACCAAGAAAGGGAAACATTCCTCTTAAAATGTTCAGATACAAGGACTAGGCCAAAAAATGATGGAAAAAGCAGCCAATGTCCAAAGGAAAACTTTGAAAGTAAAAACAACTTAACTTTACAAGAAAGTCGGGCTTCTTGGAAGAAAAATGGTAACAAGATGAGGGGTGACTCAGCTTTATCACAGTACTGTAGGTATCAGAGAAAATTATGTAGTGCACAAATATACCTCATTAGACATTTTCTACTCACTTAAAACTTCCAAAATTAAAATGTCTTTAGACAATGTGCAAAGGCCATAGTTCATAAACAGCAGGGCTCTATTTACATGTAGGCATAAGTTGAAGGATGAACTTGAAAACACTGAGGTTGCTTCTTCAGTTCTAGCTGTTTGTGACTTCATGTGCCCCAAAGTGAAAGGAGACAACTCAATAATGAGTTGGTAGAGTGGCCAACTACCGAGAATGTGTCATGGTGTGCTGTGTGGCAGGCAGGAATTGGACCCAAAATGCAGGACTCACGGAGGCAAAACGTGAACTTGAAGGCAGCTTTATTGCTGACCAAAGCAAAACCAAACAGAAAACCTAAACTGGAAAGCTAGAACCAAAATACACAAGAGAACATCAGGAGAGACAGGAGGCAAAGGAATACACAAGCTAAGAAATATAGAACAGAAACCAAAACACCAGTAGTCATAAGCCAAGAACCCAAAGGAAAACAGCCCAATAAACAATAATATAGAATCAAAACACTGGGCCACAGGCCCAGGACCGTGACAGAATGGTGTCAAACATGAGTGTGTTTTACCCACAATCAAGGCTTACCTACTGAGAGCGCAAGTGTCGAGTTCACATAAGTTTTTATCGTTTCCTTTTGTGAAATACAAAGCTCTTGAAACCTGAATTATTTATTCATTGTTCATCTGTCCACTTTCAGCACATCACAAAAATAACACATACAGTTTCTTATCATGGCATTGTTGCTTTTATTGGCCCACTACACCTTCTGTGTGTACACGTTATAAAGTTTCTAACAAGCAGTGTTTCCCAGTGTCAAGCCACAAATACAGGCATTCACTCCAAAAGTTATTAATCAAACACCTGACTGTTGCAAAATACCCAAACCTGTTTTTTTATGTTCACCAACCTTTTCATTTTGATAAATTATTCTACGGCCGTGTTCTTGACAGATTGTTACGGTTCGCACATTGAAATCTGTTGAAAAACATGTAGATCCGTTAGAAATTATTTCTCCACTGATAATTTCCTCAAAACAAACCATTCATGTCAGTTTCCCCCTTGTGTCTCCATTCACAACACCGGGCAACCAGGGAAAACAGCTGCACACTCCATCTTCTTCTGAACATGTCTGGCCACAGTAACACCTGGAGGTGTGCAGTTCTAATTACAGTCCAGGTGTGCATAGTCTGTATGCTTGATTGCAGCGATGTTTTGGAAAAAATGTAAATAATGTTCCTAAAAACTAGAAAATGAATTTTGATAACCCTAAGTTATATATTTTTTATATAAGAATACACTTTTATTTCTACTTCCATTCTACATGTGGCACGACAGTGGGACTGATTTGCAAACCAAATACAATTGTGCACTGTTGCATAGAGAAGACATAACTGTAAGATTATCTATTTTTTTATTGAACACCAGAAACAAAGAGGTAAACCACATTTAACTATACTACCGTGACATAAGCTGTAGCACTACAGAATTCTTTCTCATCAGCTGTGTCAGGTGTAGGTGGTCAAAAGCAGACCAAAGTGCGCTTTTACACCCTAAACTCAAAAGTTCTTGAAGCTTGGGCCCTCGGTGTGTTGCTGATTGAAAAGAATTTCTCTACTTCTTTGTTGCTGTAACTTACTGCAGCTGTCATTTCCAACAAACACGACAGTTTGCACTACATACTGGAAAGTTCCTCAGCTGTAGAAACAAAGATAAAATAACCCAGGTGGTGATGCACTGAACTCCAAGGCAGCATTGACCCTTTTATTAGGAAAGGCAAGGGAGATGCACATTATCTCCCTTGCCTTTCCTAGAGGGGTATATCACATAGGATGCCATGTGAGCTGTGAGGGGCTCAGGTGAACATTCATCATTAGGGCAAAGTGACCTTTTTCCATTTAGACACAGAGACGTGGGAGACCCATCTGCTGTGATATACTGGATGATTTTCTCTGACTTTCATTGAATTTATACTCAGATATGGAAAGTCATTGGCCCACTGGGACAGAACAGTTTTCCTCAGGACCAACCGTTGAACTGGCTGTTGTACAAAGGCAGAACATACACGAGATAACAGACTAAACATCTGTCTACAGTCATTTCCAGCACATGTGCAGATTGTGGTTATAAATGGCTCTGCATTTCAACATGTATAGATGATGTGTTGGGAGCTGTGGCAATATTACCATGTTTATTACAAGCTTATTATTAACAGTGGCCAAGGAGTGGCTCAAGATCATAGCTCATTGCATTTTAAACAGGGTTCTAATTTAGCCTTGAGAAATTTGCTTAAACATCACGGATCTTAAAGTTAGAGGGCGCAACTTGGTAATAATTGCAAAAATTGCTGACACGGTTCAAAGACGGCCAGCTGGGCCATTTACTACACAGAGCTACATCAGTCTGGCAAGTGATTAAGATGTACTGAATTTAAAATTTGGTCCCACCAGAGAGGCGCAGTAAAGATTAACCTTGACTCTTAGCGTCATTCTCTCTAAATCCAGAGGTGTTTATGAAAATCTGTTTGTAATCTCAAGCTACAATAGTTGTAGAAAATATAATAAGTTTCACAACAAGTAAGCGGGATATTAGTATGAACCATTTCCAAGTGGACAGCCTGGCTCTCAGCCAGATTCAGGCCAATGCAGCTACTGAATTGCTATGAGCAGAGCTGAGAATTTGCAATTGAGATCAGCTGAAGGATACATTAACAGGGGACCAGTGAACAGATGTAGAGGCAACTGACAGTTATTCTTGTAGTTATTAAGTATGGGAGCCCAACTGCCACTGGGAAGATAACCTTCACATCAGGAGATGTGCACCTCCATGGCACATTATGGGGGATAATGTCCATTCCAGATGGGATGCTGTTTGGTGGTAGACCATTTCCTATTTATAACTCAAGAGTGTCATTAGCTTGGCTAGTATAGCACAATGACATCCATCTTATAAATACCATAGCGCCCCATGTTGAGGGACACATAAAGCTCATAAAATAACGATTGATGCTTGGTATGACACAAACGCCTAATAAAGAGCCCTTATGAGTCATGCGTGAATTTAAATAATTACAAACAGCAATTTCTTGCTCACGATTCTCCTCATAAGGTTTATAGCTGTGACTTTCGTTCACGCACATCCATGATCTGAAGAATTAGGTTCTTCCACGAGTGGCTCAGCATAAAAGTGAGAGCGAACATTATTCAGTCTCCTCATTTGTTTTCATTCAGACATTTTCTCCAGTCAGATCAAGTTACTTGTGAAGTAGCGAGCCTACAACAGTGAAAAATTTAAGTGCTTCTTCAAGAATTATATTGTCTCTCTGCCAATTTTGAGGTACAAGAATTGGTCACCCATCAGGAAGTGTGTCAGTTTTCGAGAGAATCACAGCACAATGCTGAGACACTTCACTTTGATACAGTAGCCTCCTTCTGGTTCTTGGCATTTTAAGTAGTTTTAGCTCTACCCTATTTGTTCTTGCTTCTGCTAAATGCTTTTGGAAATAAATCAAGACTCTGTCAGTGATCAATGGAGATGGATATTAGAGGAGACGGAGCAGGAATGTTAGCCCTTTTTGGCAGTCAGGGCATGTGAGCGCATAGCAGTTCCGCCTTTCCAATCATCTGTGGAAAGTTGTCAGAGCCTGGACAGCCATGGTGGGCAGGGTTATTAAGCAGGATGAATGACTAAACAGTCTCTGCAGCTTCATTCAGCCATCTCTTTAGAGGCGACTGCGAGAGACTGCTTTTACACTTGTAGCCAAAGGGAGGACCATTAGTGATGCCTCCATAGTCCCCATCACTGAGCCTTAAGACTTACCTCAGTTCAAACTGTGTCCACGCTTATCTGTGACTATCTCACATCCCAAAGTCTTTCTGAACTTAACTAGCTAATTTGTTCACGCTGTTTTGTAAAGACCTGTGTTCCTTGGCATCTCTTTCAAATCTCTGCCAGCCGTGAGAATAATTTTGATGGAAGCTAATTCATTTCCACTGATCATCCCTGTAATTAGGCAGTCACGGTGATTGGTCATTGTCGAATGAAATGTGAACTACATCTCTATTCCCACGCAATCCCCCTACAGACTAGATAGCTAATGCGGGTGATGCCTTCAGGGGACTGTATCACTCTGAAGCTTATGCAAATCAACACATTACAGCAAATGCAACATACTTGCCAAAAACAGGTGTACAGGTGTTTGTCATTTATTAAATTTAGCCAAAGATTTAATCCCTGCTGCTCATATTTTAATTAGATTCTAGCTCACTTAATAAATTGGCACTTGATTTGATTAAGTACAGAGCAGCTGTGGAAGACACTTCCCAGTTTCACCACTATAGGAAAACCACAGATAATCACTGGAAACCCGTGTCCCCAAAATCCTCCTGTCAGACATGGAAAGATAAATAGCTACATAATGGGCACAACTGAGCCAGATATGATTTGTTTCCATTGCTCAAGACTGACTGCATCTTTATTAATACTGGCAGACAGTTGCAGTAAATGGGTAGGAAATTGAAAGCTGGTTAAACGGGATTACCGCAGAGGAGAAACTTCTTTTTTCATTCAATGAGATCCTTGCTTTCAATGATGAAGCTGTCCAGATTGGAAATTGTGAAAATGATGCACTTTCAGTCAAAGAGTTTAAGTGCTGCTGAGCTGCTTTTGTATTCTTATACCAGTGAAATACACTCCATGGTGATTGAGTCTCCTCTTTCTGTGTTTTCAGCCTGTATCTGAGGAGTTCCAAAATGGTGAGGGTTTTGGGTATATTGTTGCATTTCGTGCCAACGGGACACGAGGGTGGAAGGAGAAGATGGTGACTTCCGCAGACTCTACGATGTACAAATACAGGGACGAGACCTTCCCTCCTCTTACCCCCTTTGAAGTGAAGGTTGGTGTCTACAACAATAAGGGAGATGGGCCATTTAGCAAAGTTGTCATCATCCACTCTGCTGAGGGGGGTAAGTTAATATTCATGGTTGTATGAATTTTAAAGACAGAGGAGGAGTTGTTTTCTCCATTAGATCTTCACTGTTGTTTTACAGAGCCAAGGGAAGCGCCGTCTGATGTGAAAGCTTACGGCATTTCTTCCTCAGAAATTAGAGTGACTTGGAAATCGCCCACGCCTGGTCCTGGAAAACCAAGAGGATATGAGGTTTGTATAAATTATGTCTGTGATTGTTTCTTTGCACACTTTTGGTGTGTGACATTTTGTAAAACGTTCTCCTTCTTGCATTTTTCTGTCCTTAATTTCTATTAACAGGTCAGCTACTGGAAGGATATGGAGCTGGAGGAGTCAGGAAAAAAACAACAAACTGTAAAAAATGAGACATCGATGGTCTTGACAGGATTAGAGGGGAACAGTGTGTATGCCATTACAGTAAAAGGCTTCAACAGCATTGGCCAAGGTCCTGGCAGTACTGCTGTCACAGCCAAGACCAGGAAACCCCGTGAGTACAGCACTGACACTAATCTCATAATACTATATATGGAATACAGGCTACTTGTTAAGTTTGCTTGCCTGTAGAAAGTGTAGTAATTGACCTAGTTGGCTGAAGCTCTCTTTTAAAGTCTTTTTAAATTTGGACTTTGGGTGTTGTGTTATATCCATAGCTCCTGCTCAGCCACCAGCCAACCTTCACTGGCTTCAGGAGGGCAACAATGTGTCCTTAAGCTGGGACCCCGTGAAGGCAAAAGACAATGAGTCTGATGTCATCGGGTACATGGTAATGATCCATCCTTATATTGTTCAGTTACATAAAATCTGGTAAATTGTTAATGCAGGGAGGAAAAGTTCCCAAACAAAGTATCCTATCCTCGATTTTGCTAAAGATTGATCTCAAACTCTCCTCGTCTCCACATGAGTAGCCATGTTTATAGTTTATACACTGTGGCAAATAATTATTTGATCCCCTGCTGAATGCGTATGTTTGCTAACTCGCAAAGAAATAAACAGTCTTTAATGTTTATGGTCGTTTCATTTTAATGGAGAGAGACGGGATATCAACGAAAACAAAAACACATTACATAAAAGTTGAATAATTATTAGGATCAAATAATTATTTCCCCGACTGTATCTTAGAGAAATGATACCTCTCGAAAAGATTGAAAAATGACCTATGATACACAACTATATAAATGCAATAGGTATTACCATTACCTTCAGCAGGGTTTACATTCAAACTACTACTTTCTCATAAAGATTGGCTTGCTGCATTTCTACTGACCTAGTTTTGTAACAAATAAGAATATATCTGCAAATACACTTAGCTTATTTGACCATTTTTTTCTTTCATAGGGGTCTGAATGCACTTTTAGTGTGATATGCGGGGAAAAAAAAAGTGAAGTAAACCTTCAATGTGCATATGTAATGCAGGTGTTACTGAAACAGGAGGGCAGAGGCCACAACCAGGTGACAAGAACCATTAACCCTTCAACCATGCTCTCACTGCCAGAGGGAGGCACTTATGTCATCGAGGTGCGGGCGCTCAGTGAAGGGGGAGAGGGAGCCTTCAGCTCCCAAGTTCGACTTGTCACTTCCTCTGGTAAGCTGGAAGCTGCTTAGTTGCCTCTCTTCTCACTCACATTACATGACCTCTGAAATCCAATTTCTATGCACAAGCTGTTTTCTCTTTGTAGCAATCTTATGTCCTGCCCTTAATTTAGTCACCACAGCTGTTCAGCGAGCCAAGTTTTCTTTGGCTAATACTGTTTTAATTACCTCGCCCACACAAACCTTCCTACTCCTGCACAGCCAATTAACTTCTAAGCAACAGAATGAACCGAAACTTTGCAGTGTTACGTGTGACCAGCCAGATTTTAAAGGCAGTTGCAGTTTTCCTCTTTGTCTCTATATTCCACCACTCATTTTCCACCCTTCAGGAAAAAGATTATTTCCATGCAGCTACACGCTCCCGATATATAGACCACTATATTGAATACATAATTTAGCATTAAAAAAAGAATTCATCTTTGTATTGACTCTCCTCTCATCCACTTGCTTTCCTTAGGTGTCCGAGCAAAAAGCAACCAGTGCTCAGTGCACTGCCTGCCACGGAGCCTAACATGGACTGCAATCCTCCTGGTTCTTCTGGTGCCTTCAGCTTCCTGGTGAGGCCACGGTGGTGTCCTCACTTTCATGAAGGGAGCCACCAGTCTTCTGCTCCCTTTTTCTCTCTGACTGCCTGCTTGCTTCGGCCTTACCCATCTCAAAGGTGTGCTGAAGGGGTTTGATTCTGCCAGTTCACATGCAGCTCTTCAGAGTCCCTCCTTTTCAATTCAGTTTTCTTTGAGGCCCCGGACATTTGAGTTGCGCCATTCTTTCCAACATCACAATAGTGTTGTACTGTAGTATACATTATGTGGAAGGATTTGTTTAATCACTTAATTTAACATTATGTGTTCCTCTCAATGACTGGCATCTAACTACTTCCAGACGGCTCCTACAGCTCCGGGGCTCTACAGAGCATGAACAATTCCTTGAAAGCTGCTGTGGTAGTAATACAGGGATCAGCCGACCTGTTTCTTTTCATTACTTATCTGCATCAATTTACCCCTTGGCTGCCTAACAAGCAATGCAGCAGAGGCTCAGTAGAGATAAGTGCATTGTTTTCTTATTCACACATTGAGGAGAAAAAAGTTTTTTTTATGGAACCAAGAATCTTACTATTTCCAGACTTGCTTTTTGTACATTGTGTTACCTTTAGAGAAAAACAGTGGTGTGTGTCAGCTATGTCAAACTCTGTTTTTTGGTAGCAATTAAGCAATGCTTGGTGATACAGTTTGTTAACTGTTGGATGTATGGAAGTAGGAAACAGTGGTTTGGGTACATGCTGTGCCCAAACACATTAATAGACAAAGATAGCTCTGTACGGACTCCTGGTGTCAGTACAAATAAATGTGATGTATATTTTTTAAATGATTGTTTTTGGAATTTCTGACTTTCAGAATGTCTGTTCGTATAGGTGTGTGTGCGTGTGTGTCCGTGAAATAACTCTAATATCCAGTAGCTACACCCAAGGTATCCAGAAAACCATCTCTGAACACAAAAATGACACAAAAGGTCAAACATTGAAGCAGACGGACTACAACATCAGGTGCTCATCTTCTGATGACTGCTTCCATCAGGACAACAGGCCATTCATTCACATATTTAAACTAAAACTCAAATCATATAGAACCTTGCTGAGCTATCACACAGGTTTACATTTTAAGGAGTCTTGGCCATGTGTCATGTAAGATATGGGTAGATTAAATTTCACATGCGTGGCATTAGAGGCCGCAAAACTTTGTGTGATAAAAGACACTCTGCAGAGCCAAATAGGACAGCATCAAGAGTATCTCTCCTTCCTCCTGGGCTTCTCTCTTGCCTTGTCTGCAGTAAAAGCTTATCTTACAGGGCAGAAATCCAAATGAATTTGCCTCAAGTGTAATTAATGTTAGTATGGAGATCTATAGTCCTAAAGCCTTCTTGCCTGAACCGACCTTTTGCTTCCTCTGCCTCTAGCTCTGTGGACTCTATTACAGAGTCAGAGTAACCTGGCTCACCCGCGCAGGTTCAGACAAGGGTGCTGGCTCAACCACAAGAGATACGACCACACAGCAGAACAGAGGACGAACACTGCTCCGAGCAGTGTCTATCCCATAGATACTCTTCTTTCGGACTTCTCTGTTTTGGTTACGTTCAAAAGGGGAGGATGGTGAGAGTGGTCTCCTCTTTCTAACTTGTACATCATTTCTGTCTGTAGTGCTAAGCATTAAGCTGTTTAATGTCAATGGAGGGGTTTTGTGGTGCTTTTAGCCTGTTCAATGATGTCGGCTCAAACACATGCCTCCACACAAGTGCTAATGTACCAACCTTTAATTATTCATGCAGCACCTGACTGTGTTGGCGCATCTGATTTATGATAATGGATTATGTATCCAGCAAGGGGACCCATTTGGTTCAGAGAGCCAGAAGCTATAGTGTCAGCAATTAAAACATGAACTCCCCCTAGGTTAATGTCAGTGTGTGTGTGCATGCATGTGGATGTGTGCAGGATATACTGTGCTTTTTAGTAATCTACAGTATATTCAATGGTAATGGGTCTAATGCATATTGCTTGAGATTAAAAAAACAATATTTTTGCTGTTTTTGATGACACTACTTGTAGTTACATTTTGTATGTTAAAAATAAGCTGCTATTACTGTAGTATTTGAATATTTTTAATGACTTGGCCATAGAAATAGACATAAAAATATTACCTTAGGTACATTTTTCTAACGTGTGTATAACCTGGCCTACCTGTCTGTAGTGTGACTAAAGGAGTGACAAATGGTTTTGATTGGGTTAGCCGCACACCGACTAAAATGTCAAACCGAAAGCGGAGCAACCTTGCTCCGAAAACAATACTTTTGGAATTTAAATTTCAAAACTGATTGGATGATTTGAAGCTAGCATGCCACGTGTAAAGGTTGTCCCCTTGTCATTCTGAGTTAGCTTTCTCTGACACTTGCATCATGCACACAAGGAGGGTGACTCTGCTGTGTCAAAAACAGCCTTTCAAAAAACAACCAGCCAATATCTTCATACTGCCGCTTCATGCATTCCCTACTGTCCTTCCATTTTATAAAACTTACAGAGTCAAGTATTAAATTGTCTTTGCAGCGTTGTTGTTCAGGGAATCGCTTTGTGATTTAGAACTGAGCGATCCCTGTGACTTTGCTTTTGAGGCAGGTCACAGTTTAACACTCGTCCTGAAATTGCCAGAGAAGAACTGCAAAGAAGGGTCCTCCAACAGATGCAGCCGCTACAGTAAGAGGTAAACTGTAATATCATACAGTAAGAGATTTTCACATGCACTTCCATGTTTTTTCACTTAAAAAAAGGTCTTAAATCATACAGTTTTGGACAGATTTATCATGGGAATATGTTTGTTTTCTGAATCTTCTTTTAGGACAATTAGCAGATGCTACTAAATTGAAGGAAATATTTGGTTATTTTTACAGTAGTATGTTTTTACAGGCTTATATGTGATATAAATCTGATGTAATATAAAATTGTATATATAAATCATTTATTAGCTGTTGAGTCTGCTTTACAGGTCACGCTGTATGTTTTGGTATTTAAATGTAAAAATATTACTCTTGGGACTTCTGATTCTGCAAGCTAATTTGAATTTGTTATTCGAGGTTTCTGTGATGTTTGGATTTTCAGCCTATTGGCCCCCCCGGCAGTGACAGGAATGGCAGAGAATGAGAATTAGGGAAGAATGTGAACAGAAGGATTAAAGGAAGCGCTTTGTAGTGAGAGTCAACAGAAAGCATTGTATTGCATCAGTCCACTAATCATCAAACACGATGTCTTTTGTCCTCTAAAATCATCTTCTTGACCATTTATTCTGAGGAAACCAAAATGCACAGTATGTGCAATATTTTTGACCTTTACATGACATAAAATTGTTTTCCTATTTTTTTCTTGCATCATAATTTATTTTCAGATTGTTATCCTTCCTATTAGCTGTAAATTAATGTCACTTGGTTTGCCGGTTAAGTCTCCGGGTTAAGTAATGTTAAGATATTTGAACAAGTGTTGTTCAATTCAGAATTCAAAAACAAGTACAAGTGTAGTGTATAAAGTATACCCTCTTCAGAACTAAACCCTGCCTGTGTGCTGGCAGATGGTGTACTATTAAAGGGGAACTTCTTGAAATACGCCAGTTAATCTGATATACTGTGAATCCTCACTCATAAGAAATTAAAGCAAAAGGGCCCCGCAGTGAGGCCTCATTAGGGAGACACATTTAAGAGTAAATCTAAGAAGCGAGATGACAAATCTGGTTGATTAAACTTTCTTCTTGTTCTTCACACTTTGTGTTTTTCCTCTGTTTCTACTCTAAACATTTACCACTGAAATATAGTAATGAGATATGGGAAAATGTCTGGCGCTTGCTAAATCACATGATGTCTGCCTGCAAATAGTTTCCAAATATGATGTCTCATGCTGCTCAACAGAGAAAAAAATCAACATTTCCTAGATTTTTGCCTGCAGGTGTATTTCCTTTCAGGAAGTAAGAGTCACATATGGTGATTTGTTTATACAGATCTTGGAATTCAGCCAAATCCCTGCAGATTGGAGACAGTGGTGATTCAGTTTTGGAGATCCGAGCTACTTTTCTCAAGACCCATTGTGTGAGGAAATATAATGGGATGGATGTGTAAATCTGGGGATAAGGAAGGAGCAGTCTGTATAGGAAGATTTAAAGGTCAAGCAAGAAAGCAGTCAGCTTAGTTTAGACCTCTGCCAAGACCTTATAATCTACCCAGTTAGCAGTTACTTTCACAATTGCACTGTGCAGATAGCTGAATATATAAAAGTAGACTAAATTTGACCCAAAGGTGACACATGCATGAAGGTCAGGGGGTCACCAATTTCATAATATCTGTTTCTAAGGGAAGCAATAACAAACACAATGAATTATCTATAAGAGTAATCCATGACACATACATTGTTGCAATGGTCTAAGGGTAATAGTGTTCATGAGGAGTTTTGTGCAAGTTTTTCAGGACCAGTTTGAAGCTTGGTTCAAGCACCCTGAATAAATATATTCAGCTACACAGTTTTGTTGACCTTAAAGTATCTTAATAAGATTGTGGTTCTGTTTTCAATTTGCTCATATCTAAAGTTGTCTGTAACTCTGTATGGCACACTGTCATTAAAATTTCACATTAAAAAGTAACATCGGGCAGAGGTTAGGACTGATAGGAATTCAGCTATTTAATCTAGAGGCATTTCACAATATTCTTACTTACTTGTGGATTTAGCATGATCTGAAATCATTAAAAGCATATATTATATGCCCCATAGAGCTATGTTCAAGTCAATCCAGTAGGCATGCATGAAAGTACTTGACTGCCCAGCAATCATTTTATAAGTTCTTAGTTTAAACCCCAGTTATTTTATTTCTCGTTGCTTAAATAGAAATGAAAAGTAGTTTCAGAAAGACTCTCAAAAATTAAACATTTTAAGGCTATAGGGAATGTAGAGTGAATCCACACGATAATATCTAATTGTTTCTAAATTGCAGAACAGAAAAAGAGCAGTCATCACTTCCTTTTCAAAGAGGTAACTATTAGTAGTAGTATTTTTTTTTTTCATTGGCCATCAATGGGCCATTCATTAAAACTACACAGGTGACATTTATTGCTGGATCTGTGGGATTAAACATGTTGAAAGTTCTACCAAAAATGATCTGAAATGTATTGTTTCCTTGTAAATTGTATGTAATTTCATTAGTATAACCTTCTGGTTTTTTGTCTAGGTTATGGGTATAATGTGCTACTTTTTTACAATCTTCATAGTAAGTAGATTCAAAGATAATACCTAATGTTTTATTCATTGCTTTTAGAATCAGATGAATCAAAGTCCTATCGGTGTCTTTAATGCACTGGCTTCTTTCCTGATTGAACTGTCCTGTCCTGCCACTAAGACCTTGCTGCAGCCCCCATTCTCTATTTTCCATGACAGAAGGAGACAAAGGTAAATGTGGGGTTTATCCTTGGTCTGAAGTCTGGCTGTGCAAGAGAGCATCCAGTTCATCGCTTGGCCTTTTACTGCATCATTGCCTACTTTATAGTAAAGCCAGGTGCAGCGAACCTTTCGTAGAGCTGACATAT
The DNA here is from genome assembly GCF_041146795.1 of Maylandia zebra. Taxonomy (NCBI): domain Eukaryota; kingdom Metazoa; phylum Chordata; class Actinopteri; order Cichliformes; family Cichlidae; genus Maylandia; species Maylandia zebra. The sequence continues at coordinate 33,078,509 of NC_135180.1, read as the reverse complement.
TGCCTGATTTAAAGATTCCCTGGGTGGCAGGCCACAGTAAAACCTGGATCAGTTGAGGGAATCTGAGGGTTCCTTTAAAGTGAAACTAAGTCACAAAACAGTAGAGGTCACACTATTCTGCTTCTTTTTGGTATTCCTCCGTAAGTTTAAATTGGCTGGATTATCTCAAAGCTCCATATTTGCTCATTCTGCTGCTGCACTGAAACACGTGTGAATTTCCATGACTGATAGAATAAAGTTGAATCCGTGTCTGGCAGCTTCTTTCTTCATCTGGCTTGACTGAAATATTGATTTTCAAAAGTTTCACAATGTTCAAATCTTCAGTGTACAAATTGCTCATATATTCAGTTATGGAACCACTTGAGGAAGGATTTCAAATAATTTCATGTTGCACTTCTTACTTGAGTGACTGTTAATTTCATCTGGATATTTGAAAAATGAAAACCCACTACCCCTTGACTGCACCTAGAAATTCTGTCCATAAAAAAAATCAGAGTTGTGGCAGAGTTCAACACCCACCAGGAACCAGCCTGACTTGTTGTTGGAAATGTGAACTAGCATCTCGATGTTATATGGGGACTGCATAGCCCATAACAATAGCCCATACTCTGAAAGCAACTCCTCAGGACACAGGTCAAATGCCTCCTGCATTCAAGCTTGGACTCTCCAGGTGGACTCTCCTCGTCTGTTCCCTGGCATAGACCTTCACATGGAGGCTGAGGAGTGTGAACTGCTAGAAGTTGGAACACATCCACCAGTCCCCATTCTTAAGGTGAGAACCAATACCGTGGTCCAAATTTCCATGCAATGTTATAGAGGTGTGTCACAAAAAGAGGGCACATCATCCATCCCGTGGGCTCTGCCACCATGGAGTTCTTTAACTACCTCAGGGACTCTTCCCACATCCCCAGAGTCTGCTTCCTGAAAGTGTAAGTGGATTTGAGGAGAACCTCAAAATATTCTTTCTAATTCCTAACTTTCCTTTTAATTGCAGACAACAGCACATCATCCCAAATGAATATAGTGTGAGTACAGCATAGCTTCACCCTTCTGAATCACCTGACAGTTTCAGAGTCACTACTAGGCTAACCAAAAGTTTTGCTCCACGGCCTCAATGAACTGCTCCCACAACAACGTTTTCAGGTTTTGTTTTTTCCTGTTTGCAAGAGTGCTAACCACTCTGCCACACTTGGCCTGCAGGTACCCACTACCTGACTCTGAAATCCCACAAGCCAACCGATTAAAAAAAAAAAAAAGACTTCCTCTTCAGCTTAACAGCTCAATTTACTTCTGGTGGGTGTGTCCACCATCTAGTTATTGCCAGGCAGAAAAATTACAGTCACAGCTCAGTGCATCATCCTCAGCAACGGAGGTTCAGAACATGGTTCACTCAGACTGAACATCCACAGCCTCCCTCAGAGTGCTGTCCCTCAGATTTCTGCCAGAGGTTGAAGTTGAAGATATCTTGGACTGGAGTCTCTGCCAGACACTCTGAGTCTCACTGTATATGTGGGCACACCAGGTCTGTCCAGCATCCTCCCCCACCAGCTGATCCAACTCACCACCAGGTGAGTCAGCGCCTCTTTTCACCCGAGTGTCCAAGACAGAGAGTGAGAAAAATCATTTATTAGTTTAAAGTAGGTTTAAGTTCACACTTTCTATGCAGGACTTTTGTGATATCCCCCTCTGATAATTCTGCTTCCACCCAAATGAATTGGATGTTAATACATTTTGTTTGTGGTACTTGCAGTATTAAAAATCTCAGCATCGGTGCTTTAATGACAACAATGTCATGTGCTCTGGATATTTTACAGGTTTTTATGTGAAACAGTGTCTACTAAGAAAAGGGCACGCGGTCTAGTGGACCAGAGCTGGCCAGCCAAAGCAACAAATCTGACCCCACTTGATGGTTTTCCAAAGAGTGTTTTTTTTTTTGTCATAAAAATGAGCTGCTGTTTCTATTTTAATGATACCAGCTTTACTTCACAGTAAACATCTAAATGTCCACAAGTTGAATAAATTTCAGTTCAATAAAGTAAAACACTATTGTTTACTTTCAGAGTACCCTACATGCGAATACTTGTGCTGTTGTAGATTCACTGTGATCTAAAATGTACATTTTTATCTGCAGGTAGTATCTGATCTTTATAGCAGCAAAAATTAAATTAAACTAATATAACTACAGCAGTGGGAGAGTTTATTTTAATTTAGTCTACTCTGCAGAATAAAATAGCTATTGACAATCGCTGGTCATTTTGGTGTATACTTCATATGGCCTGCAGGCAATCAACATCTAAAGGGTGGCTACAACAATGATACTTGTAGAATCAATACCTGGATCAATACTGTACATAGTGTCAATACGCTCAGGGCTTTAATCATTCATCTCTGATGTCTTGCACAAGGTTCTGTCAATGCGTCTTTCCGGTATAACAGCTTCACATCCTCAAAGCCCAACAGTAACCTGAGGTATAGTCCAACATGAGCGTTGGCATCCTCCTAGATTTTTGAGTGAAACCAGACATACACATATGCTACAGAATCAATATACAGGGAGTGCAGCTGTTGTAAGGCCATGATAAATGGGACAGACTTGAGGTGATTGAGCATGTCTGCTCCGATGGTGGTGCATTTAAATTGGGCTGTGCGTGTAAATGTTTTCCCTTAATTGGTAGCCAGAAGAGGTTTAGCACCCGAGGTGAATACAGATTTGCAACATGGCAACTGAAAAGAAATTCAATTCAGATTTAATGAGCTTAAGACTGGATATCTAAGTTCACATTGATAGGCTGAGGAGAAAGAAACTTCTTGTTTTACTGACAGTTATATATATACCTTTTCTTCTTAGTTTTTTAACTGTGATTAATTTTCTAGGTTTGACCAATTGACTTTAAGCTGAAATGAAGAAATTGCTCTTTACCCTTCATCGTGCTACGTGTTTCCCTGTGTGGTAGGTTTAGCAGACTGATTTTATTTTCCCTTTCTTTAAAAAAAGGGGCCAAGTTTAATTCTAAAAATGTCCTAAAAGCAGCTGTGGTGGACCATAGATCACAGCAATCGCCGTTCAGGTGAACTAGACACAAAGTCTGTAGTGCTGAGGAGTTTTCTTGATTAACGTGTCCTCTCAGACAAATAGGTGCATTAGACAGCTTAGGGACTTTGGTGAGGGAAAAGAAAAATAAACTAAAGGAAACAGCTGCAGGAATCTAGAAAGACAAAGCAGAGACAAGAATTACAAGAAGCCATCAAATAATAGCGGGAGCTAAGATCTTTGCACATGGCAACAGGAAAACTTCTCACAGTAAATGATTTTTTAAAAATGGCCATGCACAGAATGTCGATACTGCTCATGAGAAGATATTGTTGAGAGAGCATTTGACAGTTTTAACAACTGAAAATTCTTGTCAAGATTAGAAAAACAATTTTACTGCTCAAAGAAAAACGATTCAAGGAATTTCTCGTTATGTTAGAAAAATCGAAATAATCTGATGCTGTGGTGAAATTATTGGGAAGGCACTGCATGGAAGCACCGACATCAAGCTCGTGTACTGATAGATGGCTGCAATAAAGTGCAGCTATCATTGCATTTTTCAGCCTATGTTGATGATTCTGGGGGTAATGGGTAAAAAGAAGATTTTACATGAATGTACTTGGTATCAAGAACGCCATTGATAGAAAAAACATCCACTGAAATCAATTGAGTCACTGATGTGTTTGCGGTAGTGCATACTGGCATCAAATCAATATAATATGGGCTTCAGAACATCCTGCTGGACGTCTTAACTGGTGCAATTGGTGGATAATCTTCTGAGATTTCCTCTGGGTTTCTGTTTCAGCAGCTGCACAGTTTGTTTTAAAGGGTTCAGTTTCGGGGTTTTCCATGCCACCAGAGCAACTGCGTGATTACTGTGTTTTCTTCAGAGGCTCCATGTATAGCCTCCTTGCCTGCTGGAGCTAATCTCAGTTTAGCATTTCCAAACAAAAGCTGCCTTTGTGGTTACTCAAACAATTGTAGACCACTAGAAGCCTCTGATCACGCCGTTTGTGAAAACAAAGACATGCAGTTTTCTGTTTGACTCTTTCTCAAATGGTAGTTTATACATGTAAGCCACATCTCCCACGTGGTCACCGGCTGGCCTGTCCCTAAGACCTAGGAACCTTTGGCATTAACACTTCTGTCTTTATGAGGCAAATGTCTCGCAGACATGCGTTAGAATATGCAAAAGAATGTAAAACTTTGAAGTGTTATTAGTGCATTTTAACAAAAACAACAACAAAATCTAAAGGAACATTTAATAAAATTCAAGCATACAGAAACTGTTCCCTGACCTCTCTGTCTCTGTCTTCATATTACTACTGGATCAGTCTGTCTGTCTCTTATGATATTATATATAAACATATTATGAAAGATTTTTCTTTTACATGTAGTCTGGTCTATCTACGAAAACCTCCATCCATCCATCCATCCATCTTCATCCGCTTATCCGAGGTCGGGTCGCGGGGGTAGCAGCCTAAGCAAAGAGGTCCAGACCTCCCTCTCCCCAGCCACCTCCTCCAGCTTGTCCGGGGGAATACCAAGGCGTTCCCAGGCCAGCCGAGAGATATAATCTCTCCAGCGTGTCCTGGGTCTGCCCCGGGGCCTCCTCCCGGTGGGACATGCCTGGAACACCTCGCCCAGGAGGCGCCCAGGGGGCATCCTTGCCAGATGCCCGAACCACCTCAGCTGGCTCCTTTCGATGTGGAGCAGCAGCTGCTCTACTCTAAGCCCCTCCCGGATGGCCGAACTTCTCACCCTATCTCTAAGGGAGAGGCCAGCCACCCTTCGGAGGAAGCTCATTTCCGCCGCTTGTATCCGCGATCTCGTTCTTTCGGTCACTACCCACAGCTCGTGGCCATAGGTGAGGGTAGGGACGTAGATCGACCGGTAAATTGAGAGCTTCGCTTTTACACTCAGCTCCCTCTTCACCACGACGGACCGGTGCAGCGTCCGCATTACTGCAGCCGCAGCCCCAATCCGTCTGTCGATCTCCAGCTCCCTTCTCCCATCACTCGCGAACAAGACCCCGAGATACTTGAACTCCTCCACTTGGGGCAGGAACTCATCCCCGACCCGGAGTGGGCACTCCACCCTTTTCCGGCTGAGAACCATGGCCTCAGATTTGGAGGTGCTGATCCTCATTCCCGCTGCGTTACACTCGGCTGCGAACCGCTCCAGTGCGAGCTGGAGGCCCTCACCCGATGAAGCCAACAGAACCACATCATCCGCAAAAATCAGAGATGAGATTCTGAGGCCACCAAAGCGAAAGCCCTCCGCCACTTGGCTGCGCCTAGAAATCCTGTCCATAAAAATTATGAACAGAACCGGAGACAAAGGGCAGCCCTGGCGGAGCCCATCACCCACCGGGAACGAGTCCGACTTATTGCCGGCAATGCGAACCAAGCTCTTGCAACGGTTGTATAGGGATTGAATGGCCCGTAGCAATGGGCCAGACACCCCATACTCGCGCAACACCTCCCACAGGACGCCCCGAGGGACACGGTCGAATGCCTTCTCCAGGTCCACAAAACACATGTAGACTGGTTGGGCAAACTCCCATGCACCCTCAAGTATCCTCGAGAGGACAAAGAGCTGGTCCAGTGTTCCGCGACCAGGACGAAAACCGCATTGTTCCTCCTGTATCCGAGGTTCGACTAGCGGACGAACCCTCCTCTCCAGCACCCTGGCATAGACTTTCCCGGGGAGGCTGAGGAGTGTGATCCCCCTGTAGTTGGAACACACCCTCCGGTCCCCCTTCTTGAAGATGGGGACCACCACCCCGGTCTGCCAGTCCACAGGTACTGCCCCTGATCTCCACGCAACATTGCAGAGACGTGTCAACCAAGACAGCCCTACAACGTCCAGAGCCTTCAGGAACTCGGGGCGGACCTCATCGACACCAGGGGCTCTGCCACCAAGGAGTTGTTTAACTGCCTCAGTGACCTCGCCCCCGGAAATCGGTGGGTCACACCCCTCATCCCCAGACTCTGCTTCCTCCCCGGAAGACGTGTCAGTGGGATTAAGGAGGTCCTCGAAGTATTCCTTCCACCGCCCGACAATTTTCTCAGTCGACGTCAACAGCGCTCCGCCAGCACTATACACAGTGCAGGTAGAGCACCGCTTTCCCCTCCTGAGACGCCTGACGGTTTGCCAGAATCTCTTCGAGGCAGTCCGAAAGTCTTTTTCCATGGCCTCTCCGAACTCCTCCCACACCCGAGTTTTTGCTTCAGCCACTGCCCGAGCCGCATTCCGCTTGGCCTGTCGATACCTGTCGGCTGCCTCCGGAGTCCCACAGGCTAACCAAGCCCGATAGGCCTCCTTCTTCAGCCTGGTGGCTCCCTTCACCTCTGGTGTCCACCATTTGGTTCGGGGATTACCACCACGGCAGGCACCAACCACCTTGCGGCCGCAGCTCAATGCAGCAGCTTCGGCAATGGAGACGCTGAACATGGTCCATTCGGACTCAATGTCCCCAGTCTCCCTCGGGATGCTGTTGAAGCTCTGCCGGAGGTGTGCGTTGAAGATCTCGCGGACTGGGGCCTCTGCTAGACGTTCCCAGCACACCCTCACTACGCGTTTAGGTGCACCAGGTCTGTCCAGCGTCCTCCCCCGCCACCTGATCCAACTCACCACCAGGTGGTGATCAGTTGACAGCTCAGCCCCTCTCTTTACCCGAGTGTCCAGAACATATGGTCGCAGGTCTGGTGATACGATTACAAAATCGATCATCGACCTACGGCCTAGAGCATCCTGGTGCCACGTGCACTTATGGACACTCTTATGTTCGAACAGGGTGTTCGTTATGGCCAAACTGTGATTAGCACAGAAGTCCAATAACAAAGCACCGCTCGGGTTCAGATCAGGGAGGCCGTTCCTCCCAATCACGCCCCTCCAGGTCTCGCTGTCGTTACCCACGTGAGCATTGAAGTCTCCCAGCAGGACAACAGAGTCTCCAGGTGGAGCACCTTCCAGCACCCCCCCCAGGGACTCTAAGAAGGCTGGGTACTCCGAACTGCCACTCGGCGCATAAGCGCAGATGACAGTCAGGACCCGTTCCCCGACCCTAAGGCGCAGGGAACAAACCCTCTCGTCCACCGGGAAAAACCCCAACGTACCGGCAGCAAGCCGAGGGGATATAAGAATACCCACCCCAGCCCGCCGCCTCTCACCAGGGGCAACTCCAGACTGAGACAGAGTCCAGCCCCTCTCCAGGAGACTGGTTCCAGAGCCCAGACAATGCGTAGAGGTGAGCCCAACTATATCTAGCCGGTACCTCTCAACCTCACGCACCAACTCAGGCTCCTTCCCCACCAGAGAGGTGACATTCCATGTCCCTATTGCCAGTCTTGGCAGCCGGGGGTCGGTCCGCCAGGGCCTCCGCTCCTGGCCGCCACCCGGCTCACAATGCACCCGACCCCTATGGCGCCTCCTGCGGGTGGTGGGCCTGCGGGAGGATGGGCCCATGTCTCCTCTTCGGGCTGTGCCCGGCCGGGCCCCATGGACTAAGGCCCGGCCACCAGACGCTCGCCCTCGGGCACCCTCCCCGGGCCTGGCTCCAGGGCGGGGCCCCGGTAACCCTATCCCGGGCAGGGTAAACTGTTCCCTCGATATTCTTTTCATGGGGGTCTTCTGAATCGCTCTTTGTCTGGTCCCTCACCCAGGACCAGTTTGCCATGGGAGACCCTACCAGGGGGCAAAAGCCCCCAGACAACATAGCCCCTGGGATCCCTGGGACACACAAACCCCTCCACCACGATAAGGTAGCGATTCAAGGAGGAGTCTACGAAAACCTAAACTGATTAAATATATTTTCACCAAAATTATATTCTAATATTACATACATCGTTACTAGAATTTATTTATAGATTTTAATAACATTTTAAATGTTTTATTTAAAATTATGAATAAAATATTTAACACATAAACTACAAGCTAATTTACCCATTCTCTGAGAAAGACAAAACGTAGAAGCCGCTTTTTAAAATTCTTTTTAAGGTTGTTTATGATGTCCTAAGAAGGTAAAAAATAATAATAATTTAGATCTAAATAACTTTATTGCTTTGTGACATTGAGCAATGTCACATCACAGCCTGTTTACAATCTGCAGATGTTTTATGACAGAGGGATTTGTTACAGCTGAGCATCCAAATATCAGATGTCCCTTTTCCCCTCCTTCCTATAATACCTTGCATTTAACAGGCAGAGATGTTTGGCAAATCACATTGCACATGAAAGCTATGGGTATAATCTGCTTTCAAGAAAAAAAGATAAGTGAGATTAAACCAGGCATACATGAGCTGAAAGTTTGGGCTGTGTTGATAGTGTGGTAACTCTGATGCCTTATCTGTGTGCAATATATATAAACATCCAAGTGTTGAAAACAGAAGTTATACCTACCCTTTCTTCTTCGGGGTAGCAATTTTTTTTTTTTATCTTACTGTAAATAAATTTTCTTGTATAGAACTTGACACTATAACAGCAGAATACCTGAAGGCAACCATTTAGAATTAGAATAAATCTTTAAAGTGGAAGCTGTCACTCACTTGGTTTGACTGACATAACTTCTGATGTGAGGCAAACGGAAAGTGGTTAGATAAGCCTTTTGTCTTTGTCTGTTAAATGCCTCGACCTTGGATTATTGAGCTTCTGTCAGCTGCAGTCTCCAATCCATGTTGCTTATTTGCCACCATTGTGCTTGTGTAAGGACATTCTGCAGAGGAGATAGATGGCACTTTTAAAAGTGTCTTTACAGACACTCAAGACAGTCATTAGTTGTGACCTCACCTGGCATGCAGGCGTAGGCTGGGAGGCTTATTTTGTGATGTTTAGCTTTATGTTTGTGAGTGTGAAAATAATAACTTGACATTTGCAAGCAGCATCTGCTGCACAGTGAGTGCTGTGATGAAAAATGTGGGAATGTGGTCTTACTCATCCATTTTGGGAAAGTGTTTTGGACACATTGAGAAATGACTCGGTCCAAATGTCACTATGGGTAGTTTACTAAAGTTATGCCTGCTTGGATACCAAACTAATTTAACTAATGTACCAAAACATGACTGTGTGCTCATAAATCTAGGGATTGTTGCAGCAGCCTGTTGGTTTCCAAAGCTGTGGAAAAAGTCCATAATCTCCAAATATCAAACACTTCATTTGCACATTGTTATAAATGGCACTACATGAAGTTTGTGTTTTAAATGTTCATTTAGATCATTTCTGCCTGGTAATGAGTGGGCAATTTCTGCTTACATATTAGGCATTTTATTGTGTTTTACAATTTTGTGTGAGTGCGTGTTTGCTTTTCATTGTGCGTTATCAAAAGATGATGTATATTAAGTAAAGTATATTAATCGCAATAACTCATTGTCAACTATTTTAGGTATGCCGTGTCCAACTCGCTGTCAGACAAAACCTTTCATCTTGAGTGACACGGGGCAATAACCCTTTGAATTAGCAGGGCATTACGGCCAGACTGTTTAACTTTTGAGAATACACACATCCATCCAGTTTCCTAACTGCTCACCCAACTTAGCAGGACACACACATTACATTTGAATCAATAAGTAACAAAGCATTTTAGCTCAATTATGTGCACTTAGTAATTTGGCCACTGGTGGGTAAACAGAGCAGGCTTGACATAGACATTGCTTAGTTTGCTGCGTGTATTATTTGTGCTGCTGTTACACGGCATGCTTACTAATCCAGATTGTCTAATAATGACTTTTCAAAGCAACAGAATCTTTGCTATTCTTGTGTAATTAATTACCATATTTGGCCGGTATTACTGCTATTCTGTAAAGGTTACCTAATCTTTATCTTTATTTATTTTATTTTTATTTTCCATTTTTCGTTATGAGCATCTCAGTCTCATGTGGCCTTTGTGGCTGTACAGAATATGTTGATTTTGCATCAACACAAACATGTAATAATGGCAGACAAAAGTACAATTCCTTGAAAAGGAATTTCAGTTAGAAGCAGTATAAAGTAGTATAAGCCGTTGTTGTTGACTGCTTGGACAGCATATCTGTCTGCAATTATTTTTTTTCTTTCTGGGCCTCATAAAATGTCCGGAGAAGCTTGATTGAAAGGCGCAGCTGTGATGCAGCATGGCATATTGAATATGGTCTGTGAGGCATGAGTCTATGAGCCCTTGCTGAATTATATAATGGTTGATGAGGCTGGTACTGTTTTGGATGTGTTGTCTCTCATGTGTGCCAGTGCTCAGGATTTGGCTTTTCTCTGTGCTCTGTGGCAGCATTTAACCTGTCAAATGATATTCTATGCATCATGCTGATGGACTGTGAAAATCTTAACTTAATCTTAATCCATTATAACCATGGAAACGTGGGCTATATTGATATCGTTGCCGAACATAAAAACAGCAATGACTGAACCACTCAACCATACAGTGCTTTTAGTAGTGTGGGATCTTTTTAGGTATGACCCACACAAATACCCTTTTTTCCCTTTTCAATTACCTGGCACAAAGCTTTAAGGATCCCAGAGAGAGCAAACAAAGCTTCTATCACTCAATCACTGTGTGCTTTTAAAATGGAAAGCCACGCAGTTATTAAGCCTTTCCTTCAAAACACATTCCTCTTCGAGAAAAGTGATTTCTTCTGAGAAAGCTTTCTTCAACTCACTGGTATTTTCCAAACATGAAATTGCCCCAATAACAGTTATTCAGCCTGAACTCTACAGATATTTTTGTTTCATCTCCAATAGACAAAGATTGCCTTTATGCCTTTATAGTGAATGTGACATACACTTAGAATGTGTTGTTCGCATTTATATAGAAAATGCCTGACAACTTGGACATCTTAAACAGTGTGTTTCTATGAGGTTACCGAAGTAGTTTATCTTATGGGGAAGAAAATAAATACTCAGCAGCTCAGTGACACTCAGTGTCACCAGTTGTAACTTCTCACTTATATTTACTCACTTATATACAGTATATTGGTTCACCAAAGAACATAATACTCCTTCTTTGCCTCTGGGATATTGCCATATCACAGTGAGGCAATTTAAAAATTTCAAAGAATTGTTTGTGTGATTTCTCCTTTATAATACGCTCTGGGAGTTAATCTCTTTGGCCACTTTCTCCGTGTCAGCAGAAGAAATATTGGCTAGATTGAATAGAGAAACTTCAGGTGACATCGGACTAATGGGCTTTAAATTTAACCATGAGAAGTGAAGATGATTGGAAAAGTTTTTGAAGGAGGTAAAATTATAATACAGCCTCCCTGAGGATGAGTCAAAAGCATCGGAAGACCTGTGTAATTCTCTCTCTGATGGCAACCCTTAATACTGATTTATCTGATCAAGAATGTCTCAACAGCTTTCTCAGTTCTGCTCATGGAATACTAATAAACCATTTAATGAAGGCTAAGTACAGCAAGAACTGAACACGACTGGGGCCTTACATATAGCTGTGACCTCTTTTCATTTTTTTCTATGCTAAAAATGTGCTTATTTTGTAGTAACTTTAAGCCATAATTATTTCTATTAAAATAATACATACTGTGGGAAATGGTAATACCACCGCTCACATTGCAAACCTTACTTAAATTCCCTCAATCCACAAAACTTACTAAAGCCTGGTGTTTGATGAAAAACATATAAGCAGTGGCACCATTTCCAACCAAAGTGGCAATCAAACAGGATGTCTGGTCAAAAGCATTGGGTCCAGATGGAATAAGCTACAAAGAGAAAATTATCCAGTTTTACATGCAATCTGTTGTTTTCTGGTGGGACTAGAATATTGATGGGATCCTATGCTGTTTACTCCCAGATGGTTGAAACGAATTGTCTAATAAATTACACCAGTTAGTAGATATGTCTCAGAATTTAACCATAGTTCCTTGAAAGTGCCATTTTTTTAAAGTAATGAACAAGTATTTGTGATACGGGGTTTCATGTTTTGCTACAGAAAAAATGCAGTGGAAGAGTGTGTTTTCATATTGTACCATTATAAAAGCTTCCTCTCATTCTGACTTTAGATTTTTTCCTTCCTACAAATAGATTTGGAGTTTTCCTGGTCAAAGGGTACGTGATAAGAATATAAAGAGCAGCGGATCCTTCATTTTTCAGTGACATATTAGATGCGAACTATTCTTCTTTGAGCTAAAATAGAATCAAAGTCTTTTCTCAGATATGGAGGAAATCAAAAGCAGCTGCCAGCAGTTGAAGCTCTAACCGCATATATCTGGTTTTAAAAATAAGAACAAAGGTTTCTCTTTAGTGTAGTAACACTAAAATCTTTTAAGTACTATTCTCTGCTCCAAAGTTTAGCCACAGATTTTCACATCCACAGTAGTGATTGTCGATGTACCAAAACATCTTCACAGTGTGGGGGCAAGATGAAAATTTTCAAAGGGTAGTTTATTTGGCTCGATGGAGGCATGCTGCGGCTGAGAGGCTTGTTTTTTTGAATATCTGCTGTTCCAAATTAAAGCCAAAGTCCCAGTGAAGCACACAAACTGTTTGCTTACAAAGCTGGTGGAGCAGCTCTTGTAATTTATCACCCAGACTTAAATTTGTGCCTGGGGTCTACCTGGACAAGTGTGACCTTATGAAGGTCAATGAGGTAAAAAATAAAACCGCTTTGCTCCCGAGAACAACCCTTCTTATGTATACTGAGAAGATTTGTAAGTCAAAAGCTACACATGCAGAGACACAAGGCAGCTTTCATGTGTGCTGGACTGTATTTACTCTTTGGATCTAACATTTTCCAGAAGATGTGTCCTTTACCTGACACCGGATTCAACTCATATGTGACCGTGGCATTTCAAAGTTTAAAAAAAAGAAAAAAAAGCTTACCATCCTAGTTTTCACTGTGCAGAGAAAAGCAATAAATTGAATCCCTGTGGACACTCCATGCTTTAGAGATGTCTCTTTCTGTAAAGAGGAGGTAATCACGCATAACTGCTCAAACATCATATGGACACAGGAGTCATAAATGAGAGAATGGCACTTGCCACTTTGGCAGATTGCATTGTCAGGAGGTAAACAATGGAAAGAATGAGGAAGGACTCATCTGATAGGAAATGTCAGAGCATGATTGGATTAAAAAAAAACCTTCTAAATTAGGCTCATTAATCACGAGCTAGGAAAACAGTGACAGGTCTTGTTCTCAAAAGCTCTCCTCTGGAACTAAGCTGAGTGCCACCCGGAAATTGCGCAATTACCTTAATACCTGATTTAAATGAAGAGTATGCATGGTGGTGTCAATTGTTAATTGGGGAAAACAGCTCATATTATTTAGAGGTAATTGCCATCACAAGAAGTCTAGTTATCTAATCCTATCTTTTTTTGCATAATTAACAAGACAGCATTGCCTTGAATTCACTCAGATCTGATGGTTCCCTTTTGTGCAGGAATGTGACTGAATGCTTTCTATAGCATAGTCATAAATGTAAGCTGCATCCCGACCAGTAATACATGTCAAGTGTGACATCTTAAACTCTATCATCTCTGCACTTTCAGACGGAAAATTGAGAGCTGTGTATTGAGCAGATTTTTTTTTCATAGTCCTTCTCAGTTATCATATTTCACCCAATAACCCAGTTCAGTACTGCAGAGTGCACACAGCAATTAACTTGAAGCAACAGGGTTTCCACTAATGTATCACATCTCTCTGCTCACTGTGTCAATGTAACAAACTGCACCCCCGAGGGCTGCTGCTGCAGAATGATGGCACAAGAGCTGGAATTGACGGGAGCATGTTAGGACCCAAAAACACCCCCCACCTCTCCCACCACAATGAGACCAGACAACTTCTCACAGCAACTGACTATCCCGCTGTGCGATGCAGCAATATTAGAGGAAATCTAATCAGAAGACCCCTGACTTGTGCATAATTTATTGCAGAGCTAATTCACGCTTATTCTGCATGGATTAATGATATTTGTTGTGAAATCCAAGTCTTTTTTTTCCCCATTTGAGCTGCCCATTCTCAATCAGGCAACATCATTGTAGCCCTGTTTAATGCAGTGAGAAAAAGGATGAGGATGTGGGAAAAGAGTGTCTCACATATAAATTATTTCCCCACTTGTATGATAATGCGAAAGATGTCTCACTCACTAGTGTGTGCAACAAGCTTGTATTGCTCAAGCATGACTGGCTTGTATATGCGTGTGCAAATGCTCCAAGACTGTCCTTTAATGGGTCATAGTTGGTCTCCTTAGGTGAATTCACGGAAAACGATATGTGCACCGCCTCTCAATAGACTCATGTTGGCATGACTAATATGAATGTGCGAATGCCTTCATGAGTGAGGAGTACAGGGGCACAGTTCTCTATTGAGTCTCATCTTAATTAAACCAAATTTACCTCAAAGACTCTACAGGCGGCTATTTTAGATTGCAATTAGCCATGCTTCATACAGCTAACCACTCGTCCTCAAGTCTCCACTGGTGTGTTGTTAAGGCGGTATTTTTGACCACTTTTTTTTTTGCAAGATTTCTACAAATGTAGCATATGGCTGGAAACCAGCACATATTTATCTTTATTTTTGTGGAATTACTTGTTCATTGAACCACTTGCTTTTCTACAACAATATACCAGAAAACATTATTATAGCTAATCACATATCCCCAGGGAAACTGGGCTCTCTGGACTTTTTTATCACATGCAAATGAAATATTTTAATGTTGGCCACAATGAGTGTTACACCTCTAAATGAATCCCTCCAGGATCCTGTTGAGTTTCATTCCCAGACTTGAGATTTCATCACCGTAAATGCACACGTGTAAGGACACACATGCGCCCACTGTTTTTGATTCCTCAGGTGCAGCCAGAGGCCAGTCCTTGTTCCAGTTCCACATGCTTGCAGCTGTTTGAGTGTAACTCACTTCTGCTATAAGTGAGGCATTTTCATCTGTGAGTTGCAGTCAGAGGAAAGTTAACTGTCAACCCTACAGATAATCACAGCTGAAAGAGTAACCCACAGAGGGTAATAGGGATGGATCTTTTTCAGGTGGTAAAAGCTTGAACTTATATCGCTCACCTATGGATTGCAGTGCATTGTGCACTTTAGTTTTATGGTTCTCAGTGAAAAACTTTTACATTGCTCACATCTCAGAAACACTCATATGTATCATTTTGATATTGAGATTAATTATTATTATTTTTTTATCTTACTGTATTTGAAAATATAGTTTGACTACAGACCTACTGGCCATTGCTGGAATCTGATGGTAACACACAGTAACAATTCAGCTGCAGTCACATGACTTTGCCTGTAAAGGTTATCTGTCTCTGCTGATTTACCTCACTGCTACCTAGAGTAAGATCAGGTTTGTTGTTAGGAACGGTTGCTAGTTAGTTACCAAGGCAGAAATGTACAAGGCCACAGGGTGAAACTTAGAAAAAGCTTGTCTCTACTTACAGAGCTCCAGTCTGCTCTTAATTTTGAAGCATTAGGTTGTTATTGCTTTTTCATTTGTGGGTTTTGATTATAGTCATTGCTGCAGTATCTGCATCTTCGTGTAGTTATTACTTTAATCTTTGCTCAGAGATAAAGCCTCTTTCTCTCCCTCTGGCACTGTAAAGCATCAAAGGTAAAAACAGTCATCCAAAGGATTTAGTGTGACTGGTGACAAAGCCTGTGCTTCACACCTACCAAGATATTTACCTGGAGTGTAAAATCATTATTACTAACCTTTAGCATGAAGAGAATGTGACAAATCCCTGCCTCCAACTAGGCTCTAGCTTAATTACTTCCATTTACCAAGGTATTAGTTTAGATCCCTCTTCTTAAGCTCTCGATGATGCCAGTGAGATGCCATGGACATCTGCAGAGTTTACAGTTCACAATATTAAAAAGCAGCACCACTGGCATAAATTGACCAAAAACAGTATATTTGGTGCAGTAGACGCTTTAAGTGTGTGCTAAGATATCGTAAAATAACAAAAGTGAAAGAGGTCATTTAAGAAATAAATGGATTTTTTTTAATGCAAAAGATTTCTATAGCATTGCATACTGTGGTTGTATCTGAGGCAAAACAAAAATTAGTTCCAAAATCCTTGCAATTGGCAATTCTTGTTTGTATTTCCACAGAAACTGAATTCAAATTTTAATCTCTCTATATATTTTCTCTTTTCAGTCATTTGTAGTTGATATAGAGATAAGTAGGTTGATTTTTTTTTGTTTTTCGCTTCTTATTCTTCTTATTCATTATTATTATTATTATTATTATTAACGTAATTAGGAGGTTTAGTGTGAAACGCAGAAATCAGCTCAATTTTTCAAAATAACTTTTTTCGTTGCTTAAGTTAATGATGGACCTACCACATTTGTTGTAATCTGTCCAAAACTAACCAGCAGGAGTCATACGACCACTGTTTTTTAAGGTAGCCGACAAAAAAAGCGAAGAAAATCAAAGCGGAAGTGAGGAACTAAGCGGAGCAGGAAAAGTTTTTAGGGGGAACTTAGAAGTGGCTATTACATCGGAACTACGTGATGAAAAGTAAAAACCTTTGTATGCCTAGTTACAGAGTTTAAAAGCCAGCGTTGCCGTTGAGGGACAATGGGACTCCCCACTTTGGAGTTCAGTGACTCTTTCCTGGACAGTCCGGACTTCAGAGAGCGTCTGAAATGCCATGAAATAGAACTGGAGCGGACAAATAAATTCATCAAAGACCTCATTAAGGATGGGAATATGCTAATCACTGCGCTCAAGAGTAAGTAGCCCAGCGTGGCCTTTTTTTTTATTCTTTCAGTCCACAAATAAAACTACCTAAAACCTAGAGGCGACTTTCAATTAGCGGACACATTCATTATATTTATTTTAAGACTTTTGTGCTAGTGTTTGAATGGTCCAGTCTCTCTTTGAACTGAAGCCACCGGGAGCTGAATAATTGTTGTCCTACTGGGAAACATTTATATTACTAGGAAAAAGCTTAAATCTATACAAAAGCCACATAATTCATTATTAAGGTTGTTGCAATGCAAGGGATTTGTTTGCTTTGTGTCTGCTTCCCTGGCTTCAATGCATGCATGCAGAGGCTTGTCTAACAAATCCCAGTGTCAGAACTGTTAGTGTCATATAAGTGGGTTTCCTCTGCTTTAATATTCAATCATAAAGCCACTTTCTGACATATGGATAACAATACTGGGGGTTAATTCATTGATAGAAAACGTTTTTTCTCTGAAGAGTCACCGCTCAAAAGTAAGGAAAATACATATTGTGGGCTTTAATGTCTGCATGAGGATGTCAGTGAGGATGCCAGCATTCAATTTGAGAGGTCATTGTCCTCTCAAATTCCAAGTTAGGTCTCAGATTCCACCGTGCTGATTAAAGTCGACTTCCTGCTCTTTCCCTGTGGGGAAGGAGTTTGGTCTGTTAACGTCAGAAGTGTGTCTGTGAAATGGAGAAAGATTAGAAATATAGGTCTAATAAAAATGGAAAACAGCTGGGTTGAAATAGAATGGGAAGGGCACAGCATTGTGCCACACTGCGCACACTAACCCATCACTCACCACTGTATTTTTTTTTTCCACAGTTAAACTCAACATGGGTCTGTCAGACTTTGCTGTGAGACGGCATCATTCTTGTCACGCTCTTGCCTTTTTAATCACCATTCCTGTATGTTTTGCTTTTTGCTGCTCTTGTGCTTGAGGCAGCGAAGCTGAAATTGCACCTTAAGCAGGGAGTAAGGTTGCAATATCCAACAATTTACACATTTAAGCGGATCTATTATGCAATTTAACAATTTTTTTGTGTATTTCTTCTTGGACTCTGTTAGAGTCCAAGTGTGATTCACAGTTCAGAGTTATCTTGTACTACTTGGTGCAGACCCCAAATTCATAGGGTTTTTTTGAGACAAGATTTTCACCCTTCCTTTTAGCAAACTTTCTTCTGACTGGGTGGCCCTGACAAGCCAAAGGTTTCAATGGCAAGTGAGCGGTGCTCCTGTGCTCACAGCCATTGACTGTTAATATACCATACCATGGGATAGTAAGTAAAACTAGGCTTGTGTCTGCTGTGTATTGAGCACTGAACTGAATTTTAATAAAGCACAGTCATGGCCTAAATTATAATAGTCCAAAACAAATTAATTTGATCTCACAAATGACACGTCTTGACTTAATTAACTCTTCTGGACTAATCAGCCAATTTGAAAAACAGGACACTGATGCTTATAATAACCACATCTTTGTTTTTTCAGTATCTAGTCTGGCAGAATGAGTTTAATGGAAATTTATATTGATAAATGAACACAAAGGCATACAGTGTTTAACAAAGTAACTTTTAAGTTTAAGCTCTTTGCGGTGTTGTGCTGTATTTCTTGCTTCTGGTTTCAGTTCCACATATTTGTACTAAGCGTACATCAGATCAACAAAAGTGAGGAGCACTTAGTATTTGTATCACCCTACCATACCGTTGTATTGCTGACTCTAGTATTTCTCAGGGCAGCTGAAGGCCAAACCTATTTCATACCTTTTTTGCAGGAAAACTGTTCCGTCAGTGGACAGGGCATCATAGGTGGACAGTAACACCCTTCTCAATGTTTTATTCACAACAGGGAGGATATGTCAAAGGCCTGCGCAAATTGTTTAATACCAAATAAGACATTAAGACTTCAAGATAGACTATGCAGTGGCAAGACAGTGGCAAGTGGTTTGAGACTTTGATTGCCTTTGATGGTTTTATTGATGTAGAAACACTGCATAGTTAAGGTTTTAATAGATCCCAACCTACACACCCCTCCATCTAGCTGATCTGTTGCTATATTGAAGTTTGAAATGAGAAATTCTTATTAACCAGTGTTTCGTGTTAGTGCGTCATCTTCCACAGTAAATAATCCTTAAACATGACCACAACATTACCAGTGTTTGAGCTACTTGGAAGGAATTTTCCATTGTGTTTGTCTTTCCTTTGTAGTCATGAGTGTCTCAGTCCTTTAACTGAATGCCCAGTTTCAGTCAGGAGTAGGGAGAGAGTGCAGGAAGTGAAGAGACGGAAGTAAATTATTGATGGTCTTTAACTTGGGACGCCGTAGAGGTTTATGACCCTTTATGACCTGTCATCAGCGGTGACATTACTGGAAGATATTTAATGGATCTTTTTTCCTGTTATCATCTCATGTTTCACAGCTGTAAAGTATCCTATAATGTATTTTTCTTTAAATGCTGTCTGAGTGAATGAGGTCTGTTGAGCCAGGTTGTTAATGTATTACCTGCAAAGTGGTTTGACATGTGCTGAAACTGCACTAACTGGCTCCATATAAAGTCAAGCATATGTTTGTTATGGGTAACTAAAGAGGGTGATTTTCTGGCTTTTAGAATTAGTAAAGAAATTTTGTGACTACCATTGTTGCAGTAGTGAAGGAAACACTTTCGTCTGGAGTCTGTGACGTTTTCACATTTTAGATGCACTCTATTGGTTGGGCCAAAGTTTAAGTCATTTTAAATGTTTAAATACTTACCTCACACAATATCTTTAACTTTCTGTCATCAGCTGAAAATTAATTCTGTAATCTGGTAACAACCCCAAACATCCAGCCAAAGTCGTAAAAAACGATTTCTAGTCATATGTAGAACAAGAAGACTAACAGATGGTATGGCCCCCTCAGAGCTCTGGTCTCAACACGGAGGTGGTCTGGGATTACATAAAGAAACAGAAAACAGTGAGACAGAAGGACTTTGACTAGTTCTCAAAGATACTTTAAAGAAAATACCAGCCAAATACCTTGAACTGCTCCACTTGCTACATCTTAATCTCTGTGATGACTGTTAAAATATACCTGTAATGTGCATATGAATGTGCAAATGTTTCCGTATGCTCACGAACCAGCCTTGATCGTGCAGTTACTTTATGCAAATACACAGATAAAAGAAACTGTAGCTTTTCATGAATCAATCACCATTTAGATATTACAAATCTCTGTACCTTTGGTACTTTATATAGGCTCAGTTTCATGAAGATTGGAAAGGCTGTCTAAGCTGAGGTCAGGAACAAACATGACACGCATATATTACGATCATTATGTTATGATATGCAAGATACAATCAAAAGGTTCTTTGACTGTGAATATACAACTCAAAGACCTTACCAATCATCTCTAACTAGTGACTTGTTGCAGGGATACACAGCTCCCAGCACTCCAGCCACTTTTGAAGCTATTCTTGAGGTCCTGTTCGTTAAGCTCATCAAGGACAATTCGTCATAAACCCTGGATCACTTCCAATCTGACAAAATGGCAATACTTCAGCATAAATGTTTTGGGGCAGTCGCTGAAATCTGATGGGATATGACTGCATTGTAGTAGTCAAAAGGTTGCCATCTCACCACAATTCAGATACCTTTAGGTAGAGCAGGGCGATATGACCAAAAATATTTATCACGATATACATTTGAAAATTTGTGATAACGATATAACTGACGATATAATTTACACTAGACAAAATACTTTACAACTCCACAACTTTATTAGTGCAAAAAAACCCCCATCAATGTATTTTCATTTAATAAACAAGCAGCTGTTTTTTTATGTGCATTAAAGTTATATAAAAATGTAACAGTTCAAATGCAAATTCCTTGCTGACAGTTTAACCAAAAGGCATTTCCAGTGGAAATTGGCCGATATATCCTCAGCATAACCATGTATAATATCCAACGACGGCCCGCTAGCATGCGCTACCAAAAATAGTGCTTTGTTGTGTATCTGACGGACGAAAGCTAACCCAGTTCCACACTACTGAAGTTGCAGCATTTTTACAAACCAATTCTGGTTCATCCGTTTCATTCAACGATCCGCTTTCGCCGCCATGCTTTTTCCGACGTGTGCGTATGAAAACAAAGGCACTGCGCATGCGCGTTTTACCCATATTCTATCACGATATTTAATTTTTCCCAAAATTATACCGGTATTGCCGTGAACGGTATGATATGGCCCAGCTCTACCTTTAGGAGCCTGAGGACATTACAGTAAAACTTGCTATTGATAGTTTAACTTTGTAAAACCCTGCTAATGTCCAAGAAAACAGAGTAGATTCTCATCCTACTCCTAAGGTAATGTGCCTTCAGTTTTAGAGATTGTGACTTCGTCTATTTTTAAGCCCAACTCTCCTCACTAGGAATGATTCTTGACGTCAAGGTTGTCTGAGAATCCATGCTCTATTGTGAAAAATCTGTGTTACACAAGTGGTGACATTACATAGAATACATACTGACACATGTTGCTCGCATGTGTCAGTGCTATTCCCAATTTATCACTAAGAGAAAAAAATGTAAACTTCTTTGTCCCTCTTCATATTAATACTAATGATGAAGGTTGTGGTTTAAAGATTTCTGAAACACGCTGTTTAAACAGTGTTATGTATCAACAGTGATTTGGTCAGGCGGATGTAAGTTGCACGGTTTACACCTGTTGTAAATTACTAGTATTTATTATACCCTATACTTAACCGTATTAATTCACTAATTATCACTTTGGGAGAAGGGTGGGAGAACCACAGATACGAGGTAAATTATCATACATTTAACATGTGGTTGGCAAGTTTATTTTAAGAGTATAAGAGCAGAAAGCCACAGAATTGGAGGCTAGTGTCTCTTATATGAAATCTATTTGGTACCTTCTGTAACTTATGTGATGACAGTGTCTTTACTATGCAGCAAATTGTTTGATTAACATTACAGGTTCTACAACATCCTTTAAGAAATTTGGACACAGATACTCTTGCTGTATTTTCTATAGAATGAGTTAAACCATGCTGCAGTAACAGAAAAAAAGTGAATAGTTACAGTTACAGAGAATATACTCATGGTTGACAGGCTAGTGACATTTATAAATATGTATGAAGAACATGAAAAATGATGAGCCATAGCTGGTCTTACTTTGGCAAGGGGATCTCTAAAGACCTACGTAGACACACATTCTTTTGGGTGACAGCTTGTATCCGTCATACATAATTTGTACGTATTTGTAACACAGTGAACAAACAGTTTGTTCCTTGCACTTAGTGTCATCAGAATGTACTTTGGTTAATTGTGCATCACCACACATCCTCCAGATATCCACTGTTCTGGCCCGGAGCTTGGGGTTCCCAAAAAATTCAATCCAAAATTCCAGGTGTTCCAGATGCTGTCTAATGTTATCTTCCTGCAAGATAACAAGTTCTAATTGAAAGCAAAAAAGATTTCTAGATCTTAAGTATTAACTTTTGTGACATCTAATGCGTTTCAGTGAGTGGAGACAGATGAGCTTAGTATAAAGTGGAAGACATGGTTTTATTATGCTACCTGATAATATATCTCTGCCACCACCCCATATCCATGCCTTTCAGCAGTGACGGAGTGATGCTTCCTCCTTAGGATATACAATAATGAATGGCTGACACGCACGGGGACTGTTATTAAAAGAAATCTGTATTTAAAAAATATGTAAACAGCAATTCTTCCAACTGTGCTTAAATAATTTAATGCTTTTATGTAACTCAATATAGTTATAATTAGTTGCTGCTATTTTATTAAATAAAAAGATGACTTGTAGGCTTTTGTCAAAAGTGATTTCACAATAGCTTTCAGCTTTGGGAACTCTAAGTGTTTGTTTGTCTGAGGACAGATGATGCTCCCAAGGCTCAGCCACAGGAAATGTCCTGTAAACATGCTTGTATAACCATCCCCCATCCGCCCTCAGATAGCATTTGGCCTGACATCATTCTGCTTTACTGTGTGGGTGTGTGTATCTGCTTTCTTAGTGTCTGTGTCTGTTGGACTGTGACTAAGGCAGACTGTGTGTTGCCGGATTATGCCATTTATAATATATTGGTGCTACTTTGACTACATTGATGAATTTTAACTCATGTAATGGAAATGAAATGTAGAGGTAAATTATGCGACTTGTTTAGCAATAAAGCTGAGAGAAGCGGTAAGCATAGCTGCTGGAGACGTGGATAATATGTGAACAGATTTTGATAAAAGGATTAGACGTTGTATTCCTAAAAGCTGCTTCCCTTCAGACTGTGCAAGAAAATGTGTTAGACTTCATATTGAGGTCTGTTCTGAAGCACTCTGTTGTTAGTCTGTCAGTCAAACTGATTGTCACAAAGAGTACACCGTTCTCAAGCTCACAGTTAGCTGACTTACACTGAATGCCAGGTATTGTGGTTCATATGTATTTCACCTCCATAACATTCAAAATTCAATAATTAATCATTCAATATTTTTTTGTGTGTGTCATCCTGAATACAAACTGAAATATATAAATGTATATATAATACTGTGTAAAATGTTTCCGAATCCCCAGGCAAGTTAAGATTTTGCTTGGAAAATTTGAAAGTAGGTGCAGTGATTTATTCAAATGTGTAATACATGGAAATACAGTATAATACAGTGAAAACGGAGTTTGTACAATTCTAGTGAGCTTGAAAGTCAATATTTGGTAGGGCAACCTTCCCTCCTCAACTCAGCCTGAACTCTCATAAACAAGGTTTCTAATAATTTCTTTAAGAGCATTCAGGAAGTGTTCTCAAGGATTCTTGAGGAAATTCAAAGCTTTTCTTTGGATGCTGGCTGCCTTTTGTTCCATTCTGTCAAGAAGGACCCACACTGCTTCCATAATTTTGTGGTTGGAGCTCTTAAAAGGCCAAGAGGCAGTCATGACTAAGTGTTCCATTGGATGGTTTTCCTATAGCAAGTGCTTTTAATGCATTAGAAGTGTGTTTGAGATCATTGTCACATTTGGTCATAATTTTGTCATTCACACTGTGTCAACTGAATAGCTGGTTTAGGGTTGAAATTAGAGCTGGGCGACAGAACGATAACAATATGTATCGCGATATAACTTTTACTCGATAGAGAAATTAAACTATCGCGTTAGACCTCGCCGCTCTTGTCCTCTTAAAGAAAAAGAAAAAAAAAGCAGAGCCGAACCAATCACAGCCGCAGTGTCACGTCACGTGACTTGTTACGTACAGCACAAGTGCCAAGCCGCACATGTGTATTTGTTTGTGAAGCAGCCAGCGGGTAATGGAGGAAATGAGTGTGCCAACTAGAAAAATCAACCGAGCGTGACCGAAGGTTACCGAAGAGAAAACAGATGATGGTTCCAATGCCGGAGAGATTGTCGAACGGAAGAGCCATAGAAGTTCCGTAGTGTGAAGGTATTTCGGCTATTTCAAGTCTGACAAAAAACAGAGTAGCGTGCACTGTAAATTGTGCGGAAAGCAAGTCTGGAAATACAATAAACTGGTGCATGCGTCACACTGTGCGCCACGTTATTGTTTCGGTGAAATGGATTTCTACAATACTGTTACTGTTAATTCTACTCTCTGCAGTGTTTAAATGCTTACATATACACACAGTTACTGTCCCTCCACACATACGACTGGGTTCTGCTTCTATGCCCCAGCTTTGTTTACTTTTTCCCACCGAGGCTTCTAGACTTCTGATTGGCCAACATTTCTGCACGGTTAGGAATCTAGCGCCACCTGCTGCTTTGGCATGTTCATAGCAGCGTTTTCCTTCATTTCTGCCTTTATGTGTGGACGGGATTATTTTTTAAAACGAAAACGGAAAATCTCCGTTTTCAAAAATACCCGTGTACGTGTGGACGTAGCCTCAGTCTCTGACTGGAAGCGCTAATTCATCATTCGGCTTTTGTCAGACTAAAGTAACTGTTAAAACTGTTTGAAAAGCTAAGCTATACAACAAGGAGAGATTGAGAATTTCCTTTTAGTTCTCAGTTTATTTGATATTGACAAAAGTTAGTCAGTTTTGTCTGTTCTTCTGTAAAACAAACTAAGATTTATTTTTAGAATTAATATTTTGTTTCTAAGTGGAATTGACAATTTAGTCGTCTGTTTCGTTTGTTCTATTTTGAAACTTAAACGCTTTAGCGGCTGCCTTTTGTGTAGTTTGCAATATTTGCCTTTATTTATCTGAAAAAGTCTCATGTTCCTTAAGTACATCTACCCTGTTGAACTTCATCCATCCATTCGCGTCCGCTTAATGGATGAACTTATTATGGGAAATAAATATTTAAATAAAAACAAGCTGCTGATTATTTCACATTTTACTTGTGAGCAACGGCACATTTAAATCTTACAAATATAGTTATTTGGCTTATATCGTGATAGATATCGTTATCGCCTGAAATGAAAAAAACATATTGTGATATGAAAAAATCTTATATCGCCCAGCTCTAGTTGAAATGCAGCCCTATTACAAAAACCACCATGATTTACAGATGGCTCTAGATACACACTGTGGTACCGCTTTTATTGGTGACATTTTGAACCAAAAATGTCATCACATCATAAGACATTTTGCCACGTATTGTCGTATGTAGTTTGGTATTCTTCAGCCTTTTACCTCTTCCTTTTCTTAAGACTGGGTTCTTGACCGCCACACTTCAAGTGAGGCTGCTTCTGGGGCTTTGGTGAACAGTAGATCAGCTGAAGAGAGGGGTACATCTCTTGGGGCCTGTGTCAGATATTTGCTGGGGGATTTTTTCTTAAGGATTTGACTTTCAGATACTGTTCATCTGTTGTAGATAGTTTTTTAGACCTGACATTTCATTTTCTGTCCTCTACTTGTCCAGTTTTCTCAAACTGTTTTGTCATGTTTTGAATGACTAACTATTCACCGTGCTGAAATATGCCACTCTTTTGAAACCACCTTGTTGGTGGTCCTTTTCGTTGTCCTTTTTCATAGATTGAGCTAAACA
The DNA here is from genome assembly GCF_041146795.1 of Maylandia zebra. NCBI lineage: Eukaryota > Metazoa > Chordata > Actinopteri > Cichliformes > Cichlidae > Maylandia > Maylandia zebra. The sequence continues at coordinate 33,052,801 of NC_135180.1, read as the reverse complement.
AATGGGAACAAATTGTGTTTTTGGAATAGGCTGCATTTAACAATTTTTTTAAAAATATAATTTAAAATTGGTGCCTGTTGTGCGTTGACATAACACTGGTTCATCCTTGGAGTAAGGTGTCTTTTATCCGCTTGAATCGTTCATAGGTCAGTGTTTAGTGACAAGGCCTAAACTGTAAAAAAGCTAAAAGGCTAAAAAGCTAAATGTCCTTCGGAAAACTTGGAGGACAACTCAAGACCGCTTTAGAAAAATGACAAGAAAGTCTGACTCCTTGGAAGCAAAATGTAAAGAAATGATGGGTGGACTTTTTCACAGCAAATGTATACTAAATGTGTACCAGTATATACTGACTAAAAAGATTTGTCCTTTATATTTGTCCTCAGTGGGTTGAAATAAAAAAAAAAAGTGATATTTTTGCAAACTGAATTATCTTTCTTTAAAGTCTGTACTTAGCTGTTCTTTTACTAAATACATGCTTTGTTAAGTCTTATATTGAAAAAGGCCTTTGAGAACTGTTACTACTGTTACTACAAAGTAGTAATCGAGCTGATTTTATCAGAACTTTTTTGAGAAATAAGTTCATCTCTGTTAGAATTTGTACCAGATGTGTTCTCGATGTGTCTTCTGAAAGAAAATCTCTCAACTCAGTCTAAAGGCAGTAGACCTGGTGATAAATGGTAGGTGCTGGCCTGTCTGCCTTTCTTTTTTTTTCAGTCCCGCAGAATTGCAGGGGTAATAACTCTGATCTTTTTCTTTCGCGCTAAAGAATAGGCTGTAGCATTGCATCAGCCTCACATCAAAGACTCAGTGTCAGTATCTTCCATCTTCTAAGTTGTTTTCAGCAATTTAGATAGCTGAAAATGATGTAGATGTGTATTCTGCATGAATATGTGGGGAAAGATGGTGTTTTTCCTCTTTCATTCTGTGAACTCTAACAAATTTGTTGAAAGAATTAATTAGCCAATACTTAATAGGCATAAAAGCAGATTTTTGGATATAAGTCATTGTAAATGACAAATTCACTTTAGTGCATAAAATAATTGAGACATACCTAGCTTCACAATAATGACGTGCAGTTCTTCTAAAAAATACTAAATTGCTGGATTAACTTTCTTTGTTTTGAAATGAGAAAACAACTGTTGTAATCGGAACATGGGGGACTACCACGTAGGATTTTAACTGTGAAGTATTTTGTAGATATGCTGTGGTTTCTAAACCCAAGATTTCAAACTGAATCTCTTCCATTAGTGCTTAATACATTCATATTAAGACCTCTCATGAGTTGCCAATTTATTATCCCATCTTAAACCACATTAGGGGGTTGAATCTGCTAAAAATACTAGAGTTACTGTGTGACTACTACAAATGCAAGTTACAGTCATTGCTATGTATCGCTGACAATGCCATTAATGGCACATGATGTCAACATTTGAGAGCTATGTTTTTCACCATTCACCAGTAACAACAGACTATCCATGAATCCCATTTATCTCTAATGAACACGTAAAAATAAACAACAATCTGCTGGAAATTGTAATTACATAGCCATGTGTTTGTGGAAATCCTAAGCTCTCTATTAGTGTGGGGAGTTTTGTTACATAAATAAACTATTACATTTTGGTTACAAAGCTATATTGTTAGGCAGGGTTTATTCTAAGTAGGCTAAGATAAAGCTGATTACCATGCCATGTTAATGACCTGATCCAAAAAGGCCTGAACAAAAACTAGTAGTAAACACTTTAACTGCCGAACTCCAGAATTGAGTAAAACTGCCTGTTAAAGGTGTTGCTTGATGCTACAGCTGGATATATTAGATGAGGCTTTGTTTCGAACAACAGCTTGCGGTGGGAAAGTTTCGGTATGCTCCGTGAGTGCAAAGGACTGTCTGCTGGCTCTGATGCACTATCTCCCCTGCTGGGTGACTGACAGGCAAACGTAATAGTAAGCAGGTGGAAGAGGCCTTACCTGAAGGGCCGCTCTTCCATTACAATCCCTCCAAATGGAATCAAAGTGGCACAATGCACCCCACTGTTGCATCAAAGAGATCTCCCCATCTCTCATTAAGCTTGGTGTGCAAAAGCTTTCCCCTTTGAAGACCTTCTCATCTGAAATCAGCAGTGTCTCACTGACAAGATAAAGTAGCTACGGTGTTTCTCATTGCAATGTTGATATATAGGCAAAGAGTGAGCTGTCTCTACAAAAAAAGAACATTATTGCAGATTGCTTTTTTTTTTGTATATGTGCCTCAAGGAAGGCAAAGATGTATAGCAAAGTCAAGGAATGTAGCTTGTAAATGTGACACAGAATATCTTAAACTCACTGTGAGTCATTTGGGGGAAGTGAAAACTTGTAGCTATTTAGCACAAACTGGAGACGAGTGCATAGTAAAGCTTTTTAATGGAACACATTTATTCCTGCGACTTAAGGTTTTAAAAGCTTTTCTGCATTAATTTGTGTTAAGGTACTTCATTATAACCCCAAAGAATTATTTAGAGGAGTGAAAGCACAACAAGGATGCTGCTGTGTAATTAGTGTTATAATGAGTATGTCAGTCACATTGTACGGTGAACCGGGAGTGCTGCAGACAGATGTTGTAATATGCCTGAAATTTAGCAGGTCAATTGGATAGTTTCTAAGATTCTTTTGAGATATGTTTCTTGAGTTTGCAGGGATTTTTGTGTAGAGGAAGTCTGTCAACTTTAAAACTTATTTTGAACTTAGTGAGGGTTTCAGAAATGTAATTGTTTCATAACCACCATCTTTGCGACTTGGGTTTAAAAGCTTGACATACTAGGAGGAAGTTTCTTGTATTAAACTGAAGCCTGGATCAACTAGAAATTGTTTAATGGATTTTAACATAGTATCAGTGCGTTTTACAGAAAATGAAGTAATAATGTTTGATTTCCTGCTGGGGAAATTGTTTCTTTTTCATGCTTTGGATACTAAAACCCAGGAGGGTGTTAATTTGGTACCTTACATATAAAAGTACCATAATCATGATTATGTGGTTCAACCAGACATAGAAACTATATGTTTTATTGACTGAGATATAGTTGCCACCCCAAAACTAAAAATAACTGAATTGCTCTTGTAGAGTGTATGACTGCTATGACTATCCGTATTAGTCAAGTCCTAATAGTGAAATAAGTATGCAGTGTTTGCAGGAAGACTTTCAGGTTCAAATGTAGTGTTGTCTGTGCTTTGTCAGGCGCTGTCAGCAGATGGAATTTGGTAGTATGAGGTTGCCCTGGAGATGAGATAAAGGTTGTACCCAGGGGGTTTTGTTGTGCGATGACTGACAGCCATAGTCCTTTCTCATATCTCTCACACTGGGCACTAACTGGCGTAGCTTTTCCATCCAGTAACGTCTTGCCTGGGTGGTCAGACTTCTGCTCTTTGATTAAAACCTATACAGGAGGATGGTACACAATACTATTGTTCCTTCAGTTACCTCTTACTGCATTCTCACTCTGAGAAGAATCATTGCTGCAAGTTAAATACTCTAACGGTGTGTTCACACCGAACGCGATGGACGCGAATAAAACGCCCCAAACGCCCCTAATTTGACGCGTGTACATTCGCGTCTCAACGCGTGTCCAAGAAAAATCCATCGCGCCTCAAAATATGATATTTTGACGCGCGTGAACCGGAAATGTGGGAGGAATGTGGGAGGGAGTTGTGCCAGACCGGTATCTTTGCAAGATGGCAGCTATCGAGCTAGCGCTTGAAGAGAGAGTCTCCCTTCTCTATGTACTGTGGAGAGCAGAGCAGCAGCGTAAAAGACGTCCTCGCCGTACCTGGGTCCATCAGGTCCTCCAGAGGCATGAGCAGTTTGGTGAGTTTCACCACTTGCTCCAAGAGCTGTGCCTGGATGACGGCCGATTCCAGCGCTATCACCGTCGGCCAGTTTGAGGACCTGCTTTCCCTCGTCGGTCCCAGCATCGCCCGCCTAGACACCAACTACAGACGCTCAATCCCACCTGCAGAGCGCCTGTCCGTCTGCCTGAGGTTAGTAAAACTATTTAATACGGTAGTCCTTTATTGATATCTGTGCTAATATGCTAATCCATCCAGTTATACACTGCTAACATGGATGTGCTATGCTAACAGTGAATGCTGTCGGTGTTTACTGAAAGCAAACTGTGGTACAGAGACGACTCTTTATAATATTTCTAGTGATACTCAGAAGCTCTCATCAAGTCCCGATTTAATTCGATTTATGCTGTTATCAGTGTTTGAATGATAGCATGGCTGTGGTGTCCTATCAATGTATGCGCTCGGTGTTTGCTGATATCAAACTGTAGCATTAGGACCACTGAGTTAACCTTGTAGTGATACTCACTCCTTTTTATTTAGACCTGGTTTAATTCTGGGATAGTTGAATATTTGTATATAATCCCTGCAGCTGTCAGACTCTATAGCAGGGGTCACCAGCCTTTATTAAAACAGAGTTAGATAAAACTGTGAACAGTTTGGTTCATCTCTAGTTACATGGTTCTATCTTGATAAGCTGTCTTATCACAGATTAATTTTTCAAAAATATTAATGATTTAAGCAAGGAAAGGGCTACATGTCAACACACAACTCTTTATTTCTATTAATGTCTTACTTCATTCCTACCTGATTGACATGTTTAGGAATTATGAGTGATTGGCTCACTGTAGTTGTGAAAGTTGCTACCAATCAAATTATGATATGTTAAAGTTAAAACAAAACACAACTGTTTTAGATATTATCTAATATACATTTTGTAATTATCCTTATAATTACAAAAGGTTTTATGTAAGATTCATGTTTTGTGATTTAAATCTGACATCACAAAAGTATTTTGGAATTTGAATAATGTATTTTGTAACTGCAGTACACATAATACTGATTTTGAACAATTTTGTCCAGGTTCCTTGTCACCGGGGACTCCTTCAGGACCATCGCGTTCAGTTTCAGAGTCGGTGTGTCCACGGTGAGCCAGATCACCCCCCAGGCAGCGACGTCCATCTGGGACTGTCTAGTGGACGACTTCATGGCTGTGCCTTCACCTGGAGACTGGCGCTCCATCACAGAGGGATTCCAGGAGCGCTGGAACTTTCCTCTGTGCTGTGCAGCTCTGGATGGGAAGCACATCCAGACAAAGGCACCCCATATATCATATAGGAGACACACACATTGATATACACTAAATATTCATTTCATTTCTTTTTTGTGGTGCCCAAATTGATGCACCTGCTTGATTTTGTTTAAACAATTATTGCACACTTTCTGTAAATCCAGTAAACTTCTTTTCACTTCTCAAATATCACTGTGTGTGTCTCCTGTATGATATTTAACTGACATTTTTTATTGTAACAACCAACGATTTATACAGGAAAATAATGTCTATTAACAAGGTTGCCCAAACTTCTGCATCCCACTGTATCAGTATATTTTGTCATTAGTATAATATGAAATAAATTCTACATGTGTCAAGTTGTGTGCCAACATTTGCTGTGTAGTAGAACTGAGACATTAGTCATTATAAACATTTATTTGAAATAATATTAAAAGTCTCAAACAGAAAAACATTAAACATAAATATATAAAATATAAGAATTTACAGAGAGACAGGAATAAAAAGGACCAGCTGCTCTCCAGAGCAGGAACAAGGCTGAGGAGGAAATGCTCCATTGGAGACTGGTGTGGCCTCTTCAGGGACTCCAGGATGGCCAGCTCCACCGCCGACGGACCGTCCTGGGACCCGTCCCTCATCTGCCTCGGAGCCGTCCTCCTCTGTGGGCCTGTAAAACAGCACAAAACACAAAGAAATGAGAAGGCTGCTACTAGATTTTAATTTCAACATTGAAAAAAAAAAAAAAACAATAACAGGATATAATCAGATTGGTTGTAGATATTTAGTAAAGGTGATCACAAGGGAATCCCACCGACTAAAAAGGTATCAGTGCTTGCTGTACATATCTGTGGGTGCAGCAGCAGGAGCTCAGGGACTGGGGATGCTCTGCTGCAGAATCAGTTGGTTCTATCAATACAGTATTAAATGTTAACAGGTTGGATATAATAATCGTAGAGTAGACAGTGGTCCCTCATTTATTGCAGGGGTTCTCAGAATAACTAGCCCCTGGTCACAGTTCTCACAATTGATTCTCAAAGTGCAAACCTTTGTAGATTGCAAAACGTAAAAGTATTATTATGCCGCGGTCTGTCTTCATCTGCCCGCCACTTTCGTGCGCCTTTTTCCCTCACAGTGCAGGTGTCTATTTCCGAATGAGGCTCATAGTTATGGGTGTTTTTGTGCTGGTTTTTCTATTGGACGCGATGGTTATCAAAACCAAACGTGATAAATTTGGCAAGCGCAGGAGATTTGTCAATCAGGCTGCAGAATGCAATGCTGTACTGTGCAATAAATAATCAGCGAAAAAGCAAAGCAGTGACGGATGAACAGCGGGACCACTGTGTGCTGTTTATTAATAAACAATAAAATATATTCCTAAATGACAACATGCATAAAAGCAGAACGGTATTTGTACGTCAGTGGGAAAATAGCGGTGGCTTGCTAGCTTTTGTGCGGCTTCCCCGGGTCAGTGAAAACTTTCAAAAGAGAAATGAATGAACTTACCAGGTTGCCCGATCTCTTCACATATCTTCCTCCAAGCTCGGTCCTTTTTATTCCTGTCTCGGTACTGAAAGCAGCTGGTGTTGTACAGCTCCGAGTTGTTTGCTACCGCATTGATTAGCCTTCCCCTCCATTGAAGTATGAAAGGCTTTGGCTGGATCTGCCCCTTTGACCTAGGTAACAGCCACGTCACCAGGCTCCTGATTGGTTGTCGCGGCGCGATTTGACGCTGGAGTTCAGATTTTTCCAACTCGAGCGGTAGACGCGAAACGCGCGTATGCACAAAATGCAACACAAAAACTCACGCGCGTGGTTTTATTCGCGAGTCAAACGCGCCAGACGCGCTACACTGACGCGCGTTTCACGCGTTTTGGCGTTTTCGCGACGCAAATCTGCTTCCGAATTTTCGCGGGACCCGCACTCGCGCGTCATCGCGCCTTTCCATTGACTTTACATGTAAACCTGATGCTCTATTCGCGTCCATCGCGTTCGGTGTGAACACACCGTAATAGGAAAATTCAGTGCAGACTGAGCTAAAATGTGTGCTGAGTATATAATTAGACAACAATATTTTAAGGTGTTTAATGTAATGAGTAAAATCAGAAGTGGGTTGCTTCCTTTTTTCACCTCCCTTACTCAGGCATCAGTATTTTTTTCTTATACCAGTGTTTCACTTCATGTGGTAACATTTTCAGATTCACGCCTTATACGAGTTAGGCTTGTTCCTCTCATTACTTCTGTGAAAAACATAGCACCATTTCGCTACACAAATTGAAAGCAGAATGCACCAAATTCTTGTTCCTGACAGAATAGGTGTATAAGAATAAGATGAAATATTCAGGGAACCACAGAGACTATAGTTCCTATATACAATGTGTCCTTTGTTCCATATTTTCTTCCTTTCTTACAGAATGAACTACTGATGTTTGGTAACAGTGTTACATGTGATGCATATTATTATATTTTCTTGATATGACCAATACAGAAACTGAATTGCTTTTTGAAGTTGTGAAGACTTTGCATTTATTGTATTTAGTGACAGTCCATTATGCATTGGAGGCTACAACTGCCTTAATTATTCATAGCATGCATTCAACAAAGTGCTGGTAGCATTCCTTAGAGTTTTTGATACTTATTGATATATGATAGCTTCACAAAATTGTTACAGATTTGTAACCAACACCTTCATGATGGATCTTGAAATATATGGTACATGGTTGCTTTTCTACTCTACCTGAGTACTCAAAGTACTTTTTACAACTTGTCTCATTCAGCCAAGCACTTCTTTCTGTGCTTTCTAGTACTTTCTATCTAACATTCACACACATTCATACTCAGAGAGCAGCTTGAGGTTAGTATTATGCCAAAGGCATGCAAAGTGGAGCAGCTGAGGATCGGACCACCAACCTTCTGATTAGTATATGACATGCCCTACCTCCTGAGCTACATTCACCCTAATCTAGTGACTGTGGAGGACATTTAAGTTGCAAACTCTGTTTAAGACTATATGAGTTATGTGACACAGCACATTATCCTGCTGAAAGTGCCCATTAGAACATAACAACACTGTAGGTATAAAGGGATGGACACAGTCAGCAACTGCCCAGTTAGGCTGCTGTGTGTAAATGATGTTCAAATTGGCCCAAGAGGCTTAAAGTGGACCAGAAAGCAGCCCTTGTCATTATACCACTAGGAGCAGCTCAAACTGTTCAAGGTACATGTTAGGAGAGATTCGTGCTTTCTACCTCCACCATATGAATGTTACAGCACAAATCAACACCGATGTCATTACCCATATTACAAATTAACATGTTTCCAATGTTCTAATACTATATATATATATATATATATATATATATATATATATATATATATATATATATATATATATATATATATATATATATATATGTATCCTGGCCAAAATAGACTGTCTATTTACCAGAATGCCTTACCACTACCCAGTGGTACTACCCTGCCAATTTTGTGAGCCTGTGCCCACTGTAACCTCAATTTTTCTAATCTTAGGTGACAGCAGCCTATTGGGCACCAGTAGCAATGGAGTGTTCATGAAGTCTCTTGACTGGTCTTTTAATTCTTTAGCAGAGTAGATTTTCTTAGCCATGTCTGCATGCCAGATGCATTGAGTTTGCACAGGTGTAACAAATAAACTGTCCAGTGAGTCTGTGCATTTAGATGCAGATTTCCAACAGTAAACATTCATGTTCAAACCAATAAAGCCTGGAATATGTTATGCTGATTACACCTTTACTGTTTCCCTGGGGATAAAACAATTAAGCTGTTCATTTATCTTCCTTTATACTGATCCCCCTGCCATTTATCTTTGCTGCTGCTAGTTTCAGTGGGATGGTTTCTTTGTAAGTGGTTGTGCTATATTTTCTGGAATATACATAGTTATTTGTGCTAATTCCCGATCTTAGTAAATAATGCATTTAAATAGAAAATAAATACATAATTGTTGCGCTAGCTCTCGTTTAAACATTGCCCAAAGTAAAATGTGGTACATTTGTTTTCCCATTGAGGTATAGTTATAAGCAAATCTTACCAGAAAGACTCAAAAGACTCAAATCTTGTTCTTCTACTTCTTTGAGCTGCTTCCTTTAGCGGTTGCCACAGTGGATCAATTGCCTCCATCTCACCCTATGCCTATCATCCACCTCTGTCACACCAACCCTCTGCATGTTCTGCTTGTCTATATCCATGAACCTCCTCAGTGGTCTTCTTCTTTTCCTCCTGCCCGGCAGTTCCTTATTCTATATTCTTTGTTCAATATATCACAATTCCCTCCCCTGCACATGTCTAAACCATCTCAGCCTTGCCTCTCTCTTTGTCTCCAAACCACTCAACCTCAGCTGTCCTTCTGATATACTCATTTCTAACCCTGTCCGTTCTGGTCATTCCTAGTAAAAACCTTAACTTCTTCAAACCTGCTACCTCTCTGCTAGCTCAGCTTCCTGTCTTTTTGTTAGTGCTACTGAATCCAAACCATAAATCATAGCAGGCCTCACTACCATCTAGTAAGCCTTCCCTTTCACATGTGCTGCTATCCCTTAACCACAAATCACCCCTGACACTCATCTCCACCTTGCGCTCTCTTCTTCCATTCTCTTGTGCACTGTCCATCTCCACACCTTGTACCTTCATGGTTACAATTACTCATTCACACACACGTATGTATATTAAAATCTATTTTCACAAGCACATTTATACAAATATCTAATTTATTATAAGATCTAAAGTGTAAATCAATCAATCTTCATATCAGTGTTCATTATATGTGGGTATAAAAAACTGTCAGTCACCTCACCTATAAATATTATACTGAAATACACACAATCACACATATTACACTCTGGTTTCAAAAAGAGCAGTGAAATCAGGTTTATTATATAGACCTTATATTGTTTCCCTAGTCTTTACTTTCTTTGTGCCCACGTAATTCATAACACAGCTGCAGAAACTGAATTGCGAGTTTGATTGCTTTGCGAGTAATAACAATACACACTTTTTAGAGGATATTATTGGTTCACCAGTGGTTTCTTTTTCAGTACTAATTAGAGTGAGTGAGTAACGAACAAAAGTATTGTAATTTTTATTAGCTATTCAAGCTATTCAGGAAAAGCGCTAAAGTATTGACCAACTTCTGAACTAGTTTGTGCCCAACTACTATGCTTATTATGGGTAATCTAGTAGTTTGAAAAAGGTTGAAATGAAGGACAATTTTTTACCTTTAAGAAAAACCTTAAAAATTGGGAGCTGCTTTATTTATTTACATTGCTGCTCATTTGCTGAGGTATAGTTTTGAGGAGATGCATAACTTGAATGCTAATGCTGAAAATATCCCTTTTTGTTTCAGTTTCATAATTATATATTTTTTTCTACAAAGCTCATTCAAAACCCTTCTTTTTAAGAAGAGCACCCAATCTTTTTAACAGTTTAATGTTTCCCATGAGCAGCCCATAACTCTGTGATTAAAGAATAGGAAATCAATACAAACTGACTCCATCACATTTACTTTTGATAATATAAAGATTTCAAGTCTGTGTCGACTCTTTCATTTGTTATTAAGCTGAAGTCTGTGAAGTCAGCTCAAGTCAATTTATTTGTACAGGCCAAAATTACATGCAATGGTTTACAGAGATATGAAACATAAAAACACATTAAAAACACGAAATGAAACAGAATCATCAACATGTCAAAGAGACAAAAATGAAAAGAGAAAAAAAATGAAGTACAATGAGCTAAATAAAACCCGTTAAACAGAGACACAGAGAACAAGAGAGAGAGATGGAATGAGAAAACATGCTTGCAAATAATAGTCACTGCAGCTGCATAATTAACATTTCTCTCCCCCATTATGAAACCATTGGACTGAGTAACTGAACATTACCTTTCTGAGCGACAGAAACGCCACCATTTCCTAAACCTTGAGCTCTTCTGAACCTATATTATTTGTAAATTCAGTTATTTTGAGGAGAGAGGAGATTTAGTATTGTTCAAATAAAAGTACATTTGTTCTATAACTATTAAGATTACTCAAGATGTGCCGTATAGTACTAAGGCATCAATCAATGTCAATTACCTGTGCAAATATTATTCAGCTATCAATATTAAGCAAAATGTTTAAAGAAGAACCTCTCTGAAAGTTTCTTGAAAGTATCCACTGACTTTGCTTCCTTAATATTTTGAGGTAGACTGAGTTTGGGGGCAGATTTAATGGATGTCTACAAATTTGGCAGTGGAATATCTAAGAGTGCAGATAAGGTGATATTTTGGTAATATTGCTGAGATGAAAGGCACACTTAATGCGCAGCTTTATGCTCAGTCACTCCTAAATAAGCATGACTCTTAACGTCTGGTTTTATCCTGTATGTTTACTTGCCAAATGAGCGCCTTCAATTTCATTGAGGTAAAATAATTTCCTTTTATCTTCATTAACTTTTATTTATTTATTTATTAATGCCAGTTAAATCCAGGGCTAGAGTTCAGCATATATAGTTGTGTGTCATTGCGTTACAGCAATGGCAACGTTATGGCAATGAATATCGCAGTAGCAGACCAACACACCTGAATTTTTCATCACCCCAAGAAGTGCCATTGGATTCCTGATCTCCACAGCTGAAAAAGAATTTCCTACTGGAGATATTTAATCCGATTCAGGAAATAGCATCATATTAGGAAAAACCTACAAGTAGTCATGATGGTGAATAAAGTAATCAAATTTGCCAAAAGCTAATCATAAATTAAAAACAGCCTTAGCATCATAGTTGGGTGTTAAATCTCTAATTATTATTTTGTTTTATTTATTTTTGTGTGAGGACAGGCTTGAATGCCTTCTGTTTAATGATTGTTGAGACAAAGAAAATAAATACAGTTAAAAAATATACTTTAACCTGGAGAGTGAAGGTTTGCGTTTTATTTCAGCCACACAATTATATTAAAAACAGGAGTGAAATTTGAGAATTGTCTTTAGTGCAGATGAAGAATGTGGTAGGTTAAATTTTTTTTTCTGATATATATATATATATATATATGTATTCCTCACATTTTCCAGAGGTGTGATGTTCCTCATCTCAAGAGAACAATAGTCTAGGGTTGCCTTCATTATCAGCAGTAATTTTTCAGAAATAATTTCCTCTGGCTTTTCTGACAGCTTTGTTATAAGATGCAACACTTTCTTTACAAGCTAGTAGATGGACTTCTAATTGAGTTTTTCTCCATCTCCTCTAAGCTACTCTGCAGACCCTTTTGAGCTCCTAGATAGCGGTGGTCAACCATGGGGATGATTTAACAGAGCACTTTTTTCCTACTTTGATTGGCATAATTAAATCTAGTAAATTAATTAAAGTGCTATTTCTTGTTAGTCATATCATCAACTGAAGAGTTAGTATTAATTTTGATGTCTGAGAAAATGAGTTCAGATATATTAAGTTCGGTGCTACTATAAAAGACCCTTTACTTGATACTTTTATGGGTTTTTGACCACAAGGAAAAATAGCACCAAAACACTGTAGAGCAGTATCAGAGAGTGGAATGTTGTAGATATGTACAGCACATATTAAAAACAGAACTGTGTGACCAGGCTCATTAACCAAAATATCCCATGACGTTTTGGCCATTGCTGTTGCCATAGATATAAAGCAATATCAAAAATAATTTTGTCGAGGATTTAAATTCTATTATTTCAGAGTATTCTGATAAGCAGTGAGTAGCTTTTTGAATTGTGGTTTGTGGTTTATTAATTTTAGAAATGAGAACATTGGTTTTGCAAATGAACCAAGAGTAACAACATTGATGTTGAAGCTGAAGAATTAAGACAAAAGGCAAAGACCATATCCTGTAATTACGGAAGCGTAGAGCTGCCACCCAGGCAAAAGAAAAATACAAGTGTATCACGTTATAAGGTGAAAGGTTTATTGTTCTAACAAGATACTTTTCCTGTTTGTACAATATACTTTTCACGTTTGAACAACATAATATCACGTTATTACAATATACATAATTATCACGTTCGTACAATATAGGATCACGTTCGTACAATATAGGATCACGTTCGTACAATATAGGATCACGTTCGTACAATATAAATATTATATTGTACGAACGTGATAATTATGTATATTGTAATAACGTGATATTATGTTGTTCAAACGTGAAAAGTATATTGTACAAACATGATAGTATATTGTACAAACAGGAAAAGTATCTTGTTAGAACAATAAACCTTTCACCTTATAACGTGATACACTTGTATTTTTCTTTTGCCTGGGTGGCAGCTCTACGCTTCCGTATGTAATACCAAAACTTTTGTTGTAATTTTAATGTTGCATTTTCCTGGGTTTTGATAAAGGCTGTTAGGAAACATTACATTCAGGTGACTGTAACATTGGTAGGTTTGGTAAAGGTTGGGTTAATCTGAGCATCAGAGTTAAAAGATCATCCATTATTGATGGTCCTGTGAGCACACCCAGACAACTGCAGCAGGGCATCGATCTGAAATCTGCAGTTTTAGAGTCAAAGTGGGAACGATAGTAGCGCATCAATGGCACAATACATTTTCTGAGTTCCTCTCAGTGCTGTTCAGTGCAGCCTCTGCAATATTTACAAGTGGTCGGTCAAACTTAAAACAACATATTTTTATGAACACTTCAGTGTGTGGTCTATTCGAGAAGAGAAGCCTTGCAGTTGTCTTTCTTAAATAGATTGAAATTGAATGACTCAGTGCTGACTGTTAGGGTTAGAATAATATCAGACCTGTCAAGCAATTTCTGTTCCTGTGAAGTTTAGACCCTTTTAGTGAGGATACGCTATTTTGTTCTGGGTAGCCACTATATCTTTTATAAACTGTCAAGCATCCTCTTACAGGCAATTTGCAGCAGAAAATGAAACTCAAAGGTTTGCAACTTTGTAACTTGATGGTTGCTCTTAAACTTTTTTTATTGTATTAAAGATAATTTGGATCCTTCTTAACGAGCAAAATTCAAAGCTTTTTCAAGTATAAGAACAAACTGTATGCAAGCATGTAACCATAAACCTACGTGTGCCATTTACACTTGAGACCTGTAAAACCGCTGGTACTTAATAGTACTTAATGAGTCTTTTATATTTTTAATGAGTCTATTACATAAACACAGTTACTGTATCTGTGTCAAATTTATTTTTCTTTTAACTTTTGAGGGTTTTTTTTAGGTAAAGACTGTTGAAGAGAGAATAATTAAGGTAAGAAGCAATTAGTGAGTCATTGTCAACAATAGATATGAGAACACTGCATACATTTGAACTGAGTGGGCTGGCAAATAAAAGGCAAAAGGCATTTTAGAATCTTTGCCTTGTTTTGTTTTTAATTATAAATCCAAAAGAAAGTTGAAATGTTGAAATATTCCCTCACGTGCCCGATCTTCACTCATTATTAAAATTTCACCTCAGCAGGCCCACACGTTAACCTTTACGTAACTGAGATATGAAACATATTAGCTTCAGTTGCACAATTAAAAACAGAGTAAAAATAACAACTGCAAGCAGGAATGAGGGAGCCAAGTACTTCCCAATAACAACTTCATGTGATCATGTCAAAAGTAAGGCTTTTTCAATTGGCTACATAATGCTTCTAAGGCTTAACCTGAAGATTATCAGGACTAGTTATGATGGCAAGTCAATTAGGCTGACATGACTAGTTGACATATCTTGACCTTGACACCCCCGCACTTTTACCAGATGCAAGCGCTACTAATTATAAGCAGAAATGTTGAACATTATTTAGCAATACCTTTTTCTTCTAAAATGTATAATATGATCACTTTCAATTTTCTTTGTGCTGTTTCTGCTGCTTGTTAATGTTGGTGACAGGGCTGCAGTTTACCGGATTTCCTTAAAAGCTTGACTTGTATGGTACTTGTTCTGGTGAGGAGCAGAGCCAAAGTTTAACAATATAATGGGTAAAGTAGATTAGATGAAAAGTTGTTGAAAAATGCAATAAACACTGCCACATATATACAGATATACGCAGCAGTGTTCATTGCCATATATGGCATACATGAGATTGCATCTAATTATAACATGACTGTGCAGTTTAGCGCAGCTACCAGGTTCCTCCACAATCACTAATCCAACGACACGAGGGAGTGACTGAAGTCGTTCTTTACAGAGCATATTCCAATACAAAATATTGTATTCACGTCTTTTGATTTATTTGTTCCTGTTTCATTTAGGCATTCAGTCTGAGAATTTCTTCACTTTTTTCCTGCTTTTTATGGATGCACTTCCTTTTATTCTGTCTCCACTGCCTGTGTCAACCCGTCTGTAATTCCCTCCCCCCACAGAAAGCGCAGAGTGGAGGAGTACTGGTAAATGAAAGATTTTTACCAGAAATACTTTTTATACTTAAAAGTCGACTGACTTGGGTCCACAGGAATTTCCTCAGTCTGAAGATCAGATGAATGATTATTAAGTAAACCACCGAACACACAGATAGAAGTTACTGAATTCATTGAAAAGTTAAGTTTGACGCATCGTGGCATGCTCAAGAAGTAGACATTAAAATGAAGTGACTGCCCCCAGTTGGTGTTCAGAGCTACAAACCAGTCAATTTGATTGGTTGGCATAGATTCTTACAGCAAAGAGACAAATAAGAAGATGGATAAGAACTCTTCTGGTGTCTATGCAGCTTCATTACTTGGCCCACAATTATAAGTGAGTCATGCGCTCGGTTAGCTTTATAGACGTCATCACTGTAGTTACTCTGACCCTTTCATTAAATGCAAAAAAACTGCTGCATTTCTTTCCTCCTTGTGATTTCAGTTGTAACTGTAATTAGATCTTCTCTTGAATCAACGCCCTGATTTCTACCATACATATCATTGGTTTATAGTGTACATCTGTGTGTAAGATGGAAACCAGATTTTAACTGAGTACTGTTTATTTTTGTTTCGTCCAACAGTTTAAAACTCCCTGGTGTAAATGTGAAGGTGTGTATGTCTTTCAATGTGTGAAAATATGGAGAATTTTTGTGTAGCTCTCATCCAAGCTGTTATTTGAGGGAGGAGAAAAATGAAACAATAGTAAGTTGCAAGTTGATGTAGCCTAATTGGGGAAATTAAGTACATTTTTTAATATCCCACATAAACTTTTGAAAACTGTTGACAAGGCAGGCAGAAAAATGTAGATATAAAAAAAACATTAATCAGCTATTAAATCGTTTCGTGCAACTTTTTTTAAGCAGCAACAGAAGTTAAACTCATGGTGAGGTGTCTGTCTGTTCCCATTTAGTTCTTTTCTTTATTCCATGGATCAAAGAGAAAGTGGGAGGTTTTATATAAGGCAGGTAGGGTTCAGGAAATGATAACCTAGTCTTTTTTTCCCATTGAGAGCATTAGATCAGAGACTGTTGAAGCACCTCTAATTCTTGACTGGACATGTTACACTCTGGTTGACTCATCAATCCAAACAAAGAGAAATTGCTCTTGGCTACTTCTGGCTCATTGCTATTAAGTCAAAGGTATAATACTTTGTATGAAGTAAACTTGTTCATAAACTTGTAGTTTTATGCATACAAATTTTAGAGACAAAGAGCTTACAACTGTGCTGCCTGCAGCTCTAACAATGATTGCAGGACGTCAGCCTTGTAACTTTCTGACCGCAGCTTGAATCAATTTTCTTTGTTATTGGATCATATTTGGACCAGTTCACGTGCTAAGCTGCGGTGTTTTGTTTCTCATTGCCACATTTGTAAATATGCCTCCAATCTTTTTTGGACTTTAGCTTGCTTCTATTCATCAGCAGTTATTACTAAGGCTTATAGATACTGTTGTCATATAAAAAAATACTATGAAATTCTCCTGCTGTATTGTTAAATTCTTGTGGCTCATTTAAATATTTTAAAAAATTTCCACTGGCAGTCACACGCACTTGTGTTTTCATAGCTGGAAGGTTTTGGAGTACAAAAAATGACAGTACTCTCTGGAGGTTGTCAAAAAAGACATTTGATCAAGTTAAACTGTAGAATACAATAAAATCATAGATTTATACCTAGCAGTGGGGAGTATCCAAGGGTGGAATTGTTCTATTGATTTGTATTTTCTGTGTGGGCTTTATCATTTTTGAGACAAAGGTTAGGCAGTTCATCTGGGCTTATTTTTTCAGATCCAGGTATTATGATCAGGCACCAGTAAATATTGCAAATGTGTGACTGTCAGTGGGCGTGTACATGGACAGACAGCAGTTCATAAAAGTCCATTATTTGGTTATCTGCTGTTATGAATTGTCAAGCTTTATGCTATTGTCAGTTTATATCTGTAGAAGTAGTAGGGCTGCAGTGATTTATCGAATAACTTGAATAACTCAATTAAAAAATATCCTTGACGCAGAGTCCTTCCTTTGATGACTTGGAGACTTGCAGTAGAAATGAATTTAGAGGCCTTTTTTTGCATGCCAGTAAAAATGTACATGGGTCAGTAAAACTCTGAGCCACTGACCTGGGCTGTTAGGCTGGACACTGAATTATTATTATTAATATGTACAGTATGAGAACACCTCTTTTCAGCAACAGGAAACGTTGCATCAAAGCACAGGTCAATCCTCAGTTCTCAGAATGTTAAGATGCTCACTTTTCTTAATTGAAGGCACCACATGCTATTTTAAAGGCTTACAGACCACTAGCACACTTCAGCGTGCAGGCAAACACAAAGACACATACACATGAACAAACCATTGATCTATCTCATCCATACGATACTTTTAGAAGCATTTTTTGCCTCCTACTAATGTAAGAAAGCCTTTCAAAAAACTGAATAAAGGCTGTTTAATGAATGTTTTCATTTAGTTTGTGTTCAAAAGAGCAGTTGATTTTAAAAGACTTGACTTTTGTCTGTTTTGAATATTAATTGTTGCCCATTAATAAGATAAAAACTAGGCCTATTTATATGCTGATCTTTTATGATGCAGCTGTGGTGCCCGGGGAAATAATTCCTTGCAACTTTACAATAATTAAAGCAATGCTATTGGATGTGGTGGTTATCTTGATATGGTATAACCATATGAAATTTCTGTCATTTGACTATCCACACGTCAGTACAACTTATAGAACTTGTAGCTGTTGTCCTGGGTTCTGCTTTGTTTCCGCTTTGACAACAAGTTCTGGGAGCAAAATTTTGGCACCCTTTACCAGGTGTTGCAAAATCTATTTCCAGTTATTGTGTGGGAAGGGATGGGGCACACGGCTTTTGCTCATAATTGGCAAAAAGATCTGTTATATGAACTGAAATAAATGCAGCAACAGAGCAGAAACCAGTAATTTGTCTCTGTGTCCACTAAACTTTTTTGATGTGGAACAGCAGAATATGTTTTGCCCGAAGTGTGTCTTGTTTTCAGCAATATGCATCTGCTTGTTCCCATTTTGTGAAAGTGGAAAAGCAAAATAAAGTAAAATCTAGTGCAAAAGCAAAGTCTGCGAATTTTAAATGGTTATTGTGTATAGTCCAAGGAGGTTACATTAAATTTGCATTAAATTACATTACATTTTTCTTTATAATGTACAATAAAATTTGATTCATGTGTCTTCAGTGTGCTTTTCATCTGTGGTATGCCTCATCTGATGCTCAGCCCATCTGATTTTCCAGATCTTTCTGCTGCCGTCCAGAAGTTCTCCCAGTCTCTGCAGGAGTTCCAGTTTGAGTGCATAGGAGATGCAGAGACAGATGATGAGGTGAACATCGGTGAGTCCAGTTTAACAAGGCACAGAGTATTCATCTCCTGCTAAGGTTTCATCTCTTGCATCACATCAATCAGATTTTTTTTTATCTGATTTTTCTTTTATGTTTTAGTTTCAGTGGGAAAACAGTTGCTGCGCCCCCACATGTATCATGCGGGCACTTGTCTTGTAAAGGTCACATGCTCAAACGATTCGTTTATAGTTAACCTGTATATTAGTAAAAGTAATTAACGAAGAAAGAAAATGCTGTAACACTAATGCTGTTCATTTTTTCAAATATAATCCAGCGTGATCTTAGAATGGGGTTTGGCTTTGTGTATGGATGTTAAGCTTGTCTGCTGTGCATGTATAATTAATGCTATTGATTTGCTTATGATGCTTTTCCTGTATCTTTTCAAGCCTATATGAGATCAAAGGGACTAATTGTGATCAGTGTCAGAGATTAATGAAGGTGCAAACCTCCTAGCCTCCAAGAGGAATATGAAAGCAGCTGTGCAGAGGGCCTCGTTGGCTCTAATGGGCATGACTCCCAGTTTGGCCTCCTCTTCGTCTCCGTTTTTTGCACTGCTCATTATCCCCAGCTTGAGTCTTTCGCTCTGTGGAGCTGTAGACTGCTGAATTACTGTCCATCTGTGAGGGCTAGACTAGATATCGACCTCCTCTACAGGCTGTAATGTTCATCTGAATGCAAAATGAATAGTCCTTTTTTCCCCTCACAAAGCTGTTGTTACTGTGTGATGGCCATGGGTGCAGGAGACCAATTATATTTATTGGAAAAATCCACATCCAAATCTAAACCTCATTAGAATCAAGCACACTTTAATTAGAGACCCTTCCCTTGACTTCCCTTGTAATTAAGAATCTGATCATCTTAGACTCAACAATGGATGTTTTAGCAGCGCACCTGTAACTGAACCTTTTTGGCGATGCATGAAACTGGCACAGGAGAAATGGTTCTGATGACAGTTTCATGCCACGTGTTGGGAAGAATTTGTGTACTGTGTTATTTATAGACGTTGGCAAATTTGTTTGGGCAGCCTTTAATCAGGATCAAAGTAAAAATGAAAATGCAAAATAGTGTTTGTGTGATTTTGTGTCCACGTCTTCAGTATCCTTCCTGCAATACTACTCGGTTCATTCACCATGTCAGGGAGAAAAGGCCACGATTACTATTTGAGGAAAAAAACAGCCTGTTGAAATCAATCTAGTCATCAATGAAACTGAACTTTCTGACTGACATACCTAGACCCTTGTGTGAATGCCAGCCATGATCTTGATGCAGTATTGGTATAGTTCACTTTGATGCTCCTTACTTCCCCACATAACATTGGGATCCTGTATGTGCTGCCAGACAGGTTCATCTGACCTTCTATTGATTTCAGTCTATGACTTCCTGCAGTGACATTCACATTCCAAGCCAGAATGGGGCGAAAAGATTGATGTGGCTATAGAAATTTAAATCTTTAGAAAAGTTACAGCCCCAACTCATAGAAGGTCAATCCTTTAGTCGACAAGAACTGTTCAAATGTGGAATAAGTGAGATGAGCAAAAATCCAGCTCTGAAATGTTAAATATGGAACAGAAAAAGCATCATTTTAAGCACATAAAATTGATTGTAAACATACAGCTCTTGTTGTTGTCTAGCTACAGTGTGCAGAAAAATGTACATTTAAAAAGCTTATCTTCCCAATTCATCCGTTCCTAAGGTACTAAACTTTATTTAATTTAGTGATTCATCGGGTTTATTGCCTTCCCTCCACTTAGCAGTGAATGATATGCAAGTTATAACCCCACTTTGACTCCCATTTCCTTTCTTCACAGTCTAATCTTGTCCCATCAGTGGCTCCAGCTGTGCCCTTTACCCCCTGAGAGGTTTTCACCGTTGATAGAGGAACTGGTAGCATTAATAGGAGGCCAGCCTGCCTGCAGGATCACTGGCACAAAATCATTGCTCCCCGGTCTTTAAAAGCTTTGGTGTGTAAATGGACCAAAGTGTCTAAGATGATGCATGGGTCCCTATGCCAGGCTGTCGGGGTTGATAATGATGTTACTGTGTTGGCAAGCAGAGCAGCTCGACCGCTGCTAAATGGCTAGACATAGGGTGACACAGGGGCTGACCAAGACAGGCCACGTTGTATCTGGCCTTCTATTTAATGAAGCTGTAAAGCTATCAAGGCACAGTTCTGTGTCAGATAAGCCTCGATGCATTGTATGCTGAATTCATCTGGCCCTGCAAAATGTAATATAAGCCACTGAAGTATAACCCTGATGGCAGGAACATATCTCTATCACATCAGTCTCTCCTGTATTGTGACAGTATATTGCAAACCCTAGCTGTGGGAGAAAATAAAGGGAAGCAATCAGTGGGTTCAATTGAAGTATTGTTTTTTGTTGGTTTATTATTCCTTTCTTTTTACTGCTGGTCTTGGCTTAAATTGGACAGCTGCATGCTTTTATTAGGTTCTAAAATGTACTGCACTGAAAGGTCTGAAGCTGCAGTGCAAATAAACATTTTAGCATCACGCCTCTCCAGTGCTCGTAGGGTGCCAGGACCAGCTGACGTTTAACGGCTATGCTTTTTTTTTCTGCTTACGTATTTTTTTAATCATGTGACTGTGTCAACAGCCCAGTTCACTGTGTGTACTCTCTCAGCTGTGAATATATTGTGAAATGGGGACTCATACATACTGATATATATATTGACCAAACATTTTAATATGCCGATATGTCTTATTCTGTTTCAGCCCAGTCATTCAAAGAGTTCTCGCAGCTGTTGAACACCGTTGAAGAGGAAAGAAGACGCTTGGTAAGAATCCAATTTTAGACACCAAATAAAACCATAATTAAGATTTCAAACAGAAGCGCTGCAGTCTTTATTGCATCCGGTGATTGACAGCGATTTTTATAACTTGATATACAACAATAAAACAAAATCACATTCACTAAAGCAAATATTGCCAATTATCTAGTTAATAGTTTCCTCTTATTTTATTTTGCGTGCTGAAAGTACGTTCACTTTTAATCTGTTTGCTTTGCTAAATCCAAACATTCGATTTTAAACATGGATTTTGTGTCTGGAATTTATAGTAGTCAATCAAGACGATAGAAATATCAGTGAGTTTGTGGTTGCAGTGGGTGGTCATATAAAGTTTTGCCGCAATGCTAATGATTAGTTGATGTAGTTGCAGCTCACAAAAAGCAAAATGGAACAGTAGCTGTTTATTTTACCATAATGAAATCAATTTGATTTGTTACTTATACTGAGTACTTAGTAGATCTGCATTAACCTGTTGACCAGAGCATCACAGTCTCTAGTTACACAGCTTTACTAACTTAGTTTATAAGAACATAAGCTATTACTGAATTATAGGAACTGACATTCTTTAGAGGTTTTTATTCTTGGAAGAAACATTTTTCCTATGGGTTTCAGATGACTGGAAGTCAACAGAGCATAACATAATGATTGATACAGGTAGTAATATGAAAATACATTAAAACAGCAACGGAATGGAGAAACTTTGGCAAAACAATTTAAAGCCCCACATTTTCTTTGATGGATTTTTGAACTAAGATCGTTGGCTTTTTTTTTTTTAGCATGGTACAAAAAGTGGCAGTTATGGCTCCGGATGGCTGGTCTAAAGGTCAGAAAAAAAGGCTTCCAACTCCGCTGAATGCCTGCAGACAAACCAGGCATGACATAAAGGGCAAGGGCATTGGAAGGGGCCAGAGGGAGGGGCTTATGCCCCACCTGGTGTGAGAATGTTGCAGAACTGAGCCCACACACATACACACACACACACACCTCAACCAACAGTATGGCTTTTTTTTTCTTGGAGGATAAGCAGTTGACAGCAGACACGTTTTTTTGTGTGTTTGTCATAATTTAATTTTTTGGCTAATGACAGTATAGAGATATCTGTTGAAAGGAACAGAGTATTTGTCTGTGCACACCTCCACGTCATCTTATCCATGCATGGTTTTTCTAGTGTGGACTAGACGGTTAGAAAGCACAGTTGTAGAGTATAAACAGTACAGTGAAACATAAAATGCTTGGTAGTATTTTTGCTTTTACTTTATTTGTTTTAAAGTTGCACATCTTTAAAGTTTAAGTTTTACAACTTTGTTAGTTCCCCTGAGTCGATGTTTTCATGCAGAAAAAGAACATATCCCGTGTCTAGCATTTAAAGGTAAAAGTAGCTGTTTATGAAAGTGGCACTAAGAGATGTCTCAAGGCAGCAATTACATTAGTCTACATACTTCAGCTGTACATCTGATTTAAGAGGTCTGATATGCAAATGTGACCAGCTGTAGGTTAGCAGTTACAGGTTTTTCAATTACCTCAGACATTTTCATTAGAACTGTGTTCACCGTGACGGAGGAATCTACAAACTTTATACTGCCACGTTTTTTAGACTGCAGAGAGTAAATGTTTGATACCAAAACTTTTATTTGAGATAGCTCACTGAAGTTTAAGGTACAGATCTCACATAAGTTTGCATGTCTACAATATGTGGTTATTGTGGTTACATATATACAGCTATACTGACAAGCATTCACCCTCACATTCACACCCCACTTCTCACGCTAGGTAGCTGGGATGGGCTACAAGCTACCATATCAGATAAGTGTTAGACGATGGATGGATGGATGGATGGACATGGCTATACTGTACCCATGCTTCTATGTTCTTGGATAGGCTTCCAATATATTTCTAAAATTATGTAGAGTTTCAGTGAATGTGAATGCGAATCTCACAGCTGACACTCAAAGCACAACTCAATTTTATGATGGAAAGAGTTGCACTTAAAGAAATGGGTCATCTCTCGTTAGACTACATACCTTTAAGGAATATTGTGTCATCCTAATCATTTTACAAGAATAAAGGTAACATTAATAAATGTATGTCACCTGTGAAACATGTTTCTTTTCTTTTTTTTCCAAAGCTCAGATGCTTACAAATGCATTAGATCATGCATCTTCTTCGCAGTTAGTCAATTATTGCCAATCTATTTCACTGGCATCGGAAATTTTAACCAAGGTTAACCTTTTGTTTAACCAGGAAGTGAGTTCTTGAGATAAATAAGCTGTTTTGCAAGCCTGTCCTGGGTTGATAATGGCAACATTAAGCTAGCATGTTTTTTTTGTTTGGCTTGTTTTTGGGGTGGTTTCACTAATCTGAGCTCCCAGGGAAAAACCTCCACAAGGGCTAAGGGCTTCTTGCTGTGAGTCATTAGCAAAGCAACAATTGATAAATCATTATTCCATGTGCTCTTTGGATGTTGCATCAATGCAACATCCAAAGAGCATTTTCTATACGTAAACATAATTATCATCTAATAAAGAGCAGCAGGCCTTTCATTAGTGAGGTTGCCAGGCAGGCCCTGAGTCAGAAGGAGACTGTTTAAGAGCTTTGTATTTGAATAGTGATCGTGGAGATTTCGTCTGCTTTCACACCACATCAAAATTCTTACAAAGTTAATTTTCACTGTCTGGGCCCAGAATATGCTCATAGAAGTGATTCTTAATCTGGCGAGATTAGCTGCCTGGATAAATAAAACAAATAAGCTGCTGATTCTTTTCACATTTCTAAGTACTTTGTTAGATTTGGGGGAAAATGTGTTAAGAAACCCACATGCTGAAGAGGGATGCTTATCTAGTGCATTCAAATGTTGGGAGTGCCTGACTTTTCTCACTATTGCCTTAATTGGTGTGTCATGACCTTGTGCTTGAATAAGAGAAAGCAGCAGCTCTGACACCTGTGTTGCTCTGAGCTAGGAAGTAGTTCAGGAAGTGATGCAGAGCTTTCTAATTAAGACACCTGCATATACAGAGCATTAATGCAACGAAGAAAGTGCCAAAGTCTTCTGTATCTTAATTTAAATTCATATACCACGGGTAGTCATAATTGCTTGTTTGTGTGCCTGCAGCACCACTTCTAACAAACTTGATACTGAGTATGGGTGCATAGGTGGTAGCATGAAATACAGCAAAATGTGTGTGTACGGTATATTAACTTGTGGGTGTGAAACACCAGTGTAACCTTAGAAATGAAAATCTTGGGCTATGATGGAATCAGTGGTGGGCATAAATGCTTCTTGCATGATTAGTTAGAAATATCAAAGGAAATAAATGTGTTTTGGATGCACTGAGAGTCTAAGGTTTGTACAGGTTATATATACAGGTTTGTCCTCTCCTGAATAAACATGCACTGTTGTTGTTTGTTTATTGCTTTTTGTATCTTTGTGTGTAATTCTCTTCCTCTGGGATGCTGGTGGTCATCTGGGGGCTGACAAAGAGGGTATAATTTATCTGTGCATTTATTAGGATTCAACACAAATACTAGGAAGCTGACACTAGTGCTACTGTAGACATAAAATTAAAAATTGACAGGACAGATACATATTAAAGCACGTTTGCATGTGCATTAATATGTAAATATTATGTAGTCGTGTCATTTCAAAATGGTGAAAAAAACAAAAACAAGTCAAAATGACAAGCAGAGACAAGCTGAACTGGATAAGAGAATTTAAATGACGGCACAGCTGAGAATCCAAAGTCATAGAAGTAAATTTAATAAATCAAAGCGGCTATGGCTAGGCAAAGAAGCTATGGGATGCAGCACTTCATTCATCTTTGATAGATTTAATAAGTAAAAACATATTCATAGCACACACACACACACACACTTCCCCCCCTACTTGCTTGAAAAGTATCCTCTTTGCATCATCTTGCCTCTCTTCACCTAGCAGTCTTCTGTCTCCTCAGATCTCTGGAATATGCAAGAAACAGGGTTCTGATCTCTGCACTTTGAGCTGATTGTAATGTGATGCAGGAAGAAACGCTTTTTCTTATGGTTTTCTTTCTTTCTTGTTTTTTACCTGTGTGCATTCTAAATCTCTTGGGACACAGGTGCAATGTAACTAATGCCTTAGATAAACTTTGTATTTTTTAAATCCCCGTGGTGTGCAAAAGTGACTTTTTGATATCATTTTCCAAGAAGATTATTCAAGGATTTTGTTTACTTTGAACTGAATGCTGCCTTATTTTTTTCTCCATTGCTCCTATATATGAAATGGAAACTTTAAATGACTCACATGACTTGGGGCATAAAACTGTGAATGATGCTCCTCAGTAAGCTACAACAAGTACTTTGCTCATTTTTATAGAGCCAAACTGGTTATACCAAGTTCACTGATTGATATATACGTCCTAGTTTCCACTACAATAGCGTCTTGATTTGATTTGAATGACCATTCAAATGCTTTCGGAAAGCTTTGATGAGTCCAAGAATGTCATATTTGTCTTTTAATCACTCTTTTTTTGTAGCAGATCAAATAAAAAACAAACTGCCCTCAAACTGTTAGCATACATCATTTTTGTACAGAGAAGGTCAAACATCCATAGATGACCACAAAACAAAAAATGAATGCTGTAGCACCCAGAATGTAAACACCTTTCAAGTCAAGTATAAAAGCTGATGAAAAAAGGTTAATGACACCACAGAGCTTATAGAGCTATTAAATTACTTGTTTTGCTATAAACAACATATTGGTGGCAACAAGCCAGTTATGTAGGAATAAAAGAAAAAGGGTTTAATATCAAACCCTTTAGATTATCTAAACTTGCAGTCAGTTTAGGTCTCAGCTAAAAATTAATAATGAATTCATTTTTATTTGAAATGATTAAATGAATATAAAATAAAGTCGAGTTTCTACCATGTTTTTATGCTGATATCACAGCTATATAATTTTCTTGTTAGTCTCGATATGACAACTCCACAGTATTTTTTTTTTAAACAGCTGGAGTGTTTTGTAAGGCTATACTCAAAAGACTGAAATAACCCATTTACATAAGCAGTCAGACCCTTCACTTCATACTTGGTTGATTCACCTTTGGCAGCAATCGCAAACTCTAGTCTTCCTTGGAATGAGCCACAAGCTTGGAACAGCTTTCTTCTGGTTTCTCCTATTCTTGGCAGAATTCTTTTAGCTTACCTAGTTTGATGGAAAGTGTTGGTGGATAACAACCTTGAGGCCTCTCCAGAGATTCTCCTGACTCTGGCTGAGATACTCCAGGACTTTTACAGAGTTTTCGAAAAGCTGGTCCTGTGATTTCTTCCTGGTATGCTTATTGTTGTCAAAATGTAAAACGTGTCTGACTTGCCAAACATTGGCACCGTTTTGATACTGCCTCTAAGACTATGCTTGACTATGGGGACGACTGCGAATTGCGGCCAGATTGTGAAATTATATTTTCAGCATATACGCGCTTTTCTTTTCATGGTCTGAGAGTTTGTCATGTGCCTTTTGGCAAACTTCCAGCACGCTGTCATGTGCCTTTTTGTGATGAATGGCTTCCGCCTGGCCATTATACCAGAAGGCCTGATTGATGGAGTGCTGCTCTAATGGTTGTCCTTCTGTAAGTTTCTCCCATTTTCCCAAAGGAAATTTTGATCTCATTTATAGCGACCATTCGGTTAATCTAGTCTGACCAAGGCCCTTTTTCCTCAGTTACTCAGTCTGGCTGCTGATCAGATCTAGTAAGTCCTTAGGTGCTTTCAAACTTCTAACATTTAAAAATAATGCGCCATGTTGTTCTTTGTAGCATTTATAGTCCTCTTGAATTTTCCCTATAGCCTTTTATGGATGTTCAGGGAGATTATATCCCTCTGTCTCATTGTTTGGCTTCCCCAGCTGTGAGACCTTAAATAAACAGTTACATGACTTTCCATTTAATTAAATTAGGTAAAAGTTGACCACAGTGAAAATCACCGATAGAAGCAGAATAAACCAGAGCCTAACTGCAATTCTAATAAAGTCTATTGTAGTCGAAGTCTAAATAGCAGACAGGTATCTCACACTGAACTACAAAGATGCAACAAAAAGTACTTCACAGCTTTTAATTCACAGTCAACTTTTCACTGTTACTGTGTGGCAATGCACAAAAAGGAAACTCCCTGAATCTCTTCCAGATCCACTGTCACAGTTTATGCATCTGACTGAGACAAACCAGGAGAAAAGTACAGATAACCAGAAAGTTTCATCTCATTCTTTACAGCAGTTGGTCTTCAGAACTTAATTAGCACATCTCAAGCCAACACATGTTCACCAAATGTATGAAACATTTCCTAACAAGGAGACTATCCTATGCTCAAACCATGAAATATTGTGAGATATATCAGCTGAGACTTGACTCTCTGCTATTGTTAAACCACAATCACTGCCAGATGGTGTTTCTATTTTGCAGGTTTGTTTCCCCTAATAGATTACAGCAGACAGATGTGCTTGCAGCCACACATTAGTAAAAAGAATAGAAAAAAACTTGTCATGCTCAGACAGAGCAGTTGAAAACTTTCAGAAGCTGGCTGTGGGGGGAAAAAAGGAAGAACCCCTCCATCTAGTACCGTTTCACATCTGGACTGAATCTGTAAGAAAAGCACAGACTGATGAGAGTGACTAAAAATGTAGATATTTCAGACTGGATATAGAGGAAATATGCATGTCTCAAATCAAGGTCCCTGTCATTTCTGGAGTATTACCTAGCGTGCTTTAAATCTAAGTTGCCTCTGGTGCTTGGACAAAACTCTTACCAGTAGCACAATTTCTGCAGGGTTTGCCAAGCATGAAGCTTTATATTGTCTGTTGGCTCAGCAGGCAGCCAGGCCTAAAATCTTTTTGCTTTGTGGCTTGTGATTGGCTTGTCAACTACCCAAGTGTGTTATTCCTCTTAAAAACTTCCCAAATTCTATCCTGGTAAAAAGATTTTTGCTATTATTCCCCAGTTGATTCCCCTGAATTCCCCTCCAACCATCAGAGAAATAGTGAAAATGGTTAAAGTTCTGCATGGTTTGAGAAGGTTCAGCATTGTTGAGCATGGATGGCATTAAGGAGAAGAAGGGCAGTGCCCTGATGTTGGGGCTCTTGGAGTGATATCCATGTCCCCTGGGATAAGGCTGCGCTGAAAAACACATTGAGTTTTCATGGTGTTGTTGCTTCTTTTTTTATATTTTGGTTACCTTAAGAGCAGCATAATATATTTGGGGGTTGGGAACAACTGAATTGCAGTTACTTTAAAGAACAGGCATGCATAAACACATCAGTAGATAAATAGCCCAAATATTTTAGTCACCTTTTGCACAAATGTTCGCTTTGATTGCAGTTTGCCTTTATATTCGAAATGAAAACAGTAACTCAAGCAGCGCAGTAGCTCAGTGTCTGCTGTCACTGCTGTGTGGAGTTTCCATGTGCTTAAGTAGTTTTCCTTTGGAAGCCTGCGTTTCTTCCACTATCAAGAACTTCCAAGGTTTATTGTTCTGTCATTGTGCCCTTTATGAAGACACTAATCTGGAGATGGAAGAATAGCAGCCAACAGACATTCACAGAAGAAGACGGGTATGTTGTGGGCAGCATAATTGCCCAACTTCCCACTGCAAGACTGGAGCTGGAGTCTATTCTTAAATTTTCCAGACTGCAACTACTCCTCCACAGTTATTTAAAGGAGTATCAAGAGCATTAAAATGCAATGTATACAATGTCAATATATATATATTTGTGTGTGTGTGAGAGAGAGAGGGAAATACACTTCTCAAATTCATTTCCCCCTTTATTAAAGAAAAGCATTCCCTAATAGTCCCTCAGCTGCATGTGATGCATTTATTCCCCATATTGAATTTCCTTTGGTTTACAAGTCATTCACAGACATGCAATTATACATATTTTGTGTCTTTGCCTGACATTAAATGCAAAAAGTGTGTCTGTGGTGAGCAATATGCTGCTGCTGTTTTCCCAGGATTTAACAGTACAGTAATTCTGCTATGTGGGTAGCTTGTGTGCTGGCCTGTGAACTGAGGAATGTCCCGTTGACCCTGAAACAACACAGTGAAATAAAGGCAGTCATTGTTCTGAGGCACATTCATGGTGGCTTGTTTAATGAAAGTCTGAAAAGTATTTGGAGTGAACATCATCAAACCGTTGTGCTACACGCCCCAAAGCTAAAGTAAACCTCAGTTAGTATGAGCAAAAATTTCTCTGGTTATCACCCACTCTGGTTAATACATGCCGGCATGCTATGGCTATGTTATTTGTTTAAGAAATCCTCCACATGCAGTGTTTGACTGAAATTCTTTATTGCAATAGATAAATGTCATTTTAATTTTAGATGTTTTCCTTAAATCTACTGAGGTTTATATCAAGACTTTGTAATAATAATGGATTGCATTTTATATAGCGATTTTCGGGGCCCTCAAAGCGCTGTACAATTCCACTATTCATTCACTCACTGGTGGAGGCAAGCTACAGTTGTAGCCACAGCTGCCCTGGGGCAGACTGACAGAAGCGAGACTGCCATATCGCCCCTCTGGCCATCACCAGCAGGCGGTAGGTGAAGTGTCTTGCCCAAGGACACAACGACCAAGACTGTCCAAGCCGGGGCTCGAACCGGCAACCTTCCGGTTACAAGACGAACTGCCAACTCTTTAAGCCACGATCGCCCTACGAGTAGCCCAAATCCCCACTTTGGGATACTTTTAGGATATTTTCTTGGAAAAGAAAATATGTTCAAAGTAAAGAATCTGTCCTATTTCATGATTCATTTTCCTTCTTGTGACAGTTACTTTTTACTTCCAAATAATGTGCTAAGTAATGATAATGCTTTAACAGCATAGCCCCCCCCCCCTCCCAAAACCAATTTTCTCATCAAAGCAGGCCATGTTGATTGGTACTGGTGCATGGAAGTTGTGACTTCCGATCATGCAGTGAGTGATAGAAACCAGAGAAATAACCTGAAAGAGTTGAAGATTGTCACTGTTTTGAAACCAGTTCATAACACACTAGTGTGATTTCTTTCCTCTTCATTGCTCTTGTTATCTTTATGCTTTCTGCTTGTTACTGTATGTTACACTTGAGTAAAACAAGGTCACTGATTCATCTGATGGAGAGCATTTTCTCAGTGTCTGGAGACAGCTGCTTCTCCAAAAGTGTGGAAACTGAGGCAACCACCAGAAGAGCTGTTTACTGATATGATGTATTTTTCTGTTGCTGTTGTCTTTTAAGGAGACATTGAGCCTTAAATGCTTAAATGCTTCACCGTGGAAAGGAGTTTTGAGAGTGCAACATGCATGCAAGAGTTAATGCAGAATATGTTTAAAAGCTAAATGTCTGCATGTTATTTCATTAGAAGAGTGATTTCACTGGTAAAGTATGTAATAGACACGCCAGTCCAACGTGTCAGTTTGCCTCTCCAAAGCGTGAAATGGACACACATGCAGCACCAGCAGGGCGAGATAAGATATTAAAAGCCAAGAAGTCGGTAGTGAGCAAAAAAGTGGGAAGTACATTTCAGGCTCCTTAGTCGCCAGAAACGATTAAGCTAGGCAGCTAATATGTTTTTACATGAAAATATGTTAATAAGGTCTGTTTAAACACTTTCCTGTTGGCATGAAATAAAATATCTCCCTCTGCAGATTACTGCAACTTCTGCATGCGTGTACATTTCACACTTTGGAGAGACAAAGCGTGAAATGGCAAAGTGTGAAATGCACACATGTCTGTTAAATGTTTTGCCGTGATACTGAGGCTACGTCCACACATACATGGGTATTTTTGAAAACTGAGATTTTCCGTTTTCGTTTTAAAAAATAATCCCGTCCACACGTAAACGCAGAAATGAAGAAAAGCGCTGCTAGGAACATGCCAAAGCAACAGGTGGCGATATATTCCTAACCGTGTAGAAATGTTGGCCAATCAGAAGTCTAGAAGCCTCGGTGGGAAAAAGTAAACAAAGCTGGGGCATAGAAGCAGAACCCAGTGGTATGTGTGGAGGGACAGTAACTGTGTGTGTATATGTAAGCATTTAAACACTGCAGAGAGTACAAGTAACAGTACTGTAGAAATTAATTTCACCAAAACAATAACGTGGCGCACAGTGTGACGTCAAAAAAGGCGCACACCTTTGACGCTGCGCTTTCTCCGTTTTTCTCGTCCACACGTATATGCAAAAATGGAGTTTTTGAAAATATCCACCCTGGCAGGCGTTTTTAGAAATCTCAGTTTTCAGTGACTGAAAACGCCGTTTACGTGTGGACGAAAGGTGCAAATGCATAGAAAAATCTGCGTTTTCAAAAATACCTGGGTACGTGTGGACGTAGCCTAAAATTCATCGTCATCGTTTTAGAAAGTCTCCGTTTTGAAATGTATGCGTTTTCAAAAGAGCGTTTTCAAACCGCTGCGTTTTTCCTTGAGGAAAACGCCGTCTCAGTGTGGACGGAAGGCCAAAACGGAGAGAAAACGATGCGCTTTCAAACGAAAACGCATTAGTGTGGACGTAGTCTGAGGCTACATCCCGGGTATTTTTGAAAACGCAGATTTTTCTATGTGTTTGCACCTTTCGTCCACACGTAAACGGCGTTTTTGGTCACTGAAAACACAGATTTTTAAAAACTCCTGCCAGGGTGGATATTTTTTGAAAACTCAGTTTTTGCGTTTACGTGTGGACGCAGCATCAAAGGTGTGCACATTTTTTGACGTCACACTGTGTGTCAGGTTATTGTTTCGGTGAATTGAATTTCTACAATGGCGGACGAAGACAAAATACTGTTACTGTTAATTTTACTTTCTGCAGTGTTTAAATGCTTACATATACACACACAGTTACTGTCCCTCCACACATAGGACTCAGTTCTGCTTCTATGCGCCATCTTTTTTTACTCTTTCCCACGCAGGCTGACTTCTGATTGGCCAACATTTCTACACAGATAGGAATATAGCGCCACCTGCTGCTTTGGCATGTTCCTAGCAGCGTTTTCCTTCGTTTTTGGCTTTTACGTGTGGACGGGATTTTTAAAAAAACGAAAACGGAAAATCTCCGTTTTCAAAAATACCCATGTACGTGTGGGAGTAGCCTGAGATGCTCACTCACTCATTGCCAGGTGTACTAACTTTTACGGTCTTTTAAGATTTAGTATGCTAGTTAGGCTTCGACACACGGTTATTATGACGAATAAATATTACTGCTTTTTAATTACCAAGTAGCAATTTCTAAATTAATTTACAATAATGTATAAATAACCTTGTAAGATTTGCCAAAGTGTTATAGATTTTATTATTGTTTTGAGTTCCAGGTATTGCTCATATTTTAAGGTACTGGTAAGGCCCAAATGTTACTCAGGAAAACTAGGTAAGAATATCTGTTTATCACCACTTTATAAAAATCTAAAAACCTTTTCCATTTTGTGGCTCTTTTAATATTGCAGCTCTTTACCTGCAGACTGTTTGATACATAGGGATAAATGTGTGCAGACAGCAATCACAGCAGCCTCAAACTCTGGTAGCAAGAAAGGTCAAGCAGTCTCTAACTGTGCTTAAAACAAACAACAGAAAATCCTCATGGGACCCACAAACCAGCTACTATCTCCATTTCAGCAGTTTCTTTATATCCTTGCTTAACAGCTTACTCGCCAATCACATTTTTGTAGGGCAAACGTGTCACATCTATTCTCACACTGTTGTGTTACTTTGTCTGCAGTAGGTTTGCTTTTATTTCATAGCTCATAAAAGTTAGGGAAGAATAGCTTTGCAGCTTGCTGCAGGTGCCACTGCTGCACTAGATAAAGATTTAGCTCAACGAGATTGTTACCCCCCTGACACACACACACACACGCACACCTTCTCTGCAAAACAATCTGCAGAGAGAATGACAGACACGCATATCTATTGCAGTCCCTCTTCTAATAAAGGTTGTATCCCATTGTCAGCATGAAATAGAAAGTTTTATTTTGTCATGATGATACGGACGATAATGTTTATTATGCATTTAACGCACTGTATTAATTAGGTTTTGGGGGCTTTGCTTCCGCATCTTTAATAAGTTTGACTAATTCCTTTTTGGTTGCTGCTGCTATCACTGTGGTTATTGGTGTGGTGTTATTGTTGCTGATATTTTTATTTGATGCCGCCGGGTGTTACTAGGTGTAATACAATTCAGGACAAAGAAGTACAGACGTCTAGCACGCAGTCTTTTTTCATGCAAGGCACACCCACTCATGTTATTGTATTTAAAGGCTGCGCCAGCAGTGCTTGTTAACATTCCTCAGATAGTCATCAGCAGTATTTCTCTACTGGTTTTTACGCTTAATAAATTTGCACAATTATACATTCAAATTAGCTTCATTTCAGCCTCAAAGGCTTTAGATGACCATTTATAACTGACAGCTAAACAAAGGTGGGAACCTAAATGGGAAAATTAAATCACCTCCAAGAACGAAAGCCACTGTAAGCATGCTTAGTTAAGCCAATAACTTAATATTTATCACCAGGAGACTTATTCGTGCTGCAAAGGAAGAAGGACTGCTATTCTAGCAGATAACTAGAATCTGCTAGAATATATAGTATCTATTTGTTATATTATAACAAATAGATACTGACCAAAATCTGCTGATTGATATGATTCTTTCTTATAATATATAATAAACAAATCAAACAGATTAAAATTAGGAAGTTTTTTGTATTTTTCTCGTTAGATGTTAACCATTCTGGAAAATTGTGACCTGTTTCTGTCACAGGATTTTACTAAATTGTCACAGTTGACAGATTTTCACTTGCAAGCACCCACCGATAAAACACCTTCTTGTCAGGGCCCAGTTGGCTTTTTACAGAACTGTTTTTTCCGCCTGGAGCCACATTTTCTTGGAAAGTGTGCGTGAGGGTGAAACTGCTACAACAACAACAAACAGAAATATGCTTTTTCATTTGAAAGATAGTGCAGCACGGTGGCCGAGCGGGCTTTTATGACGCCTCTTCAGCCAGAGAAAAATGGCAAGCCCGGTGTGTATGCATGTGGGTGAGTTTGTGTGTATTCAAAAACCAAGCGATTCAGTTGATTTGCAATGAAGAAGCACGGCTTTAGGTGTATTAAGTTGGAGTTTCATTGTGAGGACGCTGTCAAAACGGAACGGGCAAAAAGCCTATAAAAGTTATTTACTGCCCTGTTATAGACTTACATACTGAAACCGGTGAGACGGCACAATATACAGTTTAATGCTAGAGTGATTATAAACTGCAAGTGAAATGCACCAACACAACCAAGGAACCACGGCCACGAGATATGCACTTTAAGCCAGTCTAGACGATCTGAAACATAATAAATAATATAAATATTTGCATAGAATATGAAATGGTTTTACCCAAAATGTGTTTTAGCAGCAGTTGTAAGTCATAGAGGTGAACATGAGAGGTGCTCTTCTAATAAAAGCTGGCCTAAGTAATGATTATTTACAGGCTTTCTCTGCAGTAAACATAGATTAAAGAGGAAACTTAAAAAAAGTCTGATATCCAGCAGAATATTTTTATTAAGGGAAAGATGAATGATACATGATGTTTCCAAAGGGTTTAAAGTTGATATTCACATTTAAATCGGTTCTAAAGATGTGTTTGAAAGGGGAAAATTTGAATTGGTACACTTCACAGTATTCAATTTGAGCTGGCCTTGGTGGCATTCTGGTCGGCCTCTGCAAATTAACCTCAGAGTAACACTTTTGATCTGCTTGATGTTTAGACTGGTAAAAGCAGGAGCATGGGAAATACAGCACATTGACATTCCTCTCCCTATCTGATAATGAAATTGCTTAGCGCTATTGCATCCTTTCAAGCATCACACTGTGCTCGCTCATATGGATTTAATCCTGTTGAGAGAGGCTGTTGCTGAGGGCATTCGGCACAATGCCAGTTTGAAAGTAATCCATTGAGTCTTAAATAAGATGGCCTCTTTCAAGTTTAACTGTCTGAATCAGCTTATTGGAAGATAATAATCAAAAGTGATCGGAAATCTTGAACATTTTAAATGTATTTTCCATTGCTTTGAATGTAATATGCATTAACTGACACAAGAAGTAATCACGCTCCTATTATATCTAAATCCTGTCAGATTTCAGGTAGCAGTCGCCTTCAAGGACAATTAAACTCAACAGTCATCGACTCAGAAATCCAGAGAAGAACAAACTTGGTATTTTTATCTTGCTTTCAGTCGCTTTCAAATATTAGATCATAATCTCAAAAGCCTGGAGTGCTGTGTATTTAATTGTCCTGTCTATTTAGCTGAACATGAAAAAAGTGTCGTTCTTGCTGTTGAGACGGTAGATAACACAACGACTTCAATACGACTGGAGGATTCTAACAGCTAAGAGATTATTTTTTTATATAACAGATCTGATGACCATCAAATGTCCTCTGTGCTTCTGGTGGAGTATTACTTGTAACCAAAGAGACTTGATTTATCTTACAGAGCTCCATCATGCTTTTAAACCCCATCTGGTG
Source organism: Maylandia zebra (assembly GCF_041146795.1). NCBI lineage: Eukaryota > Metazoa > Chordata > Actinopteri > Cichliformes > Cichlidae > Maylandia > Maylandia zebra. The sequence goes on along the minus strand of NC_135180.1, from coordinate 33,016,665 downwards.
ATGAATCATTTTGCAGGTTGCGAGATGATATTTTATATGTAAAGCACTTCCTACTTCAAATTTCCATCAAGCACCTGATTTTAGATGAAGGTTAAAGACTAAATAATAGGTTAAAATGTTCAATTTTGTTTTAATATAACCTGAAATTATTTCAAATTCCCCCAAATGTTATTTGAGTCAAAAAGAGTAGTTAAAAAAACACACAAGCTCAAGATTACTGAACAATAGATTCTCAAGGTGCCCTGTGGTATCTGGCATGAAAACCTTTGCAGCAGAGACCTTAAATCTGGGCAGATGCTAGCTTGAGCCACCACAATCAGACTTATTACAGTACATCCCCCAACTCCCTTACCAGTTCATGGTTTGTCTTTCCTCCTATTTTTAGTTGTCTTGACAAAATAATTTGGCTTACCTACTCATCCTCATCTGTTCCCTTCATGTTTAATATATGAGAGAGGGACAAGCTGTTATTCATTTATGTTTGAGTAATCACAACATTTTGCTGGAATGCTGTATGTTGTATGAGTAATTGATTATAGTATTAAACAGTAGAAGTTTCGAGATGTTGTGGTTTTGAAGTTACTGTACTTTGCAAAAGTCTTGAGCTACTCCTCATTTGTTTTATATGTTATTGGTTTCTGATTTTATGTTTTGAAGTCTGTTCTGTTTTTTAGTGTTGTTACTATTAGGGCTGTTCAATATAACCATATATATCAGATGACGATATAAAAACGTCTATCGTTGCATTTTACGCTATCGTTTGTTTCGTGGTGTCGCAAAATGAACTGTTTATTGCAATATTTTTTCATTATTTTGATGGTCACTGTAGTGGCTATATTAATTTCTTAAAGTTCTCGCTCTCTCTTATATTTAATATAACCACACTACAGACAGATAAGCGCTTGTTTTTATGCGTTGTCGTTATTTCCACATAAACCTTTCACAATAAAGCTCAAGATCCTGTTGAGACTTTTCAAAATAAACTGAATCACGTGAAAGATCTAGAGTATTTACAGATGAGAAGCAAAAAAGAGCCGCCAGGTGCTAAAAAATAAACCTTAGACTCAAACAGAACAGGCTTTTCCCCGCAGCACGCCGTGTAATAAATACTCACAAAGAAAACGGCGGCTGTTACAACCTATGTCTAAAAATGTATAGTTTCATGCATCGGTTAAAACACTCGACTCCAGGTACACGACGCCCAGCTGGAAACACTTCACGCAAGACGAGCTGGCCGAGATTCACAGAATTTACAGAAAATGTTACATTTTTGTGATTTATATCGTTATCGGACGATAGATGTCTTAATATCGGGATATGAGATTTTGGTCATATCGCACAGCCCTAGTTACTGTCACCATCTTTGTTATTTAAGCCAAAGGGGGCTGTATTTTAACAAGAGTGCTAAGTTATCAGCTAATGCTGGCAAGCTAGGTTAGAAAGCTACATCCATAAACATATACAAAGAGAGATTTCTGCTAATTACTTGTAACACAATAACACGATAATTTCATTCAATTATTTTCAAATTAAAACACAGTTTTCTTCTCTCGTTTCTTGACATTTACTACAGGGGCTAACTTAAAAAAAAAAATCAGCTCTAAAGCTTAACATGGGTTTCATTTGAAGCCCTTTTGAACAGCTGCAAAATTTGTGACTGTAGTGTAATCATAGTGCATTATTACAACAAGTAAAAGTTACATATTTACTCTACAAGATTTTAACATCCACATCATAAAGGGAAAATGAAAACACTGCAGGCTAAAGAGATTGCATCTTCCTTTTCAAGTCACTCATTCTGGTTGGGTTTGGAGCTGACAGGGTTATTTTTAGACAGTGAAAATATGCTATGATTAATGGTTCAAAACAAAGACTCCATCTCGAGAAAGTCTGTGTTCAGAGGACTGTAGCTGGGAAGCTGATAGTCATTCTGAGCTGACACCACTAAATTAGTGCTGTTATCATAGATGTATCATAGAGCCCAGCCCTTAGTTTATCACTGGACAGAATAACACCTTAAATCAACCTTAGAGGCATGTCATTTATGGCAGTGCTTCCTGTGCTCCACCAGTGGTGGGTGAAAGCTCATACACAGAAAATTCAGAAGCACCTTAATGGCACCTTTTTGAACTGCTCACCTGCAGTTCAACATAGACAGTAATTGACACAGTGTATCTCAGCTTTTCAGTTTCTGTCTGGAATAAAAGCGGAGTGACTCCTCCAGAGACCTTTTTTCCGGTCACAGAAGAGGTCACCAGTATGTAGAGACATACTTCAAAAATTTAAATGCATTGCCAATTGAACTTGTAGAGCTGTGCTGCTGCACTGTGTTATAACTCACCAAGATTTGACAATACTGGTGCATCAAAGCTCATATAAAAAGGCTCCGTTTTTGTCTGCCTTGCAAGACTATTGTTGAGTGCTTTATCTCATAGATCTGCTGCACTCATTTCGGTTCCGTGCAGTCACACATTGTTCATTGTCGCTGGCTTAAGAAATATTATTAAATGTGATTGCTCCATCTTCCACGTGTATTTTCAACTGTGTTCGACTTAAGCTGAATGATTCCATAATTTCCTGTGGGGCACATTTGTAGACCAAGCTTATTGTTAAAAAAGTGAATGCCTGCCAGATTACATTTTTGTGATATTTTCTTTCTAATAATTCTTTTTGAAATAGTCTGAAGACTCGGGTTCTATCTTTCAGTCAAACTGACGTCTGTCTGTATCACTGCTTTCTTATGATTTTCATTTCAGATTCAGAATGCAGATGATGTGTTGATTACTCCTTTGGAAAAATTTCGTAAGGAGCAAATCGGCGCTGCGAAGGTAAGAGACCACCTACATGTGCAATTAGTAGCTGAACAGCGCAGGATATTTCATGTATTCTGACACGCTCACCTCCTCTCCTAAGCCCCTTCATTTTCACTACAGTATGTAAATCATTAATTAAAAGTAAAATGTGACACTACCAAGAGAAGTGCCCTGCCCCTAATTAATGAGGCTAGTAGGGGGTATAAACAAATGTGCAATTGTGATCTTAAACGGTATTAACTCTTTTTAGTTTTCTATAGTAGTTAGTTTATATTCATTAAAACAAGACATATTGGACATTTACTATTTCTGTATCCAACTATGTTAATTAGCACAAACTACATTTGACAGATTCCCCGTTTTGAAAACCACATTAATAATACAATACTTTATCCCATGCCATATTTCACTTCATTTTAATATAAAAATAAACTTTTTTGTGCTGTGAAAAGGGCACTGCACGATAAAATTCTAGCTGCAAACTTTCAGCATCTAATATATTTCACCTTCACCCATTTTAAATCAGATTACTTTAAACCTGATACGTATAATGCAGTCCTCACTAACCTATTGCATACAGGCTTTTGATATCAGTAGGGGTGTTGCTTGAAGGCATCCTGGTTCCACAGTGGACATGTTGTTGAGGCTGAAGCTGACTGCAAAGAACAGTGTGGGTTTGTTGCCACAAGCCATGCTTTCATTCCTGGCCAACGCAAAGGCATAAAATGAAAGTACAGCAGCTTGTTTGTGGTTATTCCCTTGGTGAGATCACACATGAACAAGCTTGTAGAATGCAAGCCTTTGCACTGCTCTCTCACACAGTTTGCAAGTTCATTCCTAACTTTATATTGAACTATGAATCATTTGCACATCTTTACACAACCCTGACCCCTGTGATGGTCAACCTAGCCTCAAAGTTAGACTCGCACATTTTGATTTATTTCACATGACTTGACAGCCACTGGTCTGTAAAAGCAGTCACCTTACTGTACGTCCAAAATAATGGAACAATCTCTCTTCACAGCGCTGAGGTGTGAACATAAATCATCTCCTTCTTCTGTCCAGGCCAAATAACCGATGTCACTTCATGTCTTAGGCATCACATGTATCTACCATAATGAAAAAGCACATTTTGCTTCCATTTCTTTCTCTCACTTCCCCATCACAGTGTTCAGTGCAATTGCATTGACTGACTATGTTTATAAAATAGTTCCTTAAAAGCCACAGCCCCTGTCACTCCCACTGCTGCTTATTTCCTCCGACCACTTTCTCCTAATGGCTCTCTCCTCCTACGGCCTATCCCCCGTTAAACATTAGCCCAACTAGAGTGAGATAAAAGGCTGACATCATGAGTGGCTGAGCAACTTTCCACTGTTCCGAGAATCTGGAGAGATCTGCAGGCTGTCTGACCCTTCCAGTTACTGCATTTCATGTCTGAGAACATAAGGTGGACAAATTGGGAGCTCTTGCCTTATATGGGTGTGCTTCGAGTAATCCCAAAGAGGTTACGTACCACTGTATCAGCTTCTTAGGCACAAGCACAACACTTCCATAGCAGCAACTCACTAGCAGATTGACTGCAGCACTATAGGACATATTAGGCACGGTCTGCTTAGCACAAGGCTGATCCAAATGTTTGGAATGAACCCCCTCAAACTTCAGTGCAGTCTACTGTAAATACACATGCTTCCAGAACTCAAACAATCACATATTTTCACCGGAGCACCATATGCACTGGCTGCCAGACTGTGATGTAGAACTGAAATTGTTGTTACACTTCTTCTTTTTACTCTCAGGTATATGTTTCTGTTGCTTTCCCAGGTAACACAAACAATACTTTCAGAACTGAAATAAGAATCGAGAATGATCCTAGTTTCTGTTTATTTATACTGCTACAGTGACCACAGTTTACTTAATGGAGAGTAAATATGATGAACAGTTTGCTTTGTTCACCATGTTTAGTGTTCAACTTCTAAAACATCTGTAATATTCATTTGTGTTTAATGAATATTCATTAATATTTTATGATTTATTTATTTTTTCAAAAGTGGGCCTGAAGTGTCACATAGAGCTGATGTTAAATTAGTACTAGAAAGCTTTGTGCACATTTAGGGGGGCAATGTGTGTGTATTTAGTGGTTGTCAGACCTTGAAATTTAAATAGGCCCCAGGGACACTTTGTCAAGGAAATACCAGGGGGTGTCTGACTGTGGGTGGCATTCTTCCTGTCGGAAGTTTTGACACTATTATATTTCCTTCAAAGATCGTCTTCAACATTAGGGGCACTGTGGGGGTCCCACACTTACTGAGTGTGAGGAATTAGTGCAAATAGACCCAATTGGGATACAGATGGCCACCAATGATTTGCAAGGTCCTACTGTACAAAGCGTGGTTAGACATCAGATGATTCTTAACTAGATTAGATATGACTTTTCCATCTATGCTGCATAATCCTAAAATATGCTGCTGAGTCAAGGGATCAATTAAAGTGGCCTGGGGATACACCTGCCAGCTGTGGCCAAAACCTTTGCAATCACACAGATAGGAACAGTATATTTTTATACCTTCATTAACCTTGGAATTTTTCAATCAGTCACTAGATGTAGGTAAGTGCCTCTTTGCATGCACATGACTGAGAACTTTTACTTGTATCCAATATACTTTAAATTGTATTAAAATACTGGAAAACAGGGCTGGCCCACAGACAGTATAAAAGATGATTATAGCTACAGTGATGTCAACTGCTGATTTCTAAAGTCCTGTTTTTGAGCCTGAAGATAAGCGTTTTCATCGTTAGCATCTCGGTTTCAAAGAACAGGATGTAACAAAGAGGAATGGACTGACTGTAAAGCTGCTTGCTCATTGGCTAATGACTCGTCAATCATAAGTAGTTAGCTAATCAGCATACCATAGACAAGTCTAAACATAGTGTGGCCAAGATTTACAAAGAAGTTCTACTGAGAGCATAAACTCATCAGATCAGTCTTCAGATCCCTTCTAGTGTAATGCAGTGTAGGATGACTTTGTGTAACGCCATAGAGTAGCCAATTATGAAGTGTTTTTTACACTAAAAAATAAATGACATTTCATTTAGAGAGTTTCAAAAAAGTTCAACTTATCCATAATTATATTAGGGATTTTTGAGCTATTTAAAAGCGAGAAATAACTAGATCCTTCCGTTAGCCATTGCTAGCAACAAGCCAACAATTAGCTTTCCGTAAAAGCATGGGTTATGGCAGTGGGAAAAGATGGTGAATTCTCCTGTCAGCTCATAGTTTTGGTCCTGTCTGCCTGATTTAATCTGGCTTGCTCACCTGGCACTGGATCCCAGAATTGACAATGGAATGTTCCATGCAGTACAATCCACGGAGGTGGACTTAACATGTTTTTATATTACAGACTAGACACTGTCTGGCCTTACAAGAGCCAAAGAAGACAAACTGCCTTTACTACCCTGCTCTTTTAGCTCTCATCGCAGCCCTGAAAATGTGAAGTGAGCATACCTCCCCCACCAGCAGAACTTTTGAAACACTTCATTTTGAAAAGAAAAAAAACAAAAAACCCTGGGCAACATAGAGTTGTACACGTTTATGTGTCACTACTTCATTAACTATTCACAACAATCAATTAGTTGAAGCACAGACAAGCTGGTCGGGCGTCAGGAGCTGTCAAACACACAAACAGATTCACACTTTTACTGTGAAATAATTTGTTACGCAGCAGCTGTCTGATCAGACAAGTCTGAATATTTTTATGTTAAAAGTCTGATCCATTTATTAAAGTTAAAAATATTTGTTTCAGTTTCCCCCTTAAAGTCAAAGTCAGTAACAGCAGTTGTGGTTATGTGGTTATATTATTGCACAGATGTTAACCATAAAAAGTGGGACCTCTCAGAATATTAGTACTTATAAAAACATGGGAGCAGGCAGTCTGATAATGAACTAGTTAGGGTGTTATTATTGTCTTGTTAAACTTCACAGAAGAGATGTTTCCTCTCAAACATATAGTGTTATCGTTCTATCTGATTTATTTCAAGGGCCAGTTAATCCAAATTACCAAAGCAGAGTTGACAAGCTTCAAATATCATCATCATATCATTTCCCTCCACAGCCCACAAGAATTGTTTTTAAGTATTCTTGTAAGCCATTGTTTACTGCTTAAGATTACACTGACCATGATAGAGAACAGACTATAGAAAAGAGTAGCAAACTAATATGAGATAAACTGGTGCCATGCGTTGGTTTTCCTTCTCTCCTTAATTTTTCTGAGCCACCAGGTGCCCTTGAACCAAAGTGTGATAAAATATTTTTTATCATTTTCCAAAATTCTCAGGATGTTGAAGATCCCCTCCAGACTCCTTTGTTGATATTCACTTTGAATATTAATTTATGTCTGATATACTTTTTTTTCAAATAAAAAAAAAAAAATAAGATATGCAGACTCAGGTTTCCACATAGTCCCCTGGCTCTGCAAGAGTTCCCAGATCTGAATATCAGATAAGCCTGCACTTTTGTTACAGCTTGCCTGGTAAGGAAGCACATTTTGTAGCGGTTTAACTAGCAAATTTAATAAAACGTATTAAACAAGATAACGTAATTTTAATAGATGACAAAAATATAAAAATGATTGAATGTGAAAGGCAGTAGAATCTTTTGTATTGGATGCATTTGAGTGTGGATATAGTTTGTCTGAGTTGCACAAAAACAACATGAAGGAGCTAAAAAGAAAGTGAGAGGGTAAATATAGGGCAGCCAGGCGAGCCGACTACCAGCACCGGTTTTATAGCCTGCCCACCTAGGTATCTAAAACACATGCCGAGGAAAGGAATGTTGAGAGTAAAAACTAGGGGTCATCACAGCCTCGCACTTGTCATACTAGGACTGGACTGCAAAAGAATTTTAATGGCAGAAAGTCCTGTTTACTGGCAGAGAATTTCAGCACATCTGAGTTTCCCATTGTCAATAGAAGATTTTAAAAAGGACTTTGGGTTTGACACAAAGTTAAACTCCAGATTCCAACCAAGTAGAGGTTGCTCTGTTCTGGGAAACTGCATAATTAAACACCCCGAACTTACTGATGAGTATACTTTTTAATATTTATTGAAAATGTATATTATGATAGGCCGGGTACATCAAAAGCAAGAAAACTTCAAATAACAGTGACTGCAACTGATTGTTAAAGTTATAGCCAATATATTAGTTGTTGACAGATTAATTAATTATGCTTTGACCTTTTCACTACATTGTGCTTATAGACTGTGGTTGTGTTTGTTCGCTATACGAGAACGACACATCCCAGCTGTATTAACATAAAAATCCATTGTATAATCAATGAAGGAAGTGCTGTCCTAGATACTATGCATTGCATAAAAAGGTTAGCAGCCTGTCAGTTATTAGTGTCGTAGTGATTTATCAAAAAATGCACAAGGCGATAAGGTAAGAAGAACAAAACGAGCTTTGAAAACATTTCTCCTAAGAACTTGAGATGACAGCACCGCAGATGATGCAGAGACTCAAACTTTGTGGTGCAAAAACAACAAAACGCATGAATAATGCGATGCAGATTGAATACATTTCTTTTTGTTATTCTCGTATCTGTTCCATCACTTCCCACTGTGCCCTACCCAATAAAGCAGAAACACTATTAAAACAATCTTTCTGAAAGTAATTACTTTTTCTCCTGATCATCAGAATTTCACAAGGCAGTAGACCTTGAGAGGTCGGTCTTTACCTGTTTTAAGGCAGCAGCCGTTCGCTGTAAATATATAAGATATTGCCTTTCGCAAAAGAAGTATATTAAATCAGATTATGCGCAAACAGTGAAATCATCCCGAAAAAGAAGAAGGATGCCTACAAGCATAAAGAAAAATTTAACATGAAAGATGGCGCTGAGTGCAGCTGCTGTGATAGCTTTGTCCCAGCTCATTGATAAGAAAGGCAGTAAGAGTTTGGTAATATTTTGCCCTGTTATCCTGAAATAGATCAAACCATCTGAGACGGTTGGCTTTGTGAAATCAACTATGTTCTTCAGTCTGAAATATTTGTAGGAGGTAACATTATATAAACTAGCAAGGCCAGGCCTGCAGTGCTTGTTTATTCTTCATTATATCATTTTATATAGTGTGACAGTAAACACAGCTGAAAGTGTTTGTTACATTAATAACTTCTTAAAATGCTAATTTGTCTAGTTTCTTCAGATTTCGATGAAACAACACCAAACAACAAACTATGGCAGAAAAAAACAGTTTGGCATCAGCAGAGAAGATTTTGCCGAAAAGAGACGTTTTTCTTCGCGTAACCCACTTACTCAACTCTGCTGCTCAACCCACAAATGCAATTTCCTTACACATTTGGCAGCATTTAGGGGGGGAAAAAAAGCTTCCAACAGTACCCTGCGATAATACATGATTCCCAACATTTCTTTCAACCGTTGCATTGAATAGGGGTATTGGGCTGTGAGGGCTGTGAATTTCTTTTTTTTTTTCTTTTTTTTTTTGCCTGTCCCGTTTGGCTCTTTTGCCATCAGAATTGTTGTCTAAAGGCAAAGAAAGATGCCCAACGGATTTACTTTACCAAATTGACCATCCCAGCCTTGCCGTAATGGTCCATTTGAGTCACCTTTTATTGTTTATTTTATTTTCACTTACTGAATATGGGACAGACTTCACTGGGGGAAAGAAGGGGAGAAAGAAAGAGGGAAAGAGAAACAGCTGAGAAGAGGGACGGGGGAGAAGGGCAAAAACCAAAAACCAACAGAATGAGCAGAAAAAGAAAAAAAAGAAGAAAAAAAGAAAAAAAAATGCATATATCAATCACCTGGGTCACCTGCTGAGAAAGAAAAAAGAAAACAAGCAGAAGAGAACAAGAGTAATAGAATAAACAACATCACAATGATATATGGGAATATGACAGTAAATACTAAATATTAAACATTATTGTGCAGCACATAAGATCAACAGAACACAGTGTGCTTTGAAGTAGGAGCCAAAAAGGGTGTAGTTTGTGGGTGTGATCACCCGTGTGTACACCTGTGAGCATGGACGCGTTTGTTTTTTGTTTTTTAAAAGGTTCCTTCATGTAATGATCTGCTAGAGGGTGTGGGGGGGCCACAGCCCCGTCCTCCAGGGCATGAAGCAGGTATGGAGGAGATCAAAACTCCAGACATCCAGAGGCCCCCAGAACACAAGAGACCAAGGAAGACCAACAGAGGGGCAGCCGCGCCACTGTCCCAGAAAGAGCTGAGGAGAGTCCCAGATGAGGGCTCACTCAGCAGCCGCGGAGCAGAAGCCAGGGGGAGTTGCAGTGACGCGCCCGTGAGCTCCGCCGGCAGCCAGCCGTGCCTGAGTGACCGAGCCCCAGGCCGGGAGGCCGGGGGCACCCCACCTCCGAAGTGGCCCGAGCAAGCCCCAGGCTCCAGGCCCCGATAAGCGGCCGCCAAGGAGTGAGCCGGTGTGTACCTGGACGCCCATCCCCGGACACAAAGAACCACCAACGCACCGATGTCTGAGGGAGTCCGCCACTGGCAGGGGAAGTGGTGGTAGGGGGAGATAGGCCTCCAAACCTTGGAGGGCCTAAGATGTCCCCAGAGAGGTGGCGCCTGACACCCAACCTGACATATAGACACAGAAATACAGGCACACACATATACAAACATCCATTCCCACCCTCATGCTCTCATATGCACTTACTCCACACTCAACCAACGTGGAGACAGACATAAAGAGACGCTGTACACACGATCACACTCCCCAAGCGTACTCTAAGCCCCGGGTCTAGGTACCCTTGCCCCTGGAGGGGGGGAACTGCACCCAGACCCAGGTGGTGTTACCCTTTTCCCTGCGGTGGGGGGAGGCAGACCGCCCCGACTCCGCAGCAGCAGGGAGGCCCCACACTCCAGACCGCAGTCGGACCGCCAACTCCTCCTCCTAGCCCCCCCGCTCCAGCAGGTCGCAGAGAATGGGGGTGAGAGAAGACTCCAAACCTCCCTCCACCCGCTCATTGTAGTGTTGATGCATGTGTGTTCTAAGGTGCATTTAAAACCCAGGAGGGCATGGAGCTACCTGCCAGAGAGCAGCAGGTAAGCGCATGGTCCCTCCTGCTGGCCCTCAATGTCTACGTGTATTTAACATTGAGAGGTGGGCAACGACGCCAGGGGTGAGGTGTACACCCTGATGGTACTTTGGATTCCGTGTATCGTGCCCACCCCCAAGATCCTATATGTATGTGTAATGGGAGCGTGAGTAATGTGAATGTCTAAGTTGTGGGATAAAATTGAGGCAGAGGCAGCCAGAAGGGGACAGGGGGGGGGCCTCCTCTGCACCCTGGTGACACACCCCTACTCCAAGGTCCTGCATGTGTGGGTGGTTGTGGTGGAGCGGGAAGAGGGAGGCAGCTGGAGATGGGGAGGGAAGGAAGGGAGGGGCAAGTGACCCCTCCCTGGGGCCAGCTCCCCCGCTGACCCCAGTAGGCACCCCCATACTCCGCGACCCACCCGGGAGAGGGGGCCCAGGCCAATCCTGGGCTGTGAATTTCTAATGGTACTGGTACCAACTGCTAAATTTCTGGAATCAACACAAAGCTGACTGGAATCAAATTTATAACATATCAATTTTAACTGTGATTTTTTTAAAATATTCATTACTTAGATGCAAAACCCTGCTAAAGATACTGAATAACTTGCTTGTTACCTTAAAAGTAATTTGCGTGGCCTGAGAGAACTTCTTAGTCACAGACTTAGTCATGAGCCAAGCTGACCTATGATATAATCCAAAACAAATAATCATCAAATCTGTCATCTTATTAGGAAGTTCCAAATGTCCAAATGATTCAAGTTGTTTTTCCCTATTTCTTATCTCTAGATTAGGTGGTAAGATGGTAAGAGGAAAGCTTCGCTTGACCTTGATGGGAGAGATGCCTAAGGGATCCTTACAATACAGACCTACTGCATATTCAAGGAAAGCTTGTCAAAAGATTTTCTTTTCCAGAGTATAATAAGAAAAAGCTTTTTGGAGATATAAAGATACCAGCGTTTTTCTTGCTGCATCTTTATTCAGCCTTTAAAAGTTGGTCTGTGATATACCAAGAAAATCCCACTGTGAAATGGAAAGGCATGCATACTATATTGCGGACTCTTATCTTTATCACTTTAAAGCCAGAAAACAAAGGGACTGATGAATATTGTTTAGACTAAAGCTTTGCGTTTTGCCTCACACACGAAGGATATTTTCTCTGTTTTTTTTTAAACTGCAGAAGCAGATGTTGTAATTATTTCATACTAATTGGCCAACTTCTTGTCTTCTCAGCAGGTGGGATATCAGGTAAAGATGGAGACAATTATTTATTTATTTATTTATTTATGTGGACCACATCCAGCTCCTGTGTGGTGAAATCACACATCAAAATAACCCAGCTATTGCTATTTAATCACCATTCTGGACCCCTGGTCCAATTAGCCGCCTCTTTGTTTTAAAGTTTTCCCTTTCATGTCACTGCTCAGAGAATCCGTTTAAAATGAACAAGCGAAGAGATATCCCGCATGTGATTCCTCGCTAGACATTGATGTTTGTGTTCTTCTAGGATGGACAGAAATGAGGAAGTGTAGTGTGATAGCTGGGGTTCTTTCCTCTGCATACACGTGCACAGAAACGTTCGACCTCCCTTGCCGCTTGGATCTGTTACCATGGCGATGAGAGGCGTAGAAATGATGGCCCTGAGGCTCGTTAGGGCCACTGTCAAAACTAGCGATGTGCAGCTAGTGTCCAAATATTCCTCCTGCAGTCTTCATATCTGTTCTCAGCATCCTTTCTATAGCAAACTGAGAAGTCCTGATGACCAAAAAAAAAGCCACCTGCAGTTTTTCCTCATCGCTTTCCTCCCTGCAATGTTACATTAGCAATTAGCAAAGTTACCCATACTACAGCTGCCATCAAAGCGCTCTTAACAGCAACATTAGACTTTTCTAGTTAGAAATTCCACTACAGAGCAATCTGCATCAGAATATTCTCTTCCTGCATCTGATTTATTCATGAGCGAACAAAGCAATCAGATGAGGAAATCTCCCAAGTGATAGGTTCATGTGTGTTTTGTGCACCACAGAGTGTCGGGAAGTGCTTTGACTTTATTCATTCCCAGCTAGATGATTACTCTCCAACGCTGGCATTAGTTTGTGTTAGAAACTCCCACTTTGCATGTGCTTGAGGGTATACATATATATATATATATCCACCCCAATGTCTTATGTCCCCACATGTTGGGCTTCAAAGCCTTTTCCTTGCACTGCAACTACCTTCTCTTGAAGACTTTTTGCAATTTAAATGCTCATATTCCACTCTGATTGCACAGACATATCCAGGGGCTGGGGGGTATGATCAACACATGGACAAACCAAGAAACACCTGGTGTTCTGCTAGGGTATCATTATGGTAGCACCAGTTTATACACGTCCTGCTTGGATCAAAACAAAGCAGTGCACTTTGGTGACTTAATCAGGCTGGCTATGCCTCACATATTCACTGTAACTCTGAGTCACTGCCTGCACTTTGTAAGTGTGAAAGCGTTAGGCCAGACAGACAGAGAGAGGTTTGTTTTTGGGTGGTTTTTTTTTTGTGAGGACTTTTCTGGTGTGCTCACACTGGTCAGCAGCGCTGGGAGATTCCTGCTGTGACTGTGGGGCTCAGCTAAACCTAAAGCTCTTAATTTAATGTGATCTCCAGTGTGTGTGTGCATGTGCGTCCGTGCGTTTGTGTGCATGTTTGTGTTTTCCCCAGGGCTTCTGCTGTATGCGTGCTCACAGAATAATGTCACATCACAGTGGCAGAGAAGACAGTCAGCTACCTTTTGTTCTCTAATAAAAAAAAACCTTAAGGGAAATTTATTTCCTGTCAGCTGACATCATTTTTAATCATATATTTATTTTCTCATCCACCTGTGTATTTCTTTTTCTTTGTTTCAGGAAAGAGTGCTTATATACAACAGATTTTGTTTCCCCTCCCTCATTGCAGAAGAGATTATTTATGAGTAGACGTGATAAGAAAGATGAAAATGAGATGCTACTACATTAAATTATCTATTGATTTGATTTTATTCTTGTTGTATGTTGAAATGTTACCATGTCTTACTGTGAATTCCTCCACAGTTTTATTTCTGAGGTTTGCTGGGGCTGAACGCTGTTCTAGGTCATATCAGTAGCTAGCCGATTAGACTTGCTAAATTTCAGGGCCATGGGAATGAAAATAAACAAGAAGGATCTGGTTACAGTGGCCGTTTCCTCACACTTTCCCCAGCCCCCGCTTATTCTGCCTCTCCGCTCCTCTTTATGAATGTTTGCATTGCGAGATGAGCTTTAAGTAGGCAAAGCTTGGTTTAGAGGTCAGACTTGCAGATGAGGCATTTGAATGTCCTCACTGAGACAGGTTTTCACTGCTTGGGCATTTTGATTAAGTACTATAAAAAGGATCTTCTGGGGGGCAAAATGTTTAATTTCTTTGTTCGTGTACTTTATGGATCGGCATCTCACATGAAAAGCCCATTTCCTGCGCCTTCTTCAGAGTCTTCTGAAACATGCTGACTGAATTCTGGGACTTGTAACTGTTGAGACTGACTTGTGTCTGTCAGTGGATAGCAAAGCAGAACAAGAAAAGAGATGCTAACATCAACTGGTCAGCTATGTGACAGTGCCAGAAGCATTATGCTATGTGTGATTTACAGTGCTGTGGGTTTCACTGTGAAGTTATGTACCTGCCTGTGAATAACAGAATAACAGTGCATTATTCTCACATGACCCATCGATATGCCGACATTGTCTGCTCCTCTGTGCGTTTGTTATAAGCCACTTTCAAGACATGCAATAATCTAGTGTCAGAAATTTTTAATTACATGTGGCAAATGGCATGAGAAACTGTAGTTAGACCTCCACCTAGTGGCAATCCATTCCCACACCCCCAGATCGGGGAATAAGTGACACATTTCTGGTAATGTTTAAGCCTTTCATGTGTCTTGTGAACCTTTTTAGGAGGGGAAGAAAAAGTTCGATAAAGAAACAGAGAAATACTACTCTACACTTGAGAGACACCTCAGCTTGTCATCCAAAAAGAAGGAAGCATATCTGCAGGAGGTAAAAAGAAAAACAAATTTTCTCATCCTGCAAACGTGTCTTTGAATAATGCAGTTTTATGGTCAGCCGAGTGTCTTTGGAAAATAAGCTGTTTGTGTGCTTTGCTGTGCTCCTTACCCCTCTCTCTAACAACAGACTGTTTCCACGTGGTGATACAGACATTAACTCCTAGGTTGACGCTTGTCGTCGTTGTGGCACTAACCCTGGTTTGTTTGCTCGTTCTCAGGCTGACATGCAGATTGACAAGGAGAGACAACTCTTTTATGATGCGTCCCTTGAGTATGTCTTCAAAATACAAGAAGTGCAAGAAAAGAAGAAATTTGAGTTTGTCGAACCAGTAAGTGAAGTGCCAGTTTTATATATTTCTCTGCTAAATTAGTTTTGCATTTTAAAGATGAAGGAGTACATTTTCATGCTTTGATATATTTTATTTGTAGTCAAAATACCACCAGATCTCTGTAACTACTACTACATTTCTTTTTTTTTTTAATGTCTATCATCCTGGAGTGAAGGCAGGTGCATTTATACAACACTCACAGGAACATAACCACACTTGTATATCCCACGCATTTGTCATCTTCATCACAAATTCTTTGTAATGTAGTTGATCCATTTGGGGAAGCTTGTGGGTAAAATTAGATGAAGTATCGGCTGTCAAACAAAAGAAGACAGAGTGCTAGTGCAAATCAAAGGCTTTATGAAAGCCCCTGCTTTATAGATATGTAGAGTCGATTTTAACATCTTTAGTGCAGATGCTACCAGGAAACATTAAATTTGCTTCCTATTAAATGTCTGGGAATGTGAGATGGGTGCAAAGTAGCTGTTTCAGACGTCCTACTCCCATTTGTTTACATCCACTGGCAACTTACCCACAACCCTGGCCCAAAAATGTAAATCTCCGGGCCCCAGGTGTTGCTCAAAATATGACAAGGCTCAACCTTGTGTGTGATGAATCTGGGCAAAGAAAAGATGGTTCATCCTTGAACATTTGATATACCAAGCCTCAGCCCAGAAATCAAATCAGTGGTTGTGTCTGAAGGTTTTACTGAAAGCAACTCCATGTTTGTGGACCACACTTGTTCACGCAAGAGATGGCATCAGTTTGTTTCTCTGTAACAGTAGATCTTTATGCTTTATTTATGTGTGTATTTATTTATTAATATATTTAGATGTATCCACAATGGCCATGGATGTTTGTGTGTTCTACAAAAAACAAGATCAATATCTGTCTGCCATAAAAGCCGAAAACTTTTTTAAAATTTGGGTTTTTTTTCCACTAATATACTTTTTTCAGTTTTCTGCTTGTCAGTACAAAAATGTTCAATAAATTATCGATTTAAAATTAATGAGACTCAAATTCCTTCAACATGAGATTTAAAAGTGAACATCAACAATGTAACAAAAAATTCTGACAAAATGATTGGTAGAATAGAAAACAATGTACATATCATTGAGATGACATTATCATAATAAGTGCATCGTTATCAAATAATAATAACAATAGAAAAACGTCCGGATTACTTATATATTATAGGTAGGATATTCTATTATATGCTATTATAAATGTTTTCGGTGTGTTGAATGGATGTTCTGTTTTACAAGATGCCTTTAAAAAAACACTTGCCCATGTAAATAGGCAATCAAGTTCTTGTAATGTTTATTAACTCGATAATTCACCAATAAATATTGTTCCATTCCAGCTCCTGGCCTTTCTTCAGGGTTTGTTTACATTCTACCATGAAGGATATGAGCTGGCTCACGAATTTGAGCCGTATAAACAGCAGCTCCAGTTCAACCTACAAAACGTAAGTCTCAACACCTCAGGGGTTGTACACAAAGGCAACCAGCCACGTAATCAGATTCTGCAGCTTATCACACCCTGATATAACAAGCGGAGTTTTCACAAATGGATAGCTGTGTGATTAAATGAAATTCTTTGCTGCGCCGAGGATCGATATTTTCAGTGTTGCATTGCAGGCAGTAACTGTAGGCCATTTTATGGTGTGTCAAAAAAGACTTGGGAGTAAAAGTCTAGTTGCTGCAGTGCCGCCTTGTTCCATCACTATGTCCTCTCTACTTAGGTCCTGATGGTTCAAACATCTCTCTGACCCAATATGTCAGTTCTGTTGCCCTTACAGTTTCCACTCGGTAACCCTCTCTCGGATGCAAAGATTTCTGATGGTTACTGGATGAATGGAGGCTGCTTCACCACTCTCTGAGATATTAAATGGCCTGATATTGACCTTTATGACTCCAAATAAGAGGCTGACATCTTCAAGATCGTGTTCTAATTTTAAATGACCTAAAAAGTATTACTTAAAAAGTCTAATGATAGTTTTTATTTATTTGTTCTTTGAGAAAAAATAGATGTGTTTTTATTTTGAGAGATCAGAGATAACACAATGATAACATAACCCTAAATTTCCCACACAGACACGAAACAACTTTGTGAGCACCAAGCAGGAAGTGGAGAAGCTGATGAAGAGGATAAGGTCGGCAGATCAGGACTATAAACCACCCGGGCAGTGGACGATGGAAGGCTTCTTGTATGTCCAGGAGAAACGTGAGTCTTCCTAGCTGTGCTCCCAGCCATCCAGGCCATCTCACTCCCCTTCACTTTCAAGTGAATGGTTTTACATCCATCACCATAAACATGTCTCGAGTTCTCCCAGGCCTCTGCCGAAGAGATCCACTCACACAGAACTCATAATTCATCCTGTTTACGGATTCACTTTGATGTGCTCTCAAATGGGGGAGTTACCACAAATGGTAGATTATTATCAGCAGCAATAAACAACTTTTGATTTATCACACTAAAATTGCAAATTGATTTTCAGAAGTCTTTCCAGAAGCCTGTGATTCAGTGAAAAATTATTTTGCCTCAACTAGTGTTTTCTTCTGCATTTGTTCTGTCCTAGGTCCTCTGGGATGCACTTGGACACGTCACTACTGCACTTATGAGAAAAGCAGCAAAACATTCACCATGAGCAACACTGAAAACAAGTCAGCTGGGAAACAGGTACTTTACATTCACTTTATTTTGTTTAGTTTAACATTTGCACGATAAAAAGCTAAGAAAAGAAGGAGCAGAGTGTAATCTGTGTGAAAAAAAGAGGCTTAAAGGCATGGTTTGTCCCGGGAGGAGAAAACGGAAAATGCCAGATTGACAAAACTGCAAATTAGGCGTAGAAGACAAAAGACTCGTTACGTCAAGGCAAACAAACATGTTTTATTTTTAAATAACAAAATGAACAAACAACACCGCAGGGGAATTCAAGGAATGAAAATAGTCCGTTAAACTAAACAGTTATAGTATCTTGCTTTCTAAGTGATCTGATGAATGTTTACTTCCTTTGTAGGAATTTATCGCTATGACTTAATGACACTTCATGTAGATCAAATGATAACTGATAATTATTTCACATTTTATGTATTAGATGAAAAAAAGCTTCCAATCAATCCTTTTTTTGTATGTAGTAATTGGATGATGATATGGAGTAACTTCCACAGGGAATACTGCTTAGCGCTGCTGCGTCAGGTGCAAACCGACTGAAAATGTCAGCATGGTTTTGAAGTGTTTAGCTATCGCAGTTTAACCTTTTGTTATTTTTCACAAAAAAGTATTTGAAGAAATACAGGTTCCAGTGAAGATTAAAAAAAATATGTGCACTTCAGTGCCACACAGATTAAAAAATTATGAAAACATACTTTTAAAGAACTCCAGTAAACTTCAAGGGAGAAATTATATAAAAAAAATATCCACATAACTGTGAGTTTCCATGCATTTTTCTGCACATGTTACAGATATGGCTACATTCTGATTTACTAATGATCTCGGTTTCTTTTTATTTTTAAATAAAATCGAATAAAACACAGAAACCCACACACAGATGGAGAGGGAGAATATAAAGCCCAAAGCCAATGCAGGTGCAGGCGTATTTTTATCCACATATCTGGTTTGCTGCAGTTGACTACAGTCAGTCTTACTGGCGTGCACAGGGGAGGATGTGCTGTATGTGAGATATGGCTAATTCTCAGAAAGAAAGAACAAAATCCGTTCAGGAGGTAATTGAATTGATACTTTCAGCTGACACTGAAGGCCTCTAATGGGAAATGAAAAACAAGGTCAATGATATAATGTAATTTTAAAACTATATTTTCGCGTGTTTAAAATCAAGATAATTGAAATAAAAGCTCTGCTTCTTGATAAGTGGATGATATGAATGCGTGCAATCAAGTAGCTTTGTTTGGGCTGACAGCCCAAATCAATTTTTAGGCATATGAAGATTGCATCGAGCTTGAGTTTAGAAAGTCTGAACCACCAAAAAGAAAAAACTAGCCAAACAAAAAGAAGAAGAATTTTGCAAATCCAAACCACAATGGTAAATGTTCTGTTTTTGTTGTTGTCGATGATTACGTTTTTTTTCATTCGTTTTTCTCTTTTTTCTGTATTTCCAATCATATTTTCACAAAAGCACTGGACGCTCCGGATACATAAATCTTCTGGTTTCAAAGTACCTTCTGTGTCTCTCACAACAAACACACAGCATACATATTAGTCATTTCAGACTTGCAGAGCCGTGCATTTGCAATTGTAAATATATTCATTTTCATTTCATAATCATTTTTCATTGTATTTTTAACTAATTAATGACGAGTGTGTTTATTTTTAGAATGGTCTTGTCGTAAATCAGCCAGAGGTGTTCAAGCTCAAGTCCTGCATTCGGAGAAAAACGGACTCCATCGACAAGCGTTTCTGCTTTGATGTTGAAGTGGCAGAGAGGTCTGTGATGTGTATCCCTGAAAATGTCTAATAGCTTTCATAGGCTGAAAACACATGCAGAATGTATTATGTATTGCCTTAATCACCACCGAGAGCCAAAAAGAAAAAAGAAAGTCATTGCACATCACCTGCTGAATACTCATATTAGTAAGATAGCAGTTGCACACACTTTTTTCTTGTTAAAACTAACTTAATATAAGAACGTCGAACTGCACGTGACATTTTGTGCTATGTTGAACTCACCAATACTGGAAATTAACCCAGATTCCCCCTGGAGTACACAACGTTTGAACATGCGAGAGCTGTTCAGGTTTGATTAACATCTTCAAAGACTCGGTTTAACAGTGTTAGACGTAATCAGCTCTGTTTGTGTCCTGCATGTTTCTCGAGTCCTCTCCCCCCGCTCCGTTTGCTGTATGTCTACATTATCATTATTTTTTTTTCTATTTTTGAACCCATCCCATCTTTTCTCTGTGTTCATGTCAATGTAGAAATGACATCTGTCGTGGAACTCTTTTCAGGCCGCTTCAGTTTTTCTGTAAAGTCCGGTATGTGAACTGACCAGTGCTGCCCTTTCAGTGCAGTTGCATGTGCTGCATGTGTCCTAATCATGTTGTTCACTCAATATTAAATCCAAACCTAATGAAATCCTGCTGCTTTCTTAGCACTTCACAAAATCTGACTTGGTCACTTGGTCAAGACACATTCTTAAATTATTTCTTCTTGTCTGCAATTACTCAAGTAACACACAATATTGAACTTAGAATTAATTCCTATTTTTTTCCCTTTCTTTTCAAAACCTTTGGCCATGTGGGAACATTCATAGTTGATTTGTTTTTAATGTTTCACGGGGAAATAGGATTACATATTGGGCAATGATCAGAAACCTTTAAGTAGCTGTCAGCTGATTAACACTGGCTCAATTGACCAAGCCATCCATTATGAATGCTTGATATCAGTTCTTTATAGTGATTTGTACCCCAGAATAGAGTTAGCACATCACTGTGTGTTAATGTTGCACTGCAGCAGCATTGCTCACGCTCGGTGAGTGTTGCTGAGCATGGACAATAACTGCAATTTATTTGCAGGACAACTCATTTATCATTAACTGCGCTGCCCCAAGGTGCGTGTTCTAACCACAAGGACAATGTGGGCCAAGCTCCAGTCAGCTTCAAGCTCATCCATTAATCCCCATTATAATAAACATGCTGTTGCCCAAGTTTAATCAGGCCAGCCATCTCGGAACCTCATTTTTAACGGGTTGATTCACCCGAATTAGTAAAGAGGTATCCAGCTATGCGGATACTTTTATTTGCCCAGATTCTGAGATAGCCATCTCTGAAACATCCTCTGCCAGCCCAATAAAAAGAATTTCATTTGAGCTGCTCGTAGCAATGAAAGAAGAGTTTCATTAAAAATTTACCAGCAACGTGTCTTTCATAAGGACTTAAGGGAAAATACATCCATTTAAAAAAATGATATGAGGTTGGATGAGGGTAGCAGAGATGCTGTTTTGGGAAAGAGATGTTGTTAAATGATTTGAGAGCAACACAAATATAAATATTTTCTTCTGCGTTCACCTGTACGGGTTTGGAGTCTTTAATATTGGACAACTTAAAAGCTGGTGAAATAAATGCTAAACTGTCTGCATGTCAAAATATCAGTAGGGGTGTTGTTAAAGGTGTAGCACTTTTTTTTGTATTTTGGTTGAAATGACCTTTAACACATGCAAGCTGACACAGCTCCATGCTAGTACTAACTGCCACTACTGGGTGGGGTGACGTTTTTTGTTTGCCGCCATCATCAGATAGTGTTCTATAATTGTGTTACAGCCAACTGAAGCAGTGCCACAAATCAAGGCATAATGCCCCAGATTCTCACTATGCTGCACACAGTAAGGTGAAAGCAGATAAAGCTGTATGCATGTTGGGTGCAAAAATGAATCACTCTAATATTAAGAACTTGTAGCTTTTAATTGGAAGGGTAATGTGAAGCACAAAGTGAACTGAGGGCATAGATTGAAGTCAAGCATTTGCACATGAGCTATTTTAGTTACACTAGTCCTTTTATAGTGGTCTCAGCCAATATAAACATGGTCTGTCCAGGGGCCCCAAGGAAAAGAGATCAGACTGAGACCAGCTTTTCTCTTAAATCTTTCCAGGCATGGCGTTATGACACTGCAGGCACTGTCAGAGTCCAACAGAAGACTGTGGCTCGAGGCCATGGATGGCAGGGAGCCGGTAAGGAACTCTGCCTGTTCTTCTTTGAAATATTCATTCGGTGCTGGCTGCAGTTGGTCAGGTTTTTTTAAAGTCCTTTGTTTGGCAAGAAGACAATGCCAAAAATGAATTATTTGTCACTGGCACCCTCTTCTGGTGGCTTTCTGTAAGGTTTTTTGTTGTTGTTTTTAGGAAACCATGACCTCACCATTTACTTGTGCTAATAATAGGACAGTCTACTCAAATTAGATTCAGTGGGAATAAGGTTTTGACATTATCCTTTTCTTTCAGCGATTTTTTTCAGTATTCAAACTAAGGTAACCTTTACATTATAATGATTTTTGTAAACTCTCTCTAGATTTACAACCTGCCGGCCATATTAAGCAAAAAAGAAGAGAGTGAGTATTGTTTTTATATCTTTCCAAACTCCTTCAGGATTAAAATGTTTGCCTTTCAAATTCTTAAAACGTAAGATAATGAGATCAACAACATACACATATGAAAGAAATACTCGTTACCTATGACTATGCCTTTTCATTAATACTATAATTTTACATATGCCCACTCAGCAGGCATAGCACAGCCTCACAGTACAGGGCTGTGCTATTCATTTGAGCAGCGGCATAAGGGAGAGCTTATTATCCCACATGACGGGCGGTTATCCCAGGCAGTAATTGTCCTTTCATTTCTGCTCTTGTTTTGTGTTACAGCATATCTTAATGAGGCAGGCTTCAACTTTGTAAGAAAATGCATTGACCTGGTCGAGATGAGAGGTGAGGCGCTTCAATCTCTCAGCTTTCGTGTGTCAAATGATTTGAATGCAACCTGGTTGTAATGATTAACAATGTGCTCGTTAGTGGACTTGACAACACGTTGCACTGGCACGAGTCCTAAATAAACACAAAGTCTTAGGTCCTTGTTCCAATTCATCCTTTTGCTTTTTTCACTGCCACACAGGGATAAACACAATGGGACTGTACAGAATTGGAGGCGTCAATTCTAAAGTGCAGAAGCTGATGACCACAGTCTTTTGTAAGTAACTAAAATCAAAAGTATTATCAGTGAACTAATGTACCAAGTCAAACCCCTTATTCTGTAATTCACAAGTGTCTGAATCTCCATGGTAATGTATGAATAGTTTTCTAACGTGATCTTTTCCAGCAGAGTGAGGAAAGAGGTCCTCCTTGTGGTAGGACAGTGTAACAGCAATTAGGCCTTATATTATGTTGTCATTATTTTATTGAATTACAAGGTAGTCTCGTCTGGATATATATATAACACATTTGTACAGGAAATGTCTGAATGAGTTTGTTAAATGTCTCTAAATCTTGACCCCCAGTGCTATTAGACACCACACACGTCACTATTTATTTTCAATTCTCCTTTGAGTCTCTTGACACAAGAAGAAAGTATTTTCGGTCCTCGGTTGAGCAGCTTGACAGGTCATGTCATGTTGTATTGGTTTCTTAAGACAATTTGCAGCTTAAACTTACCTAGTGGTCATATAACAATAAAACATCTTTCCAATAGCATCCAAAGCACCTGTGGATATGGACCTGGACCCAGACATGTGGGACAACAAAACTATCACCAGCGGCCTGAAGAATTACCTCAGGTCAGCTCGCCCCACCATCTACGTGCACTTAAATGTCAGGAGTCATCCTTGCCTCCATAGTGCCTCTTTGAAACCTCTCTGATGATAGTCATACATTAAGTGCTGCGACTGACTCACCAAGGATACCAGCTGCATTCACAGGACCTGTGTCACTCAGGAAATAAATTGAAACTGTTTCTTTTTTCTTTTCCATCAGGTGCCTGTCTGAGCCTCTAATGACTTTCAAGCTCCACAAAGATTTTATCATGGCTGTCAGTAAGTTACAGTTATAACATATTACATATTTTATCAAGTTCTCTATTATCCTTTCTTGTATAGAACAGATTAGGAAGATATTGGTACAATTCAAATCATATAGCACTAATGAATCGGGTGCATCTGATAACTAACTAATTATGTCAATTGCAAAGGTTAAGCAGGATTTATGTGAAGAGATATTGCATTAGAATTTTGAAAATCTTTATGAAACATTTTGAATTCATTTTAGAGATTTGAGCTTTGTGAGCACTACGTCTGGGTTATCAAAGCAGGGAAAGCAAATGAGTCAGGACTGATCTGATTAAATCATTTCTATCTGAGGAAATACTTGTATGGATCTCAGGTCATCTCAAACTGTGATGTCAGAGTGACTCGAGTGTGACTTTGTAATGAGAATAACTTTTTTTTTTTTTACCGTAAAAACCGTGAACTTAAACATTTAACATAACTTAAACATTGAGATAAATTTGCTGATATGTCCACTCCTGGGAAGATTAGCAGCTGTCCCAAATGCTTTGCAGTTTTTAATAATCTTTCTCACTTCGCAGAATGATGCACATCAAATTGCAATTCTCACATAGATGGTCAGCAAAAGTTTCTTCTCGTCTTTCCTTCTTGGCACTGTTGCCAAAAATCTGAATGCTACAGACCTGCAAACTGCCAAAACGTTTATAGAGGTGGTCGCATTCGCTGATGATCAGTTAATCAACTGTGTTTGATTAGCAGCTCCTGGCTGCTGCTTACCGTGTTCATTTCAATGGAAGTAGTAATGGCGTAGTTAATTGTTTACACACTACTTGTGCATTTTGGCTTAGTTTTGGGGGTTAAGTGTCAGGGTTAGAATTAGGGTTATTTTTATTAAATAAATAATGACACAGTAATATGTGATGTATTGTTCATGTGAGGTTGTATTTACCTCATTTTAAGACCTGTTTAGGACCAGAAGATAAAACCTTAGAATTAAAATGGGATGTACTTTCTTTTTCACACAATTACATCTGAAATACAATTATTCCATAAGTCAGTAGTGGCCAGCATTTCTACTCTTCCCTCATTTCTATTTATTTTCTTTCTCAGAGTCCGATGATCAGAACTACAGAGTGCGTGCTGTCCATGCTTTGGTTCATAAGATGCCTGAAAGAAACAAGGAAATGCTGGAGTTACTAATAAAGCATCTTGTCAGGTACATGTTCTTGTAATCAATCAATTAACTTGCAGACTTAACGTTACCTGAAACTAATTAAAGTTATCTGAGGCACTGCACCGCAATTGCAGGCGTCTCGCCAACTCTCACTATCTCGCAGACCAAAAAATATCACCTCATGGTTAAACATGTGAATTCTTAGGACGCTTGTATGATGTGCTTGTCTTCTAAACGCAGAGTTTCTGCACAAAACCAGTCTAACCTGATGACAGTGTCAAACCTGGGCGTCATCTTCGGGCCTACATTGATGCGATCACAAGAGGAGACAGTTGCCGCCATGATGAACATTAAGTTCCAGAACATTGTGGTGGAAATACTCATTGAAAATTTCAACAAGGTGAGTCACAGTTTGACTTTGAATGGCCTGGTATGCTTTTAATTATATCTGCATCAATAAAAACATTCCTCGTGCAGCAGTTTTCTGAAGTAGAATATCCATATTTCCTTATTAGAACAGATTTATAGAAAGATCTCTTATGGTTTATAATCATTTTTCATGTTTCTCAAAAAACGACACCTAGACAGCAACAGATAGCAGAAGACACAGACGAGCGACAAGAATAATGCGTTTTATAATGCTATATGAACTTTCATATTCCAATGTTTATGTTAAATTCAATTGACATTTAGTCATGCGAATACATTGTTGCCACTAGTAGTATCATACATAAAGCACAAGCTGAAACAAATGGCTGCATCAGCTGTGTGTATTTGTGTATGTGTGTATTTCTCTGTGTGACTGTTTGCGCGCGCACTTGCGTGCATGATTGTGTGCTCTGTGCCGTGTGCTAGAGGCACATACAGTCAAACAGTTAGCAGAGGAGAAAAAAATAGCAGAGGCTGGCTCTGAGATGAAATGTAACAAGTGCACATATATTTGTTTCATTTTTTAATTTAATTCGTTGCTTTTAAGCCAAAAGCTGAAGGCACCCAGTGAGTGAAAATGATTGCATTGGCTCACAACATTTGATGTGGCGTGCCTCTTTAAATACAGGATCCATGGAGGAGGTTTATTTCTTACAAGTGATGATGGTTAAGTATAATTTCAATTCAGTATAGCATTGTCTTGCTGAAACATGCATGCCTTCCTGATAAAGACATCTGCATCGGAGCATAGGTGGCTCTAAAACCCATCTATATATACCTTTCAACATTGAAAGTGTCACTCCAAAAGTGCAAGGTACCAATTCTATAGGCACTAATGCAGTGCCATACTATGAAAGATGCAGACTTTTTAACTAAGTGCTTATAATATGTAATGGTTCCTCTCCTCTTTAGTCCAGTTGACACTGCAGCCGTGTTTTCCAGAAAGAATTTAGAATTTTGGTTTGTCTGACCACAGTTTTCCACTTTGCCTCGGTCCATTTTCAATTACCATTGGCCCAGAGAAGACTGCAGCATTTGTGGAGCGTGTTCAGATATGGCATCTGCTTTGATCCATAGAGCTTTAAACTGCTTTGTGGATAGCAGAGTGAACTGTGTTAAACAATAATTTCTGGGAGTGTTACTGAGCCTGTGAAGTTACTCTTAAATAACAGAATCATCCCTGATTTTAACACAGTGCTGCCTGAGCGAGAGAGTAGTATTCCCCCAACTGTTTCTTTTTTTTACCTCTTACTTTTCCAGCCTTTTGTCTCTAGCCAAACTTTTTTTAGATGTGTTGCTGGCCTCAAACTCAAAATGAGCTCATATTGTAATTAAAAGGGTATATTTTTAAATGTTTTCTATGTTCTATTGTGAATAAAACACAATAGACATTTACAATTGACATTTACAAATCATGCCATTATTTTTTTGTTTTGTTTGTTTGTTTGTTTTTACATTATACACAGCGTCCCAACTTTTTAAGAATTGAGTTTGCACAGACAGCCTGTTGAAGAGAAACATCTCGCTGCCCCATTAAAACTACGAGGTTAGAGTAAAAGGATCAACACTATCAGATGTTTATATCATATCAGTTAAGAGTTCAAGACTCCTTCTATGTCAACTACCACAATTTTCCTCTGAAAGTGGAAAATGGTTTGACTTCCCACTGTCCCCCTAAGAGCAGGTTTCATGGACCTAATTTCTCTCTCCCACACTACCCAAAATCAGGAGCATTTGGGGGATTAAAGTGAAGCTGGATTTGGGACTTTCAGGGATGGGTCATGGCTGCAAATGCATCTCTCAACTCCTTGCCTCTTCTTTAAAATTGCCACAGTTAGAAAGAAGCTCATGGGGCTCTTCTCTGCATGCAGTGAAATGTCTGTGGGACATAAGGAAACTGTCAGAATGGAACTGTAGGAGTTCAATATGAGAGTATCTGATGTTAATATTAAACATTATTCACCACAACATCCAAGTTTGATAGTTAAAGGCCTAAAACAGTCAGCGACTATGGACCAGAAGGTCAGTTTGCATAACCTCAATCTAGAAGAAGGTAAGTTAACTACATCCTTGTTAGATTTGTATTGTTGATTGTCATTTATGCTTAGAAATATTTACTTATATATGCTTAGAGTTTTGTAATTAGTTGTAGATTGGTAGAGGTTTTGATCCTTGATAGTCTGCAAACTTTGTGTGTATTAGACAGCACTTTGGGAGCATGAGAGGTCATACCGTGTCTTATTGTTTTATGGTAGGATTAACGTAGTTGCGTCTGTTCTAGTCTAAGTGCTCTTTGTTTAGATGAACTGCAGGACTTCCTCACCGTGTTATCTAGGATGAACCATCTAGGGGGAGGGGGAGGCTACCCTCTTCCTGACCAAGGATGTTTGACCCTTTGATCAGCAGTACACACACACACACACACACACACACACACACACACGGTACTCTTTGTGTGTATGTAGACGTCATATGTTAATGACCCTATGCATATTCATGTAACCTCAATAAAAGGATAGTGTACGGGAGAACGGACGAGAGCTACTGGGGTCAAGCGAAGGGACGGCGCTCTGTCCAGTCTCTCCCGTGCACGAGTACCATGAAGAAGTTTGCCTACTTGCGTCTTGCTTGCAGTGTAATTATATTGTCTTAACGTTCCAGCGAATAGGTTCAAGCTACAAACCTAACATCCTTGTTGCTATCACAGTGATTTTTTTCTTGTCTCTGGGTAGCATATGTTTCTGCAAGGAAGACATTCATACCCCTGTTTTATCTTTGATGAATCAACCCCTCACTTCTGAAGGGAGGGTGGAGGTGTCAGCATTATGTCTTAAATTCGGTGTATGGGCTGTCTTGTGAGGTGAATAAGCAATGGACAGAATCAGCTGACTCATCAAGAGAAATTGTAATGACGACCCCAACCATGTGCTCATTGTGCTCATGCTCCCTTTGAGCTTTATTGAACTATTTCAGTAGGTGTTATGGAGAATGGATTGTTGGACCCAACAACAATGTGCAGTTAAAAGTTAGAAGTTTTAATTTATCCACAGGATAATGCTGCTCAACAAACATTATGATGTCAGAGGTGAATGCACAGTCATTTGAAAACTTTTTCCTAGGGCATGAAGCGGGAGAAAGTTGGAGGTTAACACATTTGACTTGTGGCATTTCTGTATGTGGTCTCTCTGTGCACAGTTTAAGCTTTGCTGGCTCCCCTTAAAATCAAGATGCGTGGCTGCACCCTGAGTCAACACACTGTCAGTCTGCCCCAGGGCAGCTGTGGCTACAACTGTCGCTTGCCTCCACCAGTGTGTGAATGTGAGAGTGAATGAATAGTGGAATTGTACAGTGCTTTGAGGGCCCCGAAAAGCACTATATAAATGCAAACCATTATTGCATTTATTTATGCGTTCGTGGCTCAAGAGTTGGGAGTTCGCCTTGTAATCGAAAGGTTGCCGGTTCGAGCCCCGGCTTGGACAGTCTCGGTCGTTGTGTCCTTGGGCAAGACACTTCACCCGTTGCCTACTGGTGGTGGTCAGAGGGTCCGGCAGCCTCACCTCTGTCAGTGCGCCCCAGGGTGGCTGTGGCTACAATGTAGCTTGCCATCACCTGTGTGTGAATGGGTGGATGACTGGATGTGTAAAGTACTTTGGGGTCCTTAGGGACTAGTAAAGCGCTATACAAATACAGGCCATTTACCATTATTATTATTATTACTATGCTCCATCATCTAAGACAGCATAGGCATCAAAGGTCCTAATCTTGTTTCTAAGTCTTATTTTAATTACCTTTAGTGTGACTTTAGATAATATAATCTGTGGGTTCAAGTGCATCACACTGGATATCTGGGTTCTCTTCATTATCCCTGGATGCTGACTTTTGCACCTAAAACAAACACCTGTTTTGCACCAGAGAATTGTGTGGAGCATGATACTGTAGTTGAATATGAGCCTGTATTGGGCCTGAGGCTGCTATATAAACTGCTGAGGTACACAGAAGTTTATATAGCAGCCACGGAGAATGTTACTGGAAAGGAGAACAAATAGAGTGAGGTTTCAGTAATAATAGGTGGAGGTCAAACTGCATATAATGCGGCCATGGCCTGCTGAACTGGTGGTAACTGAAAATATAGGCCATAGGTTGGCAAACTATGCTAAGCCCCTGCAGATACAGAGGGTTGGACTTGATAGGAACATACAAAGGAACAGATTGGTGGGATTTGGTCAGGAGGCAAATTATTTGGCCTTTAATGGGCACTTGAGGTGCTTGTAGAGCTGTAGATTGGCTTCTGGTATATAAGGAGACAGAGGTTAGGTGTCAAAACTCACTTTGAAGGTGTATGAGAAGCCAATGTGGAGCCATAAGGCACACAAGGGGTAGAGACTGGATTAAATGGCACATAAGCTTTTGAGGCTCATGGTTCCTGAACCTGAGACTCCATTTGGGGGACTTCAGCAGGTCTTTTATGCTTATATGGTGCAAAGGTACAGTACCTATGACTATGAACAGAACAGGTTTGAGCAAACTGGCAGGATTTTCCACTATCAAGAGTGGATATGGATTCAGGTAAATTTGGTTCAGATCGTATGTTCTCATAGTGAGCTTCACTACTATCATTACAGAGGCTGGTTTATTCTCTCTCTGCTATTTTCTGTCTTATTAAATCAGTCTCGACTCTCTGAAATGGGTTCTACACACTTTCTTGGTTGCTTTAGGGCAGGGGTCACTAACAGGCGGACCGGGGTCCGAGTCCGGACCCAGTCGCCATCCTATATGGACCCGGACCTATAGTTAACAAAATATTAAATTATATTTAATTTTGACGGGGCGATTCAATTTTAAGCAGTAACCTTACATTGTATTAGACCAGGGAACATACTAACCAATTGTGTGCGAGTTACGCCACCCACGTGACACTACTTAGCCAATCACATCTGCGCATTCAAGGCGATCGCAAGGCTGAGTGCAGACACAGACAGACAGAGGAAAGACATGGTGAGAGGTGAATGACAAGCGAGACGATTAACGATACAGTGAGACAAGACGTGAGCGGGAGTCACAAGAGGTAAAACAACTATGGCGCTTTCAAAAAAGAGAAAAGTAGACACCGAAAATAGAACTTTCAAGACTGAATGGACTGACGCATATATGTTCATTCTTCCGGCCGCAAGCAGCAAACCAGTGTGTCTCATATGTTCAGAAACCGTGGCACTGATTAAAAGTGGCAATGTCAAACGCCACTATGAGACAAAGCACAAAGCTTTTGAACAATCATACCCACCCAAGTCTGAACTCAGGTCCCAGAAAATTAGCAGTCTCAGAGCCCAATATGATCAGTCCACAAGGATCTTAACCAGTTCTTTCACCGCCCAACAACGTGCTCATGAATGTTCCCTCAGAGTTGCTTGGATTTTAGGTCAACACAAAAAGCCCTTTGCAGATGCAGGTGTTGTCAAAGAGTACATGAGTGCAGTAGCAGAAACATTACTTGAGGGTAAACAAAAAGAAGAGCTTCATGACAAAATAAAGCAAATACCTATGTCAGCATCAACAGCCACAAAGAGAAGTGAATTATTAGCTCAGGATGTGCTATCCCAGCTGGAAGAAGCTATTCATAAGACACCATGTGTAGGCTTGGCTGTAGATGAGTCCACTGATGTGTCTGACAATGCTCAGCTGTTAGTTTATGTAAGGTTCTTCAACAATGATAAGAAAGAGTTCTGTGAAGACCTGCTAGGTGTAACTTCCCTTCACAGCACTACAAGAGGAGAGGATATTTACCTGGCCATTAAGGAAATGTTAACAAAGCGAGAAATAGAGCCAAACCAAGTGGTTTCAATAACCACAGATGGAGCCCCTGCTATGATGGGGAGAGAGAAAGGAGCTGTAGCAAGAATGAAAGAGGACAATCCCGAGCTAATCTCTTATCATTGCATTATTCATCAGTCAGTGTTATGCTCCACCCTGTCAGACGAGTATGCTGAGGTGATGAAAACAATGATGAAAATGATTAATTTTCTCAGGGCATCTTCTTCTTGTCAGCATCGCATGCTCAGGGAATTTCTCAGAGAAGTTGATGCACACACTGATGATCTTCTGCTTCACAACAATGTGAGATGGCTTAGCAAAGGCAGGGCATTGGAGCGATTTTGGTCCATCAGAAGTGAAGTAGCAGCTTTCTTGGAAGAGCTGGAAAGTCAAAAAGCAACAAACTTTTCTCTCTTTTTAAATGATGGGAAAAACATGGATATTGTGGCCTTTTTGGTTGATATCACTTCACACCTGAATGAACTGAATTTGAAGCTGCAGGGCAAGGACAATTCAATTTGTGAACTGATGACAGCTGTCCGCTGCTTTCAGAGGAAACTTGAAGTGTTCAAAGAAGACCTGCAAGGAGACTATGCACACTTCCCAACAGTGAAGGAACAGGTTCAGGGACAGAGAGATGTGTCCTCTTTTGTTGACTTTGTTGATAAGCTGATTGAAAACTTCAGCAAACGTTTTGATAGCTTCAGCTTTGGACAGCAGCTCACCATGTTCATAAAGAACCCATTTGCCATCACTGATGTCAGAGGGTTCTCAAAGGAAGTCACACAGCACTTCAAGTGGGCAAATGCTGGGCCTCTTCAAATGCAACTAATTGATCTCCAAGCAGATGTGGCCCTGAAAGAGCAGTTTGGAAGAACTGAACCTGCCATGTTTGGCTCCAAATACAGCTGTGAGGCAGCTTTCTCCAAAATGAACATAATAAAAACTAAATATCGTTCCAGGATCACCAATGAGCACCTACACATGTGTATGAGAATGGCCCTGACACCATTCCAGCCCAGATTTAAAATCCTAGTAGAGCGAACTAAAGCTCAGTTCTCTCACTGAACAACAGAAAGTTGGGACGTGGAATATAAGGGGGAAAGAAAGAGAAACTGTAAATTGTTAAAATGTTTTGAGGTTATCTGTTGAAAATGTATTGAGACTGTTTAGTCGAGATGTAAAATGTAAAGAAAAAGGGAAACTTTTTTTTTCTGAAATTAAGCACTTTTAAGATGCACAATTTAGCCATTTTATTTATTTTCTCTAATTCATTTTAAACAGCAGCCCTATTTCTAATGTAGGCCTACTGTGTGTTTCAGTGTTAACAATAAATTTTGTTGAAATGTTTTAACTTGTATTTTCATTGATTTGACAGTCTATTGTTCATACGTTCAGATATAAATAAAAATTTAAAAAAAAAGGTTGCTTCTCTATCACAATCATAACGTAAGTTAGACATTATGATGTCCCGGACCTCTGCTTGAGAAGATTTTCTCCAACTGGACCTCCTCAAATTTTAGTTTAATACCCCTGCTTTAGGGGCTCGCCCTGAAGTTCTACTTTTTTAGTCTCAGAGATGCACTGAAGGCATCCATGCTGCTTCTCATGATCTTTTGGGGTTGCTTCTGAATCCTTTCCAGCTCAAATGATCAAGAAAAAAACTACAGAGATGTTTGTACTGGTTTACTGAACACCCAGTGTCATAGCCCAAAGGCTGTTTTAAAGGTGGACAATTAATGGCAGTTAGGTAGCTTGTTCAATAGACAAGCGATTGTTTTTTTACACTTGAGATATCAAATTAAAGACAAATAAATGCAATTGCAGATAAAGGGAAATTGGCAATCTTAGCAATCCTAGCAGCCACCATCTTTATATTCATTGCCTTTAAGGTAACACCGTAAAGGAATCTAATGTAACCCAAATAATACACACATTCAGATGATCCTGAAATATGATGTAAATCAAATAGATGAAAGACTAAACAGTCCCCTTACACTTAGAATATTCTCTTTGTTGTCTGTTTCATAATTACTTAGCCTCCTGGGTGTGTCCAACAGTTTGACAGTTATGATGTACTGTGACAGGTGTGGCATGGTCAGAAAAGGTGAGGTTTTTAAACTTGTGTTTCTTTCTGGACCTGTAGATCTTCCACCAGCCTCCAGATCCCAATGTGCCTCTGCCCCAGCCCCAGAGTCGACCTGGCTCTCGCAGGAGCAGGGCCATCTGTCTGTCCACCGGGCCCCGAAAACCCCGGAGCCTCTACACTCCCACACTGTGTCTTGCAGATGCAGATAGTGAGTACCAAGGAAGTGATGAGTGTCACAATTTGTTAAACCACGCCTTTAATATCTTTTAGGAATCTTTACACGCAGTCTCCTACATTTAGGCCAGCTCTCTAAAGCTAATGAATAATATAATATCTAAACATTTTTTGTCTAAATTGCAAAGAAGCTAAAATCTTTTACTTGCTAAGCAGGTTTTAATGAGGGCCTTGTGTGCCTCGTCTCTGGTCCCTGCATAGGTGACGCTTTGAGCAGCAGTCCAGACAGCACCCCCATGGGGAGTATGGAGTCTCTGTCTTCCCATTCCTCTGAGCAAAACACCTCCTCCAAAACAGCTTCCTCTAGACAGAGGACATGTCAGGACAAGTCACTCCTGGACCTCCGCCGGACACCTTCACAGCTTTCAAATGGCCCCCAGAGTGCCGTGTTTGTCAGCAGTCCCGACTCGAGCTCCAGGGAGGACACGGGACGCACAGATGGCGAGTCAGAGGATGCTCTTAGCTCGTCCTCAGTCAGCACAACACCAAGGCTGTCTCCTGCACCCAAGAAAGCCCCACACTGTCGTGCTGACCTCAGGCCAGAGCTGCTAAACCGCTCCACGGCACCCTCTCTCAAATCATTGCATATATCCGAAGGTACGATAATCGTGAAGCGATGCCATTTGAAACGTAATTTGCAGTTATTTTGACTTAAAATCAAGTCGATCAGAATCTCATGAAAGTGAAATTTCAGGACAGAATAGATAAACTGGGTAGTTTTCACTGTTATGATTTATCCTTCAAGGGTTTTCAAAAACTGACAGTAGCTCGAGAATATTTTGTTATTTCCTGATTTATTTGGTGCAGCGTGATAGCTGTTCCTTAGTGTCTGCCTTTTGTTTCTATGTGTCATTTACGAGTTATTATTTGTATGTCGCCCTTCAGGCCACAGGAGCTGCTCTGGATCTGTCCAAAGTTTATCAACACTGGAGTCCAAAGAGAGTTTAAAGCCTACTGAGCACCCAAACCTTCCACCAAAACAAGCGATCCGCCGCAGGATGGACACTTCAGTCAGCAATGGCTACCAAAGACCTGGCTCAGTGTAAAGAGCTTTAAAAAGCAAATCATTTTTCTCATCATAAGTTAGAGTTTTAACATGTCTCCACAAAATAAATACAAGGCAAACAGGCTTTTACATATATACTTGATTTTCTTTCTCCCTTCCTCTCTGTTTGCCCTCTGAGTTTTCTGCCTCCTTCATCTGTTTACAAGCATCGAGAGGTTTCTAAGGACAGATGAGTGCGTGTTGTGAGATTTATGTCTTTTCTGCTCTGGTGGGAGAGCTGGCCTTAATTACGTTCTGCCTGCTCTCGGGTTGCCGTGACCCAGCACCAGTCTGCACTGGATCTCTTGAGATGAATAGATAGTTTGACTTGTCTTGTCTAAGAAGCCAGTCACACTTGTCTTTCAATTAGTTTTCCCGTATAGCATCCAGCTAGCTTGCCCTAGTCTCTGTTGTCCCCATGACTCTGGGGTTATGTCCAGGGTCAAGTGCGGCCTCGTTATATAGTTTAACTCAGTTTAGCTTTGTGTTAAAGCTGAGTCTGCCAGGAGGAAGGAAACCTCCCATATTGTGTGGTTAAGCCTTTCATTTCATTCTCAACAATGAAAAATGCTGGCAAGAGCAAGTAAACTAAGACAGCACTGATACATTATAATAGATAACACACAGTTACACTGTTTCATTATTTTAAAATCATCTTAATTGTCACTCATGCTTGTCTTAAATGGCATAATTACAGCTTGACATACTTTACACAATGAAGTGCACTGAACTCTATTGTTTTTTTTCCAATTGTTTTCAGGGTGGCTGCCCGAGCATTGCTTTTTGAAAATGCCTCCACCCAACAGTCTGCTCCAGTTGGAAGGTGATAAAAAATTACAACCCCAAACAAGAGTTTGACCTAATCGATCCCACGCTTATCTCCTTAAATCTGCGATTACAAAGCATATTTTTGTTGTCTTTACAGAGATGCCAAGGCAATGTATTCCTGTGAGGCAGAGCACAGTCATGAGCTCAGCTTCCCACAGGGGGCACACTTCTCAAACGGTGAGCAGAAAAAGCGCAAACACATAAGCACATTTAACTGTCTGCTTGTAAGCCGACTTTCGCTTTACAGCAAAAGTGTTCGGATTCAAGATTGCAAATGATTCGTTGAAAGGCTGATCGGAAGTGTAAATACTGTACACACAGAGGGGGTAATTTGCCTGACTTGTGCTGACAGCAAAGAGCAGGAACTTGGTGAATTTCCAGTGTTGAAATGGAAAGTTTTTGCTCTTAGCGCGACACTCCCATATACATTATGGACATCCAAACAGTGCCAAGATTTTTTTTATTGCCTCCTGCTTGTTTCCATTAAGAGATGACTTGGCCCACAAACAGTCTAGGCAGGTCACTGTAACCTAGTAATGAAAGGCACCAGTGCCGGTTTCCTCTTAGCACAGCCAGCAGAGCCAAATGCAAAAACGTCAACAAATGCTCCCCACAATTTACTAGCAGGCAGACTTTTATTGTTCTCCATTTTCTCTACATCTTAATTCAGCACATCTCTGCTAGATTGTATTTACCGGACATTTTACAGCTGTTTCCCTTTGTTTTGGTGAATCTCCGCAATAATTTAGTTTAGTTTTAATGGTTTAAACTGTTTGCGTTTCTTTCACGATGGCTAAAATTCAAATACTTCATGGGGACTGAATCTGAAGAGCAGACTAGCCCAGAGCCCTCCTCAATCTAATATTCAATAATTCTTGTAAATTATGCAGTCAAATATAGGCTCAGTGATTCAAATCAGCTTATTCCAGATCAGAAGTCTGAATCTGTTTTTTCACTGGCTCGGTATGTTTTTCTCTCTTCTGTCCTGTAGTCTACCCCTCTGTTGAACCAGGCTGGCTCCAAGCAACATACGAGGGAAAAACAGGTTTAATCCCAGAGAATTATGTTGTCTTCCTCTGACAGGTGGTAAACTTTGCATCTTTTCATGGTATCCATGGAAAACAAATCACACAATGTGCTTAAATCTCCCTATTATTATACTAATGCATATTATGCATTTTTAGCAGTTATCAAGCAGGTTAATAATTGCTTAAACAGTGCGACAAGTCCAAAGATATACCTCCCTTACTGTAATGACTATTGTGTGCTTCTGGAGAATGGACATTATTGTTAGATTTAACTATGTTGCCTGCTGGCTGCACTGAGTGACAGCGTTCACTTACAAAATCACCAAACAATATCATATCCCATTTCACACATTTTATTCTCAGAAAAATATCATATTTTAACTTCCCATTATATTAGCAAAACATATTCATCAAGAAGTTAATGAAAATCTGCTGTCTCATAAACATTTGTATTGACTGTAATTTAACAAGCTGTGATTTAAAATGAGAAGATCTATTTGAATCTAATAGAAAAAAAATGTATATTGGGTTTGCACCTTAATTTTCATGTTTTTGTACTCTGATCATTGCTCATCCACTGAATCTCCTCACTGCTGCAGTGCACTTTCTGGTTCAGTAGCTACACGGTACTGTAATGTACATTAAAGTTTGTAAGTCTTTTTCTCTGTAATTCCACATCAAAAGATATTTACTTCTAATGACATTATTATTTTTATTATTACCATACACTGCTCACAATGATATATATCACATGTTTGTTTTATAATGTTACAAATGAATGTTACGAGAAGTGTCCTTGATACACCGGTGTACTGGTAATGACAACTAGACAAGCATAGCGTTAACAAATAAAGTTCTATTTCTGTCACAGCATTTTTCTAAAGAAATGTTTCTAATTACATAAAAAGTTAACTTCATTGATACCGTTTAAGAAAAGCATAAAAGAAAAATTAACAACAAGGTCACTTTGAAGTAAAGGGTTCTCTGGCTAGCCAAATTGTTTCTGGGAGTGCATTTTTAGTTTCGCTGTTGCCAAGATCAGGATGTTCTTTTCTTTTCCTTTTACATGTTAGGAATGCAAAGCGGCCTTGAACAGCGATGCCGGACTTGTACTCCCTTAGAGTCTGAATTTGCAGGGGCAAGTTATATCATTGAAATGATATTCATATCCCAAATATGTAACATTTGGCATCCTTTTATATACTGGAAGTTTGATGCCTTGGAGACATCTAATGTATCCTGACAGTGCATAAACATGTCTATAAATAAACTTAAGCATGATAGACCAGTTGTCCAAATTTCTTTGCTATAGTTAGTGAGTGGAGATAAAGCTTTGTAGCAGTAAAGTTCTCCTCAAGTGTTCTTCCTATCCATAAAGACATGACAATAAATTTTATTTTATTTTTTACATTTGGACCCTTTAATCTTGTCAAGCCAGTAATGTTTTACTTCAAATTTGTCGCATTTCCTGGCCAAAGAACTCAGAAGTTGCGATAACTCAGGAGAAAATGTGGTTATTTTCCTGAATGGTCTGGATTTCTTAACAGTGCAACATTAATGGTAATAAACATGTTTGCAGTTGTCACTTGCATCGCATTAAGATCCCATTATTTACATGTACATTTATGTTGATGCAGATATGGATGTAAATTAAAGCTGGTGAGCTAAGTTTTGTTAAGAAAATATGGCTCATAGGTCACTTTTCGTTCTTATAAATATTTTAAACAAAGTTATTTTAAAGGTTTCACCTTCCTTAAGTAGGTATGGTGAGTTACTATGCTGGTATCCTGTATTGATTAGCCTAAGTCACAAATTTCAATTTATTCTGCACCTTTCCTTGAAAAATGTTAGCATTTTTGTATTTATTTTTTATTTGTTTTGAATACAAAAATATCTCTAATGGTTTTCTTAAAACCTACTATGTTCAAAGCAAGTTTTATACACAACTTGTAGGAATGGAAATGGTGGATACACCTGAATAAAACATAGGAACTTTATTGATTGATGCCTCTAAATGTATAATTTTCAAGATATGTCTCTGCTAAAAACATTTTAAGAAACCTGGTTTTCCTGTTTAACCTCAAGCAAATTAGAAGCATTTTGGCAAAATGAAGGCTCTGAAGAATCCAGTAACAATGGGATGAGTAATCCAGACACAAGCTGTCTTCACAGAGCTGCAGTATCTGTGTTGGCAATGTCATTTGCTGTGGAATAAGAGGGGCCTCACCAT
This sequence comes from Maylandia zebra, assembly GCF_041146795.1. Classification (NCBI taxonomy): domain Eukaryota; kingdom Metazoa; phylum Chordata; class Actinopteri; order Cichliformes; family Cichlidae; genus Maylandia; species Maylandia zebra. The sequence goes on along the minus strand of NC_135180.1, from coordinate 32,978,035 downwards.
GCCAGCAAGGACCTTGGGAAGCTGGGAGGCAATGACCTCTGACATCATCTCTGGAAACTCCACTTTCATGGCATCTGCCTGGATGAAGGTACTCAAACAGAACAGGTTGATCTTCTTTACTATCTGTTAAAAAAGAAACATCAATTTGTGTCTTGGTAGTTGTTAAAGTGGCAAAAATATATATACGGTTATACTGAGCTCTGTGGGGGAGCCTACATCATGAATGGCATCCATGAGTTTGGTGAGGTGGTAGAATCGCTGGGAACTTGCCACGATGCCCTTCTCCTTCATTTGAATAGCCTTGGTCAGCTCCCGGATGTAGTTTTGTCTCATTTCATCAAATGCTGCCTGACTTTTTAATCCTTCAAGAGGCACTAAGTGCAGAGAAGATATTTGCATATTTAAAATTGCACTAAACATTTCAAAACGGTATTGTTAGAAGAAGTAAAGAAATACTGGGGAGATGTTATGCAAGTACCAGCCAGCAATGATTTTAAAGGTAAATGCCGTTAGTAAAACTAGGATTGATAGCAGTTGCTACATAAATCTTGTCAAGATGCACACTGCTTTTATAAAAATGTCTTTATTGTGCAGTGCAGCTGTAACTGATCATAGCTTAGTTTGTAAGTCTCCTTAACAGCGTAAAATAGGGCCGTGCGATATGACCAAAATCTCTGATTCAGTTTATTTTGAAAAGTCTCAACGGGATCTTGAGCTTTATTGTGAAAGTTTTAGGTCGAAATAACGACAACGCATAAAAACAAGCGCTTGTCTGTCTGTAGTGTGGTTATATTAAATATAAGAGAAAGAGAGAACTTTAAGAAATTAATATAGCCACTACAGTGACCATCAAAATAATGAAAAAATATTGCCGTAAACGGTTTATTTTGTGACACCACGAAACAAACGATAGCGTAAAATGCAACGATAGACGTTTTTATATCGTCATTCCGATATATATGGTTATATCGAACAGCCCTAGCATAACAGTCTTACCTGTGTTGAGCAATATTATGGCTTTCATGCAAAGAAACTCTTCGCGTGTAACTTGAAGATTTGCAAACTCCTGAGGAATAAACTGTATCGCTAGACAGAGGTCGTAAATTGGAGATCTCCTCATTTGCTCCCTAATGGACAAAAGCACAAAATGGTTTACGTCTCTGGATAACCAGTAGACTCTTTCTCTACTGAAATCACTAACTTATGGATAAAAGAGTTCATGAATCATCACCAACCGAAAGCCATCTTCAATTGCCGATGACTGTGGTTACTTACTGGCTAAGAACCAGATCAGGTGCAAAGTACAAATGTTCACCGGTGACATTCTGAAAGGAGCGCCACCCAAGAGAGAACACCATCATGTTCATCCACGAGTACTGGATGAGTGTCATCTGATCATTGATGTGTAGATTACGAAAACCTAAAAAAAAGAAAAAGAAGAACATTTCATTCATAACATTTCTTCTCGTATATATATGGTTTTCCAGTAACAGTAACATTTTTGTCTCAGTAGGTGTTTACAGTCATGTTAAACTATATTAAAATTTCCTGTCAAACACTTGACTCGGTGACAATATTCAAGGCATTACAAAGTCTTCTATCTTGGCGTTTAGGACTTTAGACTTCCAACAAGGCCCGCCACTAGATCCCCATGACAACAACTGTGATGGCCCTGAGATGCAGAAAGCTGTTACCTGGGAGAGATTTTGACCACTTCACAATCCACATCAGCTGTTTCTCACACAGCCTGTTGAGACTGGTGAGCAGAAGATGGGGAGCATCAGCCTGGGAGCTGTCATGACCAGAGTACACCATCTCTGGTTCGATGTTTTCAAGGATGTTGAGCATTTGTTGGGAGACTTGTAGCTCATGAATGCCTGGTATGTAAGACATGGGAGTCAAGGCTTGGCTGTCACCGGGCATGGTCATGTGGGACCGGAACATCAGAGATGGGGTCAAACCTGTGTCTTTCAAGGCCCCAAAGCGCTTCAGTTTCCTCCCTGTGACGTGAACATAAGTTCTGGTTTGATCTAATGGGAAACCACTAAATTCGTGCCAATAAGACATTTGAAAGAGTAAAATATCCTGAGGGGTTTTTTGTTGTTTTTTTGAGTCATGATTTTCTTTTTAATCTAAACATGCAGAATATTCTCTTTGGTTTTAATCATGGTTTCTTGGGACTACATGATAAATAAAACCAAATGATACCTCCAAGCATCATTCCTGCTTGATAGCACTTTCGAAGGCGACACGCAGGGCAATTTTTTCTCCGAATTTTGTCCACAATGCAGTCATTCCGCCCAGCACAGAGATAGCTGTGATGGCCTGTTGAATGAATAGGTACAGACAATGCAAAACATTTTTAGCAGTTCTCCATTCCAAATATGTAGGAAACGGGAGAGGTCTTTAATAAGAAGAGAATGTGTTGAAGAGTTCTTGACTATTAGCATGAATACTCTACTCCACGCTGAGGCAGCACTCTGGCAGAAAATTAGATAGAGGCAAGGCTGTGAGGACAGAGTGACATGGCCACGGTGAGACATAGTGGCTCTAATATATCTCACATTGAAAGATAACAGGAGAAAAAAAAAACTCCAAGTGGAAGAACAGGATGTACACTAGTAACTGTGATACTGTTGCTAAAAGAAAGAAAAAGACAGTAAGGAGTAAAGCAGTGAAAACTATATATATATATATATATATATATATATATAGTTTTCACTGCTTTACTCCTTACTGTCTATATATATATATATATATATATATATATATATATATATATATATATATATACATATATATATATATATATATATATATATATATATGATTCATACACACACACAAACACACGCACACACATATACACACACACACACTGTGGTTATTTTGACATTTGTTAAAGATTTTCTTTGCTCACCTTCAACCGCTCTTTTAAAAAATACTTTACAGCTCCCACACGTTAAGACTCCATAGTGGCAGCCAGATGCCTCATCACTACAGATCATACACAGTCTCTGGGGTGGCATACTGGGGGGGGGAAGTAAATATATGTGAAGAGAAAAAATATTCAGACAAAGACTACTGAGCGCTGTGGACTCCGCACTAGATAAAATATTTTTTGTTACATTCAGAAATACCTAGAAAACCGTTAGTCGTTGTAAAATGATAAAGTATGTGTTGACAGTTGTGTAATTAATTAGGCTACTCTTTGATCCTCGAGTTACACGTGCCAACATTCACACCTATCCAAACTGTGTTAAAAGTTTTGCGACACTGTTATGATTAATATAATTAAGATTCTGTCGGCAGTTATCACGCTGAGTAGTAGTTACCCGGGGAATGTGGAGAAAGGAGCTGGGTTCCTCTGAGGAAGAGTCTGGGTCTGGTTCTGCATCACATTGTAGCCACTAGTTCTGAACGGGTCCTCGTTTACCCCCGCCGACTGTCCCCAATACTGGGTCTCACCTGGAGATGCTTGCATCTGCCAACGAGGAACATCAGTCTTATATATCGACAATTGCCCAGCTGTTTGCGCGTTGGGATCGAAACTTGTCGATTCACCTTTGCTAAGCCCTAAGTGCTGCTTCCTGTCGGTGTCAGAACAGGTATCGAGAGCGGAAATCTCGAGTGATGGATCAAAGTTGTGACAGGGGATGTCCATAATCACAGAAGGCTCCTTTTCATCTTTGATGAACTTGCAAGCCCCGGAGGTAGAGGGGAGACCTGCGCCTGGTAAACTTTCGGATGCGGCCACGTTTGTCCTCTGAAGTTTAACAAAATCCTCCCACGGAACACCATCACATTTAAGATAGTCTCTGTTACGGTCATAAAAATGTTTTGCTCCAAGTGAAGGATCGACTGTGTTACAGTCTTTAAAAACTGCGCAGTCAGGGCTTGAATTAAGACCTTGGATCAGTGTGTTAACGTTTCCAAAATTACGCACAGAGGACATGCAATTTAGAAACCGTGAATCGGCCGGCAATTTTGTATTCGACCTACTGTATCCAGCTTCAATCACGTCACTTAGGCTTGTTTCGGTGGAATCAGCGACCGAAGTACTGTTGGTGCCCATCTTCCCGTTTGTTTTATTCTCCATTTTGTGAACCTCTACGCGCACAACAGAGAGTGGAGGGCGCTCGGAGGTTGGAAGGTGTATGATAAGCTGTGATTTGGTAACCTTCCTGTAGTCCTCCTCCCCGTGGAAAAAGGCAGTCACTTGTCTTTCTTTCACACGAGGTCTATTCCATTAATATATATCTATATTTTTTTCACTTCACAAATAAAATGAAGTTTTGGCCAATGTTGATGAGAGCGCAACTACGACCCCCAGTCGATAATCTCGGCAGATTTATAAGCATAACCTTGTGCTGGTAGTAGTCATCTTTAAAAGTCACATCGATTGTTTTTATTCTTGTTTCACATATTCGTAGTATTCCTCATTCTGACTATAACGGTCCTCCAAAGGTTGCCAGGGGAAGAATCCAAGACAAGACATCTATATGGTTGCACTGCGCTCACACCAGACTTAAACAATAGACCAAAGAGGAGAATCAACAGTGCATCACTTCAATGCCAATGGTCTTTTGTCTCCGCCCTACAGTTCATGAATCAAGTAAAATATGGGGAAGGCATTATTACCAAAGGAGAAAGTACTATAAACTCTTATCGCCATCGGAAAGACGAAGATAAACCCCAGTAACTCGCAAAATGGATAATCATTTTCAACATCACCCTTGTGATTTCTGCTAAATCACAAACTTTTGTCTGTTTTATAAGTTTTCTTCAAAGGAATATTTTTTATAACTTTAATTGACTGTTTCCTTTTTCATATTTAATAGATTTCATAGTGCTCGGAAACTAACCCTGCGTTTAAGCATCATCATTTTACTGTAGACAGATGAATATATAAAAAGACTTTGATAAAGTGAAGACTATCACCCATGTGGCCATCTAATGGCTACTGTTTATAAAATTGCCCTTTACCTTGAATTACTTTTTTGTTTTATCTTTAGCCTCAACCTTGTTAGATATTATAGAGGGTTTTATTTTTAAAGGAAATGTGAATGTTGCTGATGCATGTCGTTATTATTCACACAACGACCTTGGCCCCTATCTCCTGCGTCATGTTTTTGACAACATCAGAAACAATTCTCATGCTGTAATTGTTCTTCATATCTCCATAATGTGTTCTTTAATGTGCTGCAATGGCCTAGTTTTCTCACAAGTTTTTAAACTTTAAATATAGCTCCCATTGACCACCAACAGGCTTCGAAAAATCCTCTCATTTAATCAAATTTCGAATATTTCAGACACATGGGTAAATTTCCTCGGGATGTTAATGTTATAGATTCTTCTGGTGGTAATTGTATCAGTTTCGCTGTTTTATAACAGCCATGTTATAAAACTTGGTGTAAATGCTTCACAGCTGCATTATTCACAGGCTTGGCAGTTAAAGCCTGTTTGTAGCTTTTAGTCTTTCTGCCTCACTATATGGAGGCGAGCTGGATGTCTACATGACAGGTCACACTGTTCTCAGATATTTTGCCTAACACCAAGCACGAGAGAGCACAACAGCATGTGGTGCAATGATTTTAAAAACGCATAATCTCTCATGGGATGAAGATAACCCGCAGTAACTTTAATAACATTAAATAAACATTATACTCGGGTAATTAATATTTTGACAAAGAACAACATTTAAGAAAAAAGTTTTATAGAGTTTTGAACATCAAGCCTGGAGTTGTATTGATTAACTGAAGTTACATTAAAGAAAAAGTAACTACTTTCCTCCAGCTACACTGAGCGCAGTTATCAGAAAGAAGCTTAATTGAGTGTTGCGACTGAGACAATCAAACATATCTTTCTGTTTTATCTGAACCGCTTTCTGGTTTTCAGCACCAGGTGAATTACCTCCAAAACAAATCATGCAGATGACAGCAGTCAACTCAGAACTGTAGCCTAGTCAAAGCAACAGGAAAAGTTACATTACAGTTCCTTTATTGTAGCAATAAGCAAACTGTTCAGACACAGGCACGGAAAAAAAATCAAAAGACAAACAAATTAATAAGTTTACACAATGGAGAAAATGGAGGAATTTTTTTTTATAATGAATACAAAATATGTAGTTTTATCAGCTAAGTTGTGTCTGAAAGTTGTGTGTTAAGTCTGTGTCACAGAAACATTCGGCCTTGACTGAATCCCTCATTAATGAGAACGATGGAGTGTGTCCAGTAAATACATTTCTAATCTTTATTGTTTTTAAGAAACCATATCCAGTGTATGCTTCTGCTCTTCTTTCTGCTTCGCATGCATTACTTCTTCCAGCTGCCTCATGAGCTCTGTTAGTGTCTTCTTATCGTGCTTCTCCCTTTCCAGGAGCTCAAAGCGAAGACTGGAGATGTCATGTTTGATCTCTTTCAGTTCACCTGAGGAACAGCAAGTGAAAAGGATAAAATTGTGTTTTTTATGTGATCCTAGCATGAAAAGTAGCTCAGAAGAACTTACCTTCATTCACTTCATTGTTATCTTTATCCCTCTGTGCTTTTAAGATGTATCTTTTAATGAGACAATTCATTATTTTCTGTAATAAAGTAACAAAGTCATGATTATAGTTTTATTCTGCTCTGCTAATTATTTCCCTCACACAAGACACAATTTGGACTATTTGGACTGACATGTTATGGGTCCTTATGTGTATATACAGCAAATTTATTTTATGCCTTATACTGTTTCATAGGTATGATTCCATAGATGACACCAAAATAAATGACAAACTTTGCACTTTTTATGTGCACTTGTTTATGTATGCAAAACCTTTATCAGGAAAGACAATTTACTGAAAGCTCCTTTATTAAGCAGTTATTGGAGATTTAAAAAAGCTTTACTTGATGACGGGTTGGACAAAGAGATGTTTCCCCAGCCAGATCGTCCTGTCGTCTTAACTAAGCCAAAAACAACCAAAAGAAGAAGGTGTTAACATAGGTACTTACAACCCCAAGCTGTACCTATTAATGTGACAAAAGAAGGCCCTGAGGCCCGCTGAGATGATATATATTCCAACTAGTACATTCAACAAAATTGAAAATTCCTTGATTAAAATGTTGTTTCATCAAACGACACTGGTGGTGCCTCACATTGTTAAGCTCCATCTCATTGCGTGATTTTTTTGTGTGTCTGCCGGGAGGTACATTCCAGATGAAATCCTTTATACTCAGCAATAGACAAGATACTGATTTTGGGCAGGGCACAAGATTGAAGGGCACAGGCAGTGTGCCACTATGGTTAAAGTAAGAGAACCAGAGTTTAGCTCTTGCAAATTTCCACTCGACATCTGCATCATCCTGCAGCAAAAAAAACAAAAACAAAAAAGATGGAAATTTAAAACGCTGATAAATTTGGCAATCGGGCTTAAGATATAGTACCAGTCAAATCAGTTCTAAATTAGAAATATCAGTGATGAAGTTGTACCTCAATTTCTTGGAAAGAGCTGTTAAACATAGCAATGAGCATATTCAGCAAGACGACCACCATGATGATGTTGTACACCCCGTACAGAACGTAGCCTACATTCTCAATGAACTTATGGTTGATGTCAATCACCACTGATTTCACTTCTGACAGCCCAAAGATGGCCCAAAATAATGTTTTAAAACTCTCTTCAAGCCTGGAGTAATACAGAAATCAGAATTTAGTATAGTTCAACCATTGTGCCATATTTATTAGACACGTTTTGTGTGTAAAGGAAACATTTGATCATATTTTTCTAAAAACGGCGTTTTTGAAGTCGTTTGACACTTACGTTGTAAAGGCATCGTTGTGTTTGGCTCCAAGGTAGTATGAGTACAGATTGAACATTCCTACCATGAAAGCCACAAACACTGTTACGAACACCACCATGAATTTAAATATGTCTTTCACCGTCCTTCCCAGAGAGATCTGCAAAGGCCCGAAGCGCTCGTTGGCGGGCAGGATGTACGCAATGCGGGAGAAACTAAGCACAACGGCAATTGCGTAAAGGCCTTCGGAAATAAGCTGCGGGTCTGAGGGCATCCAGTGGATTCGAGCTAGGAAAAAAGAGAGAGAGAGAGATGCTGCATGTAAGAACAGGTTTTATGATCTAAACTTTGTGTCTGTTAATATTATTACTTGTGTTAAGATTTATAAATCAAATACCAATAAAGATCATTTTTCATTTTAATGATGAATTTTAAAAAATTAATTGGGCTATGAAGATAACACCTAAAAGTTTGTTTGTCTCTTTGTCCAGTGCAACATTAGAACAAAATTAAAATCTAAGACCAGCAACCTTTTATTTTAACAATGTAAACAAATATTGAATCCTTACCCATAATACCAATAACACTTGAATTTTTTTGGTCTACACTTACCAAGCTGGAAATACTGTATTTCAAAGGGCAACGTCATGTTGGACAGGCTAGTATGGTGCTTGTCAATATAACACTGGGCTGAATATGCATGCCAAAAAGCCATTAATCTGGCAGTGAAAGACGTCATAAAAATGGTGAGGATGCTAAAGTCTAGAAGGTTCCAGGGTTCTGATATGTACTCCCGGATGTCCTGGGACCAAATGTTGTTACATTCTTCCCAGATCTTCCCTGTGGAGAAAAAAAAAAGTGATTGGCAGTCCCATTTTTGCTCTCTTATATGAAATAGTGTAATAAAATCTTATCATGTACAAACAGTATTACTAAGATTTGGATAGTATTTACATCACATAGGAATTTTTATTGCTGTTACTGGTAAATCATGTTTGACATGGCTTCAAAGTCTGGTCTGTAGTTTGAGATTTTCTTGGTGAATGTGGGCAATTTGTATCATAGCAGATGTGTGAAGATTAATAAATCTTGAATGATTTTGATGTTTTTACCCTGACATGCACAGCAGTGTAATATTATGAGGACCCTGACTAAAATAATGAGAAATCCATAAGTATATTGGTGAGGGACAAAGTGTGTTTACGCTTATGACCTATGACCCAAGATATGATGAGAATTTCCATCCAGGTGAAGGGCGTGGTCTTCATACGAAAAAGCTGTGAAGGGTAATCATGGATGGTCATGTTGGGCAGCAGTGAAGTTCCCTCAAAGCGGTCTGCTGCATTCAGGACCAGTAGGCAAAGAAATATCATGAAGGAAGCTGCATGCGCCACAAACTTCAGGAAAGGGCTGCCCATAAGTTTCCCAAACTGAAGCGAGAGACAACAAACAGAACAAAACCTAAAATCACTTTTTTTTTTTTACATATTTCAGTGATATATTTTATACATCAAAAGATACATGGCAGTGCTTAAGCCAGTCATAAAAACTGAAACATTGATGATGAGAAAAACTTCACAGGAAACTAAAAAAGTCAGCGCAATCCTACATTACAGCTTTGTTAACTTAGTGTTACCAGAATTTGGCAATTTAAAGTTCAGCAGGCATAATGCAACATTTGTATGGCAGGTTATTAGGTTATGTGCAACTTTTTTTGTAAACTAACCTTACTTGATGGTGCTATCCAGTAAATAAAAGCCAGTATAGGCAACCCAAGAGCTACGCCGAGAACAAGAAGAATCTTAACTGCTGTTGTTTGCTGGTGGAGTCGAGATAGGTTTTCATACCAGATGGAAAGGAGTTGCTGTTGGCAGTTTGGATGTGCCACAAACTGCCTCATTTGAGTTTAAAGGTATGTGTTTTTTGCGTGTGTGCATGTGTGTGTTCATGCAAGACAAAGACAGACAGACAGAGACAGGAAGAGAAAAGGATTACTTTACACACTTTACATATTCAAACATGAGGTTGATGAAGGATGCAAGATTGATTAAAAAAAAAAAAGTTAAAGAGTGCTCATGTGCTTACCTTCTTAACCTCATATTTTATTGCAAGTTTTAACCTAATCAGGTTTTGTCTGTTCGTGGTGTCTGAGCTACGATATGATTCTTTGTCCCCATTTAAAATAGCCTCCACTTCCTCTGTGTTTCGACACAAATCCAGGAGCCCCACCACAAAGTCTTTACACTGCATTGACAGGTTCTTATAATCATTCTGTAACAGAGAACAGCAGCATATGCACTGTGAATGAGTGAAGCACATAAACAGACTGGCAAAAACATCAATATGCATCCTGAGTGAACACTGTAATTACTGTACCTTGAACTCTTTCTCGGTGTTGGCCAGAACTGCAAGCTCATTGCTCAGTTCCAGCGCTGCCATCACAGGATCTTCACTGGAGAGACAGAGATATGCCGGGCTGGCTAGACCTTTATATGCATTGATGCGGGACTGTGAATGGCTGAAAGAGTCATGCCTCCGCTGCTCACTACAGGTCTTGCACTGACAGTAGTAGTCATGGGGTCTTTCTATCCTGGCTCCCTTAAGAAGAAGTATATGCACTATTTCATACTCTTGGCACTGGCAAGCCAGAATGATGGGAGTGATGTCATGAGAGAACCGTGTCCCATCCTCATCATAGGAGAAAAAGTCATCATGCATCTCTGCCTGGCTGGGGCTGTTAGTCAGCCTTTGACTGTCTGCAAAAGCCTCGTGGTTCAGTATGGCCTCTACTATGCGAATGTAACCTTTACTGATGGCTAACAGCAAAGCATCTCCTATTCTGGCGAGGTCTTTCTTCTTTAGAAGAAGTCTGGTAAGTTCTAGATGCTCATTGGCAACAGCCAGCTGCAGTGCATTCTGTCCCATGTAGTTGACACAGTTAACATTGAGCTCTGGCAGCTCTTCCAACATCCGCCTCACTTCAGGGATATTGCCATATTCTGCAGCTTCTAAAAAAACTTCCTCCTTCATAGAAAGGCAAGAGGAAGAGTGAGGATGAAATGGGTAACCGGCCCCCCAAAAAGCTTGTCTCCGGGGTTTGACCACAATTTGTCTTAGCATCGTGGCTTTCTCTTCATTGCTCCATCTAAAAACAGGTAAGTGTATTTAGTCATATGATCTTTAACACAGGGTTACAATCACATTTTAGGTTTGTAAAATTATTTCTGTAAGACAAAATAGAACTACCTTTTCAGCTGGTAATCCCTCCTTTGCTAAGGTAAGATTAATAATTTCTCTCGAGGAAGATAAACAAATATTCTATTGCTTTAAAGGATAATTTTTACCTTATATCACAAAAAGGGCTGGACAATGAGACAGCAGTGATCCAACCAGTGACTGAACAACAGTGTGCACAGTGGGTCTCTGCTGATTTATAACTCACACTAAATGTGTGACACCACCCACAGATTCATCATCTGCTCTCCTTCATTTCATGGGAGGACACTGACCATTCAGCCTCTGCTGGATTCACATGTCTTTTTAATTTAGTTACTGTTGAATAATCCAAAATAGACTATACATAACACCACTTGCTGATCATGGAAAACTTAGAACGTGTTACGTCTTAACCACAGACATTAAGCTGAGGTCATACCTGATGACAGTGACTATTTTTATTGCTAATTAAATCGCCATTTTTAAAAGAGAAAATCAACTTTCTGCTCACTAATTACATTTGAATAACAAGGTTATCTGAGGAGCCAATTGCTTCAGCACAAATAACCACCATGATGACAGAAGTTGACGATGTCCAGTGTATTCAGTCATAATTAGTGACATTAGTAACAAGATTTTAAGTAACTGAGCAATCCGTTAAATGCATGCAATACATGCAGAATTTGTTCTGATAGAGGGGCAGATCGTTTATATTTGCGAATACAATATAAACTGAATATGTATCCTGCTGTTAGGCCAGGGAAGGTGAAAAAATCCTTATTTAAACCGAAGTGGTTTAAATAAGGATTTAATAAGTGAAGATCAAAATAATATTTGAAACATATTTTCTGGTGAACTTTGTTTCCCTTCCTATATCATCTAAAGAGCTAGATGGAGAAAACAAATGAAATGAAAGATTTCTGTAGCATCGTAAAAGTAGCAATAACATCGATATTATGGAAATATAACAATATCATTATCTGTCATATATATATATATGTAGAGAGAGAGAGATTTAAAGGGAAAAAAACACGCGCTTCACTAACCTTGGGAAATACTGCTCCATCAGATGATTTATTAATTGTTTAATCTTTATGACCCAAATCTGCTTCGGTCATCGAGCTCATCCTGTAGCCTCTGGACCTTCTGTCAGAGTGGCTCTAACCCTGCGTCCAGTGTTGACTCTTGAAGCTTACAGTGCTGCATTTGCACGCCCAAAGGGCGTTTTTCCTTTAGAATTTCCTTTGAAATATGGGTATTGGTGTGGGTATTATATTTATCTATTATTTACTTTATTTTCAATCAATCTTCCCGTAAGCCCCCTAAAGCAAGATATTAAAGCACTTTGACAAACTGGGACTTTGGATCAGCAGAATCGCTCCAGCATAACAGGTTGTGACTTAAACTGTAGCCGAGGGCAAAGGGATTATATGTAATTACCCGAGTGCAGGATAGCAGCAATATCATCACTATACCCATATACAGTGTTTGACAAAGTAAGAGATAAAGCAGCGGCCCACTCATCCATAAAATGGCATACACAATCTGGAAAAAGCAGATTTTCAATAATCCTCTTAACTTCTGTTTTTATTAAAGATAAAAAGTAATACCAGCCCATCCTCGTATTTTACAAGCCCTCCTCTAAGAGTAGATATAAAAGCTGAGTAAAAACATTTTAACTATCCCACAGAAAGTTTTTAACATTAAAATGTGGATACCTTTAATTTCCAAATGTGCCTGAAGGCGACATGCACGTCTGGAGGAGTCCTGCGCCCTCTGCTGGACATAAGAAAAACAATCACCTCTCTTGGTTGCCAAGGAGTCGCGTCCTCGGTCGCTATCATGGAGCAAGCGTACACAAACACGGCTGTGGACGTATCAACTTATTCGGATTTTTGTTCTCACTCTTTTACACAAGACAATGAGGCTGTTACTGGTCAGGGGAGGTCGCAACGATGTGGACATTTACGCTACAAGTTTCACTTCGCCCTGAAAATGGTTGAGTGACTTAATCCGGCGTACTGCCGACGTTAGCTAAAAAGGACAAGTTAGCAGCTGCTAGCCGATTGAACCTGTACGTCTGCTCGGTGTCAGCGAAGATCAGCAGCCTCAGAGGATGCAAGTTCCACAAGATCACTTCTTCTACCATTCGTATCCTACATGCATGAAGTTATTTGTGTTATAGAAATGTGTGTCGTGCACCCACGCTCGTTTTAAAACAAATGTAGAGTTCGGTAATGACCCAACTTGAAACTTTATTCGACCTGCTTGTATAATTCACGAGAACTTAATCATTACTGATTATTACTTTTACGCGACACATATCCTCTGACTACCATCAACAACTGCTCTCCTCAGCTGATGACTACCAGATATTCGAGGTTGAGAGATCATGCAAGTCTCGAGAAGGAGAGACGGCTTTTGGTTGAAGAGCAGAAGATATGCAAATCCCGAGCACGCAAATTCTCCCTGGAAACCAACCGACGCAGAAAGTCAGTTGTCAAATGAATATATATTATTTTTATTGTTGGACTAACAGCAAAGTTTCATCTAAACAACACACTTCTGTCCGATTTCTATAACCTATAACGCTCCCATACCCATTTAGAGAAATATGTGCAGCCCATTTAATTTTGCTGGTGTTCAGAATGGGCCTCTGGTTCTGTCCTTGACTTTGATACTTTATAGGATCAACTGTGCAGACAGGATTTCACAATGTAGACCTGGAAATAGATCTATGTTTCCAGAGAGGTGATTAAAGCTTGACTTCTTTGAATGCTTAAAGCTGCAAAGTTTATCCCGATGAGGTTCAGATCCCTTGCACCTTCTAAATATGTGTTTCCATAATTGGGACCTGACGCTGAGAGGTCCTGTTTTTAAACCTAGTGCACTAAAAGCATGTTATAGCAAGGATGGCTGTAGGCAATGGTCAGGCTTATTGCGTAACATCAGAACAAGGCGTAACCCAAGAACAAGAGGAACCCCACAAATTAGATTTGTTCCTTTAATGGAGGGGCAAATTAAACTGTGGATAAGCTTACCCATAAACATTACATAGATTGCATGAAATACTATATCTTCACTTACAGTAATACATTTCAGTTTTATTTTTAGACAGCAGAATTGCAATCTTTAACATGATTTTTCACACGTAAAAAAAGGCAGCATAATTAGGCACAATGTTGCACATTTAAAGGACAGGTGTAACTCCAGTTCATGTATAGTTTAATGACACATTTTCAAAAATGAATTTTCAGCTACTATAAGCCTTTGTAAATACAGTAGATAGAGGTACTTCTCATGGCTATTTAATACACTACTGCTTCTGACATTTTAAAAAGAAAACAAAGTGGAATTTTATTTACACTATTACTGTTGTTACTGGCTTCACCAGTGAACCCAGGAGTGAATGGTGTCTTTAATTTATTAATGGCTCTGCTGAAAACATATCTCTAGGCAGGGACTCAGGTTTCTGTTTAGCCCAGACTAGATTTAATAAATTAAAATGTGCCCTAGGTTCATTCTCTTCCCTTTTTCATGGCTCAGGGCTTTGGATGAAAGACGGAAGCAGTGGGATGTGCAGGAGCAATGCCTAAGAGACCGCATCCTCCAGCAACGCAGACTGCAAGTACAGGACGCAACTGAGCGTTTCCAAAGAGCACATTTACCCCCTTCTGAGAGGCGCCGACAATGTTAGTAGATTATACAGTTAGCTCCATATATATTTGGACACTGACACAAGATTTGTTCTTTACCTGTTTACTGAAAAATATTCCAGTTATAGTTGTATAATGGACATGGACGGAATGCGTAGACTCTCAGCTTTCATTTGAGGGTATTCACATTCAAGTTGGATGAAGGGTTTGGGAGTTTCAGCTCCTTAACACGTACCACCCTCTATTTCACTCAACAGTCTTGACATATTTTGGTTTATTTGTATGTTTTCCTTTGTGTCTCATAGCTTTTAAAAGAAATGTTGCAAATATTGAAGATGCACTCCATCAAATTCAAGGCACCTTGAATTCGCACACTCGGCAGTCCTCTTTCTTGTCCAGCAATATAAATGTTAATGGGTAAAAAAGAAGCAGATTTAAACTTCAACCATTATCTTACTGCATACCAAAAATAGCCAGTCACTGCTTATTTATATTCTCCTTTCTCTTTTAAAGAAGCTGCTCCCCATCTCCTAAGCCACCCACAGTTTCTAAATCCTCCCACCGCCAAGCGCTTTCTGCTGTGGAGGCCTACACAAAACTCCTCCTGGAACAGAGCAGAATAGAGAGCGAGCACGATCACAGTCCACAGGTATTTTGTTTTTGTTTGTTTTGTTTTTTTCATTTCAATGTGCAGGAAACAAAACTTTAGTGTGACAGCCCTTCTGCTTTTTTCGAGGCCACAGTTTCTTTCAGTCGGCGCTTAATTGCTGTGGAAGCTCTGAGGCTGTACTTACTGCTTGTACTGCTTCTACATTTTGGCTATATTTTTAGTAATTAAATAAAGACAGAGTGTAATATGCCATGTGTTGTAATGCCGTATTTAAATAATTGTAGAACCTGGTAAGGACCAGATTTATGATGATTTTGTTTTTCATTTTTTTATATATATATATACTAGCACGACTGAACGAATAATGGGCTGTTTATAATATTGGGGAAACCTACCTCAGTCACCTGAGACTGAAGAAGTCACTTGGATGAGTGTTGAAACGTTTCTCCCACTGAAAACGTCCAGATGAACAGAATCAATCTTGGGGGGATTCCACTAGGTGGCAGCATTGTAACAAACCTTTTCCTG
This sequence comes from Maylandia zebra, assembly GCF_041146795.1. NCBI lineage: Eukaryota > Metazoa > Chordata > Actinopteri > Cichliformes > Cichlidae > Maylandia > Maylandia zebra. The sequence continues at coordinate 32,962,247 of NC_135180.1, read as the reverse complement.
CAGTAACAGTCCCTGTGGATGCTACAAACTGTAGCACCCTCTAGTGCAATGTGTGTATATTAATAGCTGTTTCAGAATGTATATTATTTATAACAGTCTTCATTTTCATTTTGTGAAAAAAAAAAAGATCAGTGGCAAGGACGCAGGGGAGGTCCTTGTAAGCACTGATAAGCAACAGGCATGCCTGTACAGTTGTAAAATATATTATTTTCCACTTATCAACTCCTCTCTGCTTCCATTTTCCAGGGTAGCCACCTGTCTGATTCTTGTCTTTCTGAGAGCCTTTCAAGTAAGGATAGTTTGGAAAATGAGGATTTCAACCACCTCACAAAAACTCTGCAGAGTTCCTATTCATCACTCTTGCTTGGCACAGAGAGGACCCATCAAGACCTAAGAAAGCAAAATGACTTGTGTCATCAAACATCAGACTTCTCAGCGATGATGCTTCTCGGTGATAACTTAGTCCAAGCAAATAAGCGGCATGAACCAAACCAGAAAAAACTAGATGAATCTGGATGGTGTAATAATAAGATAAATGTTTCTAAAGCCTCGTGGGAATTCACATCTATTGAACAAAGACTTAAGACAGAGATCCAGCCTGCTCTGAACAACTGTAATTTATCAGCTCATAGTGAAAATGTTAGTGCTGACCTAGAGCCCTATGAGATGAAAACTCGACAGAACAGCCCCAGTGGCAACATCATTATTGCAAATATAGCTGCTCTTGGCAACGCAGCACTCGATTCTTCCTATCCTAAACAAGAGGGCCTCTTGGCTCACAAACAGGAGAGGATCCAAGATGACAGACAATTAAAATATCCAACTACAGAAATTCCTTTGCTTGCCAAAAATAGCAACAGCAAAGACATTTTGTTTGGGGATCCCCCAAAGCCAAATATTTTCTTGTACAACAGTACAACAGACAATTTGTCAAGAGAAAGCGCTCTTCAGCAAACAGGAAAAGAAAACAGCGCTCTGTCATCTCACAAAGAATGCAGTGCTTCTACAAACAATCTCAATAAGGTTACAAACTCAGACTCCAATACTAAGAAGCCAATAAATACAAAACCCATGGAGCATACCTGCTTGTCTAATATTCAGTCAGATACGTACAAGTGTCTTGAATGTCCTGAGAAGGAAGTCGAGAAAATACCTTTGTCAATAGAGACGTCTGATTCGGTATGTGAGGTCAGATATAGTAAGGGAATTCTTAAAAAGCAGTCCAAGTACATGGATTCCACTTGTGTGTACGGCTCAGGGAATTTGATTTTTGCAAAACAAGTAGCTTTAGCGATCAGGGATAGTGTTGAATTAGCACGGAGAAAAACAAGGGACCTGGAGGGCAATAACACTGTCAAAAAGAAGCTGCGTTGGTTTGATGAAGTGCATGTGGAAAAAGAGAAAGATAAACAGAACAAAATGAAAGGCAAATCCTTCAATCTCTGTCAACCAAAAAACAACTCGAACGACCACCAGCTAAGCCTTAGTGCGTTCTCAGGGACTCCCAAGACTGGACCCGGCATGACCCCTGCAGCCTCCACTGGTTATCAGTTTACAAAAGAAGCTTGGGCAGATGTTCAAGTCAACTTGCCCCAGCAACAAACCGATGAGGTCAAGGTACACCGCAACAGCATCAGAGCCAGTGCCCCCAAGGTCCCTCGGAAAGAGCACTTTGGCAGAGCGGGTCCTGTTTCCTCACGAACAAGAAAGGGCACGGTCATACGACCTCAGTCTGCCACCGAGGTTAGTCAGATTGCCAAAACCCAAGGGAAGGTCATGGTGCCACGTCCACCTCCTCGGATGGAATCTGCGGAGGAAAAGACGCCGTGCATCACCAAAATTCCATATGGCAGGGATCACGCGAGCGCCATCAACAAACGGGCCATGGCTGTTGAGCAGGTCCTGAACAAGAATGACTCAGAGGGCCATTGCTCAGCTAAAACGCATAAAGAAATAACAACAGAAAATACTGTTTTAGACACACCACTGCCACCGTCATACGCCTCCCCACTTTCAGAGGGCATTGTGACGAGCATGCCCAGTTCAAGTCATCAGGACACTCACCACTACAGAAGAAGGGGGGGGAATGCATGTAATGAAAAAGACTTCTGTTTAGATTGTACTCCCACAGATGAAGAAATTTCACAGCTCTGGCATGGCGTCCGCAGTGCCTTAACCACAAAGGATGGTAATGTATATTTTAGCTGACAGCACTACACACGGCTTAGGGTTAATTTGAGTGCCTCCAGAAATTTTAGTTGTTTTTTTTTCTACCTGTTCAAGTTCATATTTTACATTTTATAATGTAAGTAGTAGCTACAGTACTTTGAGCGTAAAGAGGAACAATCTTTAATGCTAATCCAGTCCCAGGATGCTGTTTGACTGTGTTCAATAGTACAAGTATGCAGAAAATAATCTGCATGACATTTGTGAGTTTTTATGACTATTTTTAATCATTATTCCACTTTTTTATGTCACGGTCCGCTGTGACAGACCGTGCGGTGGTGTGTATGGTGGACCCAGGTGCGAACACAGGTGAGCAGGCGGGAGTGAACTTTAAACAAAAGCGAGCCTTTATTGTGGCTGATGACAAGGTATACAAATACAGCAGGGATAGCGTGGCTAAACGGAAACCTAAACTGGGAATAACTAAGGTAAAGCTATGACTAAGAATACAATAGACCGGGCATGGAAACATAGAGGGTGGAAACACAGACGACGCGACGCAGACTACATGAAACACAGAGACTAAATACACATGAGGGATGATCAGGGGAAGTGGCCACACATGGGATCACAGCTGACACACATGAACCTAACGACAGGACAGGAGGGTGCAACTGAATACACTGACAATGAATACAGACTTACAAAGTAAAACAGGAAACATGGAAATTAGACATAACAAGAACTAAACACAACCACGCAGACAGGACTCATGACCCAGGGACACTTAGTACAGGGGAGATGACATAACTGACAGCAAGAACTTGACAGTACAAGACACACAGACATAAACACACGAAGGGCAAGGGAGACTTAATGCAAGGGTAATAAATACAAATGGCTGGACTACCTTAAAGAACCTAAACAAACAATAAACATCAAAATAGGCTAAACATAACACACTGGGTCACACGACCCAGGACCATGACATTTTATTATTTGTAGTAATAGGCTGTGCTTCAAAACATCCAACTGCTTTTTTAAACTTTAAAAACAAATTTTACATGGTGTTCCAGACAGCACAGTCTGGAATATGCTTGTTCTTGTAGTTATGATACCGGTGCATATGTTTTCTTTCAGCAAAACTGATACTGAAAGCACCAGCCCTGGAGAGAGGGCGAGTCTTAAGGAAGCCCTGTACAGAGAAAGGCAGACAGGCTCCTGGCTCAGAGAATAGAAGACTTCATCAGATCTCTCAGGTACATGCGTGCAGTTGCGTAGTTGCCCTGTGGGAGGTGTGAGAGTAGTTGGTAAAGATCAGTAAGTGGGTGTGTTTGAACTTGTTTTGCTGTTCCTTTTATGCTGTCCAAAGTGTTAATTTAATAATTAATGGTGCCAAAGACAAGCGTTAGGGATAGACATGAGTTAACGATACATTTTTTTTGTCATCACAAATAAAATAAGACTTAATTCATCTCTGGCCTGCATAAAAATTAAGGTTAATTGTAGGTCAGACTAACAGAATAAAATAGAATAGAAATCTTTGTCTTAAGCTTCCCAGACAAAGGGAACAATAACAACGAGCAGTTAGTAAAAAGCTAATAACTGATGTTGACTTAGTGACAGTTCATGTGTTGTGAGTGTGTGTTGTTTTTTGCAGCAAACAAAGCAAACAGCAAAGCTGCTCAGAACATTACCAAGCACTTACAACTCAGCCTTTCCAAATGAAGGTATTATGTTCTCTGTTTGTGTTTACATTTATTTTATAATTCAAGCAAATGTTGAATGTATTAGTTTAAAAAAAAGTTACTCTTCTGTCATGTCTTATGCTTTATAAGAGCTTTCTTAACATTTTCTTTTTTGTTTTCTAGTTTTAGGAAATATATATAATGTAACTTAAAAAACAGGGATATAGGAATTTAGAAATCTGATAGGACAGCTGCATCATGCATTAATAAGGTGAGAGTGTCTGCCTTTAATGTAATCTCAGATTTTGAGAGTGCAGCCCAGTTACACCTCGCTGAAGTGCATGCTAAAGGCCATCTGGAAGAAAAGGGTATAGTGGCTGCCATGGAGACAGTCCAAACACAGAGATCTGGAACAGTAGACCAGTACAGCCAACAGCAGGAGCTCACCAGCATTTCCTTGGAGGAGAAGAAAATTCTGCTTTGTCTGGATCGACTCAACCACCAGCTTCAATGTAAGCACTTTGTGAAGGCCGTTAAAATCAGGCCAGAATTTTTCTGACCTGTGTATAACAGAAGAGTATCAACATGATGTCGGTGCAGCGTAACCACGCCAACCTGTTACTATTTGCAGGTGTGCAGGAGCGTGTTGGGGGCAATACTAGCATGCATGGTCTTGTACTTAGTGATGCACCCTATGTAAGTGTTTAGCAGGGATTTATTTCTTTCCTCAACAGAAAGGGTGACTTTGTTGAAGATAATTCATTTCTTAACTTCTGTCTCCATTTTCAGACAAGAGAAGTGAAAGCATCAAACCATAACAAACACTGTGGATCCTCGGCTAACAATCACTCTCGATACCACCAGAAGTCCTGACTTGAAGCTTGTGTTCGCCACAGCAGTCTTGAGCCCTCGTCGGTGCACTTTATGCTGAAGCATGTTGTTGAAACAAGCACTTATTACAAAACAAGGAATTGTGTCTTTTTAAGTAACTAAGGATCTGAAATATAAACAGCCTTGAATTGCAAAGACAAAAAAAGACATATCAGCAGCCTTAGAGCACACTTAAGCTACTGACTATCAAGCAATCGAAGTCTGAAGTGCCTATTTAAATGAGAAAGGCTTTAATCTGTTTTTATGTTACAAAATGCAAAGATGCTCTTGTTTCACTCAATACATGACCAGCCCTGACTGCAAAATATACAAACACTATCAAATTGTATATGTTAAATGTTTAAAGGTGTACCATTCTGTATTTATTTTGCATAGTAACACTATGACTTGGTGGACTGTTTTGCAGCAGTTCAGCAGTGAACTGAATAAATGTTGTTGACAGTTTGCTGATAAACTCTGTGTTTGGCAGTGTTACAATCAGTGAATTGACCAAGGCCTGGAAATGGTTTATGAAAAGTTTTGCAGCGTTGAAGGTGTGTTTGTCTTTCTTTTATGGCTGTGGAAAAGATGATTATGGCTACTGGACTCAACCTACTGGCTTAACAAGCCGAGCCTCTACAGCGAGGTTTCTGCAGGTTTCTCTTCAGATTGCACCTATGCTGAATTTTATTTTTGCTTTAAGGCTTAATTTATTTAATATTGCCCTCAATCTATAGTAACATCAAAAGACAAAGCATGCTATTATTTGATACTAGTTGTTGTTTAAAGTGTATTTAATTAAAAACTTCTCTGTCTTCCTTGGCAAACAATAGGTTCATTGGGGGAAGACGCTGTAGGGATTATTGATGTGAGCTGCCCCTCCTTCTCTGGCGTGTCTGGGTTTGTCCCTCTGTCAGCCTGCTAGGACTTGTTCCAAGAGCTGAAGGAAGCCCAAGCTCATCTGAACAATGATGGGACTTTTTTTATAGCTTAACTGCAGGTTTCTTTGGTGCTCCAAGAAGGAGCTATAAACGGTAATGTGACAATGGTGTCTCATTGCCACATCGAGTCGTGCATCACCTCCTTGTTAGCTTACACCAAAACTGAGAACAGCAACAGAGGGAAACAATGTATTCATTTTTAGCATATGATTATGCCCACAACAGCAGATGCACTTTGACTCGTTACATTTGAAGAGATTCTCCAGTGAAACATACAAACTGTCCAATGTGGTTAATTGACAATGAGCGTCAGTGTTATTTCTACCCAGTGTGCATGAGACGATTATAAAGAGAAGAAAACTACTTTTATCTGAACTGATGCTGATATTTAACATATTTGAGTCCTACCTATTAACAAGAAACTCTCTAGTAATGATACTTAGACTGCCCCAATAAAAAAGGTAAAAAAAACAACATAAGCGTGCACACAAATAAACACAATCATGTAGAATAAGTGTTCGTGTTCAGATAAATCACTGAAATTCTGAATATTCTGCTGTAGGTTTGCCCTGAAATCAGTTCCGTTTGGCCTGGCACCATTATTGTTCACAGCCATTATGCTATACAATGGTGAGTGTAATGAGCTTTAAGCCTTAACCAGCACAACACCCAGAAACTGAACAAGAAAATGCAAGAGTGCTGAAAATAAGGGGAGACATTTTCACAGATGCAAGTTCAAGCTTGTGCTTTGGTCTGTTGTGAAGCTTAAGCTGTCAAGTATTTTGTCTTCTTTTGTTACAGTCCATTTAACACGCAATGAATGAGTGTCTGGAAAAGCAATATTGCATGCAACAAAAAATGACCGAAACAAACCTTGACTTTAAAAAAAATCTGAATATCTTTTGTAATAAGACAATATGCACATGAATGGAAGGTTGGAAATTGTGTTTTACGTGTTTAGATCAAATTTGTAATGATAACAATGGTTTTAATGCTCAGAAAATGAGTGATAGCTAAGATTTATGCATAAAGCTGAAAGATTGTAGGCAATAACATAGTTGTACGTGGTTTGTTGATGTTTAAAGGAAGTCAGAAAGGAAGGGATAGACACTGCAATAGTTTGTTTATTGGGATAAATACCGATTGTACACTGCAGGGGGCGTGCGAGCCTTCCACTCACTTGACTGTAGCAACAGTGTGTCAACATATCTGTAATAGCCAAACAGAAGAGCAAAGCGCTTTACACAAAGTGGACTCATACAGCTACACTTTCGATCACAGGTTGATTCTGCTTTATAGCGGCCATATAATCGTTTCTAGTAATATCCAATCGAGAGCAGTGAGGAGGATGGAAGGCTTACAAAAAGTGACCAAACTCGGCGTGGTGGGTGGTCCTCTTGGCGCTGCCGGGACACTGCAGTCCATCTCTTTAATGTGTCTGACTGCGTTACAATGATGTGAAAATGGCCACTTTCATTGAAACAATGGACATTTTTTTGACTGGCAGCATGTGTGCAAAGACTGTTTCCTTCATTCATCAAATTAGAGCAACTTTTAAAACAATAATCAAGTATTTCACAAATATTAAAAGTTCTCTCACTGTCAGCATTTTACTAATCATTTATTAGACACATCAAAGTTTAGCAGGACAAACATGAATTCCTACCAGTATGGTGGATTACAGCGATGTTAAATGTTTCTAAGATTTTGAAGGTGCAGCATTGTTAAAAAGTATTATCTGTCCAAAAGCATGTGGGTTGAGTGTGACTCTCAGTCTGTTAAGGAGGTTTACAGTGTCTGTGGATATTTAATAGATCTTCATAATGATGCATTCATGGATGTATGGGAAAAGCTGAAACAGAGCCTCTATATCCAAAGAGGGTGGATCTTGACAAAATGATTTCTCAATGGGAGAGGGGCTTCATTAGCATAACAATTGTGGGAACTGCATGGGTCTACTTTTCATGAGCACTGTAACAAAAAAAGAGAGTGAGAGAGAGACAAAACTGTACTATTACACATAGTGATGATATTTTTTTTTCTTATCTTTGCTCAGATTCTTGGGAAAGTGTTTATCTATATTTTGTCATAATGTTATAAATAAATCCTGCAAAGAAAAATGTGATCTGCCAGTGTTACTTTAGTCAGATTTTCCGTTTGCAAATGCACTTTATTGTAAGTTTTTATGAGCTTTAGTTCAATATGAATTTGATTTTCGTTTTCTTTTTGGTCCTTTATTTTCTTGTTTTTACACTAGAAAAACTTTGGTAACTTAAAAAAAAAACATGTACAAACTTGTACAAGAAAATGTCACTTTATAGCATCAAATTTGAGTTTAATTTGGTTACCCTGTGTTCATCTGTGTGTATATATTTTCAGTGCATCTGCAAGTTAGTTTAATGAAACTTCCCATGTAGTAGTGTTTTTTTCTACAAGGCATCCAGATTTGGGCTAGCAAATGGGCCATAAATGGAGACCATAACTCATAAGGTCTTGCCCAGATTGTCCGGTCGAAGATTACATAAACTGTAAAGGATATTACAATTCCATTTGCTGTCGAAATAAGTAGATGTTAACGTTAAAAAGTTGTGACATGTCTTATCAAAAATGTATCTTTTGGTACATAATCTTTTACTTTTAATTTCACACTATGTTTAATTGGGGAAGGTGCCCGCTAATAAAGGGCTTGGCTTTTCCAGTCTACCTTTAAACGCTCTTGTCCCAATCGGAGCCGTAAGTCCCGCCCTATTGGTGATTACGTCACTGGCGTCATAAAGTTTGATGTCCTCTCCAAAGTTTAGATCCGACTGGGGCTAAACTTTTTTTTTTTTTCTAGAAAGTGAGCTGCGGAGATTTGTACCGCTCACTATGAGCCTTGCTTAAAAGAATATCAACAACAGCTTGGACTTGGCCCGACACTCAGAAAAAGTTGGACTCTTTCACTCAACCGTTTGTGGTGTTTTTTCGTCTTTTGTGGCTGCATCTGCGTTTTTTTGGGGGGACGAGAGCATAAATTCCAATGTGGAGTTTATGCGCTTTGTTACGTTAACAAGTATGCCAGCAGGAAAAAACAGGAAAAGGCTGTCTTTCATTGCAGATTTCGACAGCTAACACACTTTGGAAGAATATCAAGTGCTCGACTTGTAAAGTTTAGAATGACTCCGAATAACTTTTACTGAGTGTCGTCGAGATTTTCAGATTTCTCCCGGCGTGGAAAAAAAGTTTGGGATTGGCTCACGTTTATTTTTTAACTTCCGAAGCCTAACTTTTTTGGGACATAAAGTTCGAAGACTGTTTTTGGGACAATGGATCCGAGCCAGCACAACCCTCCTGCCGGACACCAAATCGTCCATGTACGGGGCGACTCTGAGACTGACCTAGAGGCGCTTTTTAACGCTGTGATGAACCCGAAAGTCAATACCGTGCCCCACTCTGTGCCCATGAGGATGAGGAAACTGCCAGACTCCTTCTTCAAACCCCCAGAACCAAAGTCTCATTCCAGACAAGTAAGCCCGCCCTGGTTTTTACTGTGCCCGTACTCAGAAATCACAACTAAAAAGCAGGGCCCATCTTGTCGAGTTTCGGCCTTCAGGAGCTACGTGACTGGCACTTAGTTAATAGTTACTTCATCCTTCTCTGGTGCCATTTTTAGCCTTCAGCGTTATTGTTTTATTGGTCAGTCATCTTTGAACACACTTATTATTTTTTTAAGTCTTTAAGATATAATAACTTTATTCAGGCGGACTTGTATTGACCTGCTTAAATGAGTGTGCATTTCCATTGATGGGTTGTTTCCCCCCCTCAAACTGCATTTAATTTCCATTTAACACATTTCACAGCAAAAAAACAAAACAAAAGAGAAAAAAACCAAACATTAAAACAGCAAAGGCCGTGAGGGCTTTATTAAACGGCGGAAACATTCTCTTGCAGTCTTTGGCCGTAAGTAACCAAGAAAACCGATGAATATTGCTTAGCTTAGAATAAGTTGTGATTAGATGAGTGACAATGTAAAAATAATAAGGGATGGTTTGGTTAATAATTCATGTATAGCTATTTGCAGACGGATAACCGTCATGTTCGTATCATCTTAAATTTCCAATCCGACTTTTTTATGTAAACAACTTGATTTGCTGACAGGAAATCATATGATGGTTAAATTATCCTATATTCACCCACAGCCCCTCCCCGATCCCTTCTTCCATTTTCAGCTCTTCCAAGTTCCCGGTCGCTCCCCATAACTCTGAGGACTTTTTGTAATTAGTGCGCATGCGTGTTGGTGGCAAGCCCTGGATACCTCCCACACCCGAATAAGTCAAAAACATGCCTTCACATGCACATGAATAGAATTTATATACACTTTAAAGTGATTACAAATTATAAGGAGTGACTCAAATATTAAATGGGTAGAAATTATGTAGACTAGTACACACTGTCAATAAATTAAGACTGTGTTCTGTTTTTCATCCTCAATCCATTATTGCACTTGTATTTGAAACAAACAAAGCCTCATGTTTTTTTTATTCTTTCATAAATGTTTGATTTGTCTTTACATTTGCATATGGCCTTTTTTAATTATTACATGATAATTGATGTTTTTAAGTGAGGGTTTTCACTCAAACTCCCCAAAGAAAACTAACTGTGTTGTCTCTCAACCCCAACACAGGCCAGCACTGATGCTGGGAGTGCCGGAGTCCTCATCCCTCACCATGTCCGTGCACACTCATCCCCTGCTTCCTTGCAGTTAGGAGCTGTTTCTGGTGGCTCACTGTCTGGCATGGGCTCAACAGGGGCCTCTCCTCAACATCTTCGTCAGTCTTCTTATGAGATTCCTGATGACATGCCCCTACCAGATGGGTGGGAGATGGCCAAGACAGCCTCTGGCCAGAGATACTTCCTCAAGTATGTATGCTGCCATGAAGTGCATCATACAGTTTGTAAAAGTCTCTGAATGCTTGCAACCTGAAATGTTTTGAAAAATCGGTGATATTCATCTATCTTAACTTTTTATACTTATTTTATACTTATACTTAAGGGCGATCGTGGCTCAAGAGTTGGCAGTTCGTCTTGTAATCGGAAGGTTGCCGGTTCGAGCCCCGACTCAGACAGTCTCAGTCGTTGTGTCCTTGGGCAAGACATTTCACTCGTTGCCTACTGGTGGTGGTCAGAGGGCCCGGTGGCGCCAGTGTCTCGCCTCTGTCAGTGCGCCCCGGGGCTGCTGTGGCTACAATGTAGCTTGCCATCACCAGTGTGTGAATGGGTGGATGACTGAATGTAGTCTAAAGTGCTTTGGGGTCCATAGGGACTAAGTAAAGCGAATACAGGCCATTTACCATTTATTTAACATTATTACATCAGATGTCAGAAAATCCCCAAAATGGAAAATTTTGTCTAATTTTATGAGAACATTTTATATTTGTGCAAGTTCTAAAAAATGTGTTTAAAATCTTTGATTGCAATTTTATACATACATATTGTTGGAATAATCTTACTGATATTTACAATATGTATATCCCTGCTTATAAAGCAGTACAATCACTGGTTCAAACTTTTTTTTTTTTGTTGTGACAATGAAAGTTACCAAAGAATTGGTCTTGTGACAGGTCTCTATAGAGACCTCTGTACTACAAAGCAGGATTTAATCTTATCTGGGTAACTTCTGGATTAGCTCTGAAGTTTAACCCTTAACCCTAACCTGCTCCGGAACAGGTTAGGTTCCTGATTAGAGATCAGCAGGTATGAAATCACCACCTACTGACCAGGCAGTTCTTCAGAAACTGGCATCACCCTGCCTGAACAATCCCTCTGTGGGTAGAGTAGGTGGCTCTAGTTTTTCAGTAGTGTCTAAAGTCTTTGTGTTAGCTGATGAGCATCGGTGATAAATCTTGATTCATTCCCATATTTGTCAGCAACAATTTTACTCTTTGATAAGTGTTAGTCAGTAATATACGATCCTAAAACAGGACACCTATACTGCACTTTCTAACCTCATTTCAAATTTGTACATAGACTAAGCCTATATTTGAATTCTGTTGTTGTATTTAAACTTACTCTTAAATCCTTAAAAGACACAGATTGTAGCTGAGAGAATGAAAACTATAACTGTCTTATGCAAATTTGATGGGAATAGTTGATAACAGCTCATCAGATTCTCCAATATCTTAATGGGATATTTTTATCTGTTAACTCAGACAAGTGGCTACACTTTAATAATAGCTTTCTAACTAAAGTGGATACAAATACTTACATCATTTATGTAACCTCTTCATATTTTTCTCATTTTAAAGTTTACTCTTTCTTTGTAAAATCAGCTACTAGTACACTAATCAATGTGATTAGATATTACCAGCACCACCTCTTTCATGTGAACTCACGTGTACCTCGATTGGGAAGTCCTGGGCTAACTTAGTGAGTTAATAACCAGCTTAGTGTGACCACTTACCCGAACGCCAGTGTTAGGGTGAGTAAATCTGGATAACGAAGGATACCCTGGGTATGCTGAACTCGCTTCGTAGTACAGGGCCCAGCTCTCAATACTACATCTCTATTCAGCATACATTATGCTGACAATGATTTTCAAATCTGTTACACAATAGTTGCCACTGTGTCCAGAAAGAGACAATTGCAATAGTTAAATTGTAGGTTATTAAATTTGGTGGGCTCAGCAAACAAGAGAAGTCTTTTGAGCAATGATTGCTGTATCTAGTGCTCCTTTTCTTGGTCTCAGGTTTCAGTAGAGACAATGGAGCACTGTAGCTACCCCAGACAGCAAAGAACAGTTCTGCAAAGCTCCTCTGCTACTCAGTAGATCTTCTTCGCATTAATCATCCATAGTAATGTAGATTTCTTGTTTGCAGGTACTGTAGAGACCTTTAGGCTTGTCACAGGATGTATCGATTACTTCTCGGGTTTTGAGGGCTTTGGTTCTTTAATACTTTTTTGTGCATTTGTTACCCTTTTTATTTCCACTGTCTGTAGCTCTGGGCAAAGATGGGTTGAATTATTCATAAAAGTGGCGTGCTTGTCAACAATTTATGTTAATGTAATCTGCTCATTGTGAAGCCTTCTAAAGTTTATGAACTCTTCAGCAGCTCTTGTTTAAAAAAAGGCTTGACACTCAAAGTCCTCATTCTTTACTCAAAGGCAAAATGTTGTCAGTTCTAGGAAATGTTACTCTCTGACGCAGAGTCTGGACAAACATGATAGCTTCAAACTTACTTGGATCCCAAAAAAAAAGAGAGCTTTCATTACCACATGTTTTAAGGTTGCACATCTGGAGAACATCTGGCCCATTTTGTGGAGGCCAAAAAAATAATGGACAGGGAATAGAGGAATCAAAACAGTACTCTGAAAGACTCGAGATCTTTATGGTTCTTTAGAGTATTTTATCCTAAAATACTGATAAAGGCAGACTAAAATATAACGTGTTGGCAGTATAAAAGCCATAAGTTCACAAGTCAGGTGTGTTAACCGAGAGTCTTTCTGTGTATAAAAACAGTCATTTGATCTCACTGGTCGGTAATTTTTTTTTTTTAAATGCTAAACTATCCAATTATTCATAGATGATATAATATATACCTGTTTATATAGCGTATACCTGAGGGCCTCTTCCTTTCAACTCACATAGAGTTTGATGTTAACGGGATGTGAAACACATTTCTTTGCAGAGACTTAACTGTTTTTCCAACTGGCATGTTATACAACCAGAGTGAGTATAGTACACTGTGTTTGTGTTTGAGTACGGAAAACGCGAGGAGACATCTTCCACACAGATCAAAGAGCAGATATTTGATCTGGAATAAAAGCAGGCTTGCCAGAGCTGCTGGAAAAGACACTCCCCTATTTATAAACAGGGGCTGTCTGACCAAGATGTGTTGCAGAGAGAGTGAAGCAGAGCAAGAGTGTGCGTGTGTGTGTGTGTGCGCGCTAGCTATGGACTAGTGGGGGTGGGGAGTTGGTCACCAGCTAGGAAAGCAGAGAGTTGGGGGTTCACATTTCACTCTGGTTGCTTGCTGTTGTCCTTAGAGATAAATGAACCCAGGGTTGAAGTATTTTTTTTTTTAAGATACTATTTGTTTATTACTGTACTGCAGGATTATGCGTAACAATAACTGGCCTCTGAGTCAGTGAGTCTCTAGATTTCGATGCCTCACTCCTTCAGGAGTCATGCTCTGTTTTGGTATGAATGGAGCTGTGACTCTGTGATGGTGCCTCTCTGTGTCAATGAAGTTAAATGGCAGCCATGTGGAGATCACTAGAAGAGGGGGCCAAAAGAAACTGTGCCCTCCCCCTTTGTCCCAGCAGCGAAACAGTGATCTTTATTCAGACGACGGGCCTGTTGAGACTCATGTGAGCCTTCCCGAAATAGACAAATGGCTGACATGAAGTTTAAAGATGGGGGTGAGAGAGTGGTGGCTTTGTTAAGACTTTAACCTTCTTCACACCTGAAGTTCTGATATTTTTTTAAAAATTTAGTTTAATTTTGGTGTAAATACTAACCAGTGATGATAAGTGACAGATTTAGCACTTTTTTTTCTCCTTTAGAGTAGCAAATGGTGTTGAAGCGATATAAATATCATTTGATAAAAGTGATGCACCTTTTAAACCAAATTTTAAAAAATGAGACATTTTGTTATAACTGTTGGTGGTGATCAATAGTCGCAGCCCTAATGGTAATCAGAGTCAAATAGGATGCCGTCTTTTTTTGTTGTTTTGGCTGTTACATAAAAACAAATACTTGGAGAACGTCAACAAAGTCTGTTGACCTTTCGTCTTTTTCACAGCAGTTTGCTGCGGCCTTTGATTTATGACAGCCAGGGCACAGAGGTTGGGTCACCTTGGTTGTTGGTGGGACGGGGGCAGGGATGGTCTCCAGGGGTGGGTCATAAACTAATGAAGGTTTCTAATTTAGACACACCGGTGAACTAGGAGGGGTAATCACTGTTTCCGGGCGCTTATTAAATGCAGCTTTGAAAGAGCTTTCAGTTCGTGGGAAGTCAGCTCAAAGCAGAGTAAAGCTCTGGAGGGGGGGAGGCTATTATCTGCCCTGAGGGGCAGGTAGATCTACGTGTTGATGGACACTTTTGTCTTTTCTCGACTGGGTTTTTTAAATGTTTTGATGAGCTTGGTTTCACATGAAAAGAGCAGACTATGTGTCTCTCTTAAGGTTTAACTCTGCAGTGGCTAAAGATGATTCATGATTAGATATGCAAGGAGATGATTATCCACTGTGAAGAACTTTAATAAATCCTTTCTTTAGTGTTATGTTTTTAAAAAACAAATTATTTTCTCAGACTTACACTGCTGCAGAGTCCCGGGTAAATCGGCTAATAATCAGCTTTTACTATACTCTGTCTGTGATTTCCTGAACATCTGTTGCTCTAAATACAAGTCAGAGATTGCCTGTTTGCACAGGAAAGATGTTTATTTAGGCCTTATGCTCTTGCTGTAGTACATTATAATAACTCTGTTATGCTGATTTTAAACTATAAGATTATATTGATAAATCAATTCCAGCAGATAACATGGTAATATTTACTGCATTTAAAACAAAAATGGCCTAGTCAAGCTTTAGGCTCTCCAACTGTCGCCATGAATTGAGCAAATAAAGCTGCAATTGCAGTGTTATGTTGTCTTTTAAACCATAGTCAGACTTTAACTACTTGACAGTTTTTCATCTAGTCATTAATACTGTAGTGATGTAATAAATTAAATAAAAACAATATCAATTCATTTTTAAATTCACTAACAAGTTTTACCTTTATAGCTTGGCTAACACTGATCTTATAGTAAATGAAATAAATGGTATATATAATTGTTTTGCGATGAGTTTAAAGTGATAAATATGCAAATTGGTTTTCATTCTAAGATGTTGTAAACTAAGACCACTTGGTCAGTCACAAATGGTGCTGGGAAGACTGGGCTGTAAGCTTGTGCAAAGCCCTCATTTGGAGCAACTTTGTGTTTGACAAACTTTTGGTTTATTGACCACACACAGACAAGAACCTTCCTGTTCAACTTTGGCCTGTCAGCTCAGTACACAAACTGGACTGTGAGAAAGTCAGACTAATGTTTACCGAAGGTTTGATGTAACACCTCTGTTTCAGACATCAATGCCTCCACTGTCACTAAGGGCATCTCCACAGAGAAGTAGTCTCTGAGAGGTGGACCTCTCAGGTGGGATTTAGAGATTTCGAAATACTCGGATAACCTTATTTTAATATTGATATATTATTTGACTAAAAGTATGCACCTATTAATAAGTTTGCAATGTTACTTGGTAAATGATTAAGAGAAGTGCTTATGCGGAGTACTTTGTCAGGCAAGTTTTGCTTAAAAAAAAACCCCCACCTATTAATCTTTAATTACGACAATCCCTAAAATTACATTCAATCTTGAAATTACTCTTAAAAAATAAACAGTGGAAAAACCGAGGAACATTCAGTCCTGGTACTTCATGAACTAGTTTCCTCATTAATACAAACCACCCTTCAAAGGGAAACTTAAAGCCACAATAGGGTCACAAAGGTTGCCCCAATAATCTCTCTTGATGATGTCCTGCTGATAGAGAGGCAGCCAGGCATCTCCAGTCAACGAGAGTGGAGGTGGTCACCCTCAACTTAGAGGCCTGATTACATCTGGCCTCCCCCAGTGCACTCTTAAGTCATTGGCTTCAACCAACTTCCAAGCACATACTCCCAGGGTGGAGCTCCTGTGGTCTGACGATCCCATTTTTAACATTTGACAACTCAGCTGTGGGAGTGCTTCATCACTGCTGCACTTCTCATAGCTTCACTCCCCTGTATTACACCAGCGAAATGCAGCACTTGACATCTGGATTTGAAGATGTGCAATTTCAGTGGAATAAACAGTCAGCCTGGACTGAAATCGAGCTTTGATCTGGTGTTTTGAAGGTGGCAGAGGTTATTTGGAGACTTTATGTTTTTTGAGTAGTAAATTCTCTACAAAGCCAGATGCAAACGGCCATAGTTTTCATGAGCATAAACAGGCAGGCTGTGTGTTTGTCATACTAGTTTATAATACTACAGTAATTCACTGCAGCTTTTGAAAAATCAAGTGGGGGAATTCAGACTTTTGCACGTAAGGGATCGTGAACCCTTTATAGCACACTCCGGAAACCTGAATCTCTTAAATCTCAGATTTTTCAGTCAGTCCTTAACGATTAGCACTTTGCATTGTATTTTTACTCCAGTTAGTCCTGAGCAGGAAACTTATAAGTCATCCCATATATCATTTCAGCAAAGTAGAGTTTTGCCTTCATGCCTCAGCAAGACATGGTCAAACATGACAACTTGAGCAAAAGATGGAAAGTAATGGATCGCATTTGAAAGACATTGTTCTTCTTGGCTGCAGTACCTGGTCATTTGCAGAAGAAATGATGTGTTATAGTTTGTCTGTGATGATTCCCAGACAAACATGAGACTTTTTTTTTTCCCCACCACCTTGTCCCGTCATCTAAACTAGGATTTGGGGTTGGAACACCAAAAGATGTTTGTGTTAACAAAAAAAAATCCCCCTTAAGGGACTTAATTTGGGGGAGGAGGATGTTGTTGTTTATGTAAACCATGTGACAGAAATAGAATCTAGCTGCTAGTTCATTGTTTATGGATTGAAACGTGTCTATACAGGTTACATTTTTTTGTGGCATGTAGACTTATTTTATTCTGTCCATTCATGTGCTTAGTGTGTAATCACACAGCAGCAGTTTGTGTGTAAAGAGTCAAAAGACGCCATTTATTTTAAGTATTCTCTTAATGTTTGGGTCGCAGCTTGAATGAGAGTTTTGAGAGCACAGTTTTACAGCTTACTTAAAAAAAATTGTAAACTTTTTTTGCACTTGTATGGATCAGGACCAACCCCAAAAATATCTTGCCCATCCCCGGGTATGCAGTAGGGAGCAGGGTACAAAGGCTGCCTTGCTGTGCTCGTTGTGGTGTCAGAAACATGTAAAGAAAACACCGAGCAGTTGTGACCGTGGGGTTGCAGATCATCAGCAATTCCTAACAGCAACTGGTGGCCTCCAGCCGTCCCAACAGTTGCCATGACATTGTTTTGTTTTATGTTTCACCTACAGGAAGCCGTGCAGCTGACCATATATGGTTGGTGGCAGGTTCAGTGAATAGATTATCTTTTAGTTTTAAAACCTGGTGATGAATTACTGACTCTTGGTAACTCATTTACCGGTTTTCTCAGTTTCTTTTCAATATTCTTTTCAGCACTATTGAACAGAAAGTCGATTTCATCACAGGCTTTTAGATCATTATTGCCTGTATTTTGAACTAAGGCTTTGTTTACAGTTGTTGTGGTTGATTTGATCAACGGAAGTTGGCAGTTCTAACTAGTCTTTGATAGAAAATTCAATATACCTTTTATCTGTGCATAACTTCAAGAATCTGATTTTAAGGTTTTAAAGTTTTATGTTCCTATCAGTGTTTTCTTTTTTTCCCCACTTTTAGCAGTTTTTTTTTTTTGCCATTGACGTGCAAGGATGTGCAGGCCTCTCATTTACAATAAACCCTCCCTTCCCTTTTACCCTAGTGCCCGTCTCCCTGCCTCCTCCCCTGTTCTCCCCCCACCCCTCCCCACCCCCCCCATAACAAATGTCATAGTTTCCAGAGTGGGGAAAAAGGCAGGAAATGGGGCAGGGCGGGCACTCAGACTGTAACAGAACCACAGCAACTCACACAGCCAATGGAATTCAGGGGATTTGCTTCTGTAGATTTTTTTTTTTTTTAACTTTCACTTGTTTTTTTTCTTTTCTCCAGTTATATGCCCCTCCTCTCCCTGACCTTTCTTTCTCAAGGCCCCCCCAGTCTGAGCAGTTCCAACTATTTTGCTTGGTTTGCGGTGCTTGTGTGGGTGTGTGTGTGTATATGTGTGTGCGTGTGAGGGCTGGGGGAGGGTTCGGTAGGGGATTTGGCAGCTCCTTTGATCAATAAAGCATAAACAAGAGGGGGCTTCAAAATGGGCTGCATTGTATCGGGGGAGGAGTGCTGAGTCAGGTCCTCTCGCTCTCTGGCCTGGGATCGAGAGCAGACAGGCAGGCTGGGATTACCGCAGAGGCCAAGAGAAACTCTCTGAATCTCTCATTTCACCCAGCTGTTCCAAAATCTGTGCTAATGGCGTTTAGGGATCAAATTAACAGTGAGTTGTAAAGAAACGCAGTGGGTGGAAGGACACCATTAGAACCTGGGGTATAATGGATAGCTGTGGGTAACATTTAGGTGCATGACAAACAAACTATTTTTGCCATGTGTGTTGAAATAACTCAGTCAAGTTACATTATAAATGCAAGATTTGTGGTGATGTATGAAACAAAAACACTTGAATTTCATGCCTTTTGTATGAGATTAGTTTTTGTTTCTTTTTCAAAAAAATGGGATAGTTAAAAAAAAAAAAAAGAGAGAAAACAAGTGAATAGTGGGGTTTTAGGTCGTAGCTCAGTCTGTGCCTTTGTCAAGCAGGTGAAAGCTTTGTAAATGTGGCGCCAGATTGTTAAAGCCCCTGACACTCTGTAGTGTCCGAGCCGCTTCCAGGAAAAAAGGACCCCCTGCATTGAGCCCTGGGACTGACCCTCCCTCAATAGAGAGGGTCCTGCTCGGGAGAGGAGGGCTTCCTGTATTAGCTTTCCATCTTAATCAAGCAACAAGTACCAACAAAGCACTAATTATCAATGCCTTCACAGAATGAAACACAATGCCTCCTCCCCCAAGCCTCAGTCCTGTTCCAGCAAAGATGAGCCAGAAAATAGATGGAGCAACATTGTTTGATGTTACAATGGGTGTTTTAAAACCAATCATAGGCCGCTACACATTTTCAAGAAGCTTTCAGCCTGACTTGACTTATTTTCATTTTTTGCAGTGTGCTGCTTTTGTTTTGTCTTATTTCAAATATAATTTAATGTGGTTTTTTTTCTTTTTTCCATTGTTATTCAATACACATAGATTCAAATCATGAATGAATGAGTAGTGTAAATCTAGACTGAATCCAGGCTGGAACACACACAGTCAACATTGAGTTTCGCTTCCAGTAACAGTCATCATTTACAGAACGGGGGGGGGGTAGATTCAGTGTTTTTGTCCATGAGGTTGATGAAATGGGTCTGAGTCAACATTTATGTGTTGTATTGACATAGCCCTAGTTTGGCCTTACTGCTTATTAGTTGTAGGAAATCATAGATGGTCATTTCTGTGACTTATTTTTATTGGCTGTCCTATCTCCTTACAGCCACATTGATCAGACCACCACTTGGCAGGATCCGCGCAAGGCCTTGCTCCAGATGAACCAGCCTGCCCCTCCCAGTTCTGTGCCAGTCCAGCCGCAACCTATCATGAACCCAGCCAGTGGTGTGTATCTGTTGATTTTGTCAAATTTAGTTTTTATATCAGCGGCAGTGCATGAAATGCATTGTGTAATTTTCAGCAGTGAATGGCAATTATTTCAGTTCTTCCTTTGCACAACGTTCATAGTGTATTTTTTTCAACATGCATTTTTTGTGTGTTCACATATGTAAAGCAAAACAATAAAAAAAAAAAAGAAGAAAAAAATTATACCGAACAAGTCAGGTACAGTCTGGTTCTTACCTGTTACTACTTGGTGTACCTCAGGTCTGTCCATACAGTTGGAATTTGCCCTAGGTGAGGGAAGACTGAGGCAGAACGTTACGCGTCCTGTTTGACATGTTTGGGAACTCTGACTCAATAGCTACTTTTGCACATGCACACACTGTGTGATGTCCTTTAAAGCCATGTGAGAATATAGCAGGGAATCGGTCCACTGAAATCACAGCAAGCGAGTCCTTCCTCTCGCATGCTGTACCTGGCCGCCACCCCTCATCTAAACAAACAGCGTTTCCAGTATTAGAATGCATCTGAAGTGAACCATCTCCAATATGGAGCTACATGTCAGAAAGGCCAGTTTTGGACAAAGGCCAGATCAGAAACTGGGTAAAGATTAAAGATTACCGATCTGGTAACCCATTGTTAGTCATCTGTCAACTGTTGACAGACAGGATTGTTTGATTTCAGTGGCTGATGGCAATGATTAATTCAGAGATGAAAGATTACGACCATCTCTAATTCTTCTGTCTATTTATTCCTTTTGCTTTCTATATGGGAAGTTTTTGCTTTGTTTTGGTCTCTTTGTCAGCTGACTGTAAGAAGTTTAAAAAATTCTGCCAGTCAATTAAAGCATAGATTGAACCTGTAGGATCTCTTAGACTTTGTTTGTTTTTTTTTTGCATCGTCCCTTTAGGATCCCTCCCTGACGGCTGGGAACAGGCTATTACAGCAGAGGGAGAAATTTACTACATCAATCACAAGAACAAGACCACATCCTGGCTGGACCCACGACTTGAGCCACGTTATGGTGAGTTTGCCTTGGACTGAGATTGTTAGTGTTAAAGTGTGTTGTATTGATTAAATATAGGAAAGTCATTGTTAGACACCTGAAAATATAATTAAATGTTCACACTTGAGGGAGGTGTTCCTTCTCCACTTTTGGTTCAAAGTTAATGTAACCACACCAGAGTGCTTTGGGCTATCTAGACATAGCATTGGTGGTTGAAGGCAGATTTTGTTAAAACCCCCACCCTCAAAATTCACACCTACACTTTTGTCAGCCGTTTTAGTTATGGCACAACAGCTGAGTTTGCCATTAATCCCTCGGGCCAAACTAAAGTTAGCTCCGAGTGTGTGGTGGTCAGGGTTGGTGAATTAGTGACAGAGCCAGGTACATGTGTTCGGACTACTCTGTGGCCAAGGGAATAAGCTAATCCTCCCGTGTGCCAGAAAGACTTCCTGAGATGAGGGCTTATGTCACTCTGACTCATTTATTCTTCAGGTGACATGCTTTTCATCACTGAAGTGTTCCCCAGGGAACTTTACCCTGGTTCACAAAGGCAACATGTGTGAATCAGCGTGCGGCCCGCTTAAATTTAGTGTTAGTTTTTTACCGAGCATGGCCACTTAAAGGGCAATTTTTATGTAAGCAATTGTGTGTCCCTGTTCTGAAAGCAGACAGGAAAGTTCAAAACAGAGTTGTAAGGGGAGTGGGGCAGCTGGGGAGAGATGGAGGCTTTAATCGGCAAAGCTCTTTGAAGGTTTATAAGTCTTGAACACACAAGGCTGCTGGGCCCCTGAAAGCGAGAGAGGGGGAGAAAGAGTGAAAGAGACAGGCTCTTAACTCATTATGTGCCATAAACATGATTTTGTTCCTCATGGTATAACATTTTTTTTTTAATAATAATTGTTAAAACGTCACATTTATACTGCTTGTATTTCTCATTTGCGGCAGTTTGTACCTTCTTAGGTTTACAAAAAATTGTAAAACTTATGAATTTTGAACTGTTTTTTTAATTCCAGTAGTTTTGTTTGTTATCATTTTTTTGTATGCATTTGCACTTTTGTACTATTTAAGTAAGCTCCTGTGCGTCAGAAACCCCTATACTGCTGCTATGTAGGTCTTCAATCATAAGCCAACTGCTTTGATAATGGAGGCTAATTTGAGCTTTGAGAAGAAAAGCAGCAGAGTGCCTTTAACTGAGGGTTGTTGCCGGCTGCCTTCCCCCTGTGTGAGGCCCAGTGCAGGCACAGCCCCATTCTGCTGTAGCTCCAGACAGACTTGAATCTTTGCCAGGCCTCTTTATTCTGTGTTCCAACTCTTAATCTGTTCCAGACCTTTTCAGTCAAAGAACTCTAAAGAGGGGAGGGCATGGGAGTGGTGGAGGGGGGCAAGGCGAAAGGGGAGGAAAGAAAAACTGAGGAATAGAGAGAAAATGACGATGGGATAAACATGCATCCTGTTTAAGATCCAAAAAGGTGGTGAGCAAGCTGCGAGTCCACGGTGACGTGGGAGTTCAAAAGGGGACTGGCTAATGTGGATGTCATATCCTATATGTGTTGCTGTGGGCACATACAGGAAATGACAGCAGAAAGACCAAAAAATTCCCCTGGGACTTCAATGTTTTCATCTGAAGACTTGGCGTAATACTGTTTGAGTACTGTCAGAGTACTAAACCAGAAAAGCTGGAACCTTGTTGAAAATGTCGCTGTCATAGGGTAGTTTGGCATTTGTGATACAAACAGAATTAAGAAATGTCATGTGGAAAAAGTCAGGAGCAGCTTCTTAACTCTCAAACAGCATCCCGTGGATGGATAGTTTATGTTTGAGTTTTGCCAAACTTTGCCAAAATATTCTATGCTTTTTTTTTTTGCTTTTTTTTTTATTGGTGACCATTAAATGGAATTGAGTGTACGCATTAATAGATTTCTATTAGAAGTGTCTTGATTTTCGCCTGACTTATTTTTTTCATGCCTCTCAGAGCCAAGTCGGCACAGGCTGGTTTTAGCTTACTGAGTACAAGATGATAAAACTTTGTTTGCATCACATCCAGTCTGTTTTGCCGCTTTACTTATCTTGATGCTAGAAATACAACACCTTCCCAAGATGCCTTTTTTTTTTTTTTTTTTTTTTTGTTAAACTTGTTAAATCGAAAGCAGGTAAATATTTACTAAGTCTTAAAAGGTGCTGAGGCCTGGTCATATAGAGAGCTTCCCACAGCTGGCACACCCTCAACTTTACCTGCCCCAGGTGATCTTGTGGTGTAATATGCCTGCCAGTGTGATTGACTGATAAGGGGTTGTGTCGCTGGCTCGTTGTCTTGCAGGAGTGCGTGAAGAAGACAAAAGGCAGACAGCATTAACTTGTCTCTTATCTGACTGGCTCACCGGCAATCACTACCTCTATGTGCTGCTTACTCAAACCACCTCTCCAAAAGTACACACACACTCTCACACACAGTCTTCTTTGCCTTGAGTGGCCTCCTTTTAAAATATCAGTCTGGCCCTGAAATGAACCTATCCTTGGCAACTATCTCGCCCACAGATGTAATTCCCTTCTTTGATATCTGCATTGCTTGTGCATAGTTCATCCAGTAACATTGGTTATTGTTGCTATTTGGTCTGCAAAAAGAGTCCTTGACTTGGTTTTGCAGCAGGAACTTTGCTCCCCTGAAGGAAACCGTTGACTTTGACTAATCACATAGTTTTGTTGAGCATAATTTACTTGGCAGAGAACTAACAAGGTTAGCAAATCTTCTGATTTTTGTAGTTTTTTGTAAAATTAGGCGAAACGACGCGATCGTTCTGCAGAATTTTTTCACCTTGTTCTGCAAATTGGCTGGAGGAGGAGGTGATTGGAAGCTGACTTCCCTTTGGCACTGTTCGTATGAATAAAAGGTTACTGTCATAAATAGAAACTGGGGTCAAAATAAAGACCCAGGTTTTGACATTAAAACTTCTCCTTCATCTTTTGGCTTTGTGTATCAGTGGATCTCTCCATATGTGTCCCATCGCTTTTACGCAACTCGTCTTCAAAGCTAAGGCCTTAACAGATCTGCAGCTGCTGACATGGCCCATGCGTAGAGACTCCATCATGAGAACAGTTAATGGTGCCCCGATGGCGGAGCGCTCCAGCCACAAAAGGCTTCAGTATCTGCCAAAGATAAGAAGTAGGGAGAAGTAACAGTCTCCCACGGATTCTCTTGACGTGTGTGTGGGGGAAGCTGCCTACATGAGTCTGTGTGTGTGCGCGCGCTTGGGGTGGGGCTGCTGGGGAGACATTGCGGTCAGAGAGGGGAGGGGACGGTGGAAGGCAAGGCAAGGTGGGGCCTCCAAAGCTTCCCAGGGAGAGCCCTCAGCTATGGTTCATTCAGCCCCTGCAATAGTGTAAACAGACAGTGATTGAATGGTGATGAGAAAGGTGCCGGGGCGGGCAGGACAGAACAGAGAGGGCCAGACCCGCATGAAAGTTGCGCCCCCGCCCCATTAAAGCTTTGTTGTGATTGGCGCTTCAAGCACATAAGCAAACAGCACACCTCGTTGGCTCCTTTATTGTTGGTGCAACACATTCACGTTTACTCCACTGCAAATGTGTGACCTACTTTGCATGCATAGATTGCAGCATCGCATTGTGCTTTACACTTATGTTTATTAGACCCACCCCCACTACACTGAAGAATAACAAAGATTTCATTGGGGAACAGCTGTGTTTTCAGTACAAACACATTTGTTCTGATATTGTAAACATGTAGTCGGCTTACAAATGCTTAATGCAGTAACATTTGTTGTGTAAAAGAGCCTTTAACGTAAATTTAGAAGTGGTACTGTGTTTGCATTACCTTAGGTAGGCCTGCACTATATTAATGGGCACAGAGCAATCATATTGCATGCGTTAAATCAGCTTAAGTGGACACATCAAGCCAGGGTAAGAAGGCAGTCAGTCTCGAGGGATAAGCGGCGATTTGTTTAGAAGGAAACAAAACGCACAATGAAAGGATAAGTCATGACTGATGCAATGTACAAAACTAACAAAGCTCGTCTTAGTCAGCGAGTGGGAGGAGATCAGGTCTTACAGGAATAGTGATTGTTTTAGATACTAGGTGGACAACTTGTGCTGGGACTTCCCTTGTCCTACACAACCTGCTGCACTGGATCCTCTTTTGCAATTTCACTATGTGGACAAATGCACAAGTTGTTGGTCTTGTTATGTAGTATTTAAATGCAGCGATCCATTAAAGAGGTGAGGTAGCAGGAAGTTTCTGAAGAGAGATGGGAAGATACTAGTCTATCTAGTCTGCTAACTAGAAATCATGTATGTTAGTTTTATTGCCAGCTTCTGAGAGCTGACATTGTTAAATTTGCATATATCTCAATATAGTAAAGTCCAAAGGATAAAGGTGTCTCATAAGCACAGCACTTAAGTTTTGCTGTCAGGTCTGAATATTCCCCCGCTTTGCCTAAAAAATATTTTGAAAGTATAATGATTGTCCTCAGTATTTCCTTTACAACAAAGCAGTTAGCAACCATTTTTTGCAAAGTTTATCCTTGTCGTTACAGCATTTGGGGTCTTTGTATTATGTGCATTTGACTGATATGTAAACAACTTTTATTTTATTTGTAGCTCTGAACCAGCAGAGAATTTCCCAGAGTGCTCCAGTGAAACAGGCCGGGCAGCTGCCTCCCAGCATCAGTGGAGTTATGGGAAGCAACAACCAGATGAGACTTCAGATGGAGAAGGAAAGACTGAGACAGAAGCAACAGGAGCTGCTTCGGCAGAGACCACAGGTCAGGAATCGGAGTTAAAGCAGCTCAAAATATTTTTAAGGCCTTTTGGAAGTGCCAGGGCCTCATGGAAGAACAAATGCTTTTCAGTATGTTTCCACCACGATACTGAACCTCAAACTGTTCATTTGCTGAATGAGTGCAGCAGCAAAATGTTTACACTTTAAAATGTACAGCTTTAAAATCTTGGCAGGGATAGTGGTGGATCCTAAGCCTCTTTGATCAGTCTTTATTGTTACACCACACTGCAGTGAAGTCTTGTGAGTCATCGTCCTTAATAATTATCACTTCCTAAGGTTGATGTGTCACAGTGGTGCCACCCACGCAGGGTGGAGCGGTAGTTTACTCAAGGCTGTGTCATAGTACCAGATTTGGAGCTTTATGATTATGAATGAGAGTGCTGGTGACTTTGTTTACCATGCCTCAGGTTCAGATGGGTTGTTTAAAGTTCACTGTAGGACGTGACCCGTGTGTATGCAGGCACTGGGTTATAAAGGGAAAATTATTGGAATTGTCCTTTTTAAGAGAATATGCTCTGCATGCTTATGTAGCCTGGTTACTGTTGGCTTTTAAAGAAGGAGATTATGAGAGTATGATGAGCACAAACACTTTCTTTCAGATACTTTGGACTATTAGCTATTTTAAAAGCCTTAAAATCAGAATTATGAGTTTATTTACAATTTTTGTTTTTGTTACGTGCATGACAAGTGCCCGCGAGCAAAAGTGGGACCAGACTATTTCAGTGAAGCTGCCTGATTTCACTTAGTGTCTTGTGTAGACAAACACAATTAAAATGATGGATAGAAATTCATCAGTTATGTAAAGAAACATGAGCAACTGAATTATCCAAGGCTCAGACATCCACGGCCACCAGTTAAAATGGAAAATAAAATGTGGAAAGGCACTGCAGACCAGGCAAAGATATAAAGAGGGGTTCTGTCTAGCCGCTAGATTCCAATAAACCCGAAACCCCTGTAACTCTGCTCTGTTTGGATTATGGTGGCTATCATTTATTTACAAATCTTGTAGTGCGTGTCAGGAGTACATTGCATAACGTTAGGCGTGTATGGGGAGTTCAATTTTGGAGCAAAACTTGACACAAATGGAAATGTATGCACTTATGCAGTTATGTAATGAAGAATAGGTGAGTGGCTAACTTAAAACCCTTTGTAAGGTAATTAATACTACAGGAAATAAAATGAATTATTGATGTTGCATTGACTATGACTAGCTTATAGTTAGTCCTTCACTTATGCATGGCAACATAAATGTGAAAAGCCGTAGAATTGCCGCAACACAATGGAGATTGCTGCAACTTCAAATGCAGATGAGCCATCAGACATGCCTTGCCGGGCGTGTGCTGCTCAGACAGCCGGTTTAGCTAGCTTTATTTTTACGTGGTTTTGATAGTGTCAGCAGGTCATTTATCACACAACTGCAACTTTTGGTTCAGCTGAAACTGTTCCAAAGTTCACTGCAACAGCTGTGTGTTTGAAGAGGTAAATTTACTTTATGCACTTATTGAAAGCGTAGGCTGCCTCACTTTTGTTTCAAGGAATGCACAGATGGCAGATATCAGCAACCTATACTGCACTACATGCTGCAGTGTCACTGAGCCAAGGTTGAAACGTAATCTTATTACTGACTACTTATACTTGATTTATTTTACTTGCTGATACCAAATACTAAGTAGAAAAAAAAAAGTATAATTAGTGCATTTCCAATAGTGTCTTTGTAGAATTTTAATGAGAGCTGAAAATGGTGACTATGGTCAGCTCTGTTCACATCCCCTTAGAAGGAAGGGGGTGAAAAAGAAAAGCATGACTTCATATCCTCAACCTTATCTGATTCCTCATGTGTAGAAAACAATTGTCTACAACTGTGGCCGGCCCCTCATGTAATATGACACCGTGCAAGGAGAGAAATGGAGACCAACATGTCTGACAGCAGACCAGTGAGGCTGTAAAAAAACGCCTCCATGAAGCTCTAGCTGTGTATAATTAGCTTTGGATGTTAGGGGTGGTGTTGACAGTGTTGCTCATGAGTTTTTGTGTCTTATTATCCGCAGGAGCTGGCTCTAAGGAACCAGCTGCCTACCAGTATGGATCAAGATGGCAGCACAAACCCTGTGTCCTCCCCTATGGCTCAAGATGCCCGGACCATGACGGCCAACAGCTCTGATCCATTCCTCAACAGGTTCGGTTTACACATAAGCCAGGCGTGTTCGGTGTGGAACAAAATAAGGAGACAATCAACCGCTACAGTCTGATTGGCACCAGCTGACTTTTGGTTCAGCCCATCAGACTTTATCCTGTTTTAGGGATCTGTGTGCAAAACTTTTTGAGCTGTGGTAGTAAAAACAGAAGGCCAAACTCTGGGCCTTAACCCTCTTCACATGGTAATGACTCATTCAGAGCAGCAGATCTGTGCCTGGAGTTCAGTGATGACCTCTGGTGTACAACTGCTGCAGTAAAGTCAGTCAGAGCTTAAATGGCGACGCAAGTTATGAAATAATACAAGACCACTCTTTTATTTTAAGAGTGAGACAGCCCCCCCACCCCCTCCAAAAAAAATAAATAAAGTGAAAATCTGCTGGTCTGAGGCTGTACAGATTTGAACAACAAAGGTACAGGAAGCTTTTTATTGTGTGAATGCTGCCCCACGGTATGCTGGGAAATAATTTCTAGTAGTTCAAGCTCTAGTTCTTCTGTGTGCACACAAAGTGAGGAAAAGAGCTGAATAGCAAGCAGGCCATGAGAACATGTGGTCCAGTCAGTAGACAGGCCAACCTAATCTCCCCTCCTCCCCCTGTTCCCTGCACTCCTCTGCGCTCACAATGGCCTCATTCATCGTGCCTCTGCCATACTCTGCCTACATATTTTTCTGCTAATTAGTATAGGCTTGTCAAATGTCCTCTCTCTCATTTTGTCTCAGTTGCCCCTTTCATTGCTGCTCTTTGCCTATGTACTGCAATATAGTGTAGATTAAAAAGGGGGAAAAAAAGTGAAGCTCACTTTCAATGGTGTCACTGCAGATTAGTCATCACGTAGCGTTTCTAGAGGGTTGAACCATTTAAATGTGCATGTATGTAAAGGGAGTTAAGGCCGCTGATTTCAACAGTTCACTTTTAAAGTAAACTATAGGCCATTAGAGTTCATTGGTAACAGAGCAGCATTTCTAACCAACATTTCATCATTTCTGCATTTCCAGCGGGACCTACCACTCCAGGGATGAGAGCACAGACAGCGGCTTGAGTATGAGCAGCTACAGTGTCCCTCGCACTCCAGATGACTTCCTGAACAGTGTGGATGAGATGGATACAGGTGAGCCACAGAGACTAATATTTTTGACCCAAGTGGAATAAAAGTGCTCAGTCAAAATAAACAGGCTGGAACCATCTCCTGCCGAGGGGTGCTTAAACATTTTCATTAACCAGTCAGATAAAGGTTTTTCAATATGAACAATTTAGCCGGATTCCTTTCTTGCCGTTTGCTTCCTGCAAATTTAGACTTGAGTCTTTTAAAAAATTGCAGCTTTTAATCTGAAAGGCTACATTTTGAATATAAGAACAAAAAAGATGTTTATTGTCCTGAAAACAGAATGTAGCCCTATTAGGGAAACGGATCATACAAAGGCCTAAGAGATGAGGAGGTGGACATAATGACATTTGTATCTGTTTCACACGTTCTGATTAAATGCGTCGATGCATGTGCACATCAAAACATATGAAATGCTTGCATCTGACTTGAATTCTTGACTCTTGATTCATTTCTGTCTGAATGGGATGGACCGCACTTCTTCTGTCGGTTTGGCTTAATGATTTGCTCACGGCTGCTGATTATTATTGTACATATTTCTGCATTCCCTTCATAACCGAATGCCTTTTTGTTCACAAGTCATTACTGAAATGATTTAAAGTGAACTATTTTAATACATTATCATAAGATATGCCAATTCATTTTGGTTAACTTACATCTAATCATACCTTCTTTTTAAACTAGCTGAAGTTGAGGTTAAAAGTTACTGGTACTGAACTGCTGTAGCCTTGAGAAACTTTTTCACACCTGTTCTGGAGCAAGTAACATCAAACAGTATCAACATTTTTTTTTCTTCCCTCTTCATCAGGGGACCCACTTGCACCCTCCATGGCAACACAGCCCAGTCGTTTCCCTGACTACCTGGATACCATTCCTGGAACAGACGTAGATCTGGGCACCCTGGAGGGGGAGAGCATGGCGGTGGAAGGTGAGGAGCTGATGCCCAGCCTGCAGGAGGCGCTGAGCTCAGACATCCTCAATGACATGGAGTCTGTGCTGGCAGCTACCAAGCTCGACAAGGAGAGTTTCCTCACATGGTTATAGAAAAGCCGAGCTGGCCACTCCTTCCTCGCTCCTCTACCTACACTCTGAACTTCTGCCTGCTCTAATCTGTGAAGGAATCATAGATGATTTTATCAGACATTTCAGCAAGCCTCTCGGGACTTCTGTGTCTGTGTCAGCATGTAAGGCCAACCTCTTTTTTTTTTTTTCCTGGCAGTATTGTTCTGTTCTCTTCACTGGTTGTGTTATCTCTGTATTTTGTCTGTGTCTTCAAGGCTGGCCTATGAACAGACAATTATGCAAGGGTCCCCAAATCTTTCACAGGCCTGTCAGTGAATCTAGGGCATATTTACCCACTGGGCAGGTGCTTCCACTCTTCTGCCCTGATCAGTTATCCCCTGGAGTCTCTGGAGCCTCTTTCTTGCAAAATAGCATGACGCATCACTACTTAACTGTATTTGGGACTTTTGCATCTAGCTAGTAGCTTTATATTTGGCCTCATGTTTTTATTCTTTTTGTTGTTGTTGTTTTGTTTTTTTCAACAAGCCTGAAAAACCAAAAATGATGTATTTGGAGCATAAAGAACAATACTGATTTGGAGTAAAGGTAACGTGAGGCCCATGTTGCTTGGGGTGGGGGTGGGAGGGGTTCGAACCTGCGGATTGACTGCACCGCTGCTTGGCTGTGCCAGCAAGTCTAAGTTAAACCTTTGATAGATCAAGTGCCTTCAGTTGTATTTTTTTTATTTTTTTTTATTTTGAGATGCGAGCGACACGAATAAATACCCACATTTCTATAATTCAGCGACAAGCACACTGCTGTTCCCGTAAACGGCAGGCATACTTCCCTCTAATGTTCAATGATCAAAATTGTATGTTTGGGGTTCCCAGCCTGATTCACAATCCATTCGTCGTTTTATCTTTTTTAGTGTTCTATTTTTAGATAACTATATATGTATGATAGTTTAGATCAAATGGCATTTTACTTTCTTTTTTTTCCTTCTTTCATACATGGATTGAATCATTTTATTTTATTTTTTTTAGACGGGGTCGTCTGTTATATCGCAGCACGACACTTCAATGAGATCAAACCAGCCAGGACTTAATCTTGGTGGTCTGATTCTGTTTGGACTCTTTTTAAACCCATTTATCTGATTCTCTCGTCTCTGCTTTACTGTATCCACTTTAATGTTATTGTATTTTTGATATTCACATGCAGCTTTTTTTTTCACTGTCTTTCCTGAACATTAACCAAAAAGGCAGGTCTCTTGGCTCAGAACAAAGTATAGCTCTTTGATCAATGAAACCTTATGACCACATACAGTATACAACAGTTACAATGTTGGAACCCCCCCGCCCCTCCCGTCTATGCGACGCTGTGTTGAGTGTTTTAAATGAAAGGTTTATAGACTGCAGCCAGGACAAGTTTTAGCAGGTTTAAGAGTCATGTCAAGGGGTAGAGTAGAGGATCAGTGTGTGACTGATGGTGGTGAGTTTTTCCTTTTGCCTGTGTTTTGTTTTTTTGTTTTGTTTTGGGGTTTTTTTTTGGGGGGGGGGGGGGGGGGGTGGCATAATAAAGAAACAATCAGATATCTCAGTCAGGAATTGTTGATGCAGATTCCAAAGATGTTTTTGTAATGACACTAAAAACTTGTATTTTGCTTCTATCTTTAGAGACCAGAAACGGTATGATTTGTAAATCAGCCTGTGTTTGAACAAACTGTATAAGCTAATAATGAGAACATGTTTTAAGTGTTAATGGGCACGTCTAGCTGAGAGAGTTTTTTTTCCCTCCCCTTCTGTTTGGGATGGTTGTTTCGAGTGACTAACCTTGAGATTTTTAAGGATGAGGTTTCAGAGCGGAGAAAAGAGCGATTCTTCTACAAGCACTCACATGTTTACATACTCGGCCGCAGTTGAGACAACACACTGACAATTCTCACATAATCACGTTATTTTTTGATGTTTACACAATGACTACATATTTGCATTACTGCAGTAACCTTTGAATAATCAGCCTGCTGCGTGTGCCCCTGGTTTAGGCTTTGCAGGATGTCACACTGATTCTGTTGCCAACCAATACTAAATGGGTAGCATTAACTTGATGGAATATATATATATATATATATATATATATATATATATATATATATATATATATATATATATATATATATATATATATATATATATATATATTTTTTTTTTTTTTTTTTTTTTTTTTAAATTCATGAGAAACCTCTTTTTAGTTTTGATTTTACTGAATATTAAGTCACGTGCTGATGGATTTTTAAGATGGATGAACAGTGTTGGTGAGAACAATGCAACTAAAATGAGTGGTACACCACAGTGCTCGTATTGCACGGCTAGTTTTCGTTTTAATGCATCAATGCATTTTGTCACACAGACCTGATTTTATGCTTAGTGTGTAATTGTCAGAGCATATTAGCTGTTGACTCTCATTGTAGCAGTAGAACTAATCACAAGTTAAAGGATTTTGTATTTAGAGTTTTCTAAATGCACATGAAATGAATTTATATTCAGTAATGATCTGTTCTTTTTTTTTTCTTTTTTTTTTTTTTTTGATAGAAATGTGCATGTGTTTTAGAACAAATTCTGTTACAATATATCTTTCTTCATATGATACTTTGAAATTGGCCTAAAATAAAGTATATACTTTGTGGTAATATTTCCCTGTGTCATATTCTGTTTTTTATAGTTTGTTTTAAGCATGAATTCTAATTGTATTGGACAGCAAACATTTTTCTAAAATGTTTGGTTTCAAAATAATTATTAAAGGCTCTAATTGTTAGCCCTCTAGTGGTGGAACTGTGGAACTGTTGAGAAGCGATACATCCGGTGAATGTCAAAATAAAAGTCATTGTTCATACCAGTTTAGCACCGGACTATGCACTGTGTATTTCGATTAATGAATTTGGTTTACATTATTCTACCAACTAACTTTTTTATGCAATTTACTTGACGCTTCATACCCATTTTGCTGAATCCAGTTATACATAGTGTTGCCAATTTCAAACCAATTCTTCGAAGGTGGATACTCTGAAATATATATAGAAATGCATTACTACTCCAGCTAGTGAGTTATACACACTTTAAAATAATTATTACATTTTATGTAAACCTATTATTATTATTATTATTATTAAAATGATTCAAACTACTACTGAAATTACTGAAAACTAAATGTTAACATTTTCAGCAACAAACAATAAATTTAACTGAAACAAGCAATTTTATCTTAGCATTCACCAGAAATTTTTTTGGGGGGCCTTTTTTATCTTATGGCTTCATTTTCGATAGGGACAGTGAAGACTGACAGAAAAGCGGAGGAAGAAGAGGGAAAGGCATGCGTCACAGGTCACGTCACGCAAACTAAACAGCGCGTTAAACCGACGCCCACCTAAAGGTTTTTGAAACTTTCAGCCTAACTTGAACAGAAGGATATGTTGATTCCCTCTTGTGTTCACAGTAGGTAACTACAACGAACACCATCAACCTCAAAACACGACAGAGCCCTGACTGCCCACGTTTAGCTCCGCCTCCAGCGGCATTATGCTGTCAGGGGTATTTGGGGGGAAAACACTAGCATTGTTACCAGGTTTAAATAAATGCTCTTATTTAAGTAACCAAATTTCCCCTTGTGGGACAATTATAGGATTATTCTATTCTATTCTATTCTATTCTTATGCTGATATGTTGTTGAACCTGTGTACTGCACACATCTGTTTTCTATATTTTATTGTATTTATAAATGTCTATATATGAAATTTTATGCAAAGATTTATAATTTTATTTTTAATATTTTATTGTATTTTTTTCACCAAATTAATAGTTTAGCTACTGAAACTCTGGAAAGATAACTCTGAAAATAGCAAGACAATGGCAAAAAAACAACAACAACAAAAATCAAAAACAAAGAATAGACTGGACCCAAAACATTAAAATATAAAGAACACAAACAATTCCTCCTAGGGAATTTGAATTAACTTTTCATTGTTGATGGTCACACGTCTTTCAAAGCAATCGGTAAAGTATACTTGGCTTACCTGACCGAGAGGCTGTGCCAGATACTGAACAGGACAGTTACA
Source organism: Maylandia zebra (assembly GCF_041146795.1). NCBI lineage: Eukaryota > Metazoa > Chordata > Actinopteri > Cichliformes > Cichlidae > Maylandia > Maylandia zebra. The sequence goes on along the minus strand of NC_135180.1, from coordinate 32,928,017 downwards.
TGCCAGTGCATTATCGTATCATAATACGAAAATTTGGGTCTTACATCAGGCCAAAGAGTTTAGATTAATGCATGAACCTTACACTACCTCCAATGCAAAACATCTGCGTAAACTCAAAAAAACCCCAAAATCATATGACCCCCTTGGGGGCAGTGAGAAGGAAAAACTCTCTTTTAACAGGAAGAAACTTCCGGCAGCACCAGGCTCAGAAAGGGGTGGTCATCTGCCGCAACCGGTTGGGGTGAGACTTACTTTCTGTAAGTTGTTCATTTTGAAACATTTTTTAATCATTATAATTGTTTGTGCCTTTACTTCAGACAAGACATACTGTAAACAAATTTCCAGGCTTCTCGTTTTATTTTTTAATCATGAGCGTTATTAGCTAAAATACATAACCAATATAATATCTGCTTTGTAGGGTTCAATGACATTTTGTGCAAATCATCATTACATAACAATATTACAGTCCCTCAGCAACACTCATCCGCAGGTGTAATTATCTAGAATAATGGTTGTTTCAGTTCAGGCAGTGCTGAACATTTTGTTTTAAAAGCTGATGTTTGGGGGGAAAAAAATCATACAGCAATCATCACTCGCTTTCTTTTCAGTATCGCACACTTTCGCCTCACTTCTCTCAGTGTGGTACTGAGACACCTTAATAAAAAATAGTCCAGAGTAGAAGGACTATGTGTATGTATGCAGTATTTTTTCTTTCACTCTTAGATAGGATGTTCCTAATTTTGACAATTCTTAAGATGAAAGAAGGCTGTCCTCATTTGATTTATATATGACTTCCAGAATATCTTGTCTGTTTTGGGGACAAAATGAATATGCATAATACCATTTTTGTCAGCCTGAAAAAAACAGTTTAGGTTTTGTTTGTGTGTTTGATTTTGTTTCTTTGGTATTCATTCACTCTGCTGACTTGTTTCCATCCAACTTTCACTTTTGCTTTTACTTGCTGGTTAGGTTTAGGTACCAAAAGCTGCATGGACAGATTTGGGGTAGTTACAAACAAAGAAAAAGCTTCATTAGTGCCTTAAATATTTTAAGGCACTAAAAAGTATTTTGTTAAGTTTAAGCACTGTACACTACTTGTTTATTTTTATGAAAAGGTTGCCATTTGGGTTAAAGTGTGTCATTTCAACACACTAACCCTGTAAAGTGGGACATAACATCAAAGCATCCTTTAATTAAGAGTATCTACATGCGCTGATTTGGAAGTATGAGATGTAGTAAACCAAACTATTCATTATTAAATAAAGTCAACAAAAGCACAACTTGAGTCAAATAAATTTTATTAATTACATGTAATATAATGTCTACTTACTATTCCAATAATTATTAAATATAACATGAAAAAAAAAATAATGGTTACATAATTTAAACTGTAACTACCACAGATGAAACAGTTTGAACAAGAAGGAAGTAAAGGGGAAAAAATGCTTTTGCAAGCTTGCTTGTGTCTGGCAGCAAAACACTGGAAAGCTCATACCACGTGATGCTAGACTTTGAAACACAAACCAGGATGAAAAGGAAAATAATGGCAATATTTTCTTTTCACAGTGTGAATTTTGTACTTTACTCTATAAGACAGCACAGAGCACAGACCACAAAAACAGTGACTGCATAGAAAAGCAATTTCTTGGCCAATACACCAGGAAGAAATACGCAGAGTACATAGAACACAATTGATTTTCACAGTAAATACAATACAAAGCAATTCAGTATATCTGGGTAATAATAAGTCTATAAAAGTCCATTTTAATATTACTTACAAATGTAATCCTTTACACCTCTACAAGCTCTGAGCTGTGGGTCCATTTTTAGTCATTTGTGACCCAAATTCACGAGTGGCTACCAAGAATCTCATCCAAATTGATATCTTTCATCCAGTCATCATTTCCAGAGCCCGATTTGAGCAGGGAATCTATGAAGTCTGAGTCTGCATTGATTCCCGGAACTGTGTTGTCCCCCTCTGGGAGGAAGTCAAAGGTCAGACGGTTAGTTCTGTTATTATGGTAGCTGCTAGAGCTGGGACTGGGCTCTGTAAAGTTCCCTGCTGGTATCCTCGGTTCAGGTGAGGCCTGGTTAAGGTTTCCCACGGCTGAGGGAGAACCCATCATTGCCTGACTTACTCTCTGGCCTATGTCTCTTAGTGGAGGGTTTAGAGTGTGCATGCTGATGTCTGGTGCTACCTGGTTGGGAGGGGCAATGTGTCTCTGTTGGAATGGATGGTTCGGCAAGTCCTGCACACCCTGGGACTGTAGTGGGTTGGGTAGCTGCCTAATACAGAGTCCAGGTGTCACTTGCTTGTTGGCTGAACCCCAGCCCATGTTGACATTTGTCACCAACCCTCCTACACCCTGTCCTGGCACAGAGGAACGCAAGTGAGATGTCAATCTCTGGTGCTGTACACCTGCCACACTGTTTATCCCAAAAGACTTTCCTTGTGTGTTTGGGCCCTGGAACCTGGGTTTACTCGGATTCAGTCGAATTTGACTGTGACTGTTTTGCTGCTGGCATTGGCTGACACAAGAACTGGGGTGACAATCTGTCCCAATAGAAAATCTACGGTCTGATGGTGAAGCACTCATCTTTGAAGCAGAACCAACTGCAAGGTGACAAGACTGTAGGGTCTTCTCAGGGCCACTGTTAGGGCACTGGGAGGAGTTTCGACCTGCAGAAACATCAAACAAAGAAAAAAAAGTTTTTTTTATTAAGATTGTTTGTTAGCATGTAAAGCATTCCTTAATCACTAGAAATTTAAAGTACCTGGGAAGATGTTTCCCTGCTGAACTCCAGCTATACTTCTTGACTGCTTGTAATCTGGCGGTGGTCTTGTCAGGTGACGACTAAACTGATCATGTGTGTTGTCTTTGTCCTTGAAAGTAAAAACAGTATATTCATATGATTGATCAAAACAGTCTTAATTAATCAGTGAAAACGGTATGATGTAAATGCAGCTTACTGAATTGCCGATGGTGTGCTGGGGTTGGTTGAGCTGTCTTTGCATGGCCTGTGTTTTTGGAGGCCCTTTCTGCTGGTTGTTTGGGACCGGGGGTCGTGGCTGTGGCTGGGCTGACATGACTCCTAAGCTTCCATTAGTGGGAAGCCTTGGACCAGCAGGAAGACCCTTTGAAAAAGAGACAATAGGATGGTCTTACATTACTCTCAGTGAAAGCACAAAATCAAAACATTGCAACAACACAGGCGTGCCAGTAGGGGGCGAAACTCTACAAGACATCATACATCTGTTTCAAAGATGCTATTCAACCTCCAGAATGTGGTCAAGGCTACTCCCTCTGCAGATGAAAAAGGGAAAAATGGAGGGGGCTTTTTTTTCTGTTCTTTTTTTTTTGTTGGGGGAGGTGCGGGGGGTTCAAGTCATCCTCAAGGCCTGCCTCTCCCCTGATAATTGTGTCTAAAGAGAGTGGAAAGAATCCCTGAGACAGCAGGAAATGTGTGCCGATGGGAAGTTAAGCGCCAGCACCATGACTACCTCCATTTAATAAGCTCTCCCTTACTGATCACTGTGTTGTTTTTGGCAAGGAGGCATTCCATCCTCTAGAAACCCATTTGGCTCCTGACACTATCACTGATTAAAATGTTGTAGTCTGCGGCGCAGGAATTGAGAGATCCAAACTAGCTTTTTGTTTAAAGTTTTGTGCTCAGTGTATGCTTTTTTTGTTGTTGTTGCAGATAATCTTTCACCATGTGAATACCATGGTGCTTAAGATGTTACAGTCCTTCCATTTCATATTTTCTTTAGCTTTTTTAGACAGCTGTGACGACCATCCAAGCGCTCCAAATAAAACTAGCCTTTCATGTGGACACCCTCACAACACACAAGCTTGCATCAAGTGCGAACATTTGTCATGAAGGAGGTTAATGTGCACCAAATCCAAGTCAACACATACTGTGTATACAGTGTCAGTCATTGTGTTGACTTAAAATGTTTCCCAGGGTAAAATGGATTAGAAATCCAACAGTGCATTTACCAGAAGCTACTACTTAAGGACAGAGTCTTTGCAGAGAATGAATATCTACAGGGTAGTAGCTTTCTGATTTTCTGAAGAAAAAAAGGGAGAATATGTGTGTGCGTGTGTGTCTACTAGTCTTAGTGAATGATAATGAATGGACTGAAATTTGGAGAAGTAACGAGACAGGATTAGAGACTAAGGGAAGCCGAAACTCATCAGGGGTGACAAGCCACTTCACGTAAGCTAATATTCGCCTTCTCTGCCCGAGTTCAACCCACACAGCAAACCAAGCATGGCAATGAGGTTACACAGGGACTGAAACATCAAAACAGTGGTTTCTCCTCTTACAGTAGAAAGCAGAGTCACTGGTTTTGATTTACTTTATCCATTTACTGAGTCTATAAGAAAACGTGACCTTCAAAGACTTGTTCCCCACAGAGGTAAACTGAAGAGAGCTTGATCCATCTTTGTTGTAAGAAAAGACCCAATGAGGGGTGTTTTAGCGTGTACAACTGAGTAATCCTCTGTCATCCTGATGTGTCATAAAGCTGTTTTCCATGTTTTCCCCCCTTCCATTCTTCACAAGTTTTTTGTAAATGAATACCACATGTGGCTCGGGCTTGAGAGAAGGAGCGGAGTGATTTAGTCTCCCATCCTGCGGCAGCGCAGGCAGCTGACAGTGATCCAGGCCCAGCCTCGCCGGCTCTCACACTGCACTTCCTCCAGTCTGGTCTCAGGATGCTGTCCCTGGGGAGCGCCTCGGCATCTGGACTTGGCCGCAGCTCCCTTTCCCAGGAAACAAGTACTCCCTTCACAGCACTGCTGGAGTGACCTGGTAGGCTCAACCCCTACGGCCCCGCTCTTATCCTAACTGAAGGATCTGGTGCCACAAGATCGACAACAAAAGTTGAGGAGTCCTTATTTACTTTGAGTAAACCTTTATTTTTAGATGTTGCCTTAGTTTTGAGTTCTACTCAATGTTTGCCGTTACTAGACAGTTGTGTAGTAGTAGTGATAAAACAGAAAGGAAATGTGTTAGACGGGTTATGACATCCAGCTCAGGTCTGCAGCCAGATTATGTGGCATGCACTGTGAGCATTCGGCTACTTTGGCGACTGGGTTCATGCATTTCAATAAGGACAGTATTCTCCAGAAAGTTTGTGTGTCGTATTAAAATAGGAATTGGTATGGGATGATGAAATCGCTGTCAAATGTCTTCATTTGATCTGATGCAGAGAAAATACGGATGTCGCTTTGGATAAGACTGTCTGACAAATATTTGTAATGCATGTGTACACAACTGAATTTGAAATAAAAAAAATGTAAACATAGGTCATTATATTGCTATAAAGATATTTAATATGGAAAAATATTCAGTAACTATTTGACTTGAGTCATTAAGGAACTAAAAAGCTTAACTTTCACTAACATAGTTTGTGCTAGAAAACCATTTTTCTTTGTTTCCCTGAAAGGTCTTTCTGGAAGCGAAAACTCCATACAGAGCTTTTTTCTTTTTATTGAAGCAGTACTTTTTCCACTGCTGCAATATTTCAGAAATTAAAAATAATAAACACCGGGATTGCCTCATTCTTTATTAGCACTCATATTACACCCCAAAGTATTTTTTCTTTAGCCAAAACACACAAGACAGCTACACAACTGGTGAAACTAGCAACACAAAATTTTGTCCTTGAGACAGCATTGCCACCAACCACAGTAACTCAGGTTTCATAATGCATTAGTGTCCTCTAGTGCATGCTGCTCCAGAATGTACTCGTATGAGTACTTTAAGTGGGTGAAGCAAATATTGTGCAACCTCAGAGGTTTACACAGTGGTGGATTTGAATTTCGTCAGGTTTGATTCAGAAACTGATTATTAGTAAGAAGCTTCAAACATGTTTGGACGTGCATGCTTTAATAACGGTCTCCAGCTTCAGGCAGTGGAAGGAAGCCCACTGCTAGTTACTTGTGTTACACAGGGGATCAGGGCACTCTTTCAGGACCTTTATTTCTCTGGCATTACTAATTCAGTTCACTGTGGGAAGAGACTCCACTCTTTTTCTCCTCTCTATAAGCTGTCCCTCTCTCATTAGCTGGACTTTTAACCCTGTACATGCTGGCTAAAATTTACAAACACCATTATCAGCACTTTTTAGCTCAGCTTGAAATTATAAATAGTGTCCATAAATTATAAAGGTCTTTTTTGTAATCCTCAATTCTAACCCTATCATATTCATAGCTACGTGCTGGTTATTTGGTCACATTAAAAAAAAGAATCTCTTTGGGAAAGCTGTCTCACCAAGCCCTTAACCCCTCACAAACTTTTAAAAAGAGGTTTTACTTTAAGGAGCTCTGAAATAATGTTTAATAATTCAACAAATTCACAAGTCTTTTTCATTATTTGATATCCAGCTCTGTTAAGTGTCTTCCCCTTTTCTCTCACTGCAATCCTTTTTAAATTAGATACCACATCTTACATATTTTATAAAAAGTGCTTATAATCGCTAATGCAACACTAATACTACTGTCACTATTACGGCAGCCAGTACATTTGCTTGAAATGATCCATTGTGTTTATGAAAAAAGATTTGAAATATTGTGAAATGGGGTGAATCTGAGCCCAGAAAATGCTTTTTTTCTTTGTCTATTTAAATCATCTACCAATCTTTAAGCCCGTGTATTTCTGCCTCAAACATTTATGTAAGGCTTCTGATATCAGGAATATTTGTCAAGTAGTTTCAAGGTAACCATGAACAGCCACTGTTTAAAGTGTAAATAGCTCTAGCAGTGGTAAAACTGGTCCCGTTTTGATGTGTTGATGTAACTGTCATGATCCTACCTGGTTTACTTCCATGTCTGCATAACTCCCTCCCTCTCTCCTTCTTCCCACCCTCTCCCAGTCACCCAAGCACTTCCCTTGATCTGTAGAGGTTACGAGAGCTCTGTTGCGGGGCTCGCATTATCGTTTCACACAAAGGCAGCTACAGATATTGTTGGTGCAAAAAATGAAAGAGGGGAGGGTCTAAATCTCTCCAATCATAACAAATCAGTGATTCAACCTCCGGCACTAGGCTAAGCAGATTACTGTCATTTTCCACCACTTGTCCCTTGTAGCTAACAACCTCCAATTAGCAAATCCCGCTGTGCATATCTGTGCCCTGACAGGGAGCCACCATGACAAGCAGAGAAATTAGAAGTCCTGCATGATAATCTACCATGCTCTGGCAATCTGTGTCATCGTCAAACGCACACACACAGACATTAGCAAGAACAATAAAGTCGCAGAATAAACAGAGCTGCATTGTAGCTGTTTTAGACAGCAGGTTGGCTGCTGCAAGCAAACTGAAGATGCCAGCAGGACAACTAAATCAGTACGTTTGATTGTGCTTTGGATTATGTTACTAGACTTTCTACAGAAAAAAAGGCAGTCGGTGCTGTTATTGACTTTGTTCATAAAGTGCAGTAAAATAGAAAAATGAAACATTCTGTGGATCAAACAGAATGTTAAGTAGCCATACTGGTCTCAGTATCTTATGGCACTAGCTATGCTTGATATGCCGCTATGGGCACATGTTATATCAAATCTCTTAATTGTGGAAGCCGTCCTTGCTGTAGAGCTGAAAAGTTAAAATAGTGTTTTCACATAAGGGCAATCGTGTGTAAAGGAATTTTGGACAGAGACCTTACCTGCCGCTGCTGTGACGGTCTGAAAGGCAGCCCTCCGTGAGCAGTCTTGGTTTGCAGACAAAGGGCTCCTGATGTGGGGATTTGTTGGTTCTGGAAATGAAGACCTGAATGTGGCTGATGTGGGCCCGGTGAAGGTGACTGTTGCTGCTGTTCTGTCTTGTTCACTGGGTTTGTCATGATAGACATGGGCTGGCTGGCAGAATGGGGTACTTTGGGGCTGAAATGCAATGTAGGCTTGGTGCTGAGAACCTTCATGTCCAAATGATTGGAGCCATTGTGGCTGGTTGATTTGAAGAGACAGTTGTTGATCCCTTTATTGTGAGAGCCAATCCTCTGCTGGTTGAGTGGGAGTGGGCTAGAGACATTGTCTTGAGGGAAGGTGCTGGTGGAGGAGTGGGTGCTCATGGAAGGAGCCCAGCTGGTCAGGGCCACAGGTGCGGTTTGGTGGTGGTGATGGAGAAGAGAATTCGGTTGCTGCTGGTTTGCTGCCATCTGCTTTAGCTGCTCTGCGTGAGATATTTCAGGCCAACAGGGCATCCTTGGGTGTCCTGCCTGAGTGTTTGCTTTTTGCGATGTGGTGGTTGAAGACGTGCTGGTCAATGTGAAAGTGGGCCCTGCAGAAGCGGGTCGAAGCTGTGGTGAGCCACAATGAGCCTGCCCAAAATCAGGTGAGTGCTCTGTCTTTATCGGCTTCTCCAGTGGAGAGCACAGACTGGCAGCTGCTCCCGCCGAGCTTGGCCGTCCTAGATCCAAGCCAAATGTATCATCCTGCTTTAGCATCTTTTCAAACTCCAGGTCATTCAGTGTAGGCACCGTCTTTGTCAGTTCATCAAAGAGATCCTGGAGTTCTGGATCAATCTGACCTTCATCTTTGAAGTCAAACATCATCTCTGCATTTGACTGGTCACAAGACTGGATCTCAGAGGGCTCTTTCTTCATTTCTTTCAGGGTCATGTTGAATATGTCTGACCCCAGTGCATGAGGCATCATGTAATTCTTCCTCTGCATGCTCATGGCTGAGGTGCCTTGCAGAGAATGGGACTGGGCTAAGTTGTGGTCCACACGGACCCGCTTAAAGTCTGATCCAGGGAAACCACAGGAGAGGCCATTTTGCTTTGATATTTGTCCTGGGGCATGCCCCTCAATCTTCCTTCGCAAAGATCCATGAATCTGCAAAAAACAACATATAGAAGTTAAACCCAGAAAAAAAATATCAAAGGCTTTTAACATTTACCTTTTTATCACCAGGTAAGCAACCCCCTCCCCTCAAAAATAACCCCAGCAGGTATGCAGTTCAGATAAACCCAGAGTTCAATTATTGTACTTAATGGAAAATATGTCATGTGAGAGAATGTAAAGCAGTTCTGAAAATGAATACACTACACAGACGTGAAGTGACACCATGTATTCAAGACTAATTTCACACATATTAATTAACAAATGCTAATCTTAAAGTTAAAAAAAGCAGTGATTTCTCAAACGGTTCATTCTGGCATCAATCACAAATTAGGGTAAGACTATGCACGTTCAGATTGGGCAAAATTTGAATACACAGTTTTATTTAAACTCTTCCAATACAGCAAGAAGGAACTGGAAAAATGTTTTGATATAATGTAGCCTGAGCGCATTGAATGGGATGAGAAGATAGTTAGGAATCTGATATAGTCGACAGACTGCAGAGAGAAGAATAAGCTCTTTGTCTGTTTCCCTCATTTGCATACATTATATTTTCATCCATTGTGCTTCGTTAGATATACAGAGTTTCTCCTTTGTGGCTGAGATTCTGCTTAACATGCTGGTGCAGATATCTGATTTCCTTTTGTCCTCTACCCATGTCTTCATTTAAGGTAATAAGAACAGAGATGGAACTAACTAAGCACACAGCAACACTCTTAACATCCTAACTGTGAATTTTACTATTCCAAAAATGAGTCATATTTTTAGGAGAAGATATCATCATGTCAACAAAACAATACAATCTCCAATATGAGTCTTTAACAACAGTGAGAAAGGCTGTCTATTAAGAAGCGATCTGTTGTGTAAATGCATTCATACAAATGGCTGATTATCTGACCATATTTTAATGCGACTCCTGCATGGAAACAAAATGGTTTTAATTGTACACCAGCCTGATCATAGGAGGAGTATCAGTGTGTTGCATATTTCACTGTGGAACAAATTTGACTCATTTCCACTAGCTGGCATTAAGATGATTCATAGCTTGAGGCTTTGGAGCGAATCCTGCAGTTCACTACATTTCTACTCTGTTCATGTCATATTATTTCTACTAATGCTCTTAACAACAGTTCATGTTAATCAAGGTACAAATATCTCTGACTCACCAAGCCTGTAAATGCTAATACATGTCCATGCGTGCTTCGACACAGTAACTGGATGATGACAATAATGCTGATGCACTTAAAAGCAGAGGGACATTGTTTTGTTTAATCACACTGACTTTGCATTTAACTTTATCTCGCTAATACAAACCATATTTTTTAAACCACAACTGCAAAACAAAGATATCCAGGAGAAAATTCAACATGCAAGCAGCAGACCCTTACTTTTGCTCCATTTTATGATGAGTATGAATCCACTCAAAAAAAAAAAAAAAAAAAAAAAACTACGGTCAGTTTTCATTCTCTTGGATGTTTGCCTCCTATTGTGCAAAATAATGTATGTTGAGAATTTGCACTTTCAAGGTGCTTATAAAAATCTGTTTTTTTCTTAATCTAAGCTCATCCAACAGCCCCAACAGGGCTTGCATGTGCAACATTTGCCACATTATCTTGAAATCTGCATTAAGGATTGTTTCAATAGTAGAAAAAGAGTAGTATTTAAAAAATGTTCTCGACAGGGACAAATAAGTAAACAAAGTAGGCTGGTAAGTGAAACGTAATGTACGTTTTATTGGTTTGCATCTAAAACCAAAACAAATAATAATAATAATAATAATAATAATAATAATAATAATAATAATAATAATAATAATAATAATAATAATAATTACATAATAATAGTAATTAAGATAATAATTTAAAAAGTAATGAAACAAAATAAAATGCAACCCAATACCAAACAAAAAGAGAGGCAATAATTTAAACATGCTTTGCTAGATAAAGTAACCTCAGCAGACAGTTTCTTAGAGTCTAGAGAAGAAAAAAACCTCTTATCTTAATGGCAGTCTGGCTGCTTGATTCCTGCTTAATACAGGGAACTCTGGAGTTGCATATAATTTTACACTGGAAATGCTCCATGAGTTAATCAGCCATATGAACTTTTTCCATCTTCAATGAGAGCCGCATAATCTACGACATGTGATTTTCTCCAAAACCAGATGAGAACAGGCTTTTTTTTATTGTGTGCACCTCAGGTACATGTTCTCTCATTCCACAGGGCTCTTTCTGGAAAAGACAGACAGGAGTACTCCTCATGGTTCAAGGCACTGTCAGTGAAAACACATCATGAATAATGGAAAGGACAGTGCATGTGTTGCAAAAAGCCACTGTGAGAGAGGGTTGCCTCATTTCTGTTTCTGTGCCATTTAAAAAAAAAAAAAAAAAAAATAGCCAGGAGTAGTGTTCAGTTCAAACTTCAAGGATGAAGTGTCTCAAGACTTTGCAGTTGAGATTTTCTCATGCTTCAGTCACTCATATGTGTCACGATACTGGCTTCAATTGGGACAAACCCCAACGTCAAGCGCAAACACTTCACAGCAAAAAAAGGACCATCCTGCTCACTCAACTCTCAGTACTCGGATGCAGTGGCCTCACAGCTGACCTGAAATCCTCATGACTGATCTCCTAGTGATCTCAAAATAGATTTTTTGATTAACATTTAATGAGCTCAGATGCTCTGAATCACTTTGAAAGAGATTCCTTCTGCATGAGCGGCTTAAACCTATATATTATATACTGATCATCTAAGAGAGGCACGCGCAACTGCACCGTTGATTTTCTGTGTTGAGAAAACGTTCAGCCACTGTCAGGCCCAAGGTTTAGCACAGTGTGTACACCAGGATTTTATTTTTTTTCAAAAATGGATTAGTACAAGCTGGAAAATCAAATTAAAAGTTCTCACAGATATAGTAAACCGAAAAAGAACCCAATACGGCACAGTGCAGAGCCGCTGATCCAAGCTTGGAGACAATTTTCCAAAAAATGATTTTCCTGAGGAAATTAAGAACGATAAGTTCAGTTTTGAACATATTCCGGTTCACGTTTGTTGATGATCTTTGACTGTGTCAGTGAGGAACCTGACCTTGGCCATGTCAACAGAGCCTATCTGTTCATGTGAGCTGGAAGGCTGTTGGCTTGTGTGTCAAGCTGAGCACTGCAGTGATGCTGAGCAGTGTGGATGGGGCTCCGGGTGAGCCATCACAACGGCGCAACACCAAGCCTCATGGTACCATCTGTCAGTCCAGTGGCACAGCCCTCTGAGCCATACATGCTTTAAGGGTATAGGTTTTAGAGTGTTTGCAGGTTTTGTGTCTGCGCATGTGTGAGTAAGAGAGTGTGGCTCAATGAGAGATTGAGCTTGCCAGCCTTTAATCTATTCACCAGAGCCTTGAAACATGTTGCAATCTGCTCCTGAGAGAGCTAGAGACCTCCCTCTCGGCATTTGACATGGAAAAAAACAGTCCCAAAATAAAGGAATAAATACGACTATTGTGTTCCTAGGGAGACATAATATTTATGCAGTTCAGCAGGTTGCATACTGTTGCAAGAGGGGATTTCAGCTCATTTATTGCCAGATAAGAAATAAGAACCTTCAGACCAGTGCCAATGATCAGCTGTCACACAAAATTCATCTGCAGGCCCAAATGTGGAAGGTTCCGTCGAATTATAAAATTTGAACTAGCTGAAGGAAGCTGCAAGCTATGATAGTGTAGCCAAAAAACATCCATGATAACTTGAACATTTTCATTATTTTAAGGCTCAGACTTGGTATTTATATTCACAAGGCAGTATATAGGCAAATCATACTGTGTGTGTGTGTGTGTGTGTGTGTGTGTGTGGTCATCGAAGCGGTGGGGGGGATCCTTGTTTGTTTTACTCAGCACATTTCAGTGAGTAGCGAGGTAAGCAGAGTGTATTTGATACTATGCAACAAAACAAAGAAAAAAAATCTCCAGGATAACAGTGATGTCATAGCAACCACTAGAAAACATACTCAATCACTACCGACAATTTTGCACTTCAATTTAAATTTAAAGAGCCATCTTTGGCTTTCACACAATACAAACATTTCATTGAACAATAGGATTTGCATAGAAGTAAGAATAAGAGGAATTTAACTTTAGTAGACGCAATAATAAGTCTTTTTATTATAATTCAGGTATTCTGCTTTTGTTAGATAGTTACATTGAATTGAATTCATATACCGTAAGGTTACACAGGAATGTGAGCACAGGTTCATGGTGTGCCTCCCTAATCAGGCTGGTGTGTGTTGGGACGAAGCAGCACACTGCAGAGGTGGGCTACTTTTGGCTCCTCAGCACTTTGCATCCCCATACTTCCTGACACAGTTGTATTAGATTGAGGATGCCCTCCAG